>NC_091283.1:483708456-484313456 GCF_032444005.1 Ranitomeya imitator
TTAGGGTTAGGGGTAGGGTTAGGGGTAGGGTTAGGTTAGGGTTAGGGGTAGGGCTAGGGGTAGGGTTAGGGGTAGGGTTAGGGGTAGGGTTAGGGGTAGGGTTAGGGTTAGGTTAGGGCTAGGGTTAGGGCTAGGGTTAGGGCTAGGGTTGGGGCTAAATTTAGGGGTAGGGTTGGGGCTAAATTTAGGGTTAGGCTTCTTTCACACTTACGTCGGTACGGGGCCGTCGCAATGCGTCGGCCCGACATACCGACGCACGTTGTGAAAATTGTGCACAACGTGGGCAGCAGCTGTAGTTTTTCAACGCATCCGCTGCCCAATCTATGTCCTGGGGAGGAGGGGGCGGAGTTACGGCCACGCATGCGCGTTCAGAAATGGCGGATGCGACGTACAAAAAAACGTTTCATTGAACTTTTTTTGTGCCGACGGTCCGCCAAAACACAACTGATCCAGTGCATGACGGACGCGACATGTGGCCATCCGTCACGATCCGTCGGCAATACAAGTCTATGGGCAAAAAACGCATCCTGCGGGCACATTTGCAGGATCCGTTTCTTGTCCAAAACGACGGATTGCGACGGAATGCCAAACGACGCAAGTGTGAAAGTAGCCTTAGGGCTAGGGTTAGGGTTGGGGCTAAAGTTAGGGCTAGGGTTGGGGCTAAAGTTAGGGTTAGAGCTGGGATTAGGGTTAGGGTTTGTATTAGGGTTAGGGTTGGCATTAGGGTTACGCTTGGGATTAGGGTTAGGTTTGGGATTAGGGTTAAGGTTAGGGTTGTGATTAGGGGTGTATTGGGATTAGGGTTAGGTTTGAGGTTAGGTTTGAGATTAGGATTAGGGGTGTGTTGGATTTAGGGTTTTGATTAGGGTTATGGTTAGGGTTGACATTAGGGTTGTTTTGGGGTAAGGGTTGTGATTATGGTTAGGGTTAGTGATTAGGATTATGGATCAGGTTGGGATTAGGGTTAGGGGTGTGTTGGGGTTAGGGTTGGAGCTAGAATTGGGGGGTTTCCACTGTTTAGGTACATCAGGGGGTCTCCAAACACGACAGCCAATTTTGCGCTCAAAAAGTCAAATGGTGCTCCCTCCCTTCTGAGCTCTGCCGTGCGCCCAAACAGTGGGTTACCCCCACATATGGGGCATCAGCGTACTCGGGATAAATTGGACAACAACTTCTGGGGTCCAATTTCTCTTGTTACCCTTGTGAAAATAAAAACTTGGGGGCTACAATATCTTTTTTGTGAAAAAAAAAATATTTTTTATTTTCACGACTCTGCATTCTAAACTTCTGTGAAGCACTTGGGCATTCAAAGTTCTCACCACACATCTAGATAAGTTCCTTGGGGG
The DNA here is from genome assembly GCF_032444005.1 of Ranitomeya imitator. Classification (NCBI taxonomy): domain Eukaryota; kingdom Metazoa; phylum Chordata; class Amphibia; order Anura; family Dendrobatidae; genus Ranitomeya; species Ranitomeya imitator. The sequence continues at coordinate 483,709,803 of NC_091283.1, forward strand.
GTCTAGTTTCCAAAATGGGGTCACTTGTGGGGGGTTACTACAGTTTAGGTACATCAGGGGCTCTGCAATTGCAACATAATGCCCACAGGCCATTCTATCAAAGTCTGCATTCCAAAAAGGCGCTCCTTCCCTTCCGAGCTCTGCCGTGCGCCCAAACAGTGGTTTACCCCCACATATGGCGCATCAGCGTACTCGGGATAAATTGAACAACAACTATTGCAGTCCAATTTCTCCTGTTACCCTTGTGAAAATAAAAACTTGGGGGCTACAATATCTTTTTTGTGGAAAAAAAAATATTTTTTATTTTCACGACTCTGCATTCTAAACTTCTGTGAAGCACTTGGGTATTCAAAGTTCTCACCACACATCTAGATAAGTTCCTTGGGGGGTCTAGTTTCCAAAATGGGGTCACTTGTGGGGGGTTACTACAGTTTAGGTACATCAGGGGCTCTGCAACCGCAACATAATACCCACAGACCATTCTATCAAAGTCTGTATTCCAAAAAGGCGCTCCTTCCCTTCCGAGCTCTGCCATGCGCCCAAACAGTGGTTTACCCCCACATATGGGGTACCAGCATACTCAGGACAAATTGGACAACAACTTTTGGGGTCCAATTTCTCTTGTTACCCTTGTGAAAATAAAAACTTGGGGGCTACAATATCTTTTTTGTGGAAAAAAAAATATTTTTTATTTTCACGGCTCTGCATTATAAACTTCTGTGAAGCACTTCGGCATTCAAGGTTCTCACCACACATCTAGATAAGTTCCATGGGGGGTCTAGTTTCCAAAATGGGGTCACTTGTGGGGGATTTCTACTGTTTAGGCACATCAGGGGCTCTCCAAACGCGACATGGCGTGCGATCTCAATTCCAGCCAATTCTACATTGAAAAAGTAAAACGGCACTCTTTCTTTTCCAAGCTCTGCGGTGCGCCCAAACAGTGGTTTACCCCCACATATTGGGTATCGACGTACTCAGGAGAAATTGCACAACAACTTTTTGTGGTCTAATTTCTCCTGTTACCCTTGTGAAAATAAAAATTTGTGGGCAAAAAGATCATTTTTGTAGAAAAAATGCGATTTTTTTTTTTCACGGCTCTACATTATAAACTTCTGTGAAGCACATGGGGGTTCAAAGTGCTCACCACACATCTAGATATGTTCCTTAAGGGGTCTAGTTTCCAAAATGGGGTCACTTGTGGGGGGTTTCCACTGTTTAGGCACATCAGAGGCTCTCCAAACGCGACATGGCGTCCAATCTCAATTCCAGCCAATTCTACATTGAAAAAGTAAAACGGCACTCCTTCTCTTCCAAGCTCTGCGGTGCGCCCTAACAGTGGTTTACCCCCACATATTGGGTATCAGCGTACTCAGGAGAAATTGCACAACAACTTTTGTGGTCTAATTTCTCCTGTTACCCTTGTGAAAATAAGAATTTGTGGGCGAAAAGATCATTTTTGTGTAAACAAAAGCGATTTTTTATTTTCACGGCTCTACGTTATAAACTTCTGTGAAGCACTTTGGGGTTCAAAGTGCTCACCACACATCTAGATAAGTTCCTTAAGGGGTCTAGTTTCCAAAATGGTGTCACTTGTGGGGGGTTTCCACTGTTTAGGCACATCAGGGGCTCTCTAAACGTGACATGATCTCAATTCCTGTCAATTTTGCATTGAAAAGTCAAACGGCGCTCCTTCACTTCTAAGTTCTGCGGTGCACCCAAAAAGTAGTTTACCCCCACATATGGGTTATTGGCGTATTCAGGAGAAATTGCATAACAAAATTTATGGTTACATTTCTGTTTTTACACTTGTGAAAATAAAAAAAATGGTTCTGAATTAAGATGTTTGCAAAAAAAAGTTAAATGTTCATTTTTTCCTTCCACATCGTTTCAGTTCCTGTGAAGCACGTAAAGGGTTAATAAACTTCTTGAATGTCGTTTTGAGAACCTTGAGGGGTGTAGTTTTTAGAATGGTGTCACACTTGGGTATTTTCTATCATATAGACCCCTCAAAATGACTTCAAATGTGATGTGGTCCCTAAAAAAAAATGGTGTTGTAAAAATGAGAAATTGCTAGTCAACTTTTAACCCTTATAACTCCCTAACAAAAAAAAATTTTGTTTCCAAAATTGTGCTGATGTAAAGTAGACATGTGGGAAATGTTATTTATTAACTATTTTTCGTGACATATTTTTCGTGATTTAAGGGCATAAAAATACAAAGTTTGAAAATTGCAAAATTTTAAAAATTTTCGCCATATTTCCGTTTTTTTCATAAATAATCGCAAGTAATATCGAAGAAATGTTGCCACTACACAATATGTCACGAAAAAACAGTCTCAGAATCAGCGGGATCCGTTGAAGCGTTCCAGAGTTATAACCTCGTAAAGTGACAGTGGTCAGAATTGCAAAAATTGGCTCGGTCATTAAGTACCAAATTGGCTCTGTCACTAAGGGTACCGTCACACTATAACATTTCGATCGCTACGACGGTACGATTCGTGACGTTCCAGCGATATCGTTACGATATCGCTGTGTCTGACACGCAGCAGCGATCAGGGATCCTGCTGAGAATCGTACGTCGTAGCAGATCGTTTAGAACTTTCTTTCATCGCTGGATCTCCCGCTGTCATCGCTAGATCGGTGTGTGTGACACCGATCTAGCGATCTAGCGATGCGATCCAGCGATGCGTTCGCTTGTAACCAGGGTAAACATCGGGTAACTAAGCGCAGGACCGCGCTTAGTTACCCGATGTTTACCCTGGTTACAAGCGTTAAACTAAAAAAAAAAAAACAGCACATACTTACATTCTGGTGTCCGTCAGGTCCCTTGCAGTCTGCTTCCCGCACTGTGACTGCCGGCCGTAAAGTGAAAGCAGAGCACAGCGGCTGTGCTTTCACTTTCACTTTACGGCCGGCAGTCAGTGAATGCGGGAAGCAGACTGCAAGGGACCTGACGGACACCAGAATGTAAGTATGTGCTGTTTGTTTTTTTTTAGTTTAACGCTTGTAACCAGGGTAAACATCGGGTAACTAAGCGCGGTCCTGCGCTTAGTTACCCGATGTTTACCCTGGTTACCCAGGGACCTCGGCATCGTTGGTCGCTGGAGAGCTGTCTGTGTGACAGCTCCCCAGCGACCACACTACGATTTACCTACGATCACGGTCAGGTCATATCGCTGGTCGTGATCGTAGGTAAATCGTATAGTGTGACGGTACCCTAAGGGGTTAAAATCTACACTGCAATACAAACAAAAGCTGCAGGAGTTCTCAGTCCACCCATCCCCAAGTCATGTCCACCTCCGTCTAGTCTCCGGTGGTTTCATTATGGCTGTATAGGTGCTTATCCCCAATAAAAACTATACCTTTTTGTAGATATTCAAATCAACATATGTCCAATGATACCCAGGGCACTTCATCAAACAAACAACATATCCCATACCAATAAATGTATAGGATAAGGAAGAGATCCCAACCAATATAATAAAAATAATATTTATTAATTAATTAAGCCACAATGACAATGAACAACATTAATCAAAAAGCAAAATGCCGTTTAGGGGATGCTAGAATACATCATGAAAAATTAAGCATAGACAAAAAGGGGCAAGAGTAAATGTAAAGGAATTATCTATATATTATAGCAACCTATTTGATGGTATACAGTACTAGTATTCGCATATAATCATGCATATAAACCCCCCTTTTTTTAAAGACAAAAACAGTGATCCTATTCTATACACTCGTAAGGTATGACTAGGCAATGTGTCCAAACAGATTATAACAACAATCCTGTGTTAGGTAACATCAGGAGATGCAGGAGACATGTCACTACAGATTAATTACATTGTCTCCATCAAAATGTGTGCCACGTAAATTCACCTAGTGTAAGATAGTATTAAAATTGATAATTACCAGATGTTAGATGGTGATCCTAGCGTCCCCTCACCCCGACACACGTTTTTGCCGCCAGCTTCTTCCAGGGGCGTATCCGGGTGAGGGGCGGCTGTGTATTTATATGAGCGACAGCCTATCAGCGGGTATGGGAGCATAGTTGTGTCCCCCCTGCCTCCTCTGACGTGCTTCCTAGCGATTCTCAATGACACGCACGCCTCAGTCTGTGTGTCAGTGTAAGAGCATCTCCCGGAAGTGACGGAGGCTGGGTCGGCTGCGCATGCGCACAACTTAGCGGCATCACCAGAATCGCCGATAGCTGGTGAGCAAAGTATGGACTAATAATTCAGGAGACTAAAAATAAAGATAAACCTGGTGCCATTTTACAATATTCAGGAGGCTTATGTGTGCAGAATACTTATATATACTTAAAATTAGCAAGTTAGCACGATTAAGTTCCTTAAAGTGACAGTGCATATCATGGGATAATAAATTAATAAATTCCTATATCTAATGCAATACTATGTGATTACATAACAAATGAAATAAATGCAATAAATAAATAAAATAATCTCTACAAAGTGACCTAGTGCATTCATTTATAATTAATTAGAATCATGTAAAGTGATAATATAAAATACAGAATTTATATCATGTGATAAAATAATTCATTTAGTAATAAAGTGCAACAATTTCCAATGACATCAAATATTTAAAAACTCTTATTCCCAGGGTTCATTCTTCTTGTAGGGAGGACCAGTGATAGACAATTCATGTCCAAAGTCCCAATGGACACACTCAAATTCAAATAGGCGACTCAACTGTGACAACTCATATAACTAAAGAGATAAAAGAAAAAAGATTAAAATCAAAAACAGATGTCAATAAATATTAATATAACAAGGAAATGATAACCCCTCCCCCCCATATAAAAAGGATGCCAATCATAAAAAAAGCAGAAAAACCCATATTCTCATTCAGCCCAGCCAGACTGAGAGCACCCAGGCGATAAACCCAGCGACATTCTAATTGTGCAAGGAACTTTCCAATGTCTCCTCCCCTAATTCCCAAATCCACCTTGTCAATAGCTTTAATACAGAGACCACGAGGGTTGCATTTATGATATTTCTTAAAATGTCGTGGGAGTGTCTTCAGTAGAACATCATCTTCAGCTGTAACCACTTTTTCAATATCCAGAACTTCTTCTCTCACACGGATTTTTAATTCCCTCGTGGTCAAACCCACATACACTTTGCCACACGGACACTTTGCATGATAAACCACCCCCTTAGAGGTGCATGTAAGATGTTTGCGGATGTCTACTTTTTTGTAGATATGCAATGTGCCAGTTATGAGAAATCTAGTTTAGAAGCGTGTCAATGCTCTTGACAGAAGCTAAGTGCATGAACAAACTCCCTGAGCACTTACAGCCTGATTTGCATACAATTTTTACACTAGATATCTCATAACTGGCAGATCAGATCTCTACAAAAAAGCATAACTTTTATTGCAGAACAAGCATCTATGCACCCATACAACTTGTTTGTTTCCCACAAATGGACATACCGGTACATCATGGCGATCGTGCGAGTACAGGAGCTGTGCCGGCATGATCCCCGCCAGGAGCTTGGCTTAAGTGATAGCCAATCCCCATATTCAGTAATTCCCATGCACTGTATTTGGCCAAATAAAAAGAAGATTTTTTACTTCACTCAAGTTTGGATGCTGTCCTCCTATTCTACTGATGATTAATTTTTCCAAGTGAGCTCCTTGTAGATTGGGATGCTGCATCTATGTGGGTATGATTACCGGGTTCATAGACGTCGCTATAGAGTGCTGCAGTTAACTTTCTACTTTCAGCCGATCCCTGGCTGTCACGGCTAGGCCATTTAACCTTCTAAATGCCATGATCAATAGCAATTGCAGCATTTAGAAGGCTGGGAGAGGGAGGTTCTCCCTCTCCCTTCAGATCATTTCCCCCACAATGTACTGTAAACACAGACCTCGGGGTCTGCCAAATACGGTATCCTTTTTATACTATGCCAAGACACAGGGCCGGCGTCAGCACCCGGCGCACCTGGGCAAATGCCGGGGCCCTGGGGAGAGAGGGGGGCCCACTAACGCTGTCATAGATACAGCTGGGACAGCGAGCAGAGCAGGAGAACATGCTCTCTCCACCCACACAGTCACTGTTGGCTGCGTTCTCTTAACCCCTATGTGCCAGCTCTGACACAAGCATCTTCTCAGTCAGTGCAGCCAGGCAGGCACACATAGGGGTTAAGAGAAGGCAGCCAGTGTGACATTGTGGGTGGAGAGAGCAAGTTCTCTGCTCTGGCCCCTGGCTGGCTGCAGTGCTGAAGTTTATCAGGCAGATTCCGGAGCTCCTACCAGTGACTGAGTGAGTGCAAAGTATCCAGCAGAGCAGTGGTTGCAGATGGACTTGTGGCTCAGTCTGCTGCTGTCTGTCTCCGCTGCCTAAAAATGTGGGTGATGTCTGGAGGAGCAGCTGGTGGGGTGCAGCCTGCAACCTGCAGCCACCCAGCTCTCCTAGAATACATGCATGCTGCACCAAACCTGCACCAGTGGGGTAGGAAGAAGCTTAACCCCTTCCCATCTGTATGAAGGTTATTACTAAACCTTAAAGATAACAATCCGACCCGCATAAATGGGGTTAACCAGATGCCAGGAGGAAGGGGAGCTGCTGCCATGGATAAAACTGAGCTGTGGGCTGTACGTTGGGGCCCCGTGGCCCCAGGCTGGTGACTGGAGGGAGGGACTCTGCCCAGTGCTGGCATGTGGGTGATTTCTGCTCCGGAGTCTCAGCTTCTCTCCTCCACATCACACTGTGCAGTCACAGCATAGTAACATAGTAACATAGTTAGTAAGGCCGAAAAAAGACATTTGTCCATCCAGTTCAGCCTATATTCCATCATAATAAATCCCCAGATCTACGTCCTTCTACAGAACCTAATAATTGTATGATACAATATTGTTCTGCTCCAGGAAGACATCCAGGCCTCTCTTGAACCCCTCGACTGAGTTCGCCATCACCACCTCCTCAGGCAAGCAATTCCAGATTCTCACTGCCCTAACAGTAAAGAATCCTCTTCTATGTTGGTGGAAAAACTTTCTCTCCTCCAGACGCAAAGAATGCCCCCTTGTGCCCGTCACCTTCCTTGGTATAAACAGATCCTCAGCGAGATATTTGTATTGTCCCCTTATATACTTATACATGGTTATTAGATCGCCCCTCAGTCGTCTTTTTTCTAGACTAAATAATCCTAATTTCGCTAATCTATCTGGGTATTGTAGTTCTCCCATCCCCTTTATTAATTTTGTTGCCCTCCTTTGTACTCTCTCTAGTTCCATTATATCCTTCCTGAGCACCGGTGCCCAAAACTGGACACAGTACTCCATGTGCGGTCTAACTAGGGATTTGTGCAGAGGCAGTATAATGCTCTCATCATGTGTATCCAGACCTCTTTTAATGCACCCCATGATCCTGTTTGCCTTGGCAGCTGCTGCCTGGCACTGGCTGCTCCAGGTAAGTTTATCATTAACTAGGATCCCCAAGTCCTTCTCCCTGTCAGATTTACCCAGTGGTTTCCCGTTCAGTGTGTAATGGTGACATTGATTCCTTCTTCCCATGTGTATAACCTTACATTTATCATTGTTAAACCTCATCTGCCACCTTTCAGCCCAAGTTTCCAACTTATCCAGATCCATCTGTAGCAGAATACTATCTTCTCTTGTATTAACTGCTTTACATAGTTTTGTATCATCTGCAAATATCGATATTTTACTGTGTAAACCTTCTACCAGATCATTAATGAATATGTTGAAGAGAACAGGTCCCAATACTGACCCCTGCGGTACCCCAGGGCCCCAGAGCAACATTGGTTGTCTCTGTCCAGGTCCCAGCAGCTGCCACTGCTCCCACCAAGGACATGGCATCACTTAACCCTTCCCCTGCAGCCACCGGCAACAAATCCACATTATTCCTTGATTAAATCAACCCAATAGAGGAGCAGACATTTCCTGCTGCCATTAGGATCCAGGACGGGGTGACATTGGCTGCACTGCTTACTCTGTAGTGGGGGGTGACAAGTGTAACATGGGGTAACGATGAAGGAGAAATGCACAGGATAATAGTGAGCGCGACAGAGGGCAGTGTATGGTATGGAGCAGTCAGGGGGTGGGCTGCAGGATCCCCCCATACTGTACATGACTACTCAGGACAGGGAGGTGTTTAATGAGGTTCTAATGACGGGGCACTAATTGGGTCATTAGGGTTTGTGGAAAGGATTCAGCATCAGGTCCCTCATTAATGTCCGAGCCCCCTGTTACTTTGTAGCACAGATCTGTTTGGGGCCGCAAAACCAAAGTTATTTATGTAGAAAAGTCTTTGTTTCATAGAAAAACTCAAAACAGAAAAGATTTTCTGATACAACAACGCCCTGCTCACGACACTGCACAGCACCTCTCCCCCTGTATATATACACTGCACAGCACCTCTCCCCCTGTATATATACACTGCACAGCACCTCTCCCCCTGTATATATACACTGCACAGCACCTCTCCCCCTGTATATATACACTGCACAGCACCTCTCCCCCTGTATATATACACTGCACAGCACCTCTCCCCCTGTATATATACACTGCACAGCACCTCTCCCCCTGTATATATACACTGCACAGTACCTTTCTTCCTGTATATATACACTGCACAGCACCTTTCCTCCTGTATATATACACTGCACAGTACCACTCCTCCTGTCCTGTATATATACACTGCAGAATTTACAATAGCTGTCACTCATGTAAGAAGTGAAATCTGGCATTGTACTATACATTTCTCTGCCGTATCTGTGCATCATAAATCGGGGTATGTGTTAAAGGGGGGGGCCCACTGAGACTCTTTCGCCCGGGGCCCTCGAAAACCTGGAGCCGGCCCTGCCAAGACACGTCAAGAGCACGGTGTAGGAGGCTTCTGTCAGTGTAACACTGACCGGTATAATTCATTGCAGTGCTGGTGCATTGCAATGCATTATACCAGTGATCAGACTAATAAAAGATAAATTCCCATAGAGGGACTAAGTAAAAAAAAAAAAAAAAAAGGTACACATATTTGCTATCACAGCATCTGGAACAACCCAATCTATAAAACAGTAACACTATTTAACCCCTTCAGAGACCACCGTAAAAGAAAAAAGTGTGAAAAAACTAAGATTTTTCATCATACCACCAAAAAGTGGAATAAAATGCGTTCAAAAAGATAAATATAAATACAAATGGTATAGCTGAATGTGTTATCTTGTCTCACAAAAAAAAGCTTCCATACAGTTCCGTCAGTGGAGAAATAAAAAAGTTATAGCTTTCCGTATATTGATATGCAAAAACAATTATTTTTTCTATAAAATAGTTTTATTGTGTAAAAGCAGCAAAACATTAAAACATTATACAGTAGAAATGCTTCATCACTGTAATCTCACTGACCCGAAGAATAAAGCCGAGTTATCACTTTTACCAGTCGGTAAACGTCATAAAAAATATAAATAATTCCTGAGTTTTTGTTCATTCTGCCTCCCAAAAATTAGAATAGATCAAGCAATCAAAAAATGTTATGTGCCAGAAAATGGTACCAATTAAAAAAAGCATCAACTCGTCCCGCAAAATACAACCCCTGATTTGACTCTGTCAGCAAATATAAGGAAAAGCTACAGCAGCTCTCAAAATGTGACAATGAAAAAACTTTTTTTGCAACAAAAAAGTTTTTTTTAGTGTATGATAGTAGCCAAACATAGAAAACGGATATAAATCTGGTATTGCTGTAAACGCACTGACCCGAAGTACTGCACTAGGAACGACGTAAAAAATAAATAAAATCAATTCATGACTCGCTGTTGATTTGTTTATTCTGCCACCCAAAGATCGTAGTACAGTAAGGCTCGTTTCACATTTATCCTGTGATCTATGCTGAGCGCCCACATAAGGGTTTCCTTTTAAATATCTGAAATACGTGAGTCAGATGGAAACCTGGAGGAAGATTCCCTATAATGAGGCAGATGGAGGCACTGTCGACGCTGTATGGCCTATGATCCGGCAGTGTCTGTCTTTTTAAGCGTGCATAAGAGTGCAGTCGGCCACAGGACACCACTGAACTGAGTGCAGATGGAGTCCAGAGTAACTCTGCTGCCTCATTATAATGAATGGATCCCTATGGGGTTTCATCGGAATCACATCACTCAGCGATTTAGATGGAAACTATGATGTAAGTGCTCAAGGTAAAGCGCAGGATAAATGTGATCCTAAATGTTATGTAAAATCTTCCTGATAAAAACTTTAACTCAATCCACAAAAAAAGTCCCCACTCAGGTCCGTCATTTCTCAATGGAAATATGGGGGTCTTCCATGTTACTGGTAGCACAAAGGTGGGCTGTGGCTACTTGCCCCCCTCCCACAAAAAAAAAGAAATTAGCAAATTCTGCACTCCCAAATCAAAATGCCTCCTCCCTTCTGAGCTCCAATGTGCCTAAACCATATTTAGCGTCCACATGTTAGCCATCTCTGTAGTGATGAAAGTCTGCCTAATTTATGTGTGCATGTCTCCAGAAACAGAAGCTGGGTCTAATATATGGTCACTACAATGTACTAGACACTACAAAGGCAGATTTGCAATTTTTACTCACCAACGTCTATTGCTGCTTGTTTCTGGCAAACACCCTTGTAAGTTAAAATCATTACACCTGTTGATGATTTCCCAGAGTAGTGTAATTTCCAAAATGGATTCACTTGAGGAGCAATTCTGCTCTTCTGGCACTTAGGGGCTCTGTATATGGAGTCCGCAAACTATTCAGCAATAATTTGTTCTCCAATAGTCAAATAGTCCCTCCCAAATCTCAAGAAAGAGTAAAGAGGCAATGTAAAGATAGAAAACAACAGTGGAAAGAAGGATAGAAACTGTGTGGAAAATGCTTAAAGTCATAAATGAAACGTTCATAAAAATAAGTAAAAAATTTTTTTTAAATGGTGGTCTCCCTCATTGAACTGGCCTATACCTGGTCCTGGCAAACCAGGAACATCAGTTACTTGCGACTTGTGTGGGTGTAGCGCCCTCACTGCACAAGTCCACACACTCAGGCAGGACCCATACTTTCATATATCATTCATGATGGGGCTCCCTGTGCTACTTTACATCAATATGATCACTGCACCCTTATATGAATTCATTGAGAGGTGTAGTTTGTAAAATTGGGTCACTTATGGGGAGGTTCTGCTGTTCTGACACCTTAAGGGCTCTTTCACTGGGTCATGGCACAGCAAAATCTGCACTATAATATATAATGTGCTTCTTCCCTTCTGAACTTTTTCCTGTGCCTGAAAAGTATTCCCCTATTATACAGGGAGGAAAATTAGTATTTGATAGAGTGTTTATATTGCAAGTTTTCCCACCTACAAAGAATGCAGGTCTGTAATTTTTATTGTAGGTACACTTCAACTGTGAGAGACAAAATCTTTAAAAAATCCAGAAAATCATATTATATTTGATTTTTACATTATTAACTAGCATTTTATTGCATGAAATAAGTATTTAGTACAATAGAAAAACAGAACTTATTATTTGACGCAGAAACCTTTGCAATTACAGAGATCAGCCATTTTCTGTACATTTTTACCAAGTTTGCACACACTGCAGAAGGGATTTTGGCCCACAATTCCATCCAGATCTTTCAGGTTTTGAGATTGTTGCTGGGCAACGTTGAGTTTCAGCTCCCTTGAAAGATTTTCTATTGTGTTCAGGTCGCTAGACTGCCTAGGCCACTCCAGGACCTTGAAATGCTTCTTACAGAATCACTCCTTTAATTGCCCTGGCTGTATGTTTCAGGTCATTGTCATGCTGGAAGATCCAGCCATGACCCATCTTCAAAGCTTTGACTAGGAGAAAGAGGTTGGGATTGTGTTCTTGGGGTTGTATTCATCCTTCTTCCAACCACAGCAAGTGGAGTTGATACCAGAAAGTTCTATTTTGGTCTCATCTGACTACATGACCTTCTCCTATGCCTCCTCTGGGTCAAGCAGATGGTTATTGGTGAATTTTAACCCCTTCCCGACCTTTGACGCATACGCTGCGTCATGAAAGTCGGTGCCATTCCGACCCATGACGCAGCATATGCGTCATGGCAAGATCGCGTCCCTGCAGATCGGGTGAAAGGGTTAACTCCCATTTCACCCGATCTGCAGGGACAGGGGGAGTGGTAGTTTAGCCCAGGGGGGGTGGCTTCACCCCCCCGTGGCTACGATCGCTCTGATTGGCTGTTGAAAGTGAAACTGCCAATCAGAGCGATTTGTAATATTTCACCTAAAAAAATGGTGAAATATTACAATCCAGCCATGGCCGATGCTGCAATATCATCGGCCATGGCTGGAAACACTAATGTGCACCCACCCCACCCCACCGATCGCCCCCGCAGCCCCCCGATCTGTGGTCCGCTCCCCTCCGTCCTGTGCTCCGCTCCCCCGTCCTCCTGTCCGCTCCCCCTGTGCTCCAATCACACCCCCCGCGCTCCAATCAAACCCCCCCGCACTCCGATTCCCCCCCGCACAGCGATCCCCCCCTCGCATAGCGATCCCCCCCCCCGTGCTCCGATCCACCCGCCCGCACAGCGATCTCCCACTCCGTGCTCCAATCCACCCCCCCGTGTTCCGATCCACCCCCCCATGCTCCGATCCACCCCCCCGTGCTCCGACGCCCCCCCCGTGCCCTGATCTCCCCCCCCCCTTATACTTACCTGGCCTCCCGGGGTCTGTCCGTCTTCTTTCCTGGGCGCCGCCATCTTCCAAAATGGCGGGCGCATGTGCAGTGCGCCCGCCGAATCTGCCGGCCGGCAGATTCGTTCCAGAGTGAATTTTGATCACTGAGATATAACCTATCTCAGTGATCAAAATAAAAAAAAAAGTAACTGACCCCCCCCCCCCTTTGTCACCCCCATAGGTAGGGACAATAAAAAAAATAAATATTTTTTTTCTTTCCACTAAGGTTGGGGTAAGAACAAGGGGTAGGGTTAGGGGTAGGGGTAGGGTTAGGGGTAGGGTTAGGGCTAGGGTTAGGGGTAGGGTTAGGGCTAGGGTTAGGGTTAGGGCTAGGGTTTCGGTATGTGCACACGTATTCTGGTCCTCTGCGGATTTTTCTGCTGCGGATTTGATAAATCCGCAGTGCTAAACCGCTGTGGATTTATGGCGGATTTACCGCGTTTTTTCTGCGCATTTCACTGCGGTTTTACAACTGCAATTTTCTATTTGAGCAGTTGTAAAACCGCTGCGGAATCCGCAGAAAGAAGTGACATGCTGCGGAATGTAAACCGCTGCGTTTCCGTGCAGTTTTTCCGCAGCATGTGTACAGCGATTTTTGTTTCCCATAGGTTTACATTGAACTGTAAACTCATGGGAAACTGCTGCGGATCCGCAGCGTTTTCCGCAGCGTGTGCACATACCTTTAGAATTAGGCTATGTGCACACGGTGCGGATTTGGCTACGGATCCGCAGCGGATTGGCCGCTGCGGATTCGCAGCAGTGTTCCATCAGGTTTACAGTACCATGTAAACATATGGAAAGCCAAATCCGCTGTGCCCATGGTGCGGAAAATACCGCGCGGGAACGCTGCGTTGTATTTTCCGCAGCATGTCAATTCTTTGTGCGGATTCCGCAGCGTTTTACACCTGTTCCTCAATAGGAATCCGCAGGTGAAATCCGCATAAAAAACACTGGAAATCCGCGGTAAATCCGCAGGTAAAACGCAGTGCCTTTTACCCGCGGATTTTTCAAAAATGGTGCTGAAAAATCTCATACGAATCCGCAACGTTGGCACATAGCCTTAGGGTTAGGGTTGGGTTGGAATTAGGGTTGTGGTTAGGGTTAGGGGTGTGTTGGGGTTACGGGTGTGTTGGGGTTAGGGGTGTGATTAGGGTTACGGCTACAGTTGGGATAAGGTTTAGGGGTGTGTTGGAGTTAGAATTGAGGGGTTTCCACTGTTTAGGCACATCAGGGGGTCTCCAAACGCAACATGGCGCCACCATTGATTCCAGCCAATCTTGTATTCAAAAAGTCAAATGGTGCTCCCTCACTTCCGAGCCCCGACGTGTGCCCAAACAGTGGTTTACCCCCACATATGGGGTACCAGCATACTCAGGACAAACTGCGCAACAATTACTGGGGTCCAATTTCTCCTGTTACCCTTGAGAAAATAAAAAATTGCTTGCTAAAACATCATTTTTGAGGAAAGAAAAATGATTTTTTATTTTCACGGCTCTGCGTTGTAAACGTCTGTGAAGCACTTGGGGGTTCAAAGTGCTCACCACATATCTAGATAAGTTCCTTGGGGGGTCTAGTTTCCAAAATGGGGTCACTTGTGGGGGGTTTCTACTGTTTAGGCACACCAGGGGCTCTACAAACGCAACGTGACGTCCGCAGACCATTCCATCAAAGTCTGCATTTCAAAAGTCACTACTTCCCTTCTGAGCCCCGACGTGTGCCCAAACAGTGGTTTACCCCCACACATGGGGTATCAGCTTACTCAGAAGAAACTGGACAACAACTTTTGGGGTCCAATTTCTCCTATAACCCTTGGGAAAATAAAAAATTCTGGGCTAAAAAATTATTTTTGAGGAAAGAAAACGTATTTATTATTTTCACTGCTCTGTGTTATGAACTTCTGTGAAGCACTTGGGGGTTCAAAGTGCTCACCTCACATCTAGATAAGTTCCTTTCGGTGTCTAGTTTCCAAAATGGGGTCACTTGTGGGGGGTTTCTACTGTTTAGCCACATCAGGGGCTCTGCAAACGCAACGTGACGCCCGCAGAGCATTCCATCAAAGTCTGCATTTCAAAACGTCACTACTTCACTTCCGAGCCCCGGCATGTGCCTAAACAGTGGTTTATCCCCACATATTGGGTATCAGCGTACTCAGGAGAAACTGGACAACAACTTTTGGGGTCAAATTTCTCCTGTTACCCTTGGGAAAATAAAAAATTGCGGGCTAAAAAATCATTTTTGAGAAAAGAATTTTTTTTTGTTTTTTCATGGCGCTGCGTTATAAACTTCTGTGAAGCACTTGAGGGTTCAAAGTGCTCACCACACATGTAGATTAGTTCCTTTGGGGGTCTAGTTTCCAAAATGGTGTCATTTGTGGGGGATCTCCAATGTTTAGGCACACAGGGGCTCTCCAAATGCGACATGGTGTCCGCTAATGATTGGAGCTAATTTTCCATTTAAAAAGCCAAATGGCGTGCCTTCCCTTCTGAGCCCTGCCGTGCGCCCAAACAGTGTTTTACCCCCACATATGGGGTATCTGCGTACTCAGGACAAACTGGACAACAACATTTGTGGTCCAATTTCTCCTATTACCATTGGCAAAATAGGAAATTCCAGGCTAAAAAATAATTTTTGAGAAAAGAAAAATTATTTTTTATTTTCATGGCCCTGCATTATAAACTTCTGTGAAGCACCTGGGGGTTTAAAGTGCTCAGTATGCATCTAGATAAGTTCCTTGGGGGGTCTAGTTTCCAAAATGGGGTCACTTGTGGGGGAGCTCCATTGCATAGGCACACAGGGGCTCTCCAAATGCGACATGGTGTCCGCTAACAATTGGAGCTAATTTTCCATTCAAAAAGTCAAAAGGCGCGCCTTCCCTTCCGAGGCCTGCCGTGTGCCCAAACAGTGGTTTACCCCCACATATGAGGTATCGGCGTACTCGGGAGAAATTGCTCAACAAATTTTAGGATCCATTTTATCCTATTGCCCATGTGAAAATGAAAAAATTGAGGCGAAAAGAAATTTTTTGTGAAAAAAAAGTACTTTTGCATTTTTACGGATCAATTTGTGAAGCACCTGAGAGTTTAAAGTGCTCACTAGGCATCTAGATAAGTTCCTTGGGGGGTCCAGTTTCCAAAATGGGGTCACTTGTGGGGGAGCTCCAATGTTTAAGCACACAGGGTCTCTCCAAACGCGACATGGTGTCCGCTAACGATGGAGATAATTTTTCATTCAAAAAGTCAAATGGCGCTCCTTCCCTTCCGAGCCTTACCATGTGCCCAAACAGTGGTTTACCCCCACATGTGAGGTATCGGTGTACTCAGGAGAAATTGCTAAACAAATTTTAGGATCCATTTTATCCTGTTGTCCATGTGAAAATGAAAAAATTGAGGCTAAAAAATTTTTTTTGTGAAAAAATAGTACTTTTTCATTTTTACGGATCAATTTGTGAAGCACCTGGGGGTTTAAAGGGCTCACTATGCATCTAGATAAGTTCCTTGGGGCGTCTAGTTTCCAAAATGGGGTCACTTGTGGGGGAGTTCCAATTTTTAGGCACACGGGGGCTCTCCAAACTTGACATGGTGTCCGCTAAAGAGTGCAGCCAATTTTTCATTCAAAAAGTCAAATGGCGCTCCTTCCCTTCCAAGCCCTGCCGTGCGCCCAAACAGTGGTTTACCCCCACATATGAGGTATCAGCGTACTCAGGACAAATTGGACAACAACTTTCGTTGTTCAGTTTCTCCTTTTACCATTGGGAAAATACAAAAATTGTTGCTGAAAAATCATTTTTGTGACTTAAAAGTTAAATGTTCATTTTTTCCTTCCATGTTGCTTCTGCTGCTGTGAAGCACCTGAAGGGTTAATAAACTTCTGGAATGTGGTTTTGTGCACCTTGAGGAGTGCAGTTTTTAGAATGGTGTCACTTTTGGGTATTTTCAGCCATATAGACCCCTCAAACTGACTTCAAATGTGAGGTGGTCCCTAAAAAAAATGGTTTTGTAAATTTCGTTGTAAAAATGAGAAATCGCTGGTCAAATTTTAACCCTTATAACTTCCTAGCAAAAAAAAATTTTGGTTCCAAAATTGTGCTGATGTAAAGTAGACGTGTGGGAAATGTTATTTATTAACTATTTTGTGTCACATAACTCTCTGGTTTAACAGAATAAAAATTCAAAACGTGAAAATTGCGAAATTTTCAAAATTTTCACCAAATTTCCATTTTTATCACAAATAAATGCAGAATTTATTGACTTAAATTTACCACTAACATGAAGCCCAATATGTCACGAAAAAACATTCTCAGAACCGCTAGGATCCATTGAAGCGTTCCTGAGTTATTACCTCATAAAGGGACACTGGTCAGAATTGCAAAAAACGGCAAGGTCTTTAAGGTCAAAATAGGCTGGGTCATGAAGGGGTTAAATGGGCCTGGACATGTGCTGATATGAGCAGGGGACCTTGCGTTCCCTGCAGGATTTTAATCCATGATGGTGTAGTGTGTTACTAACGGTAATGTTTGACACTGTGTTCCCAGCTCTCTTCAGGTCATTGACCAGGTCCTCCTGTGTAGTTCTGGGCTGATTCCTGACCTTTCTCAGAATCAGCCTTACCCCATGATGCGAGACTTACATGGAGCCCCCGACCAAGTAAGATTGATAGTCATCTTGTGTTTTTTCAATCTTCTAATAATTGTGCCAATAGTTGTAGCCTTTTCACCAAGTTGTTTGCCTATTGTCCTGTAGCCCATCCCAGCCTTGTGCAGGTCTACAATTGTGTCCCTGGTGTCCTTAGCAAGCTCTTTGGTCTTGGCCATGGTGAAGATGTTGGAGTGTGATTGATTGAGTGTGTTGACAGGTGTCTTTTATACAGGTAACAAGTTCAAACAGGTGCAATTAATACAGATAATGAGTGCAGAGTAGGAGGGCTTCTTAAAGTAAAACTAACAGGTCTGAGAGAGCCAGAATTCTTGCTGGTTGGTAGATGATCAGATACTTATCTCATGCAATAAAATCCAACTTAATTATTTAAAAATCATACAATGTGATTTACTGGTTTATATTTTTAGATTCTGTATCTCACAGTTGAAGTGCAGCTATGATAAAATCTACAGACCTCTCAATTCTCTGTAGGTGGAAAAACTTAGATATGCAGAAAAAGGTATTTCAGCTCACCCATTAGAAGTTAAATTGCTGTGGTGATACCATCCGAGCACAGAGAATCACTGCCAGGACGTGGAAAATTTGAGGAAAAAGTAGAAAAATCCAGCTCCAGGATGTAAAATTTAAAAAATTCTTTATTCAAACATTTAAAAATTTGAATAAGGGCTTGCAAATGACTAGCAAAATAGTTAGGGAGCAGCCATAGATGACCGAACGCGTTTCGAACAACTTCTGTGTTCTTAGTCTTCAGTACTATCCTGGAGCTGGATTTTTCTACTTTTTCCTCAGGTGGAAAAGCTTGCAAAATCGACAGTGTATCAAATACTTCTTTTCCTCACTGTATTTAGGGTATTGATGTACTCAGGAGAAATTGCACAACAAACTGTGAGGTCCATTTTTTCCTATTAGCCTTTATAAAAATTTAAAATTTGGGGCTAAAACAACATTTTAGTGGTAAAAATGTAATTATTCTTTCTTCATCACCCAATGGTGTAATATTCTGTGAGGCACATGTGTCAACATGCTCACTGCACTCCTATATGAATTAATTGGGGGTTGTAATTTGTAATATGGTTTCACTAATGGAGGGGTTCCACTGTTCTAGGACCTCAGGGGCTCTGCCAATGTGACATTGCACTCTCAAAACCATCCCAACAAAGTCTGAACTCCAATATGGTGCTTATTCTCTTCTGAGCTTTGCACTGTGCCACATATGGCGTACTGGCGCACTAAGGAGAAATTTTGTAACAAATTATACCATTCATTTCCTTCTATTATCCCTCTTGGCAATTGAAAACTTGGGGCCAAAGCAACATTTTAGTAGAAAAAAAATTGTAATTTACCATTTACTCAGCCCAATGTTATGCAATTCTGTGAATCGCCTGAGGGTTATAAATTCTCACTACACCCCTATATGAATTCCTCAAGAGGTGTAGTTTCCAAAATAGGCTCACTTGTTGGGTTTTCTGCTGTTTTGGCATGTCAGAGGCACCTCAAATGAGACATGGCATCCGCACTCTATTTCAGCCAAAATTGCTCTCCAGAATTCAATTGACATTCCTTCCCTTTCAAGTCGTGCTGTGCGCCCAAACAGTAGTTTTCCACAACATATAGGGTATCAGTGTACTCAAGAGAAATTGCATAACAAATTGTCCATTTTCTTCTGTTAACCTTGTGAAAATGAAAAATTTGGGGTTTAGAAACATTTTTGGAGAAAAAATGTATTTTCTCATTTTTGCAGCTCCACACTAAAAAATTCTGAGAAGCACCTGGGGGGGTTCAAACTGCTCACCACACCTCTAGATACTTTTTTTGAGGGGTGTAGTTTCTAAAATTGGGTCACTTGTTGGGGTTTTTTCAGTGCTTAGGCACATCAAGGACTCTGCAAACAGAACATGGCGTCCGCTATCTATTCCCACCAATGTTGCACTCTAAAAGTCAAATAGTGCTCCTTCCCTTCCAAATCCTGACATGAGGCCAAACAGTAGTTTTCCACCACATATGGGGTATTGGCGTATTTAGAAGAAATTGCACAAAAATTGTGTGGTCCATTTTCTCCTATACCCTTATGAAAATGCTAAATTGGGTGCTAAAGCAATATTTTGTGGAGAAAAAGTAAAATTTTCATTTTTTTTATTCCACCTTAGTTTATAATTCCTGTGAAGCACCTGAACAGTTAATAAACTTCCAGAATGCGGTCTTGAGCACTTTGAGGGGTGCGGTTTTTAAAATGGTGTCACGTTTGGATAATTTATATCATCATCATCATCAAATGTAATGTGGTCCCTGAAACAATTGGTTTTGTAAATTTTGTTGGAAAAATTAGAAATTGCTGATAAACTTTTAATACTTATAACTTCCTAACAAAAGTAAACTTTGTTCCAAAAATGATGCAGATTAAAGTAGACATGTGTTTAATGTTATTTATTAACTGGTTTGTGTAATATAAAACTC
The DNA here is from genome assembly GCF_032444005.1 of Ranitomeya imitator. Lineage (NCBI taxonomy): Eukaryota > Metazoa > Chordata > Amphibia > Anura > Dendrobatidae > Ranitomeya > Ranitomeya imitator. Next base: position 483,729,616 of record NC_091283.1, read on the forward strand.
TCGGGCATAAAAAAGTAAAAGTTAGAAAATTGCAAATTTCCTGAATTTTCACCAAAAATAACGATATTGTCACAAATAAATGTAAAAAATATGAACCTAAATTTGCCACTAACATAGTACAATGTGTCACGAAAAAACATTTTCAGAATCATAGGGATACATTGAAGCGTTCCAGAGTTTTTACCTCATAAAGTGACAGGTAAGAGTTGTAAAATTTGGCCTGATCAGGAAGATGCAAACAGACTCGGGGGTGAAGGAGTAATATTTACGTATTTAAGCATTTGTTAGACACTGCTTAAATCAGCATCAGGAGGTAAGAATAGGACAGAATATTCATTAGGATAGGACAGTTCAGACTCAGGATATGGAATAATCATCAGATCGCTTGTGTTCCCAAGACATCCATAATGGCCATAATAATAGGAATTCTATGTCCCTTGTACGAATTACGGTAAGTGGTGGTCCTGCATGTTTGACGTCCGCTCTGAACTTATAACCTCCATTTTTGTGATAAGTGGAGCTGCCAGTAGTGGGACAGACCGCCACCGATCAGACACATATATCCTGTGGATATGTAATACATTTTTTCTAGATGTCCATTGCAGTTAGTATTTTTTGACGGTACAGTATCACTCACACTTTTTTTCCTGTTATTTTAATATTACCACTTCATAGGTAATTTTTTTTATGTTTCTGCTTTGAAAATGTTTCTCTTCGGTATAAGGTATTTGAGATTTCTGAACTATTTTAAGCCAGACTTGAATTATTTTTTCTGTTAAAAAGAAAACCTCCAATTATTTTCATTAGATTTTTTTTAAACTTTGAACTATAAGGAGCTGCCAAATGTGCCAGGAACTGATAATCAAATCTGATTGAATTTTATGTTTCCATTTAGGTGATGGGAAGGTGAATTTTTCTGATTTCCTTGCAGTTTTGACAGACAATCAGCGATTTTTGATAACTATTGGTGAGTTCAGTTTTATATATATACGAATTTATTAAATTGTGTGCAGAAGACAAAATAAGGAATACTTTATATGGGTCCTATCGAATCCAGGATTGAGACCGAGTAAACAATATAATTTATTTAGGGCAATAAATTTCAACACAAAATGTCTGTTTTCATCAGTATATTTATAAAAAAAACCTGGCACTCAACTTGCATATAAGATGCTTTTAATGGTTCCAAGTGGAAACACAGTGACAGCAATCGGAGGTACAGTGACAGCAATAGCAAAACGTTTCGGTCATATACATCTGACCTTCATCAGTTGCTGTAAAATACATATGAACAAAACACAAAATTTGGTATAAAACTGGTACAAAACAAAATAAAGTATATACAGAGAAGCATCCATTAGTATGGCGTTGTAGAGAATCATAGTGAATTCATCTTATCGAGAGAAACCGAAGTACATGATGGCACAGTCAAACTAAACGGACATGAGGAATGAGAAACAGTACATACCAAAAAGTGATAACTGGCAGCGTGAGTGTTGTCACTAACAAAGAACTTGTGGTATAGGTTGCTGAAAAAATGAGTGAGGGTAATGTTCAGTAAGGCAGGCAGGAGAGGTGGGGACGTGGCATAATTACATGCTATAGGTGTGTAAAAGAGAATATGTCTGCATACCCCTAAGATGCATGGCCCTGTTCAGCACAAATAGAGATGGGCGGAATTCACAACAGTGTTGGTACGATGTTGTGGTTGTATTGTGTTGATGCTATCACTAATTGTATCTTCTCTATTTCCTTAGAGTCGCCTTTATTGATAAGCCGACACCACGTCTCACGAGCACTTCACTATCCGCTGCACCGTGTGTAAGATTGCGCCTCCCTGATATGTCACAGTTTATTAATTCTACCCGGTTTTCTCATTCATAATACCTGATGACTATCTTGTAGTTCTACACCCATACGTTTATTCCCTGTAAATTACACATTCCCAGGGATTACACTCCACATCTTTGTGAATACCGCCCGGTCCCCTTCTATGTATGGTACATCCACTAGGAAGCATAACTATGTCAATTACGACATCACCGCATGCCGCAGCCAGCAGCACATCCTACCGACGTCATATTTAGATACCAGGCTCTCTTTGTAACCTGTGGAACGCACATCTGATGCACTGGAACGCACCTCCATGTTTGTGAGGTCACGTCCACTCCCAGCATGCATCAGTACTCACAGTTCCCGCCCCACTTCCGGTTTTCGGCGTCTCCACACCTCCTCACCATCCTTCTAATACAGCACAGTAACAGCCTGCCATAGACAAGCGGTGGAGTCCGCGTCGGCAGCGCCACAACAGGGTGAGTCACTTGATTCCTCTCCTCCATTACCCGTATCACCCCTAGAGGGATGGACTATATAATGAGGATTTCCATTTTACCACAGGCTGCGCCCATCTCTATTTGTGCTGAACAGGGCCATGCATCTTAGGGGTATGCAGACATATTCTCTTTTACACACCTATAGCATGTAATTATGCCACATTTTTTCAGCAACCTATACCACAAGTTCTTTGTTAGTGACAACACTCACGCTGCCAGTTATCACTTTTTGGTATGTACTGTTTCTCATTCCTCATGTCCGTTTAGTTTGACTGTGCCATCATGTACTTCGGTTTCTCTCGATAAGATGAATTCACTATGATTCTCTACAACGTCATACTAATGGATGCTTCTCTGTATATACTTTATTTTGTTTTGTACCAGTTTTATACCAAATTTTGTGTTTTGTTCATATGTATTTTACAGCAACTGATGAAGGTCAGATGTATATGACCGAAACGTTTTGCTGTTGATGTCACTGTACCTCCGATTGCTGTCACTGTATTTCCGCTTGGAACCATTAAAAAGCATCTTATATGCAAGTTGAGTGCCAGGTTTTTCTTATAAGTATTACTACGGTTTTGGAACCTACCTTGGCACCATCTGATTGAGCAGTGCACATGTTCTTTACATACACTTCATCAGTATATTGACATGATGAGGGGAAGCATTCAGTGCTGATATTCTCACACCTCTTCACTCTCCTACCTCTATCCCCAAGTAAAGGACACTGCCTATTTGTATTATTTATTTGTATTGTATGCAGAGGTAAGTTTGAGGATTTCTTTTTAGCATCAATTTTATTTCCTATTGTTTGCAGACAATATCTAGAGATAAGAGATGCCCCTTATGCTACAAAACCCTTATTGTCTATGAAGATAAAAAAGAGCTATTATCACTGTTGGGAATATGTGACCAGGCTTGGAAGCACATATTACCCTGCAGTTCACACTTGCTTTTGTGAATGGTCTAGTATTTGTTATATATATATATATATATATATATATATATATATATATATATATATATATATATATATATATTATTCTATGGCTTGTGTTGCAGACAGAAATCTGCTTTTGCCAGTATCTGAACAGGAGTATTTGGATACAGTTTTATTTGATGCCATCTCTAGAATGTTACAAAAATCTTGTCTTCCTGCAAGATCCACTGCCGAAATAGCAAGGTGAGTAGAAATCTGACTTTTAGCAATTGTGGATTTCTGTTAAAAATCAGCAGGATGGTGGTCCATCAGCGATGTTGATAGTTCACAGATCCGAACTGGTGATGAGCACTAACGGGCAGATTTCCCATGGGCCACTGTCACAATGGACCACCTGGCTGATTTATGTGTAGTCCAGCCACACTACATTCAGAAGCTGGCAGGACACATAAGGTGCAGCATTTGAAAGCTTAAATATTTATGTCTCGAGAAGCTTCAATAATGATGTTGTGTCTGCCTGATAGAAAACTGAGAACCAAAACCAATCACCAAACCAAAGGATGCACCATGAAGATCAGACTGGATCAAGATATATTCTTTTATTATTTATCAAGCAGCGATACAATATATATATATATATATATAAAAAAAAAAAATACCGTTAAAAAATATCCGATAAAAATACAAAACAATCATACAAAAAAGTGTGCAGCACGGGACGGCATATAAAAATGAATATACGGATACCCAACAGCACAATAATAATAATAATTTATATATCCGTGCAAGGTAAGTATTACCCACAATCGGGGTATATTAGTTCCCTGAAAAATTGAGTGACACAATGTGGAAACAATAATCAAAAATAATAAAAACTCCAAAATTGATGTGCAATATATGCAAAAAAGTGCTGAAGTGCAAATAAATTCAAAGAACACAAATGTTTTAACCATTAACCATCAGGGTTATTTCCAGACCCTGCACAGTGCTGATAGAGACAAAGTGCTAAGTGCTGAACTATAACAGATTTCAGGGAAAAATAATGGATATTAGTGTATATTACCTTAGGGCACCGCGCCAGCCTGAGTACTGGGTGTGTGCGTGTACTCAGGACGGCGTGGTGCCCTAAGGTAATATCCACTAATATCCACTATATTTATGATTGTGATACTGTCAAAAGACACCCGGGTGAGCTAATATCACTATATTTATGATTGTGATACTGATTTATATATAGCCTTTATTTTATTTGGGTTGTTCTTTTGTAATTTTCTCTGATAGAAAACTGCCTGTTAGAAAAGTGTTGTGTCCAGCAGGTAGAACCCAACTAGTAGGCCCACTGCAGTTTTAAAATTCCGATTAAACCAGATAATTGTAGGTAATTTTTTGTAAAGAGGACAGCTGTATTGAGTGGCGCAGCCAGACACTACAAGTAGGCCTTAAACCACAAAGTTGGCTCGACGCTGGTTTAAAAAAGGTTACATGGGTACACGTTCTGCATTGTTGTGCTCAGTGGAGGACAATTGGAAGGAGGGACCGCAGAAAGACTTTGTAGGCGTAAAATTACAAAATAGGCTCTATGCAGCTTCGATTATGTGGCAACCTGGAGAACACCTTGGAGCGGCAGACACCGTCTCTACGACCCAGACCCAACTTGTAGGCCTAATGTAGTGTTGTTTCAACAACTACTTAAGACGAGCATGAAGATTGAAGCAATGGAGAGGAAACCTGGAGAACACCTTGGAGTGGAAGACACCGTCTCTACAACCCAGACCCAACTTGTAGGCCGAATGCAGTGTTGTTTTCAACAACTACTAAACAAGAGCTTTAAGATTGAAGCAATGGAGAGGAAACCTGGAGAACACCTTGGAGTGGAACACACCGTCTCTACACCCCATACCCAATTTGTAGGCCTAATGCAGTGTAGTTTTTAACAACTACTAAACGAGAGTCGGAAGATCGAAGCAATGGAGAGGAAACCTGGGGAACACCTTGGAGTGGAACACACCGTCTCTACACCCCATACCCAATTTGTAGGCCAAATGCAGTGTAGTTTTCAACAACTACTAAACGAGAGTCGGAAGACCGAAGCAATGGAGAGGAAACCTGGGGAACACCTTGGAGTGTAACACACCGTCTCTCTACACCCCATACCCAATTTGTAGGCCTAATGCAGTGTAGTTTTCAACAACTACTAAACGAGAGTCGGAAGATCGAAGCAATGGAGAGGAAACATGGGGAACACCTTGGAGTGGAACACACCGTCTCTACACCCCATACCCAATTTGTAGGCCTAATGCAGTGTAGATTTCAACAACTACTAAACGAGAGTCGAAGATCGAAGCAATGGAGAGGAAACCTGGGGAACACCTTGGAGTGGAACACACCGTCTCTACACCCCATACCCAATTTCTAGGCCTAATGCAGTGTACTTTTCAACAACTACTAAACGAGAGTCGGAAGATCGAACCAATGGAGAGGAAACCTGGGGAACACCTTGGAGTGGAACACACCGTCTCTACACCCCATACCCAATTTGTAGGCCTAATGCAGTGTAGTTTTCAACAACTACTAAACGAGAGTCGGAAGATCGAAGCAATGGAGAGGAAACCTGGGGAACACCTTGGAGTGGAACACACCGTCTCTACACCCCATACCCAATTTGTAGGCCTAATGCAGTGTAGTTTTCAACAACTACTAAACGAGAGTCGGAAGATTGAAGCAATGGAGAGGAAACCTGGGGAACACCTTGGAGTGGAACACACCGTCTCTACACCCCATACCCAATTTGTAGGCCTAATGCAGTGTAGTTTTCAACAACTACTAAACGACAGTCGGAAGACCGAAGCAATGGAGAGGAAACCTGGGGAACACCTTGGAGTGTAACACACCGTCTCTCTACACCCCATACCCAATTTGTAGGCCTAATGCAGTGTAGTTTTCAACAACTACTAAACGAGAGTCGGAAGATCGAAGCAATGTGGACGAAACCTGGGGAACACCTTGGAGTGGAACACACCGTCTCTACACCCCATACCCAATTTGTAGGCCTAATGTAGTGTAGTTTTCAACAGCTACTAAACGAGAGTCGGAAGACCCAAGCAATGGAGAGGAAACCTGGGGAACACCTCGGAGTGTAACACACCGTCTCTCTACACCCCATACCCAATTTGTAGGCCTAATGCAGTGTAGTTTTCAACAACTACTAAACGAGAGTCGGAAGATCGAAGCAATGGAGAGGAAACCTGGGGAACACCTTGGAGTGGAACACACCGTCTCTACACCCCATACCCAATTTGTAGGCCTAATGCAGTGTAGTTTTCAACAACTACTAAACGAGAGTCGGAAGATCCAAGCAATGGAGAGGAAACCTGGGGAACACCTTGGAGTGGAACACACCGTCTCTCTACACCCCATACCCAATTTGTAGGCCTAATGCAGTGTAGTTTTCAACAACTACTAAACGAGAGTCGGAAGACCGAAGCAATGGAGAGGAAACCTGGGGCACACGTTGGAGCGGCAGACACCGTTAGTAGGCCCTACCAAAGTAGTAGCCCCAATGCAGTTTTCAAATTCCTAGAGGCTGAAAACAAGACTATTGACGCTCTGCTTTTTTCAAAGGAGTACAGCTGTATTGAGTGGCGCAGACAGACACAGGTAGTAGGCCTTATACCAAAAATGTGGCTCACTGCAGTTTAAAAAAGGTTACAGGGGTACACAGGCAGCATTGCTCTGGTCAGTGGAGGACAATTTTAATAGTGGACCGCAGACAGACTTTGTACGCCTACTATTAAAAAAAGGATGCTCTATGCAATTAAAAATAGGTTCCAGGGGTCCACGGGCAGCAGTGGTGTGGTCAGTGGACGAGTATTGGAAGGAGGGACCGCAGACAGGCGTAGTAGGCCTAACATAACAAAATTAGGTTGTAGGCACTTTAAAATTGGTTCCAGGGGTACACGTGCAGCAGTGGTGTGGTCAGCGGAGGACAATTTGAATTAGGGACTGCAGACAGACTTTGTAGGCTGTCCCCTGTGGACCATGCATCCAACACATTAACCCAGTGCGCCGTAATGGACACGTAACTTTTTGTGGACATGCCTGCTGGTCCATGCGTCTCTTGTCAGGTGCACCTTTCTACTGTTTGATTGCCTGAGTGCTATGACAATGCAGACTTTTTCATGCCGGTGGAGGGCTGGGATGGCTTTTCTCGCAAAAGAAATGTCGACTGGGTAGCTTGAACCGTGGTACAGCGTAGTTCATCTGGGCTTCCTAAATATAAAACAAAAAAAAAAGGAGGCTCCATGCACTTTCAGCTGGGTTCCAGGGGTACACGGCCAGCATTGGTCTGGTCAGTGGAGAACGATTGGAAGGAGGGACCGCAGACAGGCTTCGAAGGCCTAACATAATAAAATATGGCTGTAGGCAATTTAGAATTGGTTCCAGGGGAACACGGGCAGCAGTAGACAGGTCAGTGGAAGCCTAGTGGAAGGAGGGACCGCAGACAGGCTTCGAAGGCCTAACATAATAAAATTTGGCTGTAGGCACTTTAGAATTGGTTCCAGGGGAACACGGGCAGCAGTAGACAGGTCAGTGGAGGCCTAGTGGAAGGAGGGACCGCAGACAGGCTTCGAAGGCCTAACATAATAAAATATGGCTGTAGGCACTTTAAAATTGGTTCCAGGGGAAACACGGGCAGCAGTGGTCTGGTCAGTGGAGAACTATTGGAAGGAGGGACCGCAGACAGGCTTCGAAGGCCTAACATAATAAAATTTGGCTGTAGGCACTTTAAAATTGGTTCCAGGGGAACACGGGCAGCAGTGGTCTGGTCAGTGGAGAACTATTGGAAGGAGGGATCACAGACAGGCTTCGAAGGCCTAACATAATAAAATATGGCTGTAGGCACTTTAGAATTGGTTCCAGGGGAACACGGGCAGCAGTGGTCTGGTCAGTGGAGAACTATTGGAAGGAGGGACTGCAGACAGGCTTCGAAGGCCTAACCTAATAAAATTTTGCTGTAGGCACTTTAAAATTGGTTCCAGGGGAACACGGGCAGCAGTGGTCTGGTCAGTGGAGAACTATTGGAAGGAGGGACCGCAGACAGGCTTCGAAGGCCTAACATAATAAAATATGGCTGTAGGCACTTTAAAATTGGTTCCAGGGGAACACGGGCAGCAGTAGACAGGTCAGTGGAGGCCTAGTGGAAGGAGGGACCGCAGACAGGCTTCGAAGGCCTAACATAATAAAATTTGGCTGTAGGCACTTTAAAATTGGTTCCAGGGGAACACGGGCAGCAGTAGACAGGTCAGTGGAGGCCTAGTGGAAGGAGGGACCGCAGACAGGTTTCGAAGGCCTAACATAATAAAATATGGCTGTAGGCACTTTAGAATTGGTTCCAGGGGAACACGGGCAGCAGTAGACAGGTCAGTGGAGGCCTAGTCGAAGGAGGGACCGCAGACAGGCTTCGAAGGCCTAACATAATAAAATATGGCTGTAGGCACTTTAGAATTGGTTCCAGGGGAACACGGGCAGCAGTGGTCTGGTCAGTGGAGAACTATTGGAAGGAGGGACCGCAGACAGGCTTCGAAGGCCTAACATAATAAAATATGGCTGTAGGCACTTTAGAATTGGTTCCAGGGGAACACGGGCAGCAGTAGACAGGTCAGTGGAGAACTATTGGAAGGAGGGACTGCAGACAGGCTTCGAAGGCCTAACATAATAAAATATGGCTGTAGGCACTTTAGAATTGGTTCCAGGGGAACACGGGCAGCAGTAGACAGGTCAGTGGAGGCCTAGTGGAAGGAGGTACCGCAGACAGGCTTCGAAGGCCTAACATAATAAAATATGGCTGTAGGCACTTTAAAATTGGTTCCAGGGGAACACGGGCAGCAGTAGACAGGTCAGTGGAGGCCTAGTGGAAGGAGGGACCGCAGAGCAGACAGGCTTCGAAGGCCTAACATAATAAATTAGGGCTGTAGGCACTTTAGAATTGGTTCCAGGGGAACACGGGCAGCAGTGGTCTGGTCAGTGGAGAACTATTGGAAGGAGGGACCACAGACAGGCTTCGAAGGCCTAACATAATAAAATATGGCTGTAGGCACTTTAGAATTGGTTCCAGGGGAACACGGGCAGCAGTAGACAGGTCAGTGGAGAACTATTGGAAGGAGGGACCGCAGACAGGCTTCGAAGGCCTAACATAATAAAATATGGCTGTAGGCACTTTAGAATTGGTTCCAGGGGAACACGGGCAGCAGTAGACAGGTCAGTGGAGAACTATTGGAAGGAGGGACCGCAGACAGGCTTCGAAGGCCTAACATAATAAAATATGGCTGTAGGCACTTTAGAATTGGTTCCAGGGGAACACGGGCAGCAGTAGACAGGTCAGTGGAGGCCTAGTGGAAGGAGGGACCGCAGACAGGCTTCGAAGGCCTAACATAATAAAATTTGGCTGTAGGCACTTTAAAATTGGTTCCAGGCGAACACGGGCAGCAGTAGACAGGTCAGTGGAGGCCTAGTGGAAGGAGGGACCGCAGACAGGCTTCGAAGGCCTAACATAATAAAATATGGCTGTAGGCACTTTAGAATTGGTTCCAGGGGAACACGGGCAGCAGTAGACAGGTCAGTGGAGGGCTAGTCGAAGGAGGGACCGCAGACAGGCTTCGAAGGCCTAACATAATAAAATATGGCTGTAGGCACTTTAGAATTGGTTCCAGGGGAACACGGGCAGCAGTGGTCTGGTCAGTGGAGAACTATTGGAAGGAGGGACCGCAGACAGGCTTCGAAGGCCTAACATAATAAAATATGGCTGTAGGCACTTTAGAATTGGTTCCAGGGGAACACGGGCAGCAGTAGACAGGTCAGTGGAGGCCTAGTGTAAGGAGGGACCGCAGACAGGCTTCGAAGGCCTAACATAATAAAATATGGCTGTAGGCACTTTAGAATTGGTTCCAGGGGAACACGGGCAGCAGTAGACAGGTCAGTGGAGGCCTAGTGGAAGGAGGGACCGCAGACAGGCTTCGAAGGCCTCACATAATAAAATATGGCTGTAGGCACTTTAGAATTGGTTCCAGGGGAACACGGGCAGCAGTAGACAGGTCAGTGGAGGCCTAGTGGAAGGAGGGACCGCAGAGCAGACAGGCTTCGAAGGCCTAACATAATAAATTAGGGCTGTAGGCACTTTAACATTGGTTCCAGGGGTACACGGGCAGCAGTGGTCTGGTCAGTGGAGAACTATTGGAAGGAGGGACCGCAGACAGGCTTCGAAGGCCTAACATAATAAAATTGGGCTGTAGGCACTTTTAATTCTCTTGCAGGGGTACACAGGCAGTGGGCACCATTGGTGTTGTCAGCGGCGGCCGATTGTAATGAGTGTCTGCCAGTTAGTAGTCCCAAAAAATAAATACATGTTAATGTCTCGCATTACAACAAAAAGAAAAACCAAAAGGGTGCAATCATTAGGTACAGGGGTGGGCTCCTCTGTGTAGTTTCAGACCTAGTAATTTGGCACAAAGTATTTACTTGGGTAAATATAGGACACTGCCCCTGACTATGTTAAGTACCATCATACATGTCAACACAATGGTATTGTCAGTGGCAGAAATTTACGGATGTCAGCGCATAGACTAAACATAGGTGGAACTGTGAGAGATAATTGTGCAAGTGGTAGAGCAATGTTTGAGCTGGGGCTGGGGGAACTCTCTTGTGGCCGGCGGTACATGCCCAGGGCCCCTCTTGTTACAACAGTGTGTCTGACGTTGGGTGCGCACCACCACCGCCAGAGACACTTTATTGTACTATGAGGGACCCAGTGGCAGTGCCGTAGACCAAAAGCGGGCACACCCACCTCGTCAGACAAACAGCACTCTCACGGGTGCTTGCGCCAAGTGGCGATACCACGGCCCCGTGTGGGGAGTTTGGCCATTTAGGGAGGTGTAAACATGTCGTATGCTGGACAATCAGCTGCTGCAAATTACAAGATTGGTAAAGTCATTCAGAGTAGTCCACAGGCAATACCTTTTCATAGGAAAGCTAGGTGTCGGCCGGGTAAGGTGGGGCAAAAGAATTAGAAATCCAGTTGTGGTTCATTTTAATGAAGGTTAGATCATCAACATTTTGGGTGGCCAGACGAGTCCTTTTTTCGGTTAATATTGAACCTGCAGCACTGAATACTCTTTCTGATAGGACACTAGCTGCCGGGCAAGCAAGCTCCTGCAATGCATATTCTGCCAATTCTGGCCAGGTGTCTAATTTGGATGCCCAGTAATCAAATGGGAATGACGGTTGAGGTAGAACATCGATAAGGGATGAAAAATAGTTAGTAACTGTTCTGTCCTCACTAGCTGAGGCAGGCTCATACGTAGCTATACAGTCAGCTAAACCGCTATACCGGATCCAATAAGGAGACTGTGGTTGAGTCTGTGCTTTATTAAACGTTGTGGTATATTGATGCTGTGAAACTGTGAACAATGATATACATAGAATCAGTGCATGGCATAGAACAGATACATAATACACATGATATACATTATGCATAACATTTAGAAAGCTAGTGACTAAACTAGGAGTACAACTGGTTAAACTAAGCTAATATAGAGCAGAAATATCTATAGGAAGCATAAAGACATACCGGCAATGCAATCGCAAGGGGGATGAAGTGAAGCGTCTTTCCTTGAAGGCAAACCGAAGAAAGTGAAAGGAAAAATGGAGGGAAATGGAGGCTGAGCTACCATAATGCATTGCAAAGGAGGAGGAGAATCAGATATGGATAATACAAAAACAAGATTGAACTGCCAACATAACTCTGGCCGCTAAAGGGAGCCAAAGCATCACAGATGAATAAAGGCATGAATATATCAATACTGTATACTGAGGAAACTGCAATTATGCAAGCAAATAATCAGGGTAACAATATTAGATGGCGGAGACAGAACACTCCCCGTCTGGCATCAACGGATGTCACTACTCCTTTCTTCCGAAGGCAACAATAGGACCAGTTCAGATACCGGTCTGGAAAATGTCTTAGGTTCATTCCCTTTAGTCATCCTTAGCTCAACTTTGCGGACGTTGCCGTCCTTGCTCGGGAACGTTGCGGTAACTAGACCAAGTGGCCACTGGTTCCGGTGAATCTGACAGTCTTTCACAAGAACAAGGTCACCTATGTTCAGATTAGGTTTAGTAGATTGCCACTTCGTCCGTGGCTGCAGGGTAGACAAATATTGTTTGCGCCACCTGTCCCAGAAAGTATTTGCAAGACTTTGTACCTGTCTCCATTGGCGCTTGTAGAGGTCCTTCGCGTCGAATCCTTCTGGAGGGGCACTGGACAGTCCTGTTTTCTGGGTAAGTAGCTGGAGTCAATAACAAAGGCTCCTCAGGGTCGTTAGGAACTGGAACCAGGGGTCTTGCGCTAATTATAGCTGCAGCTTCAGCCATGAATGTGATGAGACTTTCGTGGGTGAGTCTCGCTGCTCCTTCTTGAAGAAGAGTGGAGTCAAGAATTCTCCGTACTAGACCAATCATTCGTTCCCAAGATCCTCCCATATGTGAAGAGTGAGGTGGGTTGAATGACCATGTGCAGCCTTGGACACTGAGGAACCTCTCGAGAGTCTTATAGTTTAGATTTGAGGGTATTCCTAATTCCTTTGCTGCACCAACGAAGTTAGTACCTCTGTCTGAACGTATGTGCTTGATAGGACCACGGATGGCCATAAAACGTCTTAAGGCATTGATGAAGCTTGACGTGTCAAGGGACTCGATGACCTCTATGTGGACGGCTCTGATTGACATGCAAGTGAACATGACTGCCCAACGTTTACTATTGGCTTGGCCGCCTCTCGTACGACGTGTAACAACTGACCAAGGCCCAAACACATCGAGACCAACGCTAGTAAAGGGAGGGTCTGGGCTGAGTCTATCTGCTGGTAGGTCAGCCATCTTTTGGGTTTGAGTTGAACCACGAAGCTTACGGCAGGTAACACATTTGTAGATGACACTACTGATGAGTCTTTTTGCACCGATGATCCACAAGCCAGCAGATCTGATGGCTCCTTCTGTAAATAGTCTTCCTTGATGCTTGACCAGATTGTGGTAATGTTGTATGATTAGGTAGGCAACATGACATTTTCCGGGAAGTATAAGAGAGAATTTCTCCACAAACTCCATCTCAGCTTCTTTGAGTCGGCCTCCTACCCTCAGCAGGCCACTGTTGTCGATGAATGGGTCGAGTTTTCTCAATACGCTGCTCGCTGGTATTGGAGCTTTGTTAGTAAGACATTGGATTTCTGCAAAGTAGGTTTCTCTTTGAACAGTGAGGATGATGTGATTTCTAGAGAACTCTAAGTCGGAGGTAACGTAGGTATTTTCACAAAGATGCCAACCTTTACATTTTTCTGTGCCACAAGTTCTGGTAGCCATGAATGAGCGAGCTATATGTGTCAGGCAGGTAATGGCTCGAGTAAGTGACTTCCAACTTGAGAATCTGTCGAACCTGCAAGATCCAAGCTGGGTAACAGAGGTCATTGTATGTAGTGTAGACACCTGAGGGCGGATTTCAGCATCTGAGTCCTCTCCTACAAGTTCAAAGGTGTCTGGACCTCAATGTACAATAGTTTTGGTCCAGAGAGCCACGTTGTGCTTCCTAGTCGACTTGCGTCAACTGCTCTAGTTGCATGATCTGCGGGATTCTGGTCTGTGGGTATGTAATGCCACTGCTGTGGGTGAACTGATCTCCTGATTCGTAGCACTCTGTTATTGACATAAACGTAGAATCGCCTGGTTTCGTTGTGGATATATCTCAGGACTACTTTGCTGTCTGAGTAGAACTTGGCCTGTGTCAGGTCGATATCCATTTCGGATGCGATGAACTCCGCTAACTCAACGGCTAAGACTGCGGCACAAAGCTCTAACCTGGGTATAGTGTGCTCTGGTTGTGGTGCGAGTTTGGCCTTTCCCATGACGAAACCAATGTGGCACTGACATTTGGAGTCTACAGTTTTGAGGTAGGCAACAGCGGCAATTGCTTTGACAGAAGCATCTGCAAATACGTACAGTCTTTGGCTCTGTATCTCAGTAGATGGCACAGGGGTGTATGGTCTTGGCATATGCAAGTTGGAGAGTGCCGCTAACGAGTTCTTCCACTCTTCCCACTGGATCCTCTTATCAGGTGGCAGAGGTGCATCCCAGTCAGATGTTTCCCTAGTTAAGTCTCTTAGTAGGGCCTTGCCTTGTATAGTAACAGAAGCTGCGAAACCCAAGGGGTCGTACAAACTGTTGATGGTAGACAGGACGCCTCTACGTGTGAAAGGCCTTTCTTCCTGGCTGACCTGAAAGGTGAAAGTGTCTGATTGTAGATTCCAGAGAAGCCCGAGGCTGCGTTGCATTGGTGCGGGGTCTGACCCCAGGTCCAGGTCTCTGAGACCATTACATAGGTCCTGAGATGGGAACGCTTGCATGAGTTCTTGGCTGTTTGAGGCTATTTTATGAAGCCTAAGGTTTGAGCAGGCAAGCATGTCCTGGGCTCTCCTGAGAAGACTGATGGCAGTCTCATTTGAAGGCATGGCTTTTAGACAGTCGTCGACATAAAAGTCCTTTTCTATGAATTGTCTGACATCTGCTCCGTATTCTGCTTCTCCTTCCTGAGCCGACCTTTTGAGTCCGTAAATGGCGACTGCAGGTGAAGGACTGTTGCCAAAGATGTGCACTCTCATGCGATACTCTGTGACTTCTTTAGTAGGATCATTGTCTCTGTACCAGAAGAATCTTAGGAAGTTCATAGTAACATAGTAACATAGTAACATAGTTAGTAAGGCCGAAAAAAGACATTTGTCCATCCAGTTCAGCCTATATTCCATCATAATAAATACCCAGATCTACGTCCTTCTACAGAACCTAATAATTGTATGATACAATATTGTTCTGCTCCAGGAAGACATCCAGGCCTCTCTTGAACCCCTCGACTGAGTTCGCCATCACCACCTCCTCAGGCAAGCAATTCCAGATTCTCACTGCCCTAACAGTAAAGAATCCTCTTCTATGTTGGTGGAAAAACCTTCTCTCCTCCAGACGCAAAGAATGCCCCCTTGTGCCCGTCACCTTCCTTGGTATAAACAGATCCTCAGCGAGATATTTGTATTGTCCCCTTATATACTTATACATGGTTATTAGATCGCCCCTCAGTCGTCTTTTTTCTAGACTAAATAATCCTAATTTCGCTAATCTATCTGGGTATTGTAGTTCTCCCATCCCCTTTATTAATTTTGTTGCCCTCCTTTGTACTCTCTCTAGTTCCATTATATCCTTCCTGAGCACCGGTGCCCAAAACTGGACACAGTACTCCATGTGCGGTCTAACTAGGGATTTGTACAGAGGCAGTATAATGCTCTCATCATGTCTCTCTCTCTCACAAGGAAACAATGGAACATTTGCTGGATGTCAGCGATGAAGGCAATGGAATCCTTACGGAAGCGCATAAGTACACCCAGTAGTTTGTTATTGAGGTCTGGTCCTGTCAGCAGAACGTCATTCAGGGAGACATCATTAAATTTAGCACTGGAATCAAACACGACTCTGATCTGGCCTGGTTTCTTAGGGTGGTATACTCCGAACATGGGTAGTAACCAGCATTCTTCAGAGTCTTTGAGAGTGGGAGCTAGTTCTGCGTGACGGTTTTCAAAAATCTTTGACATGAAGGAGAAAAAGTGATCTTTCATCTCTGGTTTCTTTTGCAGATTTTGAACGAGAGAGGAGAAACGTTGTAATGCCTGATTTCTGTTGTTCGGTAGACGTGGTCTGTGGGTTTTGAAGGGAAGAGGTGCGACCCAGCTGTTGGTCTCATCTTTAACGAGTCCCTTGTCCATTACCTCTAAGAACAACTTGTCCTCTACCGACATTGCCACTTGGTTGTCCTGCTTAGTTCTCTGGAAGACTGTGCACCCTAAATGATCCTCATAGCTTCCCGACACTATACTGCTGTCGTGAGTAAAGTCTATTAAATGGTTGGGCAGTTGGATGCTGTGTGGCAGTTCCCTGACATGGAACTCATTGTTACAAGGTTGAAACAGAGATGGACGTCCTTTCTCCAATGTATTTGTCAGCATGCTTGTCACAGAAGATGGGGCGTGCATGCGTCCCAAGCATACGTTGCCAATTATGACCCATCCTAGGTCTAGCCTTTGGGCATAGGGAGCATTGTGGAGTCCATTGATATGACGTCTCACTTTATGAACCTGCAGGATATCTCTCCCCAACAGCAGAATTATCTGGGCCTGATGGTCGAGTTCCGGTATAAGGTGTGCTATTCGTTTTAAGTGAGCGTGATGGATTGCTACATCTGGTATAGGGATTTCAGATCTGTTGTCTGGGATCTGGTTACATTCGATGATCGTAGGTAGCGGTAGGCAGAATTGTCCGTCTAAAGACTCGATCTGGTAGTCAGTAGCTTTCCTGCCTGCTGTTGTCACAGTACCTGCACACGTCTTTAAGGAGTAGGGAGTGCTTGGCCCTTTGATGTTGAATAGGTCAAAGAACGTTGATCTAGCCAAGGATCGATTACTTTGATCATCCAAGATAGCATACAGTCTTACAGCTTGGTCTCTATGGCCCTTCGGGTATACTTTGACGAGGCATATTTTTGAACAGGACCTACTGTCTATTGTCCCTTTGCAGACCTCGGTGCATTGTGAAGTGATCTCTGGCGTAGCTGTATCAGTGTTCCTTTCCTCCCCGCCATGCTCACTGTCAGCAGGCGTGTTTTGTGTACTCCATGGAGCTGGGCCAGGGTGTAGAGCGGTGTTATGGTCTGTGGTGCCACATTCTGTGCATTTTACACTGACCTTGCAATCCTTGGCGAGATGAGCTGTGGACGAGCAGCACTTGTAGCAGATACCGTTTTCTTTCAGGAAGCTTCTGCGATCTGGCATAGATTTTCCTCTGAAGGCTTTGCATTTCAGGAGAGGATGAGGCTTCTGATGAAGTGGGCACTGCTTGTCAGGGTCCTGCACCTTTGTCTCTGATTGGGAGCAGCCAGCAGACCTGTAATTAGAACCTGAAGAAGAAACATAAGTCTTGTGTACTGCCACAGATGTTCTGCGTGGATTTGCAGGTGGTGACGGTGTGGCATATGGTATTGCAAAGTCAAAGCTGGGATCGTTTCTAATTCTCGCTTGTTGGTGTATGAAGTCTACAAAAACGGAGAAGGGAGGGAATGGAACACTGTGTTTGTATTTGTACGTGGAACCATGTGTGAGCCACCTCTCCTGTAGATTGTAGGGCAACTTCTGGACTATAGGGTTAACACCTCTGGCTGTGTCGAGAAATGCAAGTCCCTGTAGGTCGTCCTCATATTTGGCAACTTGGACTTCCTTCAGCAGGTCGCTTAGCTCTCTAAGTTTCTGGAGACCTTTGTTAGATATTTTAGGAAAGTCATCGATTCTTTTGAACAAGGCTCTTTCTATTACTTCTGCTGAGCCGTAACACTCATCCAGCCTTTTCCAGATCTCTTTGAGGCCAGTCTCAGGGCGGTTTATATTAATGTCTCTGATCCTTACTGCGTGTTTGACTGACTCTTCTCCCAGGTATTTGACTAACAGGTCTATCTCTTCCCTGTGTTGCAGCCCCAAGTCTCTAATGACATTTTGGAAGGAAGCTTTCCAAGCTCTGTAACCTTCAGCTCGGTCAGTGAATTTCATGAGTCCCTTGGCAACCAGTTCACGTCGTGTGAAGAACTTGGCAAATTCTGTCGTGAACCGGTTGTCAGCAGAGTATACTGGTGATGGGTCGCCCTGATAGTGATGTGAGGTGCGTTCGTACCTGTTAGTGTCCTCATGGTGGCGCCAGCCGGTGTCGTATTGCTTCGGCCTGATGTACGGTGCGTCAGCAGGGTGATCCACGTTGGTTACCTGATGAGGGGCAAGGTAGTCATTAGCAGAGTTGTTTTGCCTCACATTTTCAAGTTTGTTTCTGTCCTGAGCCTCGTGACGACTCTCGCTCACTTCGCTGGAGGTGTCGTATTGTGGTTTTGGTACTGGTTCAGGGTTATAGTTTGGATCAGGAAGGTCATTAACATACTGAGATGTGCATTGTGGTGAGTCTTGCACTGGAAACTCCAGACTCGACGTACTGCTTTGGCTATGCAGCTTGGGATTTTGCGCGGCTTCTAGCGATTCTGATTCGGCGAGGGCTGCGGCAGCTTCCCTTTTTGCTGCTAGGCTTTCTAAGGCGGCATCCACACGTGCCTTCTCTAACTGCGACCTTCTCTCTTGATCGGCTCTCTCATCATCTATGCGTGCTTTTTCTAACTGCAACCTTCTCTCTTGATCGGCTCTCTCATCATCTATGCGTGCTTTTTCTAACTGCGACCTTCTCTCTTGATTGGCTCTCTCATCATCTATGCATGCTTTTTCTAATTTAAGTTGCATCTCTTGGTCAGCAAAGCTCGCTCGTATTTTGGCAGCTTCAGCATTTGCGCGGGCAATGGCGACAGCGCTGCTGATGGATGTTGTCTTTGAGGAGACGGAAGTAACAGATCTTGTCCTATGCGATTTGTGAGACATGGTGTCTTGGGAAAGTGCTTGGCTGTGCAGAGATTGCTGTAGCTGTATTTAGTCCCTGTGTAGCCGGTGACTTGAATCCCACTAGTTGGATGGCTGCCGTTTCACTGTTCTGTCCTCACTAGCTGAGGCAGGCTCATACGTAGCTATACAGTCAGCTAAACCGCTATACCGGGTCCAATAAGGAGACTGTGGTTGAGTCTGTGCATTATTAAACGTAGTGGTATATTGATGCGGTGAAACTATGAACAATGATATACATAGAATCAGTGCATGGCATAGAACAGATACATAATACACATGATATACATTATGCATAACATTTAGAAGGCTAGTGACTAAACTAGGAGTACAACTGGTTAAACTAAGCTAATATAGTGCAGAAATATCTATAGGAAGAATAAAGACATACCGGCAATGCAATCGCAAGGGGGATGAAGTGAAGCGTCTTTCCTTGAAGGCAAACCGAAGAAAGTGAATGGAAAAATGGAGGGAAATGGAGGCTGAGCTACCATAATGCATTGCAAAGGAGGAGGAGAATCAGACATGGATAATACAAAAACAAGATTGAACTGCCAACATAACTCTGGCCGCTAGAGGGAGCCAAAGCATCACAGATGAATAAAGGCATGAATATATCAATACTGTATACTGAGGAAACTGCAATTATGCAAGCAAATAATCAGGGTAACAATATTAGATGGCGGAGACAGAACAATAACCATACTGGACAAATGTTGTCTCCTGTCACTTTGAATTGATGCAGCAGTACCTGTCCTGTCTGCGGTCATAGCAAAATCACTCCACAACCTGGTCAGAAAACCCCTTTGTCCAACGCCACTTCGGATTTCTGCACCTCTAACCCTTCTGGTCTGCTGCCCCCTGCTGCTCGTGTGAGAACGATCACGGGCGCTGTGTGCTGGGAATGCCTGAAGCAAACGGTCAACAAGAGTTGATTGTTTGGTTGCTAATATTTGTTCAGGGTTTTCATGTGGCATAATATTTTGCAATTTGCCTTTATAGCGAGGATCAAGGAGGCAGGCCAACCAGTAATCGTCATCGTTCATCATTTTCGTAATGCGTGTGTCCCTTTTGAGGATACGTAAGGCATAATCCGCCATGTGTGCCAAAGTTCCAGTTGTCAAATCTGCGGTTGTGCTTGGTTGAGGGGCAGTTTCAGGCAAATCTACGTCACTTGTGTCCCTCAGAAACCCAGAACCCGGCCTTGCCACGCCACCAATTTCCAGTGGCCCCGGAGAAGCTTCCTCATTAAAAATATAATCATCCCCATCATCCTCCTCGTCCTCCTCCTCCTGTTCGCCCACTACCTCGTCCTGTACACTGCCCTGACCAGACAATGGCTGACTGTCGTCAAGGCTTTCCTCTTCCTCGGCTGCAGATGCCTGCTCCTTTATGTGCGTCAAACTTTGCATCAGCAGACTCATTAGGGGGATGCTCATGCTTATTATGGCGTTGTCTGCACTAACAAGCCGTGTGCATTCCTCAAAACACTGAAGGACTTGACACATGTCTTGTATCTTCGACCACTGCACACCTGACAACTCCATGTCTGCCATCCTACTGCCTGCCCGTGTATGTGTATCCTCCCACAAAAACATAACAGCCCGCCTCTGTTCGCACAGTCTCTGAAGCATGTGCAGTGTTGAGTTTCACCTTGTTGCAACGTCTATGATTAGGCGATGCTGGGGAAGGTTCAAAGACCGCTGATAGGTCTGCATACGGCTGGAGTGTACGGGCGAACGGCGAATATGTGAGCAAAGTCCGCGCACTTTTTATGGAGCAGGCCGGATAACCCCGGATAACTTTTCAGGAAGCACTGCACCACCAGGTTTAAGGTGTGAGCCAGGCATGGAATGTGTTTCAGTTGGGAAAGGGAGATGGCAGCCATGAAATTCCTTCCGTTATCACTCACTACCTTGCCTGCCTCAATATCTACTGTGCCCAGCCACGACTGCGTTTCTGTCTGCAAGAACTCGGACAGAACTTCCACGGTGTGTCTGTTGTCGCCCAAACACTTCATAGCCAATACAGCCTGCTGACGCTTGCCAGTAGCTGCCCCATAATGGGACAACTGGTGTGCAACAGTGCCAGCTGCGGATGGAGTGGTTTGGCGACTGCGGTCTGTGGACGAGCTCTCGCTTCTGCAGAAGGACGAAGAGGAGGAGGAGGAGGAGGGGGTGCGAACACCTACAGCCAACTGTTTCCTAGACCGTGGGCTAGGCAGAACTGTCCCGAAATTGCTGTCCCCTGTGGACCCTGCATCCACCACATTCACCCAGTGTGCCGTGATGGACACGTAACGTCCCTGGCCATGCCTACTGGTCCATGCATCTGTTGTCAGGTGCACCTTTGTACTCACAGATTGCCTGAGTGCATGGACGATGCGCTCTTTAACATGCTGGTGGAGGGCTGGGATGGCTTTTCTCGAAAAGAAGTGTCGACTGGGTAGCTCGTAGCATGGTACAGCGTAGTCCATCAGGGCTTTGAAAGCTTCACTTTCAACTAACCGGTAGGGCATCATCTCTAACGAGATTAGTCTAGCTATGTGGGCGTTCAAACCCTGTGTACGCGGATGTGAGGATAAGTACTTCCTTTTTCTAACCAGAGACTCATGTAGGGTGAGCTGGACTGGAGAGCTGGAGATCGTGGAACTAGCGGGTGTGCCGGTGGACATGGCAGACTGAGAGACGGTTGGAGACGGTATTGTTTCCGCCTGTGCCCTAGATGCAGTGTTTCCTACTACGAAACTGGTGATTCCCTGACCCTGACTGCTTTGGCCTGGCAAAGAAACCTGCACAGATACTGCAGGTGGTGCGGAAAATGGTGGCCTTACAGTGACGGTAGGGATGTAGCGTTGGTGACTAGCTTCATTGGCAGAGGGTGCTACAACCTTAAGGGACGTTTGGTAGTTAGTCCAGGCTTGCAAATGCATGGTGGTTAAATGTCTATGCATGCAACTTGTATTGAGACTTTTCAGATTCTGACCTCTGCTTAAGGTAGTTGAACATTTTTGACAGATGACTTTGTGCGGAGCAATTGGATGTTGTTTAAAAAAATGCCAGACTGCACTCTTTCGAGCCTCGGATCCCTTTTCAGGCATTGCAGACTGAGCTTTAACCGGATGGCCACGCTGTCCTCCAACAGTTTTTGGATTGCCACGCGTTTTGTCCCATCTACGGGCCCGGCAGATGGAACCTGTTGCGATGTTGATGCCTGCTGCGGCCCCTCCTCCTCCGCTTCAGAACTACTGCCGCCTGCACCCTGTTCCCCCAATGGCTGCCAATCGGGGTCAACAACTGGGTCATCTATAACCTCCTCTTCTAGCTCGTGCGCAACTTCATCTGTGTCACCGTGTAAGTCGGTGGTAGAGCGTTCGTGACGGGGCAACATAGTCTCATCAGGGTCTGATTCTGGATCAGTACCCTGCGAGGGCAATGTTGTGGTCTGAGTCAAAGGACCAGCATAGTAGTCTGGCTGTGGCTGTGCATCAGTGCACTCCATGTCAGATTCAACTTGTAATGGGCATGGCCTGTTAACTGCTTCACTTTCTAAGCCAGGGACGGTATGTGTAAAGAGCTCCATGGAGTAACCCGCTGTGTCGCCTGCTGCATCCTTCTCTGTTGTTGTTTTTCTGAAGAGGACAAGGAAGCGACTTGTCCCTGACCGTGAACATCCACTAACGACGCGCTGCTTTTACATTTACCAGTTTCAAAAGAGGAGGCAAAAGAGCTAGAGGCTGAGTCAGCAAGGTAAGCCAAAACTTGCTCTTGCTGCTCCGGCTTTAAAAGCGGTTTTCCTACTCCCAGAAAAGGGAGCGTTCGAGGCCTTCTGTAGCCAGACGACGAACCTGGCTCCACAGCTCCAGACTTAGGTGCAATATTTTTTTTCCCACGACCACCTGATGCTCCACTACCACTACCATCATTACCAGCTGACAATGAACGCCCACGGCCACGACCTCTTCCACCAGACTTCCTCATTGTTTTAAAAACGTAACCAAAGTAACGGTATTTGTTACTGTCAAACAACTTACACGGTGAGCTATAACTTCAGTATGATTTAGATATCCCTTTACAGGTGGGTGAGACCGCAAGGAAAATCAGGCACAATGTTACACACTCTGTTTTCGGTGGCACCAAATGAGAGAAATGCCACACACGCAGGACTGTCACTCAAGCAGAAATGTCAATATTGATCTCCCACTTTTTTTTTTTTTTTTTTCAGGGAGAATTTAGAAACCAAAAGAAAAAAGGCATTCTATGGCCCACTGTTTGAGAGAGAGATGGCACACCCAGGAGTCAGGAGTGGCACACAAGCAGAAAGGGCAATGTTAATCTCCCACTGATTTTGTTTTTATTTTTTCAGGGAGAATTTAGAAACCCAATAAAAAAAAAAAAATAGGCTTTCTATGGCCCACTATTTGAGAGAGAGAGATGGCACACCCAGGAGTCAGGAGTGGCACACAAGCAGAAAGGGCAATATTAATCTCCCACTGATTTTTTTTTATTTTTTCAGGGAGACTTTAGAAACAAAATAAAAAAAAATGATTTTTTCAGGAAGAATTTAGAAACCAAGTAAAAAAAAATGATTTTTTCAGGGAGAATTTAGAAACCAAATAAAAAAAAAAATAGGCTTTCTATGGCCCACTATTTGAGAGAGAGAGATGGCACACCCAGGAGTCAAGACTGGCACACAAGCAGAAAGGGCAATATTAATCTCCCACTGATTTTTTTTTATTTTTTCAGGGAGAATTTAGAAACCCAATAAAAAAAAAAAAGGCTTTCTATGGCCCACTATTTGAGAGAGAGAGATGGCACACCCAGGAGTCAAGACTGGCACACAAGCAGAAAGGGCAATATTAATCTCCCACTGATTTTTTTTTATTTTTTCAGGGAGACTTTAGAAACAAAATTTAAAAAAAATGATTTTTTCAGGAAGAATTTAGAAACCAAATTAAAAAAAATGATTTTTTTCAGGGAGAATTTAGAAACCCAATAAAAAAAATAGGCTTTCTATGGCCCACTATTTGAGAGAGAGATGGCACACCCAGGAGTCAGGAGTGACACACAAGCAGAAAGGGCAATATTAATCTCCCACTGATTTTTTTTTTATTTTTTCAGGGAGAATTTAGAAACCCAATAAAAAAAATAGGCTTTCTATGGCCCACTATTTGAGAGAGAGAGATGGCACACCCAGGAGTCAGGAGTGGCACACAAGCAGAAAGGGCAATATTAATCTCCCACTGATTTTTTGTTATTTTTTCAGGGGGAATTTAGAAACAAAAAAAAAATTAATAGGCTTTCTATGGCCCACTATTTGAGAGAGAGATGGCACACTCAGGACTGGCACACAAGCCCAAAGGCCAATATTAATCTCCCACTGTTTTTTTTTTTTCAGGGAGAATTTATAAACCCCACAAAAAAAAAAAAAAAAAAGGCTTTCTATGGCCCACTATGTGAGAGAGATGGCACACACAGGGATGGCACTCTAGCAGAAATGCCAATCTTAATCTCCCACAACTTATTTTTTTAGGGAGAAAAAAAAAAAAAAAACAGGGACTGTCCTACAATTACTATCTCCCTGCAGTAATCTCAGCCAGGTATGGCAGGCAGCAATAAGGAGTGGACTGATGCACAAATTAAATAAAAAGTGTGGACAAACAAACAAGATAGCTGTGCAGAAAGGAAGGAACAAGAGGATTTGTGCTTTGAAAAAAGCAGTTGGTTTGCACAGCGGCGTACACACAGCAATGCAGCTATCAGGGAGCCTTCTAGGGCAGCCCAATGAGCTACAGCGCTGAGGGAAAAAAAATGTAGCTTCCACTGTCCCTGCAAACAAAAGGTGGTGTTGGACAGTGGAAATCGCTACAGCACAAGCGGTTTGGTGGTTAATGGACCCTGCCTAACGCTATCCCTGCTTCTGACGAAGCGGCAGCAACCTCTCCCTAGGCTCAGATCAGCAGCAGTAAGATGGCGGTTGGCGGGAACGCCTCCTTATAGCCCCTGTGACGCCGCAGACAGCAAGCCAATCACTGCAATGCCCTTCTCTAAGATGGTGGGGACCAGGACCTATGTCATCACGCTGCCCACACTCTGCGTCCACCTTCATTGGCTGAGAAATGGCGCTTTTCGCGTCATTGAAACGCAACTTTGGCGCGAAAGTCGCGTACCGCATGGCCGACCCCACACAGGGGTCGGGTCGGGTTTCATGAAACCCGACTTTGCCAAAAGTCGGCGACTTTTAAAAATGAACGATCCGTTTCGCTCAACCCTAGTTACAGTATGACAGTCCTACATTCGATGGGCATGACATTCAACTAGGGCATCCTAAAAATTTCTTATGCAAACAGTATTGGATGACAAATGAAGCAAATAATATCCATGAAAGTGCACATAGTATATACTACACATGCAAAAAATCCCTGGTGATAGAGCAATGTTCCAAGATGATACAAAGGTATCAATTTAATCAGTGTGATATTCCCATTATGCCATACATTTTCTTTATTGTGCTAAATCCTGCTGACAGGTTCTTTCTAAACTGCTGGAGCTGCACAGTATTGCACAGTTATTACATACAACAGATCAACAGTGCTCATACAGGATTCAATACAATGGACCACCAGCACAATACCACAAAGGATTAGGTACATGGGTACACTCAACTTCACGGAAAAGGTGACAAGGTGTGGGAGGAGAAAAAATGGTCAATCCTGATAAAACGGTGGAAATTCTGCATTCAGCCACCACTTGGGTCAGCCATGCTGCATGTATATTTGTACAGCTAATACTAACAAGGAGAGCAGTAAAAATCTGCATATTGGGAGTTCCCCCTAGTGGCGACTGCAGGCAATTGATGTGTAAAGGGAAGTCATTCAGTGCTAAACACTATTGCAGCTGATTGGCCTGACTGTATGGAAGATACAACACGGAGGTTAACATCATTTAAAACCCTATGAATGGTGGAGTATGAGCCCTGATCCTCATAACCCATTTATGTTAGATTTTACAAGGTGATGATCCCAAGCATCTCGGCTTCCTGAAAACCAACAAGTGGGATATTGGGGTATCTCTGTCATTTTAAGCTAGATTTTAATGAATAGACTTCTCTGTGTGAAGACTCTGACTCACCAAAAAACTCTGTTCTAAATCCTTATGATTTACTTTAACAGATACTACCAGGAAAAATTTGAAGCCATTCCACCATTCCCCAAGAAAGAGAGGTCAAAGTCCCACATAATAGTAAATTTATTCAGTGACACACACATCATGAGCATGACAGACAAACAACTAGTGCACTACCTTAAGAAGATCAAGACAAATAAAGGTCATTACATGGAGAAATGCAGGTAGCATGATGTATAATTTTAGGTGTATAGATGAACTACCTAATATTCTACTGTTTCATGCATAGGTTCATGTTCTAGTAGTCCCTATGATGTGATACCATGTGTTCCCCTGAGCTCAAGGAAAGAAAAGAAACTCTCTGGACACCCACAACGCCACAGGCTGATGCAGAAAACCATCCATAATAGACATAAAGAAATCTCAGACGTGTACATGCAGAAGGATGTAAGGGGTAGAAAGCACCATGGCATTCTGGTTTGTCACCTTACGGCTTGATGCTGATTTTGGAAAAGCCACCCTTTGTTACCTGGAAAGGTTAAAACACATCAATCTATCAAGTTCTACCTATTATTTCTATGTAATTCTTTTTGTAAAAAGCACAAAAAAGTTCTTGGTCCGTGGATGCAAATTTGTAATTATGTAAAGCAAAAAAGTCCCTTCAGACTTCAAAATAAAACGAGAGTTGAGCAAAAAGATTTGCAGGACCCTGGTCCATCAATCATGTTGGCAGTCCATGACAGTTGGACCAGAGCCCTGCAAACCTCCCCCTACCTGCTAACATTCACAGCTCCTTCTCTGATTAGTTAGCCTAGCTCGATATCATCTTCTCATTGAGTATGACGTTTCACCGGGCCTACTAATCAGAAGAGGCACCGGGGATGACGGCAGGCAGGAGGACATTTGCAAGGCTTTTCTGGTCCGGCAGGCATGGATTACTGACATACTCAATGGACCAGGGTTTTGCATATCTTTTTGATTAGCTTTAAATAAAACCCTTGATTTTCTTTACAGAAGCAGGACCACACTTGTCCATTGGTTTTGTCTGTAGCTCAAGCCTAGTGACTAGTAAATGGGTGACTTTCTATATCAGACATAGTCTATTTGCAAGAGTAAACTGCTTCTGGGAAAAAAATAAAAGGCCTTTCATTTTTTTCATTTATTAGACAGACAATCACAGACAAACTTTTAAAACATTGGACAATACATAGAATATGAATGATTCATGTATTTTCATCTTTTTCCCATTTTACGTGGACATCAATATTCCAGGATGTAAACGTAAAAAACAAACCCCATTCCAATTGACCTGAGATTACCTACAAATAAGATACAAAAGCTGGACATGAATGACCATGACTTGGTCCAACCCGGTGAGTCACATCTGTACATGCGACTGGCATTGCAGCTCAACCCTATTCAGGTGAATGAGACTGAGCTGTAACACCAGACAGCGCCCTGGGCATCATTCTGTCACAACAGATATACCAACTTTATTTTCACTGCTTGTCATATGTCAGCTCAGCTCAATCTAAATTCACTATCGTTTGCCATACCCGATAATGTTTCCTTGCTTGTGTATAGGTGGACCTGGGAAAAAAACCTTTCTTGGAAAGAGCTGTTCGAAGAAAGCAATCCACTACTCTCCACAGGATTCAGGGAGAACAGATCGAACAGGAAACCAGAAACCCAGTATTTTACGACACGTTCTCTACCTACTCTTGCTCTTGGGATGCCCAGCGTGAGTTTTTAGCAAAGAAGAAACTGTATCAAAGGGAGACAAAGAAACAGTGGGAGACAGCCTCGGCACCCCTTGGCCCTGGCATACAGCAGAGCCATGTGGAAAAGAATGATGAGCGTAGTATATGGGAGAAGAGTGATGAGCAGCGCACAGACATCCTTAGTAAATCATCCCCGGACTTTCACCAGAATCCAAATGTGATTGAGAAGCCTGATAAAAAAGACTTTGTGCAAGAATGAACAACCACCGTCATGTGTGCCCACAGCTTAAGTTCAATAAACAGCATGTTCAGCATCAGAAACTTTGGTTGAGTTTTTTTCTGCAGTGGGATGCTGGAAGAAATTGATTGAAAACAGTAATTACTGCAAGTTCAGAAACCAATACATGCAAAGTGCACAGTGGCTGTACGTAGATGCACTGAGTCCTGTATTACTTCATACTACAGGGCTGCAGTGACTCTGTGCCACCATGTTATTGTGTACTGTGTGCCGAACGTACAAAGCTATTCTTTCCTAAAAGCAATACGGATAAAAAAAAAGCAAAACAGAAAACACTGCCTGAAACCTATCAAAAAACATCCAAAAGAATGATGAACATACAGCTCTGGCAAAAATTAAGAGGCCACTGCAAAATGTTCAGTTTGTCTGATTTTTCTCTTTATAGGTATATTATGGTGGCCCGATTCTAACGCATCGGATATTCTAGAATATGTATGTATGTATGTATGTATGTATGTATGTATATATATAGAAGCCACATAGCATATAGCAGAGGCCACGTAACATAGACAGCCACGTAGTATATAGCACAGCCATGTAGTATATAGGAACCACGTAGTATATAACACAGCCATGTAGTATATAACACAGCCCATGCAGAATATAACACTGCCCACGTAGTATATAACACTCCCCACATAGTGTATAACACAGCCCACGTAGTATATAACACAGCCCACGTAGTGTATAACACTGCCCACGTAGTACATTACAAATATAGTTATATACTCTGTTGTGAATTCTGTGGCCAAGCTCCCTCCTGTGGTCGTGAGTGGTACTTCGGCTGGTTCTGTCTATGAGCTTCCTTTGGTGGATGAGAGTGGTACTGCGGCTTCTGAGTTTCCTTCCTCAGGTGATGAGGTTAAGTCGTTAGGTGCTGCTCCATTTAACTCCACCTAGTGCTTTGATCCTGGCCTCCAGTCAATGTTCTAGTATTGGTCTTGCTTTCTCCTGGATCGTTCCTCTGGCCTGTCTATCCTGCATAAGCTAAGTTTTGCTTGTGTTATTTTTGTTTGCTATTTTTTCTGTCCAGCTTGCTATATTGGTTTTTCTTGCTTGCTGGAAGCTCTGGGACGCAGAGGGAGCACCTCCGTACCGTTAGTCGGTGCGGAGGGTCTTTTTGCCCCCTCTGCGTGGTTGTTTGTAGGGTTTTGTGTTGACCGCAAAGCAATCTTTCCTATCTTCGGTCTGTTCAGTAAGTTGGGCCTCACTTTGCTAAATCTATTTCATCTCTGCGTTTGTATTTTCATCTCATCTCACAGTTATTATATGTGGGGGGCTGCCTTTTCCTTTGGGGTATTTCTCTGAGGCAAGGTAGGCTTATTTTTCTTTCTTAGGGCTAGCTAGTTTCTCAGGCTGTGCTCGAGGCGCATAGGACTGGTCAGGAGCGCTCCACGGCTACCTTTAGTGTGGTTGGATAGGATTAGGGATTGCGGTCAGCAGAGTTCCCACGTCTCAGAGCTCGTCCTATGTTTTTGGTAATTGTCAGGTCACTTTATGTGCTCTGAACTTCAAGGTCCATTGTGGTTCTGAATCTCCTGTTCATAACAATACTCACCCTCCGGCATCCAGCGAAGCTGTCCCTATGCGTGCGATGCGGCCGTCAGCTTCCGTTCCCAGCAATGCATTGCGAAATTACCCAAATGACTTAGCGGTCTCGCAAGACTGCTACATCATCGTCTCGCGAGACCACAATGCAAGGCCCGGAGCGTAGCGATAAGCTGGAAAGGCGCCGGAAGGTGAGAATATAATGATTTTTTATTTTTTTCTTATTTTTAACAGATGTTTTTACTATTGATGCTGCATAGGCAGCATCAATAGTAAAAAGTTGGTCACACAGGGTTAATAGCAGCATTAACGGACTGCGTTACACCGCGGCGTAACGCAGCCATTACCCTGTGTGAGCACTGACTGGAGGGAAGTAGGGAGGGGGCACTGACAGAGTAGGAAGGGGCGAATTCGCGGCTGGACTGTGCCCGTCGCTGACCAATCAGCGATGCGGGATTTCCGTGACAGACAGACAGACGGAAGTGCCCCTTAGACGATTATATATATATTATATATATAGATTTTTAAGTAAAATGTAAATTGTTCTTTTCTATCAATATAATCATCTAAGGGTCACTTCCGTCTGTCTGTCTGTAACGGAAATCCCACGTCGCTGATTGGTCGCGGCCGCGATGGGCACAGTCCGGCCGCAAATTCGCCCCTTCCTACTCTCCATCAGTACTTCCTCCATACTCCCCTCCAGTCAGCGCTCACACAGGGTTAATGGCTGCGTTATGCCGCGGTGTAACGCAGTCCATTAACGCTGCTATTAACCCTCTGTGGACAACTTTTTACGATTGATGCTGCCTACGCAGCATCAATAGTAAAAAGATCTAATGTTAAAAATAAGAAAAAAAATAAAAAATTGTTATTTACTCACCTTCCGGCGCCTTTCCCGCTCCTCGTGATGCTTCGGGCCATGCATTGCGGTATCGCAAGATGATGACGTAGAGGTCTCGTGAGACCACTACGTCATCATCTCGCGAGACAGCAATGCATTCTTGGGACAGGAGCGTCGCGAGGAGCATCGCTAAACGCCTCGTCTGGATCCAGGGGCCGCCGGAAGGTGAGTATATAACTATTTTTTATTCTAATTCTTTTTTTATCAGCGATATGGTGCCCACATTGCTATATACTGCGTGGGCTGTGTTAGATACTACATGGGCTGTGTAATATACTGCATGGGCTGTGTTATATACTACGTCTCTGTGCTATATACTATGTGGCTGTGCAATATATTACGCGGCCGGGCAATATACTGCGTGAGCTGTGATATACAGTACAGACCAAAAGTTTGGACACACCTCATTTAAAGATTTTTCTGTATTTTCATGACTATGAAAATTGTAAATTCACACTGAAGGCATCGAAACTATGAATTCACACATGTGGAATTATATACTTAACAAAAAAGTGTGAAACAACTGAAAATATGTCTTATATTCTAGGTTCTTCAAAGTAGCCACCTTTTGCTTTGATGACTGCTTTGCACACTCTTGGCATTCTCTTGATGAGCTTCAAGAGGTTGTCACCGGAAGTGGTCTTCCAACAATCTTGATGGAGTTCTCAGAGATGCATAGCACTTGTTGGCCCTTTTGCCTTCACTCTGCGGTCCAGCTCACCCCAAACCATCTCGATTGGGTTCAGGTCTGGTGACTGTGGAGGCCAGGTCACCTGGCGTAGCACCCCATCACTCTCCTTCTTGGTCAAATAGCCCTTACACAGCCTGGAGGTGTGTTTGGGGTCTTTGTCATGTTGAAAAATAAATGATGGTCCAACTAAACGCAAACCGGATGGAATAGCATGCCGCTGTAAGATGCTGTGGTAGCTATGCTGGTTCAGTATGCCTTCAATTTTGAATAAATCCCCAACAGTGTCATCAGCAAAGCACCCCCACACCATCACAGCTCCTCCTCCATGCTTCACGGCGAGAACCAGGCATGTAGAGTCCATCCATTCACCTTTTCTGCGTCGCACAAAGACACGGTGGTTGGAACCAAAGATCTCAAATTTGGATTCATCAGACCAAAGCACAGATTTCCACTGGTCTAATGTCCATTCCTTGTGTTCTTTAGCCCAAACAAGTCTCTTCTGCTTGTTGCCTGTCCTTAGCAGTGGTTTCCTAGCAGCTGTTTACCATGAAGGCCTGCTGCACAAAGTCTCTTCTTAACAGTTGTTGTAGAGATGTGTCTGCTGCTAGAACTCTGTGTGGCATTGACCTGGTCTCTAATCTGCGCTGCTGTTAACCTGCGATTGCTGAGGCTGGTGACTCGGATAAACTTACCCTCAGAAACAGAGGTGACTCTTGGTCTTCCTTTCCTGGGGCGGTCCTCATGTGAGCCAGTTTCTTTGTAGCGCTTGATGGTTTTTGCAACTGCACTTGGGGACACTTTCAAAGTTTTCCCAATTTTTCTGACTGACCGACCTTCATTTCTTAACCCCTTAAGCCCCGGGGGTGGTTTGCACGTTAATGACCGGGCCAATTTTTACAATTCTGACCACTGTCCCTTTATGAGGTTATAACTCTGGAACGCTTCAACGGATCTTGGCGATTCTGACATTGTTTTCTCGTGACATATTGTACTTCATGATAGTGCTAAAATTTCTTTGATATTACCTGCGTTTATTTGTGAAAAAAATGGAAATTTGGCGAAAATTTAGAAAATTTCGCAATTTTCGAACTTTGAATTTTTATGCCCTTAAATCACAGAGATATGTCACGCAAAAAACTTAATAATTAACATTTCCCACATGTCTACTTTACATCAGCACAATTTTGGAAACAATTTTTTTTTTTGTTAGGGAGTTATAAGGGTTAAAAGTTGACCAGCAATTTCTCATTTTTACAACAAAATTTACAAAACCATTTTTTTTAGGGACCACCTCACATTTGAAGTCACATTTAGGGGTCTATATAGCAAAAAATACCCAAAAGTGACACCATTCTAAAAACTGCACCCCTCAAGCTGATCAAAACCACATTCAAGAAGTTTATTAACCCTTCTGGTGCTTCATGAGAGCTAAAGCAATGTTGAAAGAAAAAATGAAAATGTAACTTTTTAGTCATGAAAACGATCTTTTAGCAACAATTTTTTTATTTTCCCAAAGGTAACAGGAGAAATTAGACTGCAAAAGTTGTTGTCCAATTTGTCCTGAGTACGCTGATACCCCATATGTGGAGGGAACCACTGTTTGGGCGCATGGCAGAGCTCAGAAGGGAAGGAGCGCCATTTGACTTTTTCAAGCTAAAATTAGTTGGAATTGAGATCGGACGCCACGTCGCGTTTGGTGAGCCCCTGATGTGCCTAAACAGTGGAAACCCCCCACAAGTGACCCCATTTTGGAAACTAGACCCCCTAAGGAACTTATCTAGATGTGTGGTGAGCACTTTTATCCCCCAAGTGCTTCACAGAAGTTTATACCGCCCGTGCGTAAAAATAAAAAAACGTATTTTTTCCACAAACATGATCGTTTAGTCCCCAATTTTTTATTTTCACAAGGGTAACTGAAGAAATTGGACCATAAAAGTTGTAGTCCAATTTGTCCTGAGTAAGACAATACCCCATATGTGGGGGGGAACCACTGTTTGGGCGCATGGCAGGGCTCAGAAGGGAAGGAGCGCCATAAGACTTTTTCAAGCTAAAATTAGCTGGAATTGAGATCGGACGCCACGTCGCGTTTGGTGAGCCCCTGATGTGCCTAAACAGTGGAAACCCCCCACAAGTGACCCCATTTTGGAAACTAGACCCCCTAAGGAACTTATCTAGATGTGTGGTGAGCACTTTTATCCCCCAAGTGCTTCACAGAAGTTTATACCGCCCGTGCGTAAAAATAAAAAAACGTATTTTTTCCACAAACATGATCGTTTAGTCCCCAATTTTTTATTTTCACAAGGGTAACTGAAGAAATTGGACCATAAAAGTTGTAGTCCAATTTGTCCTGAGTAAGACAATACCCCATATGTGGGGGGAACCACTGTTTGGGCGCATGGCAGGGCTCAGAAGGGAAGGAGCGCCATAAGACTTTTTCAAGCTAAAATTAGCTGGAATTGAGATCGGACGCCACGTCGCATTTGGTGAGCCCCTGATGTGCCTAAACAGTGGAAACCCCCAACAAGTGACCCCATTTTGGAAACTAGACCCCCTAAGGAACTTATCTAGATGTGTGGTGAGCACTTTTATCCCCCAAGTGCTTCACAGAAGTTTATACCGCCCGTGCGTAAAAATAAAAAAACGTATTTTTTTCCACAAACATGATCGTTTAGTCCCCAATTTTTTATTTTCACAAGGGTAACTGAAGAAATTAGACCATAAAAGTTGTAGTCCAATTTGTCCTGAGTAAGACAATACCCCATATGTGGGGGGGAACCACTGTTTGGGCGCATGGCAGGGCTCCGAAGGGAAGGAGCGCCATAAGACTTTTTCAAGCTAAAATTAGCTGGAATTGAGATCGGACGCCACGTCGCGTTTGGTGAGCCCCTGATGTGCCTAAACAGTGGAAACCCCCCACAAGTGACCCCATTTTGGAAACTAGACCCCCTAACGAACTTATCTAGATGTGTGGTGAGCACTTTTATCCCCCAATTGCTTCACAGAAGTTTATACCGCCCGTGCGTAAAAATAAAAAAACGTATTTTTTCCACAAACATGATAGTTTAGTCCCCAATTTTTTATTTTCACAAGGGTAACTGAAGAAATTGGACCATAGAAGTTGTAGTCCAATTTGTCCTGAGTAAGACAATACCCCATATGTGGGGGGGGAACCACTGTTTGGGCGCATGGCAGGGCTCAGAAGGGAAGGAGCGCCATAAGACTTTTTCAAGCTAAAATTAGCTGGAATTGAGATCGGACGCCACGTCGCGTTTGGTGAGCCCCTGATGTGCCTAAACAGTGGAAACCCCCCACAAGTGACCCCATTTTGGAAACTAGACCCCCTAAGGAACTTATCTAGATGTGTGGTGAGCACTTTTATCCCCCAAGTGCTTCACAGAAGTTTATACCGCCCGTGCGTAAAAATAAAAAAACGTATTTTTTCCACAAACATGATCGTTTAGTCCCCAATTTTTTATTTTCACCAGGGTAACTGAAGAAATTGGACCATAAAAGTTGTAGTCCAATTTGTCCTGAGTAAGACAATACCCCATATGTGGGGGGGAACCACTGTTTGGGCGCATGGCAGGGCTCAGAAGGGAAGGAGCGCCATAAGACTTTTTCAAGCTAAAATTAGCTGGAATTGAGATCGGACGCCACGTCGCGTTTGGTGAGCCCCTGATGTGCCTAAACAGTGGAAACCCCCCACAAGTGACCCCATTTTGGAAACTAGACCCCCTAAGGAACTTATCTAGATGTGTGGTGAGCACTTTTATCCCTCAAGTGCTTCACAGAAGTTTATACCGCCCGTGCGTAAAAATAAAAAAACATATTTTTTCCACAAACATGATCGTTTAGTCCCCAATTTTTTATTTTCACAAGGGTAACTGAAGAAATTGGACCATAAAAGTTATAGTCCAATTTGTCCAGAGTAAGACAATACCCCATATGTGGGGGGGAACCACTGTTTGGGCGCATGGCAGGGCTCAGAAGGGAAGGAGCGCCATAAGACTTTTTCAAGCTAAAATTAGCTGGAATTGAGATCGGACGCCACGTCGCGTTTGGTGAGCCCCTGATGTGCCTAAACAGTGGAAACCCCCAACAAGTGACCCCATTTTGGAAACTAGACCCCCTAAGGAACTTATCTAGATGTGTGGTGAGCACTTTTATCCCCCAAGTGCTTCACAGAAGTTTATACCGCCCGGGCATGAAAATAAAAAATCCTATTTTTTGCCCACAAAAATGATCTTTTAGTCCCCAATTTTTTAATTTCCCATGGGTAACAGGAGAAATTGGACCACAAAAGTTGTTGTCCAATTTGTCCTGAGTAGGCTGGTACCCCATATGTGGGAGAAAACTACTGTTTGGGCACACGTCAGGGCTCGGAAGGGAAGTAGTGACGTTTTGGAATGCAGGCTTTGATGGAATCGTCTGCGGCCGTCACGTTCCGTTTGACGAGCCCCTGATGTGCCTAAACAGTGGAAACCCCCCACAAGTGACCCCAATTTGGAAACTAGACCCCCTAAGGAACTTGACTAGATGTGTGGTGACAACTTTGAACCCCCAAGTGTTTCACTAAAGTTTATAACGCCCGGGCGTGAAAATAAAAAATCCTATTTTTTGCCCACAAAAATGATCTTTTAGTCCCCAATTTTTTAATTTCCCATGGGTAACAGGAGAAATTGGACCACAAAAGTTGTTGTCCAATTTGTCCTGAGTAGGCTGGTACCCCATATGTGGGAGAAAACTACTGTTTGGGCACACGTCAGGGCTCGGAAGGGAAGTAGTGACGTTTTGGAATGCAGGCTTTGATGGAATCATCTGCGGCCGTCACGTTCCGTTTGACGAGCCCCTGATGTGCCTAAACAGTGGAAACCCCCCACAAGTGACCCCAATTTGGAAACTAGACCCCCTAAGGAACTTGTCTAGATGTGTGGTGACAACTTTGAACCCCCAAGTGTTTCACTAAAGTTTATAACGCCCGGGCGTGAAAATAAAAAATCCTATTTTTTGCCCACAAAAATGATCTTTTAGTCCCCAATTTTTTAATTTCCCAAGGGTAACAGGAGAAATTGGACCACAAAAGTTGTTGTCCAATTTGCCCTGAGTACGCTGGTACCCCACATGTGGGAAAAAACTGTTTGGGCACACGTTGGGGCTCGAAAGGGAAGTACTGACGTTTTTGAATGCAGACTTTGATGGAATCGTCTGCGGGCGTCATGTTCCGTTTGCAGAGCCCCTGATGTGCCTAAACAGGAAAAAAACCCACAAGTGACAACATTTTGGAAAGTAGACCCCCAGAGAACCTACGTAGATGTGCCAACTTTGGAATTATTCTATTTCCTGGAAAGTAAATTAGTAGTGCATGGAGGTGTGGTACAATTTAAAGCAATCCTTCATACACAGGCCAGGTTTGTCGGGGCAGGTGTCGCATTGATAGATGGTGTCCCTTCGAATTCCTCTTTTGTAGCACACTCGGCACCTTTTTTGCGGCTTACCTTTTTTTTCAGTTGGCGGGACCACCCCAGGAAAATGCTGGCCTGGTACGATACGTGCACCTTCAGTTCCAGAAGTACTGGGGCCCGCTCCTTCCCTCGTGCCAAACATCAGGGCCTTAACCACTACCTCTTGGAAATGAAGGTACGACGTATCGGTGTTGCGTGCACATCGTGACAGCAGGAAAGCGTTGAGCATTGCCATTTGTACGATGTGCACGGACAGCTTTTTGTACCACACCCTGGCCTTTCTCAAAGCACTGTACGGTTGGAGGAGTTGATCGGAGAGATCAACGCCCCCCATGTTTTTGTTGTACCCAAGTACACAGTCCGGTTTCAAGACCTGTGCAGAGGTACCCCGAACAATGCTGAGGGCGCTGCCATCACCGTGTATGGTGGTCAACAGAAGGACATCCCTTTTGTCCTTGTACTTGACAACCAGCAGGTGGTCGCTACATTGGGCTTTGCTCTCACCTTTTCTGAGAATCTGCCCAAGTAGCGTCTTTGGGAGGCCTCTCTGATTTTTGCGGACAGTACCGCAGGCTACGGTACCTCGCGCAAAGAGAGATTTGTAGAGTGGGATGCTGGAATAAAAGTTATCGGTATAGAGGTGATAACCTTTATCCAGCAGTGGGTGCACCAAATCCCACACTATTTTCCCACTCACTCCCAGGACAGGGGGACACTCAGGCGGTTCAATCCTGCTGTCCTTCCCCTCGTAGACTCTAAAGCTGTGGGTGTACCCTGAGGTACTCTCACACAGCTTGTAGAGTTTGATTCCGTACCTGGCCCTCTTGCTGGGCAGGTATTGACGGAATCCGAGCCGCCCCTTAAAATGAATTAAGGACTCATCCACGCAGATGTCCCTTTGAGGCACGTACACTTCTGCAAACTTTTTGTTGAAGTGTTCGATGACCGGCCGAACTTTGAACAGACGGTCAAAGTTGGGGTCATCTCGTGCGGGACACCGTGCATTATCGGAATAATGCAGGAATTTATGGATGGCCTCAAAACGCGTCCGGGTCATGACCATTCTGAATACTGGAGTGTTATATAAAATATCCACACTCCAATATTGCCGAAGTTCAGGCTTTTTCAGAATCCCCATATGGAGGACCAGGCCCCAAAACTGCATCATTTCAACTGCGTCTACAGGAGACCAGTTAGAATATGATGAACCCGAGTTTTGGGCCAAAAATTGCCGAGCATACAGATTAGTTTGCTCCACCATGAGGTTAACGAAAGCCTCAGAGAAAAAGACTTTGAAAAAGTCTAGTTCTGTGAGGCCGGTGGTGTCAAACTTGATTCCTGATTCTGCCACAAAATCAGGAATCAGTGGCTCGTAATTTTCGGGGGGCCTGGTCCATATGGGATCCGCAGTGGGGTGTGCTGGTTCGTCTTCAGCAATGGTGGGCCTAGCCTCATCTTCTGTCCTGCGGCGTCTGCGTGGCGGTTCCGCAGGGCCGGAGGAGGAAGATGAGGAGTGGGAAGAGGATGAGGAAGAATCAGAAAAATAAAGAAAAGTGGGATCCTCTCCCTCGCTATCAGTGTCGGAGGCAAGGAAAGCATATGCCTCCTCCACTGAATAGCGCCGTTGGGACGAACGGGACGAGCGGGACATTTTTTTTGTAAGTGTGGTGCTTGAGTGTACTTTATTGGTAACTGTGTAAGTGTTGGGGGATAGTGCTTGGTGCAAACTACTCTGAAAACAAAAAGCTAAAGGAAAAAAAATACCTGTGAAAGAAAAGTATAAAACAGCAAGCCCTAGCTCTGATAAGTGAACCGCGTCACTTACCAAAGTTTGGTGGCTGCTGGGTGTGTGAACGGGGATGTGAAAAAAAACCCGCAGGCACGAGAGCTCTGATAAATGAACCGCGTCACTTACCAAAGTTCAGCGGCTGCTGGGTGCGTGCACAGGGATGTGAGAAAAAAAAAAAAAGGAAAGCACGGGTTAGACGCGGCGGGGTGAGCGCACGGAGATGTGGGGGAAAAAAAGGAAAGCACGGGATAGACGCGGTGGGGTGAGCGCACGGAGATGTGGGAGAAAAAAAAAAAGGAAAGCACGGGTTAGACGCGGTGGGGTGAGCGCACGGAGATGTGGGAGAAAAAAAAAAGAAAAAAGGAAAGCACGGGTTAGACGCGGTGGGGTGAGCGCACGGAGATGTGGGAGAAAAAAAAAAGAAAAAAGGAAAGCACGGGTTAGACGCGGTGGGGTGAGCGCACGGAGATGTGGGAGAAAAAAAAAAGAAAAAAGGAAAGCACGGGTTAGACGCGGCGGGGTGAGCGCACGGAGATGTGGGGGAAAAAAAGGAAAGCACGGGTTAGACGCGGTGGGGTGAGCGCACGGAGATGTGGTTGAAAAAAAAAAAAGGAAAGCACGGGTTAGACGCGGTGGGGTGAGCGCACGGAGATGTGGGAGAAAAAAAAAGAAAAAAGGAAAGCACGGGTTAGACGCGGCGGGGTGAGCGCACGGAGATGTGGGGAAAAAAAAAAGGAAAGCACGGGTTAGATGCGCGCGGGGTGAGCGCACGGAGATGTGGGAGAGAAAAAAAAAAGGAAAACGGCAGGCACAAGCTCTGATAAGTGAACTGCGTCACTTATCAAAGTTTGGTGGCTGCGGGATGGGTGTACGGAATTGGGCAAAGGGGGCTGCTGAAAAAAAAGCGAGCACGAGTGTTGATCGGTGAACTGCGTCACCAATCAACGCTCGGCGGCTGCTAAACGTGCGCACGGAGGCAGCGCAAAGAGGGACGGAGGGGGTAAAGAAGGGGGGGAAGAGGGGGAAGGGGGGGAAGAGGGGGAAGAGGGGGAAGAGGGGGAAGGGGGGGACGGGTGGGTGGAAGGGGGGATGGGTGGGTGAAATGAGACTGGGTAGGGGCTGTTAGCACTTACCTTTTGTAGTCTCTCTTCTTTCTTTGGTTTTCTTTCTTTGGTTTTCTTTCTTCCGCTTTTTTGTATCGCAGGGGATTGTGGTGTTACAGGCTTCTGTAGCACCACAAGGCCCAGCAAGACAAGATCTGGCTGTGTGACCGCTCAGCAGGAGTCCCTCAGCTAGAGTGAGGACCCCTGCAGAGCGGTCACACAGGTCACCTGCAGGTGACAGACAGGTCACAGAGCGGTCACACCGCTGCTGTGAGCTGTCATTGGTGGGATCGAATGATAACATCGATCCCACCAATCCCTGCAGGGCTTGGTGACCATGGCAACTGCCTAGGATCCCTCCGATCTTAGGCAGGTCACTGCCAGGTCACCAGCAGGGCACACAGCGGTCACAACGTGACCGCCGCTGTGCCCTGTGATTGGCGCGATCGTTGATCGCGCCAATCAGCTCCTGCAGGCCCTGCTGGGCCTGCACTAGTCACTGGCCTGTGATCGGTGCCATGGCAGCACCGATCCAGGCCGCTACAGCAGGGGGCAGAGGGTATGGGTGCAGGGGACAGCCGGCACGGAGCAGGGAAAAGCCGGGCAGGGAAAAGCCGGGCAGGGAACAGCTGGGCACAGCGCGGTAACACCGCCGCTGTGCCCGGTGATTGGCGCGATCGTCGTTCGCATCGATCGCGCCAATCAGCCTCTGCAGGCCCTGCTGGGCCTGCACTAGGCTCTGGCCTACGATCGGTGCTATTGCAGCACCGATCCAGGCCAGTACAGCAGGGCATAGCGGTGCTGTGCCCTGCGATTGGCGCGATCGATACGATCGGCGATCGCGCCAATCCGGGGGGGTTTTGCCGGTGCCTGGCGTTGCCAGGCACCGGCCCTAGGATCGAGTACATCGGTACTCGATCCTAGCCTGCGACCTCATTGTTTCAGCCGCTCCGATTGGCTGAAACAATGAGGAACGCTGTGATTGGCTGTTCAGAATTGAACAGCCAATCACAGCGATCCAGAGGCCTGGGGGGCGAAGCCATGCCCGGGGATGTCGGCGCCATCTTCCTCCAGGTAAGATGGCGCCGGAAATTTAATGCGATCACCGCGACTTAAGTCGCGATGTCGCATTAAACACTATGACGTACTATCCCGTCACTGGGAATTAAGTCCCAGGTCACCTGGACGGGATAGTACGTCATATGGGATAAAGGGGTTAAAGTAATGATGGCCACTCATTTTTCTTTACTTAGAATTTGTATTATGGCAAGAAAAAAGCAGCTAACAGTCTATTCAGTAGGACTATCAGCTGTGTATCCACCAGACTTCTGCTCAACACAACTGATGGTCTCAACCCCATTTATAAGGCAAGATATCCCACTTATTAAACCTCACAGGGAACACTTGTGAAGTGAAAACCATTTCTGGTGATTACCTCTTGAAGCTCATCAAGAGAATGCCAAGAGTGAAGCAGTCATCAAAGCAAAAGGTGGCTACTTTGAAGAGCCTAGAATATAAGACATATTTTCAGTTGTTTCACACTTTTTTGTTAAGTATATAATTCCACATGTGTTAATTCATAGTTTTGATGCCTTCAGTGTGAATTTACAATTTTCAGAATCATGAAAATACAGAAAAATCTTAAAAATGAGAAGGTGTGCAAACTTTTGGTCTGTACTGTATACTACGTTGGCTGTGCTATATACCACGTGGCTGTGTTATATACTACATGGGCTGTGCTATATACTACGCAGCTGTGCAATATACGCGGCTGTGCTATATATTACGTGGCTGTGTTATATACTACGTGGCCTGTGTTATATACTACGTGGGCTGTGTTATACACTGCGTGGGCTGTGCTATATACTACGTGGGCTGTGTTATACGCTATGTGGGCTGTGCTATATACTATGTGGGCTGTGTTATACACTGCATGGGCTGTGCTATATACTACATGGGCTGTGCTATATAATACATGGGCTGTGCTACTGTATATACTACGTGGGCTGTGCTATATACTACGTGGCTGTGTTATATGCTACGTGCCTGTGCTATATGCTACGTGGGCTGTGCTATATACTACGTGGCCTGTGCTATATACTACATGGCCTGTGCTATATGCTACGTGGGCTGTGTTATATGCTACGTGGGCTGTGTTATATGCTACTTGGCTTTGGTATATTTCTCTGCTGTATCTGTGCATCATGAACCGTGGTATGTGTTAAAGAGGTGGGCCCACTGAGACACTTTTTCCCAGGGCCCTTAAAAACCTGGAGCAGGCCCTAATTCCACTGATTGGTCACGCCAGGCCGGCCACGAACAATCAGCAACAGGCGCAGTCCGGCTGCGAATTGGCGCAGAATTTGAACCACGCTTCGCTAATTGGTCGCGCCCGGCCGGCCGAATCCTGTATATAAATTGCATTATTCTGAAAACTTCATAAATAAACTACATACATATTCTAGAACACCCGATGCATTAGAATCGGGCTACCATCTAGTATTCTATAAACTTCTGACAAAATGTCTCCAAATTTCCAAGCAATAAGTTTTGTATTTATTTTCTGACAAGGAAAAATGGTCAAAATTAAAAAAAAAAAATAGTGCCTTCAGATCTCACATAATGCAAAGAAAAGAAGTTCATAATCATTTAGAAACAACAATACCAGTGTTTTAACTCAGGAAGAGTTCAGAAATCAATATTTTGTGGAATAACCATGATTTTTAATCACAGCTTTCATGTGTCTTGGCATGCTTTCCACCAGTCTTTCCCGCTGCTTCTGGCGCAAAAATGTAAGCAGTTCTTCTTTGTTTGATGGCGTGTGGCTATCCATCATCCTCTTGATTACATTCCAGAGGTTTTCAGTGGGGTTCAGGTCTGGAGATTGGGCTGCTCATGACAGGGTTTTGATGTGGTGGTCTCTTAATTTTTGCCAGAGCTGTATATAGATGTCTATATAAAAAAAACTACATTGCTGTGCATGAGTTCTATCTTTTGTTACTTGTTTTACCCACTTCAGGGTTCTGGAACTCTGGAGTGGTTAAAAGAAGTTTCATGTTCATTCTTCCAGCGACGTCTGAAAAGAAACCGCCTGCTCTGCTCTTTTAATAGAATATATAGTAAAAAGCTGCCAGCAGTGAAGACTACAACAAAACCACCAGCGGATCTGCTTCAGGAAGAAGCCACCGGGTTTTTCCTGAAGCGACTTTATAAAATTCCGGCAACGCAATGTGCATATACCACATGTATGGTTCCATAATAAATTGAAAGCACGCAGTGGAACATTAAGACCCCATGCACTTACAGGTATATGTACACAAATGTATACAGCCATATGCATAATGGCATAAATTACAGTTTTGTGAAAGTGTACCTATAATTAAAAAAAATAAATAAAAAATTTGATATGTCATAGAGTGCACTGAGACTAATGTATTTTTGGCTCAATTGCTGTCCATTTGAAGAAAATTTATCGTGAGAAAACCCTATTAAATAAAGGCTCTGCCTCTTTATTACTGATCAATTATCTCCAGAGAACAGAGTAAGTGATTTATAGATTCACAGAAAGACTGTAGACTTGAATTTGTACACCACTCGCTCTGTTCGAACTCTATTCACATTATTATTGGGGTCTCTCCCTGTCTACTAGCAACTTCTACCACTTGGAGATTGAGTGCTCTTCAAGTTATCGATTGTCTGAAATATAGAGACAGAGTACTCAGCTGATCCATGGGGATTTCAGTATCCAGACCACCACTGAACAAAATTTTTGACATATCAGTATGATTTTTCTTTTTTTTTTTTTTGCAACAATGAATAGTAACATATGAAAAGAGACATTTGTCTATGTCCTTCTAAAGAACCTAATAACTGTAAGATACAATATTGTTACGCACCAGGAAGACATCCAGGCCTCTCTTGAACCCCTCGACAGAGTTTGCCATCACCACCTCCTCAGGCAAGGAATTCCAGATTCTCACTGCCCGAACAGTAAAGAATCCTCTTTAAACAGTAAAGAATACTAGGCATATCCCACTAATGAGTGCAGCAATTTTGGGGAAAAATAAAACACTTTTTTTTTCTAAACCCATAGGCTGGCATAGGGAAAGACAGAACAGAAGCCTATCTTTAGTAAGTTAATATCCCATTTACACACAATAACCCTAAAGGATTTGAACAGCTTTAAAGTAGTTTTATTTTATGCATGTACTAGCTGAAGAGCCCGGCGTTGCCTGGGCATAGTAAATATCTGTGGTTAGTTATAGCACGTCACTTCTCTTATTTTCCCATCACGCCTCTCATTTTCTCCCTCACACCTCTCATTTTCTCCCTCACTCCTCTCATTCCCCCCTAACACTTGTCATTTCGACCTCACATCTGTCATTTTCCGATCACTACACTATTTTCCCTCACTCCTCTCATTTTGCACTCACACCTTTTCATTTTCACCTCACACCTCTCATTTTCACCTCAGTATATACATGTTTGTCATCTCCCTTATATATAGTATACACCTGTATGTCATCTCCTGTATATAGTATGTACCTGTATGTCATCTCCCCTGTATATAGTATATACCTGCTGTGTGTCATCTCCTCCTATATATAGTATATACCAGTATGTCATCTCCTCCTATATATAGTATATACCTGTATGTCATCTCCTCCTATATATAGTATATACCTGTATGTCATCTCCTCCTATATATAGTATATACCTGTATGTCATCTCCTCCTGTATATAGTATATACCTGTGTGTCATCTCCCCTGTATATAGTATATATCTGTGTGTCATCTCCTCCTGTATATAGTATATACCTGTATGTCATCTTCTATATATAGCATATACCTGTATTTCATCTCCTTCTGTATATAGTATATACCTGTAGGTAATCTGCTCCTGTATATAGTATATACCTGTGTGTCATCTCCTCCTGTATTTAGTATATACCTGTATGTCATCTCCTCCTCTATATAGTATATACCTGTGTGTTATCTCTCCTGTATACAGTATATATCTGTGTGTCATCTCCCCTGTATATAGTATATACCTGTGTGATCTCCTGTATTAGACCTCGTTAACACGTTATTTGCTCAGTATTTTTACCTCAGAATTTGTAAGATAAATTGGCAGCCTGATAAATCCCCAGCCAACAGGAAGCCCTTCCCCTGGCAGTATATATTAGCTCACACATACACATAATAGACAGGTCACGTGACTGACAGCTGCTGTATTTCCTATATGGTACATTTGTTGCTCTTGTAGTTTGTCTGCTTATTAATCAGATTTTTATTTTTGAAGGCTAATACCAGACGTGTGTGTTTTAGGGCGAGTTTCGTTTGTCAAGTTGTGTGTGTTAAGTTGTGTGTGGCGACATGCATGTAGCGACTTTTGTGAGATGAGTTTTGTGTGGCAACATGCGTGTAGCAACTTTTTGTGTGTCGAGTTGCATGTAACAGGTTAGTGTAGCAAGT
This sequence comes from Ranitomeya imitator, assembly GCF_032444005.1. NCBI lineage: Eukaryota > Metazoa > Chordata > Amphibia > Anura > Dendrobatidae > Ranitomeya > Ranitomeya imitator. Next base: position 483,774,564 of record NC_091283.1, read on the forward strand.
TGTGTGCAGCAAGTTTTGCGCATGGCGAGTTTTGCGCGTGGTGAGTTTTATGTCTGGTGCCTTTTGAGTATGTGCAAGTTTTGTGTGAGGCAACTTTGCATGTGTTGCAAATTTTGTGCATGTGGCAATTTTTCCGCGTGTGCATCTTTTGCGTGTGGCGAGTTTTCCATGAGCTGAGTTTTGCACTTGTGGCGAGTTTTGCGTGAGCCTAGTTTTTGCATGTGGCGAGTTTTGCACGTGGCGAGTTTTGAGCGGCGACTTTTGTGTTTCGACTTTTATGTGGCGAGGTTGGTGTATGTGTGGTGAAATGTGTGCTGAGGGTGGTATATGTGTTCAAGCACGTGGTAGTGTGTGGCGCATTTTGTGTGTGTGTTCATATCCCCATGTGTGGTGAGTATCTCATGTCGGGGCCCCACCTTAGCAACTGATCGGTATATACTCTTTTGCGCCATCGCTCTCATTCTTTAAGTCCCCCTTGTTCACATCTGGCAGCTGTCAATTTGCCTCCAACACTTTTCCTTTCACTTTTCCCCATTATGTAGATAGGGGAAAAATAGTTTGGTGAATTGGAAAGTGCGGAGTTAAAATTTCACCTCACAACGTAGCCTATGACGCTCTCAGGGTCCAGACGTGTGACTGTGCAAAATTTTGTTTCTGTAGCTGGGACGCCTCCAACACTTTTCCTTTCACTTTTTTCCCCATTATGTAGATAGGGGCAAAATTGTTTGGTGAATTGGAAAGCGCGGGGTTAAAATTTCACCTCACAACGTAGCCTATGACGCTCTCAGGGTCCAGACGTGTGACTGTGCAAAATTTTGTTTCTGTAGCTGGGACGCCTCCAACACTTTTCCTTTCACTTTTTTCCCCATTATGTAGATAGGGGCAAAATTGTTTGGTGAATTGGAACGCGCGGGGTTAAAATTTTGCCTCACAATATAGCCTATGACGCTCTCGGGGTCCAGACGTGTGACTGTGCAAAATTTTGTGGCTGTAGCTGCGACGGTGCAGATGCCAATCCCGGACATACACACACACATACACACACACACACATTCAGCTTTATATAGTAGATTTTTGGCTAAAAATAATTTTTAACTAGAATTCATTATAAATATTGGCTTCTACAGCCTTTGTGTATCATAGTACAAAACATACTGCAGAATTAGTTAGTAGTCAAATCTGTCAGGTCTCCTTAGAGCAATGTTAACCTTCTCTTCTCCTGAACCAGTGTCCAAGCTGATGTATGACCAGTTACAAGTTGAACTTTGATGCTGTCATAAATAAGCTTAGAAGATGGTTCAGGAGAAGAGAGATAGAAGTTACTGATCCTAGTGCCACATTAAGCTTTCTGATGAATTCACTGGTAACTTATTTTATTTTATAGTCTGTTACTTGCAAAACTGAAAACTGGCCACAGTAGGAAGGGGTCAAAGATCCTGATTTCTAGCAAACTGAAAACTGTTCAATAGGTTCACATAGAAATCTCATGTCTGGTTTTACTCCTTTGTTTACTTAACAAGCATTTTTTCTTTTGCAATTCCTCGTTTCAGTGACAAACTAGAGTTCTATGCGGCCAGTGCAGAATTTGGACCTGGGCCCCCACTAGCATATTGGGCATATGTATGGGCCCATGTGATTATGTCTCCCATTCTGGCCCCTATCCTGTAACAAGGACCTTAGTCCTGGCCCTTGTTCTGTAATAATGGCCTCTTCCCTGATCCTATCATGTAATAATGTCCAGCATCCTACCCCCTTCCTGTAATAATGTCCCCTGTCTGGGGCCCCCATTCTATAATAATGTCCCATGTCCTGCACTCCCATTCTGTAATAATGTACCCCTTCCTGGGCACCCCATTCTGTAATAATCGTCTCCTGTCCTGGTGCTCTCCTCCAACGCATTTTAGGGAAAAAAAAGAAATATTTTTCTTACCTGACTCCACTTCCACAGCGAGTAGTATCCTCTTGCTGCTCCATAGCTGGTGCAGGGGAACAGACAGCGCATTACAGTCACATCATGTACAGCCAGCGCTTTATATGTACGGCATCAAATGTGACTTCATTCAGCCTTTGTGCACTTTTGCCTGCTGTGTACATGACGCTTAAGGCACGCTTCCCTTATTCTCTTTTTTTCAATGTGTTCAAATGTAAATTTATGTTTTTATTTCCTGTCTTTATTAGTAGGAAGCAATATTTCTGTTTATACATAAGAAATACTTCTGCTTCTGCCTCTTCGGCCTCCAATATGCCATTATGACAAAGAACGGAGCACAGTTGAAGAAGAATAAAAGCTGAACACCTTGGTTCATTTACGTTCACACTGCCTGTGGAATAAGGATGCCCCCTGGCTTTAACACTGCAGCACATCACTGTACTAATAGAAAGAGGAAGGGATCGCCGTCGCATAGGGTGTGAACACGGCCTAAAGGAGGCATAGGCACTTGGTATGATGATGTATGTTTCTCAGTACAGCCCCATATTATAGAGATGGCTCTATAATACAGTGTCTGAAAGAGCATGGCATCATTTCTTTTTCTGACTACATTATACAGAATGCTCAAAAATTTCTGCATGGCTTTGGAAGAAATCAAAAGGAATATGGGAGTAGCACATCATAGAAGTCTATGATTGGTGTAATATGGTTCTGTACAACACAGAAGTTGCCTGAAAAGTTCTTGAATGTATCTATATGCAACAGTGGGGTTTGAATAAGGCTGAAGTCATACATTCATGAAACACGGTCGGAGTGCGGACTGTGATTGACTGCTGGTCTCCTGACCCCAACACAACAGTCTAATAAGCCGTGTTTCATACATGTCTGAATTTGACCTAAATCTCATTCACAGTCTACAGCGTAAATTAACTGATGCGGTGGATTTGACATTACATTGCAGATATTTTTCAGTATATCTGCAACAGAAAACAGAGCAAAATTTAATGCAGATTTTGCCACTGCGTAAATTCTGTAGTAAATATGATCCAGACCCTAATGTTATGTCACGTGGTATTTTTTCAGCGCTTTTTGTTCACGCAGCCTATTTTCTGCGCAAATTACAGTATGTAGCGTTTCACAGTACCAGAATAATCAATGAGATTTCTGAAATCTCATGCACGTGCTGAGCTGTTTTTTCCTTTTGAGCTCTGCTGCACTTTTGCCAGGATACATCATGCCAATTCTTTCAGCCTTTCTGCAGTGCTTTTTCTACTTGAATGGGTAAAAAAATGCATGTAAAAATGTATGTATCGTACACAGTGTTTTTCCGTCCACCACTCACATTTTTACGCCAGAAAAAATGCAACATGTGGAATAATCAGAGGAAAAGTATAACAGAAACACATCACCACTTCTGTATGTATCACTTACTCCTGGTTTTGGCTTAGGCCGGCGTCACACTAGCGAGTTTTACGGACATATGAGAGGTGCAGAAAATACGGATTGCATACGGTACAATGATTCTCTATGGCCCAGCTCCTATCTGCCGTATTTTACTGATCCGTATTATACGGTCTTCTACGGCCGTAGAAAATCGCAGCATGCTGCGTTTGTCACCGTATTGCACAAAAAATACGCCAATGAAAGTCTATGGGGGCGAGAAAATTACGGATTATACACGGATGTCAGTGAGACACATATATATATATTAATATTTCATACAGCGCTAGATAGCTTAAAAAGACGGTAATTCAATTGCCAGCTTTTCCTATCTCCTTCTCAAACCCGACAGGATATGAGACAGGGTTTACATACAGTAAACCATCTCATATCCCTTTTTTTTTTGCATATTCCACACTACTAATGTTAGTAGTGTGTATGTGCAAAATTTGTGCGCTCTAGCTATTAAAGGGTTAAATCGCGGAAAAAATTGGCGTGGGCTCCCGCGCAATTTTCTCCGCCAGAGTGGTAAAGCCTTTGACGGAGGGCAGATATTAATAGCCTGGAGAGGGTCCATGGTTATTGCCCCCCCCTTCCACCGGCTAAAAACATCTGCCCCCAGCCCCCCCAGAAAAGGCACATCTGGAAGATGCGCCTATTCTGGCACTTGGCCACTCTCTTCCCATTCCCGTGTAGTGGTGGGATATGGGGTAATGAAGGGTTAATGTCACCTTGCTATTGTAAGGTGACATTAAGCCAGATTAATAAAGGAGAGGCGTCTATTATGACACCTATCCATTATTAATCGAATAGTATGAAATGGTTAAAAACACACACATTATTACAAAGTATTTTAATGAAATAAATACACAGGTTGTTGTAATATTTTATTATACTGGTAATCCACCTGAAGACCCTTGTCACCTGAAACAAATGTAAACAAAACAAACAACAATATTCCATACCTTACGGCGATTAGTATCGTCCCACGCTGGATGTCCTCATATGAACTCGAGCCTGGGAAAATATTCTGAAAAGTTCCCAGGCTCGAGTTCATATGAGGACATCCAGCAGAGGGCGCATCACCGCAACTCGAGGTAACTACAGGTCATTCACCTACATTCCATTCATTCGCTGGGTTTTTACAGGCAGGGGCAGCTGCATTAGCAGGCTTCTGCTTGTAAAATTAGTTAACCCTTTCAGATGGATTTATAGCGTGGGACGAGACTGATCGTCGGAAGGTATGGAACATTGTTGTTTGTTTTTGTTTACATTTGTTTCAGGTGACAAGGGTCTTCAGGTGGATTACCAGTATAATAAAATATTACAACAACCTGTGTATTTATTTCATTAAAATACTTTGTAATGTGTGTGTTTTTTTAACCATTTCATACTATTGGATTAATAATGGAGAGGTGTCATAATTGACACCTCTCCATTATTAATCTGGCTTAGGCTACTTTCACACTAGCCTCGGCCCGTCACAGTGCATCGGGCCGACGTACCGATGCATCCTGTGACAACGCAGCACAACGGGGGCAGCGGATGCATTATTATAACGCATCCGCTGCCCATTGTGAGTTGCGGGAAAGAGGGGACGGATTTCCGGCCGCGCATGCGCGATCGGAAATGACGGACACGACGCACAAAAAAATGTTACATGTAACTTTTTTTGTTCCGATGGTCCGCCACAACACGACGCAACCGTCGCACAACGGTTGCGACGTGTGGCAATGCGTCGCAATGCGTCGCTAATGTTAGTCTATGGGGAAAAAACGTATCCTGCAGCCAACTTTGCAGGATGCATTTTTTCACCAACACGACGCATTGCAACGTGCGTCGTACGACGCTAGTGTGAAAGTAGCCTTAATGTCAGAAAAGAAAAAGCAACGGAGATCAGCTCACCTCCTCTCAGTCCCAGCGCACGGATCATGCAGTGCTGCAAGTAGTTTGAAGGAAAAGCAGAAGTCCAGCATGGGTGATGTCCATAAAAAATACCTTTTATTCCATTTTCGTTAAAAGCACATAAATCCAAAGTCCATCTTCATATCCATAGACACAAAAACGGGTGATTCATACCAGTGACAGTCACAGGCTTAAAGTGCATTAAAATCAAACGCGATTCTTAGGAAGGAAGGCTGCGGGTTAGAACCAGGGCACGTCCGAGGGTGAGTATATACCTATTAGGAATATACTCACCCTCGGACGCGCCCTCGGACGCTTCCTTCCTAAGAATGAGCGCCTGAAGTACCTTAGATGACGTCGCGGCTTGTGATTGGTCGCGTGACCGCCCATGTGACCGCTCACGCGACCAATCACAAGCCGCGACGTCATCGAAGGCCCTTCAGGCGCTCATTCTTAGGAAGGAAGGCTGCCGGTGAGAACCAGGGCGCGTCCGAGGGTGAGTATATCAATATTTTTTTATTTTTATTCTTTATTTTACACTTAAATATGAATTCCGATACCGATTCCAGATATCTTAAACATATCGGAGCTCGATATCGGAATTCCGATTCCAGATCAGAAGATCGCCGACCTCATGGCCGACCCCACACAGGCGTCGGGTCGGGTTTCATGAAACCCGACTTTGCCAAAAGTCGGCGACTTCTGAAAATGGCCGACCCGTTTCGCACTACCCTACTTATGAGTAATTTTATTCACTGCATCAGACAGGTGCCTCCTTATTCTCACCTTCAGGGGACCCCCTGTGCACCCCACATATTGCTGGTCACAGGTGGTGCAATTAATCAAATACACAACATTGGAGGTATTGCAATTAATGTAGTGGTTAATTTTGTATGTCTTTTTAGTGACAGATGAGTGGAATTCCTTACTGTTCACCATATATCTACAGCAGGTGCAGATATTGTGCCCACACTTGTATGTGCCTTTAGTACTGAGCCAGTTTTCTTTCTCTTTTAACCTTTTGTCCTCACTAACAAAGAGGCTAGGGGATAAGATGCCGTTCAGACTAGGGGCTTTTTTAGCGATATAGCGCACTGGTTTGGACAGGATTTGGTTCAGCTTTTTATCCTGGCTCAGCATAGGGATTCTTTTTCTGATGATATCAGTAATCTCTTTGAACTGAGGGCTGTATGTAGTGGTGAAGGTGATGTGCTCCTCACTGGGCACACGGTTATTACTCGCCTAATTCGGCATAGTATCCCGATCTATATCCTCCACAATGCTCTCAGCCCTTTGCAGCATCCAGCTGGGATAACCCCTATGAGCCAGCCTGGCCTTCACCTCCCTCTTACTCCTGTCATACTTTGCAGGATGCGTTTTTTCACCAAAACGACGCATTGCGACGTGCGTCGTACGACGCTAGTGTGAAAGTAGCCTTACTGTCACCTTACAATAGCAAGGTGACATTAACCCTTCATTACCCCATATCCCACCACTACACGGGAATAGGAAGAGAGTGGCCAAGTGCCAGGATAGGCGCATCTTCCAGATGTGCCTTTTCTGGGGTGGCTGGGGGCAGATGTTTTTAGCCGGGGGGGGGGCAATAACCATGGACCCTCTTCAGGCTATTAACCCTGCTGTTCTGTTGGTCAAAAATGACCGACTTTGAACTTCAATATTCTTTAAAATATTCAAGATGCGGCTCTGAAACCCGTGGCCGACCGACCCATCCTCATTTAAGTCAATCAACCACAAGTTTCAGAACCGCATCTTGAACACCCCAAAAAATACCAAAGTTCAAAATAGGTCTCCCCAGACCGAACAGAACAGCAGGGTTAATATCTGCCCTCAGTCACTGGCTTTACTACTCTGGCGGAGAAAATTGCGTGGGAGGCCACGCCAATTTTTTCCGTGATTTAACCCTTTAATTTAATAGCTAGAGCGCCCAAATTTTGCACATACAGACTACTAACAGTAGTAGTGTGGAATATGCAAAAAAAAGGGATATGAGATGGTTTACTGTATGTAAACCATGTCTCATATCATGTCGGGTTTGGGAAGGAGATAGCAAAAGCCGGCAATTGAATTACCGGCTTTTAAGCTATCTAACAATGTATGAAATATTAATATATATATATATATATATATATATATGTGTGTGTGTCTCACTAACATATATATATATATATATATATATATATATATATATATATATATATATATATATATATATAGACAGTAGATATGTTTTTACGATTATTTCAGCCCATGGATCCATTGTATGTCCGTATTGCAAGCCTGCGAGAAAATCTCGCAGTACGGATGCCATACAGATTACATACGGAGGATGCCATGCGCAAAATACGCTGACACACCCTGCCTACGGATGACATACGGATCACTATTTTGGGGACTTTTCTGTGTATTACGGCCGTAAATAACAGACTGTATTTTCACACGCTGAGCGTGATGCCGGCCTTACAAATACTGATGTAAAATACTGACCAAATACTGACAGTGTGAACGTGCCCTCATATGCATTTTTTACTCAGATGAAATTTATTTGCTACCGATTGAAAAATCCACAAAAGAAATGCAACATGTGGATAAGATTGAAAAGATCTTAACTAATCTGATAGGACTGCATGCATTTGAGGATTTTCTGTCCTTGTACATTAAGGGTATGTTTCTACGTTCAGGAAACGCTGCGTGTTTGACGCTGAGTGGGGCCGCAGCGTCAAACACGCAGCGTCCAGATGTTCCAGCATAGTGGAGGGGATTTTATGAAATCTCGTCTCCACTATGCGTGGTAACACGCATCCGGCGGCCTTGCGACTTCGGACATGCAGCGCGTCTTTTAAGGTCGCATCATGTAACATAGTAACATAGTAACATAGTTAGTAAGGCCGAAAAAAGACATTTGTCCATCCAGTTCAGCCTATATTCCATCATAATAAATCCCCAGATCTACGTCCTTCTACAGAACCTAATAATTGTATGATACAATATTGTTTTGCTCCAGGAAGACATCCAGGCCTCTCTTGAACCCCTCGACTGAGTTCGCCATCACCACCTCCTCAGGCAAGCAATTCCAGATTCTCACTGCCCTAACAGTAAAGAATCCTCTTCTATGTTGGTGGAAAAACCTTCTCTCCTCCAGACGCAAAGAATGCCCCCTTGTGCCCGTCACCTTCCTTGGTATAAACAGATCCTCAGCGAGATATTTGTATTGTCCCCTTATATACTTATACATGGTTATTAGATCGCCCCTCAGTCGTCTTTTTTCTAGACTAAATAATCCTAATTTCGCTAATCTATCTGGGTATTGTAGTTCTCCCATCCCCTTTATTAATTTTGTTGCCCTCCTTTGTACTCTCTCTAGTTCCATTATATCCTTCCTGAGCACCGGTGCCCAAAACTGGACACAGTACTCCATGTGCGGTCTAACTAGGGATTTGTACAGAGGCAGTATAATGCTCTCATCATGTGTATCCAGACCTCTTTTAATGCACCCCATGATCCTGTTTGCCTTGGCAGCTGCTGCCTGGCACTGGCTGCTCCAGGTAAGTTTATCATTAACTAGGATCCCCAAGTCCTTCTCCCTGTCAGATTTACCCATTGGTTTCCCGTTCAGTGTGTAATGGTGATATTGATTCCTTCTTCCCATGTGTATAACCTTACATTTATCATTGTTAAACCTCATCTGCCACCTTTCAGCCCAAGTTTCCAACTTATCCAGATCCATCTGTAGCAGAATACTATCTTCTCTTGTATTAACTGCTTTACATAGTTTTGTATCATCTGCAAATATCGATATTTTACTGTGTAAACCTTCTACCAGATCATTAATGAATATGTTGAAGAGAACAGGTCCCAATACTGACCCCTGCGGTACCCCACTGGTCACAGCGACCCAGTTAGAGACTATACCATTTATAACCACCCTCTGCTTTCTATCACTTAGCCAGTTACTAACCCATTTACACACATTTTCCCCCAGACAAAGCATTCTCATTTTGTGTACCAACCTCTTGTGCGGCACGGTATCAAACGCTTGGAAAAATCGAGATATACCACTTCCAATGACTCACCGTGGTCCAGCCTATAGCTTACCTCTTCATAAAAACTGATTAGATTGGTTTGACAGGAGCGATTTCTCATAAACCCATGCTGATATGGAGTTAAACAGTTATTCTCATTGAGATAATCCAGAATAACATCCCTCAGAAACCCTTCAAATATTTTACCAACAATAGAGGTTAGACTTACTGGCCTATAATTTCCAGGTTCACTTTTAGAGCCCTTTTTGAATATTGGCACCACATTTGCTATGCGCCAGTCCTGCGGAAGAGACCCTGTCGCTATAGAGTCCCTAAAAATAAGAAATAATGGTTTATCTATTACATTACTTAGTTCTCTTAGTACTCGTGGGTGTATGCCATCCGGACCCGGAGATTTATCTATTTTAATCTTATTTAGCCGGTTTCGCACCTCTTCTTGGGTTAGATTGGTGACCCTTAATAAAGGGTTTTCATTGTTTCTTGGGATTTCACCTAGCATTTCATTTTCCACCGTGAATACCGTGGAGAAGAAGGTGTTTAATATGTTAGCTTTTTCCTCGTCATCTACAACCATTCTTTCCTCACTATTTTTTAAGGGGCCTACATTTTCAGTTTTTATTCTTTTACTATTGATATAGTTGAAGAACAGTTTGGGATTAGTTTTACTCTCCTTAGCAATGTGCTTCTCTGTTTCCTTTTTGGCAGCTTTAATTAGTTTTTTAGATAAAGTATTTTTCTCCCTATAGTTTTTTAGAGCTTCAATGGTGCCATCCTGCTTTAGTAGTGCAAATGCTTTCTTTTTACTGTTAATTGCCTGTCTTACTTCTTTGTTTAGCCACATTGGGTTTTTCCTATTTCTAGTCCTTTTATTCCCACAAGGTATAAACCGCTTATACTGCCTATTTAGGATGTTCTTAAACATTTCCCATTTATTATCTGTATTCTTATTTCTGAGGATATTGTCCCAGTCTACCAGATTAAGGGCATCTCTAAGCTGGTCAAACTTTGCCTTCCTAAAGTTCAGTGTTTTTGTGATTCCCTGACAAGTCCCCCTAGTGAAAGACAGGTGAAACTGTACAATATTGTGGTCGCTATTTCCTAGATGCCCGACCACCTGCAGATTTGTTATTCTGTCAGGTCTATTAGATAGTATTAGGTCTAAAAGTGCTGCTCCTCTGGTTGGATTCTGCACCAATTGTGAAAGATAATTTTTCTTGGTTATTAGCAGAAACCTGTTGCCTTTATGGGTTTCACAGGTTTCTGTTTCCCAGTTAATATCCGGGTAGTTAAAGTCCCCCATAACCAGGACCTCATTATGGGTTGCAGCTTCATCTATCTGCTTTAGAAGTAGACTTTCCATGGTTTCTGTTATATTTGGGGGTTTGTAACAGACCCCAATGAGAATTTTGTTACCATTTTTCCCTCCATGAATTTCGACCCATATGGACTCGACATCCTCATTTCCTTCGCTAATATCCTCCCTTAAAGTGGACTTTAGACAAGACTTTACATAGAGACAAACCCCTCCTCCTCTCCGATTTTTACGATCCTTTCTAAACAGACTGTAACCCTGTAAGTTAACTGCCCAGTCATAGCTTTCATCTAACCATGTCTCGGTTATTCCCACTATGTCAAAGTTACCTGTAGATATTTCTGCTTCTAGTTCTTCCATCTTGTTTGTCAGGCTTCTGGCGTTTGCGAGCATGCAGTTTAGAGGATTTTGTTTTGTTCCAATCTCCTCGCTGTGGATTGTTTTAGAAATGTTCTTACCTCCCTTCTGAGTATGTTTTCCTGGGTCTTCTTTGTTCAAGTCTAATGTTTTTCTTCCCGTCCTGCGCTGCCGCAAGGTATCACACTACTATGAACACATCCGGCATCATCGCGTCACAGAAGGGGCGGAGCTTAGTGCGGAGCGGGTTTGCAGCTCCGACCAAACCGCCGCCCATCCTGAAGGTGGACACGTACCCTTAAGGCTACTTCACACTAAGCGAGGTCGCTAGCGAGATCGCTGCTGAGTCACAAGTTTTGTGACGCAACAGCGACCTCAGTAGCGATCTCGCTATGTTTGACACGTAGCAGCGACCAGGCCCCTGCTGTGAGATCGCTGGTCGTGTCGGAATGGCCTGAACCTTTTTTTGATCGTTGAGGTCCCGCTGGGTAGCACACATCACTGTGTTTGACACCTTACCAACGACCTCTTTGACGACTCAGACACCGACACATAGGCGTGCATTAGCTTTGCCTTTTCCCCACCCCTCCGCTCCGATTGGTGGTCGCTACTGCGTTCTGATTGGCGGTCATGCCTTCAACAGAAGGCGACATAGTAGCGCTTCCATCCTTTGTTCCTGACCGCGTGGTGGTTTGCAGATCGTTGTAGAGTTCTCCGGCCTGCGACTCCTCTTCGATTTATCTATTCTTCAACGGTTCTTCTGACACCTATATTTTGTGCACGGTAGGTATCGTTTGGGGTCTCAAATGCGTTTTCATTTTTCCTTAATCTGCAAACCAACACGCGGTCAGGAACAAAGGACGGAAGGGCTATTGTGTCGCCTCATAAGGCAAGGCCGCCACCAATCAGAACGCAGTAGCGACCACCAATCGGAACTGAATGGGCGCGGAAAAGGCAACGCAAATGCACGCCTGTGCGACTACAACGTCACACAGGACGTCCCTCATCGAGGTCTAAATCGTCATAATAGCTGCCATGTGACAGGGTCACAACGACCAACGACATCGTTGTACAGGTCGCTGCATCGCTGCTGCGTCGTTGGGGAGATCTCACAGTGTGACATCTCACCAGCGACCACATAGCGACGCAGCAACGATCCCTGACAGTTCGTATCGTTGTCGGGATCGCTTTAGCGTCGCTAAGTGTGACGGGGCCCTTAGATGCTTCTGACTTCATGCAGAAATTGCTAACCGCATTGTTACACAGTCCTGAATGATCACATTTAATAAGCACAGTACATTGAGGTTTTTTGGGGGGTGGGGCTATCACACTGCAGAAAATTGTGTCAAATTAACTTAAATGTGGTATTTCTCAATTTAGGAGTAGAGCATTAAAAACATATCACATTTTGAAGTAAAATAAAAAATTTATATATTGTTATAGGGGAAGATGTAATTTTGGAATGAAAATAAATAATATAGCATTGATTTCATGCCTGCAGGATAGCATTAGAGGTTATAATGGGTGGTATCACATTGCACCTCACATCACAAGAGCGGATACATCCATCTGACATGGCACTCCTCCTCACTGCTGCAAGTTTAGGTATTTAGGTTCTGTTTATGGTTAAGATCCCCACCCTCCAACGACAGGTGTGCCATAAATACCAAAGATACCACGTGGGAGCTGTGGCTATATGCCAGGAGAGAGGTGAGCGTTCCTATCATGGGAATATAACCAAAAGCAAGTCATGAATGTTCCCATTATCCCCCTTTCTAATGCTCTTCCATTAGATTTATGCCACTTAGGCTCTGTATGCACATAGTATTTTTGTTGAGTTTTAGGAACAGAAACTTAGCTAATTGGGTTAGTAAATTAATTTTTTTTTTTTAAATTTTTATTGTGACTTTGAGGCTATGTGCACACGTTGCGGATTAGGCTTAGGAATTTCTGGTGCGGATTCTGCCTCTCCTGGCAGAAAATGCACCTGCGGATTTGTCGCGTTTTTTGTGCGTTTTTGCTGCGGTTTTCTAGCGGATCTGCTGCGTTTTTTACCCCTGCGGTTTTCTATAATGGAATGGGTACAAAAATGCTGCAGATTCACAAAAAAGAAGTGATAGGCTACTTCTTTTAAACCGCAGCGGATTTTCCGCAAAGTGTGCACAGCATCTTTTTTTTCTCATTGATTTACATTGTACTGTAAATCAATTGCGGATCTGCAGCGTTTCTGCACTGCAAAAAACGCTGCGGATCCGCAGAGAATCTGCAACATGTGCACATACCCTTAGGCTGCCGTCACACATTCAGTATTTTACATCAGTATTTGTAGCCAAAACCAGGAGTGGGTGATAAATACAGAAGTGGTGCCTATGTTTGTTATACTTTTCCTCTAATTGTTCGACTCCTGGTTTTGGTTTACAAATACTGATGTAAAATACTGACCAAATACTGCTAGTGTGACGGCAGCCGTGTTTGTCATTTACCTGTGTTTTTGTTTTTTTGTTTTTTTTTTAGCACAATTTTGCCGCTGCTTGTTTTTCCCTCCCTTTTTTTTTTGTTGGGGGGTGTCAATTCCTAAATAAAACTACTTTTGTTTTGGAAACTTTCCATGCTGAGTTATCTAGCTTTGATAATACTTTATTAATAAGGCTATGAGCGGCCTACATGTATTTCCACTCTAGAAATGTAAAACGCACATGCAAATAAAATTCATATTTAAGGGTATGTGCACATGTTGCAGATTCTCTGCAGATCCGCAGCGTTTTTTGCGGTGCAGAAATGCTGCAGATGCGCAATTGATTTACAGTACAATGTAAATCAATGAGAAAAAAAAAGCTGTGCGGAAACGCTGCGTATTAAGAGAAGTAGCATGTCACTACTTTTTTTGCAGATCTGCAGCGTTTTTGTACCCATTCTATTACAGAAATCCGCAGGGGTAAAAAAATCCGCAGCGGATCCGCACAAAAACGCGACAAATCCGCAGCTGCGTTTTCTGGCAAGACATGCAGAATCTGCACCAGAAATTCCTAAGCCTAATCCGCAACGTGTGAACATAGCCTTAGGGGTCATTAATATGGCCATTATTTTTTATCTAATCGGCTGTGTACACACGTTGTGGATTTTTTGTGTTTTTTTCGCTATAAAAACGCATAAAAAACGTATACATTATGCATCACATCATTTACAATGCATGTCGCAATTTTTGTGCACATGATGCGTTTTTGCATTGCGGTAAAAAAACGCAGCATGTTCATTAATTTTGCGGATTCTTCGGTTTTTCCCACTATTTAATGCATTGGGAAGCTCTGGAAAAAAAAGCGCAAAAAACTGCGAAAAAAAAACGCATGCGGATTTCTTGCAGAAAATGTCCAGTTTTGCTCAGGAAATTTCTGCAAGAAATCCTGAACGTGTGTACATAAACTAAAGCCAAGAGCTGTTCACATGTCTGTGTTCTTTTTTTGTTTTTTATTTATTCATTTTTTTAAAGGTCCTTGCAAAATAGTGGAGACATGTCTGACCCTGACCAGAGTGGCATATCAAAATTGCACATCTATTGTTCAGTTAAGGAAAAAAGAAATCCGACCATTCGGATCCTCCAATTTTTCTTCACATGAATATTCTGTCCAGGTGACAAAACGATCAGCTGACTAACATTGATCATAGGGCGGCCCTTTACTAAAAAGCAATCAGCTTCACAGTAGCTGTGACTATTATGATGTGTTTGCATCTTGGCTGCACTTGGCGACCGCTATATTTGACCCTTCCATGCAGCAGGAATCACACGCACAGAAAAATCTTTAAAAAAAAAAAAAAGCCTGGCTAATTATCCTCTCAAAAAATGTGCAGAAAAGCTGCCATATAGTTCAGGTTTATATTCAGCATGTCCAGTTCTGATCCACAAGAACTGATGACCGTGAGACAAGCACTGAATGAAATGGAGAGGATGTGTGGATCTGTTAAGAAAAGGATCTGTGAACTCTATGGGTCAGTATGCTGTCCATATTAAAAATGGATGAGAAAAGTGTGAATGTAGCCTCTGATAACATATAGAAACTTTTCTTGGATTACATATGTACAAGGATAATGTCTAAGCAATTCATCTCTGTACATAGGAAGCCGCATGGGTTCAAATGGAGGTCCTGTAATTCCGTATTTAGGAGCCGTACAACCTCGTATAGACTGAGGGAAGAGTCAGACGGCCGTATTTCCTGGGCGTGGATCACAACGCTTGGACTAGACGGGGCAGCTGCATAGAAATACATGCTGTGATGCTTGGGTCGGGAGAGCGACGGTCAGCCTGCGTTGCGATCCTCGTCCAAGTTGTTATATAGCCGTCTGACTCTTCGTTAGGCGCACGATCTTATCTGCTGCTTGTCCTCAAATAAGTGTTAAAAAGTTATGTCTCTTCAGTTGTTGTGCAACTACAACCCTCAGCATGTCCTGACACTGATTCCTCACAAGTAACCCATGTCGATGGGTTAGAACGAGTTATATTTGAGGTGTTTGGTGTTATCTTTATGCCATCCGGGCTTTGATCAGCGAAGCCTAATTATTAAGGCATCAGCCTGAGAAAACAAATATTCTCCAAATCCGCTGAGAGCTCCGACAGGTGACTACACCTGCACAAAATAACAAACCCAGCCCCTGCTTTATGTACAGGCATGACCCTGGCCTGTGGGCATGATATCCTGCTGATATCACTTACTCCTACACATGATGGAGGCACAATGTGTGATTTGTGCTATGGATCTGAGGTAACCTGAGCAGTGCTGCTGTGTAACTGTACTAATGACTTTCTGGTATCAACTAATCAAATGAGGAGTCATCTTGGACCACCAATAACTTCCAGAATGTGACATCTCTATAGAAGGCACAGACCTGTTAAAAAATAAATAAATAAATAAATAAATAAAAAAGATTCTAAATTTCATCAGTATTTTGGATCAGATTTTCATCAGTTTGGTCCGTGTCAGTTTTTACAATGAGATTTAGGTCTCCTTCATATGTCCGTATAAAGCACATGAGAAAATACTGGTACCTGTGTCATTAGTTTTTGTTTTTTCCATCACTGGTTGAATGTTTTCTGGTATGGATAAAAGAGATATATTACAAAGCTTCTTCTATACTTTGTGTTAAACAAGTACAGCGCATGGACTGTACGAAGTGCCATCCTTGTGCTGTAGGTACTTTTCACTGAGCCACTAACTCGAATTGGCCCTTGTCCTCCATGCTGCCGGAAATAAAACGGACATGGTTTGCATAGATATACAGATGTGATGTGAGCAATCCTATATAATAATCGACTGTTGGGACTTCCAGACGCTGTCCCCGAATCCCATTAGGCATCGCGGCAGTGTCACTTGCGCAGACACAGTTCATGGCTGCGAGGTCACGAACTGCGCAAGTGCGTGCAGCGGTATGGCCTGCTGTGCTGACTGTGCACAGGGCCTGTGTCGCTGCACACAGGGGAGGGAAGCTGTTCCATGTCATCTTCCCTTCTCATTGTGCGCATTTGACCTGGGGACTGTCTGGCCGGACTGTGAGGCATAATCCGGCAGGAGACACAGCAGGGCCCTCCGCTGCGCTGCCTCCATTGTGTGCTATACCGGACACTCAGCTCACCCCACGTCACAGCAGCCTAAGTGCCCGGGCAGCGCTGCCCCCAGATGTGATGTAAGGGGGGGCTATTAATACATGCCGGGTGGGTCAGCGTCTCCCGCTGCAGCTGCTGATCTCCACTGCGTTACACCTGTGTTGTGAATTCTGTGGCAGAGCTCCCTCCTGTGGTCACAAGTGGTACTTCGGCTGATTCTCTCTGTGAGCTTCCGTTGGTGGAGGAAAGTGGTACTGCGGCTTCTGAGTTTCCTTCCTCAGGTGATGTGGTGAAGTCGTTAGGTGCTGCTCTATTTAACTCCACCTAGTGCTTTGATCCTGGCCTCCAGTCAATGTTCTAGTATTGGACCTGTTTCCTCTGGGATCGTTCCTGTGGCCTGCTGCTCTGCATAGCTACGTTCCACTTTGCTATTTTGTTTGCTGTTTTTTTTCTGTCCAGCTTGTCTATTTGTTTTTACTTGCTTGCTGGAAGCTCTGGGACGCAGAGGGTGTACCTCCGTGCCGTTAGTTCGGTACGGAGGGTCTTTTTGCCCCCTTTGCGTGGTTTTTGTAGGGTTTTGTGTTGACCGCAAAGTTACCTTTCCTATCCTCGCTCTGTTCAGAAAGTTGGGCCTCACTTTGCTAAATCTATTTCATCTCTACGTTTGTCTTTTCATCTTAACTCACAGTCATTATTTGTGGGGGCTGCCTTTTCCTTTGGGGTATTTTCTCTGAGGCAAGGTAGGCTTATTTTCTATCTTCAGGCTAGCTAGTTTCTCAGGCCGTGCCGAGTTGCATAGGGAGCGTTAGGCGCAATCCACGGCTGCCTTTAGTGTGGTTGGAGAGGATTAGGGATTGCAGTCAACAGAGTTCCCACGTCTCAGAGCTCGTTCTTGTTTTTTGGGTTATTGCCAGGTCACTGTATGTGCGCTGACCTCTATGTCCATTGTGGTACTGAATTACCTTTCATAACAGTACTGGAGGCCAAAAGTACTAATCATTCTCAATAGAGGGAAAAAAGAAGTTCTGAGACCATTTTTTTTTTTCTCTGCACTGTTTTGCCTTTTTTTTCCCCTAGACATTTGGGTAGTTCAGGACACAGGTGTGGACATGGATATTCAGGGTTTGTGCTCTTCATTGGATAATCTCATTATAAATGTACAAAAGATTCAAGATTTGGTGGTTCAGAAGCCTATGTTAGAACCAAGAATTCCTATTCCTGACTTGTTTTATGGTGATAGAGCCAAGTTTGTGAATTTCAAAAATAATTGCAAACTGTTTCTGGCCTTGAAACCTCGCTCCTCTGGTGATCCAGTTCAACAATTGAGAATTGTCAGAAATTTAGAAAGTGGTCTGTACTCACTCAGTGGAATGAAGGTGCGCTCGCGGCTATTTTCAGAAGAGGTCTCTCTGAAGCCCTTAAGGATGTCATGGTGGGATTTCCTATGCCTGCTGGTCTGAATGAGTCTATGTCTTTGGCCATTCAGATCGGTCGACGCTTGGCCGAGCGTAATTCTGTGCACCATTTGGCAGTATTACCTGAGCTTAAACCTGAGCCTATGCAGTGCGATAGGACTTTGACCAGAGTTGAACGGCAAGAACACAGACGTCTGAATGGGCTGTGTTTCTACTGTGGTGATTCCACTCATGCTATCTCTGATTGTCCTAAGCGCACTAAGCGGTTCGCTAGGTCTGCCACCATTGGTACGGTACAGTCAAAATTTCTTCTGTCCGTTACCTAGATCTGCTCTTTGTCATCGTATTCTGTCATGGCATTTGTGGACTCAGGCGCTGCTCTGAATTTGATGGACTTGGAGTATGCTAGGCGTTGTGGGTTTTTCTTGGAGCCCTTGCAGTGTCCTATTCCATTGAGAGGAATTGATGCTACACCTTTGGCCAAGAATAAGCCTCAGTACTGGACCCAGCTGACTATGTGCATGGCTCCTGCACATCAGGAGGTTATTCGCTTTCTGGTGTTGCATAATCTGCATGATGTGGTCGTGTTGGGGTTGCCATGGCTACAAGTCCATAATCCAGTATTAGATTGGAAATCCATGTCTGTGTCCAGCTGGGGTTGCCAGGGGGTACATGGTGATGTCTGTTGTGAATTCTGTGGCAGAGCTCCCTCCTGTGGTCACAAGTGGTACTTCGGCTGATTCTCTCTGTGAGCTTCTGTTGGTGGAGGGAAGTGGTACTGCGGCTTCTGAGTTTCCTCCCTCAGGTGATCTGGTGAGGTCGTTAGGTGCTTCTCTACTTAACTCCACCTAATGCTTTGATCCTGGCTTCTTGTCAATGTTCCAGTGTTGGACTTGCTTTTCCCTGGATCATTCCTGTGGCCTGCTGCTCTGCATAGCTAAGTTCTTCTTTGCTATTTGTTTGCTATTTTTTCTGTCCAGCTTGTCTAATTTTTTGCTGGAAGCTCTGGGACGCAAAGGGTGTACCTCCGTGCCGTTAGTTCGGTACGGAGGGTCTTTTTGCCCCCTTTGCGTGGTTTTCTTTAGGGTTTTGTGTAGACCGCAAAGTTACCTTTTCTATCCTCGCTCTGTTAAGAAAGTCGGGCCTCACTTTGCTGAATCTATTTCATCTCTACGTTTGTCTTTTCATCTTAACTCACAGTCATTATATGTGGGGGGCTGCCTTTTCCTTTGGGGTATTTCTCTGAGGCAAGGTAGGCTTATTTTCTATCTTCAGGCTAGTTAGTTTCTCAGGCTGTGCCGAGTTGCATAGGCAGAGTTAGGCGCAATCCACGGCTGCCTCTAGTGTTGTTTGGAGAGGATTAGGGATTGCGGTCTGCAGAGTTCCCACGTCTCAGAGCTCGTTCTATGATTTTGGGTTATTGTCAGATCACTGTATGTGCTCTGACCGCTATGTCCATTGTGGTACTGAATTGCCTTTCATAACAGATGTCCCATTTCTGACTATATCGTCATCCACCCCTTCTGAGGTTCCTGAGTTCTTGTCTGATTACCGGGATTTATTTGATGAGCCCAAGTCCGATACCCTACCTCCGCATAGGGATTGTGATTGTGCTATCGATTTGATTCCAGGTAGTAAATTTCCAAAAGGTCGACTGTTTAATTTATCTGTGCCTGAGCACGCCGCTATGCGGAGTTATGTGAAGGAGTCTTTGGAGAAGGGGCATATTCGCCCGTCATCGTCGCCATTAGGAGCAGGGTTCTTTTTTGTAGCCAAGAAGGATGGTTCACTGAGACCTTGTATAGATTACCGCCTTCTAAATAAGATCACGGTTAAATTTCAGTACCCCTTGCCATTGTTATCTGATTTGTTTGCTCGGATTAAGGGGGCTAGTTGGTTCACCAAGATAGATCTTCGTGGTGCGTATAATCTTGTGCGTATTAAGCGAGGCGATGAGTGGAAAACTGCATTTAATACGCCCGAGGGCCATTTTGAGTATCTAGTAATGCCATTCGGACTTGCCAATGCTCCATCAGTGTTTCAGTCCTTTATGCATGACATCTTCCGAGAATACCTGGATAAATTCCTGATTGTGTACTTAGATGACATTTTGATCTTCTCGGATGATTGGGAGTCTCATGTGAAGCAGGTCAGAACGGTGTTTCAGGTCCTGTGTGCTAATTCTTTGTTTGTGAAGGGATGAAAGTGTCTCTTTGGTGTTCAGAAGGTTTCATTTTTGGGGTTCATCTTTTCCCCTTCTACTATCGAGATGGACCCTGTTAAGGTCCAAGCCATCCATGATTGGACTCAGCCGACATCTCTGAAAAGTCTGCAAAACTTCCTGGGCTTTGCTAATTTTTATCGTCGCTTCATCTGCAATTTTTCTAGTATTGCTAAACCATTGACCGATTTGACCAAGAAGGGTGCTGATGTGGTCAATTGGTCTTCTGCTGCTGTGGAAGCTTTTCAAGAGTTGAAGCGTCGTTTTTCTTCTGCCCCTGTGTTGTGTCAACCAGATGTTTCGCTTCCGTTCCAGGTCGAGGTTGATGCTTCTGAGATTGGAGCAGGGGCTGTTTTGTCGCAGAGAAGTTCTGATTGCTCGGTGATGAAACCATGCGCCTTCTTTTCCAGGAAGTTTTCGCCTGCTGAGCGAAATTATGATGTGGGCAATCGAGAGTTGCTGGCCATGAAGTGGGCATTCGAGGAGTGGCGTCATTGGCTTGAAGGAGCTAAGCATCGCGTGGTGGTCTTGACTGATCATAAGAACTTAACTTATCTCGAGTCCGCCAAGCGGTTGAATCCTAGACAAGCTCGTTGGTCGTTGTTTTTTGCCCGTTTTGACTTTGTGATTTCATACCTTCCGGGCTCTAAAAATGTGAAGGCGGATGCTCTGTCTAGGAGTTTTGTGCCTGACTCTCCGGGTGTATCTGAGTCGGCGGGTATTCTCAAAGAGGGAGTAATTGTGTCTGCCATCTCCCCTGATTTGCGGCGAGTGCTGCAAAAATTTCAGGCTAATAAACCTGATCGTTGCCCAGCGGAGAAACTGTTTGTCCCTGATAGGTGGACGAATAAGGTTATCTCTGAGATTCATTGTTCGGTGTTGGCTGGTCATCCTGGAATCTTTGGTACCAGACAGTTAGTGGCTAGATCCTTTTGGTGGCCATCTCTGTCGCGGGATGTGCGTACTTTTGTGCAGTCCTGTGGGATTTGTGCTCGGGCTAAGCCCTGCTGTTCTCGTGCTAGTGGGTTGCTTTTGCCCTTGCCGGTCCCGAAGAGGCCTTGGACACATATCTCTATGGATTTTATATCAGATCTTCCCGTCTCTCAAAAGATGTCAGTCATTTGGGTGGTCTGTGATCGCTTCTCTAAGATGGTCCATTTGGTACCCTTGTCTAAATTGCCTTCCTCCTCTGATTTGGTGCCATTGTTTTTCCAGCATGTGGTTCGTTTACATGGCATTCCAGAGAATATCGTTTCTGACAGAGGTTCCCAGTTTGTTTCGAGGTTTTGGCAAGCCTTTTGTGGTAGGATGGGCATTGACTTGTCTTTTTCCTCGGCTTTCCATTCTCAGACTAATGGCCAGACCGAACAAACCAATCAGACCTTGGAAACATATCTGAGATGCTTTGTTTCTGCTGATCAGGATGACTGGGTGTCCTTTTTGCCTTTGGCTGAGTTCGCCCTTAATAATCGGGCCAGCTCGGCTACCTTGGTTTCACCGTTTTTCTGCAACTCTGGGTTCCATCCTCGTTTCTCTTCAGGGCAGGTTGAGTCTTCGGACTGTCCTGGTGTGGATACTGTGGTGGACAGGTTGCAGCAGATTTGGAGTCATGTAGTGGACAATTTGACCTTGTCCCAGGAGAAGGCTCAACGTTTCGCTAATCGCAGACGCTGTGTGGGTCCCCGACTTCGGGTTGGGGACTTGGTTTGGTTATCTTCTCGTCATATTCCTATGAAGGTTTCCTCTCCTAAGTTTAAACCTCGTTTTATTGGTCCGTATAGGATTTCTGAGGTTCTTAATCCTGTGTCTTTTCGTCTGACCCTTCCAGATTCTTTTTCCATACATAACGTATTCCATAGGTCATTGTTGCGGAGATACGTGGCACCTATGGTTCCATCTGTTGATCCTCCTGCCCCGGTTTTGGTGGAGGGGGAGTTGGAGTATATTGTGGAGAAGATTTTGGATTCTCGTGTTTCAAGACGGAAACTCCAGTATCTGGTTAAGTGGAAGGGTTATGCTCAGGAAGATAATTCCTGAGTCTTTGCCTCTGATGACCATGCTCCCGATCTTGTTCGTGCCTTTCATATGGCTCATCCTGGTCGTCCTGGGAGCTCTGGTGAGGGTTCGGTGACCCCTCCTCAAGGGGGGGGGTACTGTTGTGAATTCTGTGGCAGAGCTCCCTCCTGTGGTCACAAGTGGTACTTCGGCTGATTCTCTCTGTGAGCTTCCGTTGGTGGAGGAAAGTGGTACTGCGGCTTCTGAGTTTCCTTCCTCAGGTGATGTGGTGAAGTCGTTAGGTGCTGCTCTATTTAACTCCACCTAGTGCTTTGATCCTGGCCTCCAGTCAATGTTCTAGTATTGGACCTGTTTCCTCCTGGATCGTTCCTGTGGCCTGCTGCTTTGCATAGCTAAGTTCCACTTTGCTATTTTGTTTGCTGTTTTTTTTCTGTCCAGCTTGTCTATTTGTTTTTACTTGCTTGCTGGAAGCTCTGGGACGCAGAGGGTGTACCTCCGTGCCGTTAGTTCGGTACGGAGGGTCTTTTTGCCCCCTTTGCGTGGTTTTTGTAGGGTTTTGTGTTGACCGCAAAGTTACCTTTCCTATCCTCGCTCTGTTCAGAAAGTTGGGCCTCACTTTGCTAAATCTATTTCATCTCTACGTTTGTCTTTTCATCTTAACTCACAGTCATTATTTGTGGGGGCTGCCTTTTCCTTTGGGGTATTTTCTCTGAGGCAAGGTAGGCTTATTTTCTATCTTCAGGCTAGCTAGTTTCTCAGGCCGTGCCGAGTTGCATAGGGAGCGTTAGGCGCAATCCACGGCTGCCTTTAGTGTGGTTGGAGAGGATTAGGGATTGCGGTCAACAGAGTTCCCACGTCTCAGAGCTCGTTCTTGTTTTTTGGGTTATTGCCAGGTCACTGTATGTGCGCTGACCTCTATGTCCATTGTGGTACTGAATTACCTTTCATAACACACCTGCATGGAGCATGTGTAAGAGGGTGGTGCTGTTATGGACAGTAAGGAACACGCGGTCACTTTAAGAGGCTGCACCCCCCCTTGTCTGGCATGATCTGCTTCTCCCCTGCAATAGTCGGTGTAATGAATTAGCCTGTACAGAGTGCAGGTGTGGAGCTGGAGCAGCGTGTGTGAGCTGAGGCTGCTGCAGAGAGGACTTTTTGTGCTGATGGCTGAAAGAGAAAAGAACTGTGTCCTGATATAGCTGCAAGAGAGCCACAAAAATACAGAGAAAGGGATTTACAGTTTCCAGGAACATCCCTAGGATCCAGAAGCAAGGAGAAGACCACGTTTCACAGAGCTGATAGAAAGCCGTGCGCACCACCGTATTAGACTGCTGAGGGCACCCCTGGGACTGGATCTGATTTCCCAACATCACCGTGAGTTTGTTCCTGTTTGGTGCACATGTCAGGGCCTAGTGTAGGCTTCAATAGTCAGTGCACGGCAGCCGTGTGGCCTGCTTAGTAAAGGCCAGGGAGGTTATACGTAGAGTAGCATCATCACTATTTTATTGCTTACATTTGCTTGTTAGACATATTTTGAGTCTGTAATACTTGGAGCACCGTGCTATTTTACAGAAAAGCTAAAGTTTATAACTCTTGTAAATTGTCTTTTGCCATTGTATACCCCTGTTTGAATCTTCCTCATTCACTTCATTCCTTGCCTTCCAATAAATCTACCCTTTGTTGTTCGCACCTCATCTTGTGTACAGTAGTCTTCCTGCACCGAGGTAGTCCCCCGGCCATTGCTTCACATGTGCCAAGTGGTGGACACAAGTCAGGGCACGCACCAACCCCTGTAACAAGTCACAGCCAGAAACGGGGGCAGCGGGCTCTCCCATAGAAGGCTACTTTCACAATAGCGTCGGGCCGACGTACCAACGCATACTGTGGAAGCGCTGCACAATGGGGGCAGCGGATGCATTATTACAACGCATCCGCTGCCCCATTGTGAGTTGCGGGGAGGAGGGGGCGGAGTTCCGGCCACACATGCGCAGTCGGAAATGGCGGACACAACGCACCAAAAAACGTTACAAGCAACGTTTTTTGGTGCCGATGGTCCGCCACAACATGACGCAACCGTCGCACGACGGTTGTGACGTGTGCCAATGTGTCGCAATGCGTCGCTAATGTTAGTCTATGGGGAAAAACGCATCCTGCAGCCAACTTTGCAGGATGCGTTTTTTCGCCAAAACGACGCTAGTGTGAAAGTAGCCTATGAGCCGAGAAACCAGTCACTGATCCGATACATAATCTGTAATAAGGCGCCACATGTGGAATAGAGGTGTGTGTATATAATATATACTGTGTGTGCAGGGTGATCTACAGCAAGTGTGGGAGTAACCCTGAGCCGGCCGGTCCACCCTGATAATATCCAGTCACTGATCTCTGTACATCTCTATATATAATTGCCAGTTGGGACTTCCGTCTGCTATCCCTGAATTCCATAAGGCACCGCGGCAGTGTCACTTGCGCAGGCACAGTTTGTGGCCGCAAGTGACATACACGTCTCCGCTATTCCCACGCAGGCACAGTAAGGCCGGCTTCACACTCAGCGTATGAAAATACGGTCCGTATATTACGGCCGTAATACGCTGAAAAGTCCCGAAAATAGTGGTCCGTAGCTCCTCCGTAGGCAGGGTGTTTCAGCGTTTTTTGCGCATGGCATCCTCCGTATGTAATCCGTATGTCATCCGTACTGCATGTTTTTATCGCAGGCTTGCAAAACCGACATACGGATATACAAGGGATCCATGTGTTAAAAAAAAAACAACATATATATATATATATATATATATATATATATATATATATATATATATATATATATATATATATATATATATATATATATACAGTATACATGTATATATGTGTGTAATATATATCTCCGCCAGAGTAGTAAAGCCAGTGACTGAGGGCAGATATTAATAGCCTGGAGAGGGTCCATGGTTATTGCCCCCAGCCACCCCAGAAAAGGCACATCTGGAAGATGCGCCTATTCTGGCACTTGGCCACTCTCTTCCCATTCCCGTGTAGCGGTGGGATATGGGGTAATGAAGGGTTAATGCCACCTTGCTATTGTAAGGTGACATTAAGCCAAATTAATAATGGAGAGGCGTCAATTATGACACCTATCCATTATTAATCCAATACTAGTAAAGGGTTAAAAAAAAAACACAAACACAATATTAAACATTATTTTAATGAAATAAAAACAAAGGTTGTTTTAATATTTTATTGAACGCCCAATCCAATCACTGAAGACCCTCGTTCTGTAACGAAAAAAACAGGCTCGAGTTCATAACAGGGCGCCCTCTGCTGGTTGTCCTCATATGAACTCGAGCCAGGGAGCTTTCTAGGAAAGTTCCCACGATCTAGGAACAGCCAGCAGAGGGCGCCTCACCGCAAATGCAGGTAAATATAGGTCATTGACCTACTTTACTTACATTCTCCGGGGTTTTGCAGACATGAGCAATGTTGCATTAGCAAAGCTCGTGGCTGCAAAATATTTTAACCCCTTCAGATGGATTTACATCGTTGGACTTTACAGATCTGCGGAAGGTAAGGATATTGTTGGTTTAATATGTTTTTTCTCTAGTCACCTTCCACGACGGCATATGGAGGTTGTCTCTTTGCCCTAATGGGGAACAGGAAACACAAGAGAGGTTAAAAGCACCTCCCACCTCCCATTCACCAGTGTCTTTCCTGTTCCCCATGGGACAGGGAGAGGTTCCATATGCTGTAGTGGCCGGTGGCTACAGTCATTCTTCAGGTCTTACCTGTGTTTCAGCCGGGCAGCTGGGGTCGCCTTGTGCCTCTCCGTGGGCTGCTCCCGTCGTCCTGCTTGACAGGTACCTCGGGACCCTTCCCGGCCTTCCTGCGCCCCCGCGAGGGTAAAGCAGGCCGGGATCCCCAGCCGGGATCCTCTCTGAGCTTCCCGGCTTCCTCCCTCCATGCTGCTCGGTTCGGCGTTCCGGAAGTGACGTTAGCGGTCGCGCGCGCGTCACTTCCGGTTTTCGTATCTCCCTGAAGCCGGCTCTTCCGGGTTTCGCCGGCGGCGGTGTCGGTGCCAATGGCGTCCCACACGTGGATCCTGGAGGAGGAGGGGAAAATCCTATCGCTGGAGGCAGGTGCTAGGAGACCTACTCCATAAAAGCCTGCTGAACCACCACTGAAGGTAAGACTATAATCTCTTCAGTATGGATGGTTCTTTGTGCCCTGCGTCTGCAGAGCCCAGCGCTACCCCTGCTACTGTGAGTATGCAGGGTCTGGATCCGGGAGGTAGTTTCATTAGGGGTTAGCTCCTCATTCTTCTCTCCCTCTCTGTTTCAGGGAGAAAAGTCTGCCCCTAGAGCTGCTATTAGGAAGAAGTGTCCGGTCTGTTCTGCAAAGCTCCCTCCTACTTGGGATAAAAAACTATGTCAGCCATGCACTGACAAGATAGTAAAAGCCGAGCAACCATCCCTTCTAGATGAGATACGCTCTCTTGTTAAACAGGAGGTACAATCTTCCTTGGCAGCCTTCACACCTCCACCCCCGCCTCCGCCACCACATTCCCCAGCTAAGAAGAGGAAGATTCAGGTCGTTGAATCGGATTCGGATTCAGACCACTCTTTTTCTTCATCTGCTGGCTGGGAAGATCCAGCATCCCCTAAGGCTGAGGTCAGGAAATACCTCTTCTCCTCGGATTATATTGAGGACCTGGTGTCTGCTGTTCATAACACCATGGGGCTTGAAGAGGAAACTGTACCACAGTCCATACAGGATCATATGTTTGGTGGGCTCAGATCGGAGAAAAAGGCAGGATTCCCCGTTCATGCAAATGTTATTAATATGATTGAGCAAGAGTGGGAACTCCCTGAGAAGCGCCTTAGTATGTCTTCTGAGATGAAACATAGATTTCCTCTAGAAGGTGACCTTGTCAAACTCGACATTCCCAAGGTGGATGTGCAGGTGGCCAGAGTCGCCAAAAGAACTGCTCTCCCCTTTGAGGATGCGTCGCAGTTGAAAGACCCTATGGATAGGAAGATTTAGAGTCTCCTGAAGAAATCATGGGAGTCTTCTTCTTCTGTCCTCAAGGCTAATATTGCCTCTACCTGTGTAGCGAGGACCCTTTCCTGTTGGCTGGAGAAATTAGAATCGCACATTTCTCAGGGTACCTCCAGAAGTGAGATGTTGGATTCTCTCCCTATCTTACATAAGGCTACTGGGTTTCTGGCAGATGCTTCTCTGGAATCCGTTAGAATTGCCGCCAGATCTTTAGTGCTCTCTAACTCTGCCAGAAGAGCCCTCTGGCTTAAATTATGGAGTGGTGACATCACGTCTAAGGCCAAGTTATGTGCCATCCCCTTTAAGGGAGACTATGTGTTTGGTCCAGCTTTAGACGACATTTTGGATAAAGCGACCGACAAGAAAAAGGCGCTCCCGGAGCAAAAACAACCGAGGAAATGGTTTTTTCGTGCCCCACTGTCTCAGCCCTCTCAGCCGAGGGGTAAAGGCAAGACCGGCAGGTGCAGCTATGCTAAAGGCAGAGGGAAAAATATCTTCGTCCCTCAACAACAGCAGCAGCAGCAACAGTCATTCCAGCAAGATAAACAATGACTCCGACCCGGTGGGGGGAAGACTCTCAAAATATGTGGATCAGTGGGAAAACATCACCAGCTCCCACTGGGTCCTCAATGTTATCAAGGAGGGCCTATTGATCTAGTTAACTTCTCCCCCCCCCTCAGGGTCTAAAGATTACCACCCTCTCAATGAGGGATCACAAACTGCTAACTCTGGGTCTCAGAGACCTTTTAAGATCAAATATGATCTCCCCAGTTCCACAGTCAGAATGGGGTCAGGGACATTATTCCCGTTTATTCCTGGTACCAAAACCATCAGGGGAAGTACGTATCATCATAAATCTAAAGGGTCTGAATCAACATGTAAAATATCGAAGATTCAAGATGGAGTCTGTAAAATCAGCCATTCCTTTAATACATCAGCACGCCTTTATGGCGACAATCGACCTGAAAGATGCGTATTTTCATATCTCTATTCACCCGAGACACAAAAAATATCTCAGGTTTGCGATTCAGGGGAATCATCAGGTGGAGCACTACCAGTTTGGAGTCCTTCCCTTCGGCATCTCATCAGCTCCGAGAGTGTTCTCCAAAGTAATGGCGGAAGCCGTGTCATTCATTCGGAGACAAGGGGTTTGTATAGTGCCTTATCTGGACGATCTGCTGATAGTGGCTCCCACCAAAATGACCCTGGTATCTCATGTATCAACCACATTAGAGATATTGAAGTCTCTGGGTTGGATACCGAACATAAAGAAATCCCAGCTTCAACCCTCAAAAACCAGAAAGTTTTTGGGAGTAATACTGGACTCGGAAAAACAGATGTCCTTCCTTCCAGAAGATCACAGACTACCATTAGTAATAAAGGTCAAGAAATACAAGGAGATGAGATCTCCCACACTCCAGGAAGGAATGTCACTATTAGGCTCCATGACAGCCTGCATTCAGTCGGTGGCTTGGGCTCAAGCCCACTCAAGAATTCTCCAGACCCATGTGCTAGACAATTGGGATGGTCGTCCTGGCTTTTTAAACAAGAGGATTCACACTCCAGGTCGAGTGAAATCATCCTTAACGTGGTGGATGAAGTCCGAAAACCTTTGCAGGGGTGTGAGTTGGATTCAATTTCTGTTAACCACAATCAAATCAGATGCCAGCAAGAGAGGCTGGGGAGCCATGATAAATCATGTTCCTTATCAGGGTCTTTGGGACCCGTCAATCAGAGAGAGATCATCAAACTTCCGAGAAATCAAAGCTGTGGAAGAACCTCTCCTTGCAGCAAATCATCAATTCTCTGGACAACATGTCCAGATATACTCGGACAACATGACCACGGTGGCTCACATCAGGCATCAGGGCAGTACAAGATTCACCAGCCTAAAAAATATCTCTGCCCGAATCTTTGCCTGGGCCGAGAAACAGTTACTGTCCCTGACGGCAACTCATCTAAAAGGTACTGCCAATTTTCAGGCAGATTATTTGAGCCGACAGGATATTCACCCAGGCGAATGGAGTCTGGATCGGCAAACTTTCAACTTTCTGGTAAACAGATGAGGTCTCCCGGAGGTCGACCTCTTTGCTTCTCACCAGAATGCGAAAGTAGGAATATTTTTTTCCCTGGATCCAAGAGGAAATCCCAGAGCAGTAGACGCCTTAGTTCAAGATTGGCATTTTCATCTGGCGTACGCATTTCCGCCCATTCCGATTCTTGCAAAGGTGCTACGGAAAATTCGGATAGAAAAGACTCCAACTATTTTGGTTGCTCCATTTTGGCCCAAGAGAAGTTGGTTCAACCTGATTGTTCAACTTCAGGTGGATGGACCGATAATGTTACCGATAAAGGCCAATCTCCTTTCCCAGGGCCCAGTTCTTCACTCGGATCCTCAGAGATGGAATTTAGCGGCGTGGTTTCTGAAGCCAATGTGCTGAGAGCGAAAGGGTTATCAAACCCTGTTATAGCTACTCTTCAAAAATCCAGAAAACCGGTAACAAATGCTATTTATAATAAAATCTGGAAAAAAATTTCATCTTTTTGTCTGCCTAACCCTCCAGACCCTCTCAGGCCAGATATATCTAAGATATTAGACTTTTTACAAAGAGGCCTAGAAATTGGTCTGAAACCCAGTACTCTGAAAGTCCAGGTCTCTGCGCTCAGTTCCATCTTTGATCAAGATCTAGCAGGACATCGCTGGATTAAAAGGTTCATGACCTCAGCAAACAGAATGAACCCTAGGAAGCAAGTTATAGTTCCTCCATGGGATCTCAATGTTGTGCTTCAAGGCCTTACAGGTCCACCGTTTGAACCTTTGTCTACCTGTTCCCCACAAAATCTCGCCTACAAGACTGTTTTCTTGGTAGCTATAACTTCAGCTAGAAGAGTGGGTGAATTACAGGCCTTATCAATAAGAGAACCTTATCTACTGGTTAGAGAAGACTCAATAATACTCCGTCTTGATCCCTCTTTCCTCCCAAAAGTGGTCTCTGAATTCCATCGTTCTCAAGAAATAGTGTTACCAACCTTTTGCAATAATCCTGCAAACTCTGAGGAAAGAAGATTTAATACTCTCGATGTTAGGCGTATTCTGCTACATTACTTGGATCAAACCCGTGCCTTTAGAGTTGATCACAACCTTTTTGTCCACTCCTCAGGTCAAAATAAAGAGAAGAAGGTAGCCAAGAGTACCATTGCTACATGGATTAAAAAAGCCATTACAGAAGCTTACCTTGCTCAAAATAAACTACCTCCGGTAGGAATTAAGGCCCATTCAACTAGATCTACGTCGGTCTCCTGGGCAGAGAGAGCAGGCGCATCTCCAGAGCAGATCTGCAGGGCAGCTACGTGGTCGTCACTCCATACCTTCTCCAAACATTATAGGTTGGATGTATTATCCAATAGAGATTTAGTCTTCGGCCGCAAGGTTCTTCAGGCCGTTGTCTCTCCCTAGTGCCAATTAGTTGGTATTCCTCCATATGCCGTCGTGGAAGGTGACTAGAGAAAATAGAATTATTCTTACCGTTAATTCGGTTTCTAGGAACCTTCGACGGCGCTAATTTCCCACCCTCTATATTTCCTGGATTAATTCTGGGATTCAGAAGGTAAACCGGTGCTATGGTTTCAGTTATAAGTCACTGGTGAATGGGAGGTGGGAGGTGCTTTTAACCTCTCTTGTGTTTCCTGTTCCCCATTAGGGCAAAGAGACAACCTCCATATGCCGTCGTGGAAGGTTCCTAGAAACCGAATTAACGGTAAGAATAATTCTATTTTTTGTTACAGAACGAGGGTCTTCAGTGATTGGATTGGGCGTTCAATAAAATATTAAAACAACCTTTGTTTTTATTTCATTAAAATAATGTTTAATATTGTTTGTATTTTTTTTAACCCTTTACTAGTATTGGATTAATAATGGATAGGTGTCATAATTGACGCCTCTCCATTATTAATCTGGCTTAATGTTACCTTACAATAGCAAGGTGGCATTAACCCTTCATTACCCCATATCCCACCGCTACACGGGAATGGGAAGAGTGGCCAAGTTCCGGAATAGGCGCATCTTCCAGATGTGCCTTTTCTGGGGTGGCTGGGGGCAGATGTTTTTAGCCACGGGGGGGGGGGGGGGGGGGAGGGGGGGCAATAACCATGGACCCTCTCCAGGCTATTAATATCTGCCCTCAGTCACTGGATTTATTACTCTGGCGGAGAAAATTGTGCGGGAGCCCACGCCAATTTTTTCTGCCATTTAACCCCTTAATTTACTAGCTAGAACGGCCAAATTTTGCATAGACACACTACTAACATTAGTAGTGTGGAATATGCCAAAAAAATAGTGATATGAGATGGTTTACTGTATGTAAACCAGGTCTCGTATCATGTTGGGTTTAGGAAGGAGAAAGCAAAAGCCGGTAATTGAATTACCGGCTTTAAAGCTGTCTAGCGCTGGAAGAAAAAAAAAAAATATATATATATATATATATATATATATATATATATATATATATATATATATATATATATATATATATATATATATATATATATATATATACATATATACAGTTAGGGCCAGAAATATTTGGACAGCGACACAATTTTCGCGAGTTGGGCTCTGCATGCCACCACATTGGATTTGAAATGAAACCTCTACAACAGAATTCAAGTGCAGATTGTAACGTTTAATTTGAAGGGTTGAACAAAAATATCTGATAGAAAATGTAGGAATTGTACACATTTCTTTACAAACACTCCACATTTTAGGAGGTCAAAAGTAATTGGACAAATAAACATAACCCAAACAAAATATTTTTATTTTCAATATTTTGTTGCAAATCCTTTGGAGGCAATCACTGCCTTAAGTCTGGAACCCATGGACATCACCAAACGCTGGGTTTCCTCTTTCTTAATGCTTTGCCAGGCCTTTACAGCCGCAGCCTTCAGGTCTTGCTTGTTTGTGGGTCTTTCCGTATTAAGTCTGGATTTGAGCAAGTGAAATGCATGCTCAATTGGGTTTAGATCTGGAGATTGACTTGGCCATTGCAGAATGTGCCACTTTTTGGCACTCATGAACTCCTGGGTAGCTTTGGATGTATGCTTGGGGTCATTGTCCATCTGTACTATCAAGCGCCGTCCAATCAACTTTGCAGCATTTGGCTGAATCTGGGCTGAAAGTATATCCCGGTACACTTCAGAATTCATCCGGCTACTCTTGTCTGCTCTTATGTCATCAATAAACACAAGTGACCCAGTGCCATTGAAAGCCATGCATGCCCATGCCATCACGTTGCCTCCACCATGTTTTACAGAGGATGTGGTGTGCCTTGGATCATGTGCCGTTCCCTTTCTTCTCCAAACTTTTTTCTTCCCATCATTCTGGTACAGGTTGATCTTTGTCTCATCTGTCCATAGAATACTTTTCCAGAACTGAGCTGGCTTCTTGAGGTGTTTTTCTGCAAATTTAACTCTGGCCTGTCTATTTTTGGTATTGATGAATGGTTTGCATCTAGATGTGAACCCTTTGTATTTACTGTCATGGAGTCTTCTCTTTACTGTTGACTTAGAGACAGATACACCTACTTCACTGAGAGTGTTCTGGACTTCAGTTGATGTTGTGAACGGGTTCTTCTTCACCAAATTAAGTATGCGGCGATCATCCACCACTGTTGTCATCCGTGGACGCCCAGGCCTTTTTGAGTTCCCAAGCTCACCAGTCAATTCCTTTTTTCTCAGAAAGTACCCAACTGTTGATTTTGCTACTCCAAGCATGTCTGCTATCTCTCTGATGGATTTTTTCTTTTTTTTCAGCCTCAGGATGTTCTGCTTCACCTCAATTGAGAGTTCCTTTGACCGCATGTTGTCTGCTCACAGCAACAGCTTCCAAATGCAAAACCACACACCTGGAAACCACCCCTGACCTTTTAACTACTTCATTGATTACAGGTTAACGAGGGAGACACCTTCAGAGTTAATTGCAGCCCTTAGAGTCCATTGTCCAATTACTTTTGGTCCCTTGAAAAAGAGGACGCTATGCATTACAGAGCTATGATTCCTAAACCCTTTCTCCGATTTGGATGTGGAAACTATCATATTGCAGCTGGGAGTGTGCACTTTCAGCCCATATTATATATATAATTGTATTTCTGAACATGTTTTTTTAAACAGCTAAAATAACAAAACTTGTGTCACTGTCCAAATATTTCTGGCCCTAACTGTGTATGTATATATATATATATATATATATATATATATATATATATATATATATATATATATATATATATATATATATATATACTTATTCTACTGCAAGCTGTCAGTGTGATTTTACTGTACACTGCACTGAATTGCCGGCTTTTCTCGCTAACACCGCTGCGTATTTCTCGCAAGTCACACTGCTGGTCCGTGTGTGATCCGTATTTTTGGGGCTTCCATAGACTTTCATTGACGTTTTATTTGCGCAGTACGGTGACAAATGCAGCATGCTGCGATTTTCTACGGCCGTAGAAAGCCGTATAATACTGATCAGTTTAATGGGGGCAGCACGGTGGCGCAGTGGTTAGCACTGCAGCCTTGCAGCGCTGGAGTCCTGGGTTCTAATCCCGCCCAGGACAACATCTGCAAAGAGTTTGTATGTTCTCTACGTGTTTGCGTGGGTTTCCTCAGGGTTCTCCAGTTTCCTCCCACATTCCAAAGACATATACTGATAGGGAATCCAGATTGTGAGCCCCCATTGGGGACAGTGATGATTGGAATATAGGCTGAACTGGATGGACCACGCCACGTCTTTTTTCGGCCTTACTAACTATGTTACTATGTTACTATGTAATACGGCAGATAGGAGCAGGGGCATAGAGAATAATTGTGCCATATGTTTTGCGAGTTTTACGGACGTAGTTTCTGCGCTCTTACGTCCGTAAAACTCGCAAGTGTGAAGCCGGCCTAACAGCCACGTTGTTACTACACATGCGCAGGAATAACGGTGACGTGTATGTCACTTGCGCAGGTGCACTTTGTGGTCACAAGGCCACGAACTGCGCCTGCTCCAAAATGCAGAGGGATGATATAGAATAGATATGTTGGAAAGCGGAAACGGTGTGAGACATGTCCGCCGCTCCTGTCAACATCACTAAGCATACACAGATATTAATTTCACCGCACTCCCAATGCGATCGCATCGGGCCTATTTCTAGTTGATTATAAAAGTGTGTGCATGAAAAATAAGATGCCACACGTACTGGAAATGCAGATGTGTGATGGAGGCTTTGTGGCGCCTGTTGAGATTTACTACTTTTTTTTTTTTCTTTAAATTTTCATTAGATTTTCATCAATGTGCTACCCGTGTATCCGTTCTGTTTATGTACTTATGTGATCTTAGTACAACTATATTAAAACATGTACATAATCACCTACAGTTTCCTAGGTGTATAATAGAAATCTGATCCTCTGAGTGGCATCTGATTACTGGACGTGTGGGATCTGACTTATCTTTTCCTTGCGTAAGAAAAAAAAACAAAAAAACTTTGACTTGAATTGCAAGGTATGAAAAAAACATTCAAACGCCTGAACAGATCGTCCTTTTCTCATACAAATTAATAAGACCATTGTTGTGATCATTTTGTTAGCGATGTCTTTTTAGATCCGTTCCATAAAAATTCAAGGTTTTACCTGTTTTTCTACAATTATTGGTAACTTTTTGAAAGTTGGGCATGGCTTAGCCTACGTTCACACTAGCGTTCCGCTAGTGTGCGTCGCCTTAGCGTCGGGCGACGCAGCGGCGACGCACGCGTCATGCGCCCCTATGTTTAACATGGGGGACGCATGCGTTTTTGTGTGTTGCGTTCTGCAACACTTGCGTCTTTTTTGCCGCTAGCGTCGGACCAAGAAAACGCAACAAGTTGCATTTTTCTTGCGTCCGTTTTTCAGCAAAAAATGACGCACGCGTCGCAAAACGCAGCGTTTTTGCGTGCGTTTTGCCGCGTTTGTGTGCGTCGTGCGTTGCGTCGCCGACGCAGCGGCGCGCAACGCTGGTCTGAACGTAGCCTTAGTGGTATAATATTGGGTGCCTGTTTTTCAGCTAATATATTTATTACTTTTGTAAGAAATGTGACTTCTTGATGCCGACAAGTCTGAGGTTTTTTTTTTTTTTGTCACATTGATGCACGAAAGTTAAAGAAGGATTTTACTCCAGCTAGTTTGATTTCATTTATTGATGTTCAAAAATGCCAGTTTTAAAACCTTATTGGTATTTCCAAAAGATGATGGAAAAACTGTAATGGAACCACTGTGTGTGGATGCACCCAGATAGGGTGTGGACATGACTGACTGATTTGTTTAAAAGGGCAGCCAAACGGCCCACTCACTGCCCCAACCCTCATTAATCCGGGATGCCTGTTTGCCTCTTTTATGTCTCACACTGCTGTTTGCCTATTATTTATTTTAAATTTGACAGCCCCCCTTGTATGTCATTTCTGTTGAAACCCCATGTGCAAATTGCCTCTTCAGAGAGGAAGAGGACTTGATGGACTCTATAGCCCCATCTTTTGGAAGCAGCAATCCTACAAGTGACAATGAACCCTTCAACAGGCCTTTAAAATGTGACTTGGGATAAAAGCCAAATCAGAATATTCAATTTGTAGACGGTGTTTCAGGGTATTGCCCCTCACCAGTGCAAAGTATGAGAACTGATTTGGCTAGGTGAGAGGATGTTGAAACCCTAGCACTCAAACGGAGATGGTGCACTAGTAGGGATCCAGCCCTTTGTATGCTATAAATCCAAAGATGTAGGAAATGTATTTGCAATCCAATATTGAGTGTAAATAGCTTGTCAGTGACTCTAAACTGAACTTTATCAGGTACAGATAGATATCTGAGATACTTGCACTCTACATAAGCAAAATCCTTCTTTTTATAGGACTTCCTTTCTAGTCATGTATTATGTTTGTATGAAAAATTTCACAGTTTGACATTAAATGAGTCACAGGAGAATTGACAAAAACATACAAATCACTAGACAGTTGCTACATGGTGCCAAAAGAGGTCCTTGTACGAAATCTGTCCCTCTGTGCCCCAGTATAGTTGACATATTCATGCACATGCCTGGATCACGTTCTGAACGCTACAAGTAATAAATTAACAACTATTAGCTTAAACCTGTGTAACTAATGCTCAGATGCTTGTGTCTCTGGGTAAGCCTAATATTCCATGTATGACCTGTCACACAAGGTCTTTACATCTACTCACAGTGCAAGTGATATAGGCACCACAATTAAATCCTGTACAAAGGAATTAAAAATGAATACTTTGTTGATGTGACTTCTACCTGCAGATCATGACTCTGTACAATGTTTTCTAAACGCAATAATTGCGTAATGTGAACAGTGTCTTGCTATTTTCTACTAGCGTTGCCATGTGAAGTGTAAACTATGTCCTACAAGGTTTTTTTTGTTGTTGTTTTTTTTTTGGTTTATATTGTGTAGTAAGTGATACAATGTGAATTGCCTTGTATTATGGTAATGTATAGTGCAGGATAAGACAGTGTGATATGCTTAGTGCCTACTGTTAGAAGATGGTGACACTAGTTAAATAGTGATGTTAGAATGTAGCTGAAAGGTTGTATGCCCAGCAATAGACTGCAGGACAAGTTGGTGTTTGGGACTAGACTATAATGGGAGGGTCCTTGTAAAGAAGATTACACCCTGACAGATCACATAGAGATGAATTTGTTGGTGACAAAGTGAAGTACAAGGTGCAATGGGCTGAAGCAATGACTAGTACATATTCTGGGCGATATGGGTCCTTACAAGACTGCCTATTAGTGATGAGCGAGTGTACTCCTTGCTCGGGTTTTCCCGAGCACGCTCGGGTGACCTTCGAGTATTTGTTAGTAAATAGATCAGTGGCTGCACTCAACTGTACTAAAGCAAGGAAATGTGCGATATATGAAATGTGAGTCGCATAATGGCTTGTGAAATCTATGAAAAAACACATGAGATGTTTAGCACAAGATTTGGCCAAAAAATATGAGCCCATCCACCAAACGTCAAGGTAATCTCAGATCGGATGGGTCCCTGACCTGTCTGCCTAGTGTGAACACTTACCTATGGCTAATAACATGGTAAAGCCTGCATTTATAGGAAGGTTGGAACTAACTGTGTTTGGAGGTAATTAAAATCACAGCATGGTGAAGGGCGGGGCGTTCAAGTCAGAAAAAATAGTACATAGTAAATATAGGAAAACTGACTGAACAGCAATCTAGTCTGAACAGGTGCATAACCAAAAAATCTTACATAGCAAATAGATCAATGGCTGCACTCAACTGTACTAAAGCAAGGAAATGTGCGATATATGAAATGTGAATAGCATAATGGCTTGTGAAATCACCATGCTGTGATTTTAATTACATCCAAACACAGTTGGTTCCAACCTTCCTATAAATGCTAGATTGCTGTACAGTCAGTTTACCTATATTTACTATGTACTATTTTTTCTGACTTGAACGCCCCGACCTTCCTATAAATGCAGGCTTTACCATGTTATTAGCCATAGGTAAGTGTTCACACTAGGCAGTCAGGTCAGGGACCCATCCGATCTGAGATTACCTTGACGTTTGGTGGATGGGCTCACATTTTTTGGCCAAATCTTGTGCTAAGCATCTCATGTGTCGTGTGTTTTTTCATAGATTTCACAAGCCATTATGCTATTCACATTTCATATCGCACATTTCCTTGCTTTAGTACAGTTGAGTGCAGCCATTGATCTATTTGCTGTGTGTCTTTTTTTGGTTATGCACCTGTTCAGACTAGATTGCTGTTCAGTCAGTTTATGAGTATTTGTTAGTGTTAGGAGATTTTGTTTTCATCGCCGCAGTTGAATGACTTACATCTGTTAGCCAGCATAAGTATGCAGCGCCCCAGAGACCTGGTCGTTGCAGTAATGTCGCTCTGCCACTAAGGGGAGTGATGGTACGTCTGATGGCACTAAAGGAGTTCATCTGACCAGGTATCACCAGCACACATTACACTTCACACTAGGGGGAGCAAAGGGTTTTATTTATTAGGCCACTCCTCACACTGGTAAAACTAGGGGTTGGATAGGAAGTTAGTCAGAAGCTGACTGGGTTTTGTTCAGGCAACATCCCGTTGCAGGGGAGAAGATTCAGGGGGGTCCCTGTCAGGCGTGGGAACCTGGCAGGCACCTAGCGACAAGGATAGATTGTTAGCGCAGGCACGGCTTCGTATCTGTGGCGGCATCCAAAGAAAGGACACGAAGCGAAGGATATTGTGGACAGTGAGAAACGAGATCAAAGCACAAAGGATAGCCAGTAGGAGTCATGCCCGGAGAATGGCAACATCCTACTGAGGCGCGTAGCCGGTGCCCGAAACACCGAGGAAGTAACTGACTTTATTCCTTACTTCAAATACCGCAGGACAGTTAATTATAGGTTGGCTGTCTACCTTACATCACCTAAGCAGACATAGGGGGCAACGCGTGGAGAGGGGCATCTCTAGGGTCCCGAAAGAGCACCGAGCCTTCCCGTCAAATGGGTGCGTCCTAGCCATAACAAACCTGGGGGACGGAGAATAGAAAGAACTAGAAAGTACTGGAACCAACGAGAACAGAAGTTGTGAGGACTATCCGGAATGCTCAGCAGGGAAGCACTACAACACACAGGCGCTAGTGGTAGGCCACGATTTCCACCTGCAAAGGGAGCTCTGGATGTGCCTTCGGACCGGCCGGTCTCAGACAGCCCTGTTAACCGTGCTCTGGATTGAGGATCCTGAAGCCTTCAGTAAAGAGGTAAAGAGACTGCAACCCTGTGTCCTCGTTATTGACTGCACCTCACACCATCGCCACCTACACTACTGGGAAGCCCTGGGGACATACTTCACCTGTGGGAAGGTATACCATCTAGCTGCCATCACATCACCCCAGTGGACCCCAAGCAGTGTCGGTCACCCTGACCGAATACCACAGGTGGCGTCACGAAACCTTGACAAACTACCATCACCCCTTTTATTGGACGCCCCTTAGCAGG
The DNA here is from genome assembly GCF_032444005.1 of Ranitomeya imitator. Classification (NCBI taxonomy): domain Eukaryota; kingdom Metazoa; phylum Chordata; class Amphibia; order Anura; family Dendrobatidae; genus Ranitomeya; species Ranitomeya imitator. The sequence continues at coordinate 483,813,897 of NC_091283.1, forward strand.
GTCACGGACCGGGTCCAGCCACCGTGACGACTCCAGAACTGAGACAGAGAGGACCGGTACCGAGTAACCTGTGGCCCTGTGTCTGGGGGCGCTCCAACTACATGTGGGGGTTGCCTGGTTGCTAGGTAATCCCCACATGTAATCAAGCTGGCTAATAGCTGTAAATCATGCTGCTGAGGCAATGAAAACTTAATCTCCGAGCAGTCATAAATACTTGGAGACTACCCGAGTGTGCTCGGGAAAACCTGAGCAACGAGTACACTCGCTCATCACTACTGCCTATGTTTCTGCAATGTCCAGAGTCTGACTTCATAGAGGTACTATGGAGAGTGCCTTAACCACTTCTGTACAGCAGAAGATGGATGAGGGGAAAGGTAATGGATCTTGGATATACTGTGTGAATGGGAATCCCTGGGGCAGACAGGATTAGTGGATGTAGGGATAGTTCACGAAGAACAGAAAGTAAAGCAGGAAATGTACTGTATTACTGAAACCAGAAACTTGGGGTTCTGTGCCCAATACTGCGTAATACAATCTACAGTACTTGAATTGTCCTGTTATTTTATGCGTTGAAACGAGCTGGGTGTCCCCCGAGTTTTGTGCGGTTGTTCCTAAATGTTGAGAGTTGAGGCCTGCACCCTACATGAGACAGCACACTGGGACACTATTTTCCTGTGAAGTACCAGGGCGTTATGGAGCAGCAGCTTGACCATGGCTACCACCCTCTAGAACAATTGCGCTTTAGGTTTTTTGCAAGCTTTATTCAGATGAATAAAACATTAACAAAAATTTCTTCAGAAAGTCTGTCGCGTGAGATTATATCTATAAAGGGTTTCCCACAAGTGAGATCTCCAACTTCTCCAAAATAAATGTCTGATTGTTGGGAGGACCAACCAAGCGCAGGGCTATTTTTGTTAGGTCCTTTGACTGGGTTCACATTAGCTTTTGCCATTGCGATCAGTGGCTCCATCGGGGCTTACATCCCAACCACCGCAAAACAGGAATCGGGCTGATGTGCCAACAGTACCATTGACACTGATGATGCACAGACCCACTGTGTACTGTCATGCATAAATTTTGGCTGTATACGTCTATTGGAGACTGGCAGCAATGTGTAATCAACTACGTGTTGTTGCCCACCTCATCTATGGGCAGACTACGGCCATCTGTTGGAAAACATAAGTTCCAGTAGCTGCAAACACAAAAATTGAATATAAATGTATCTGTGCAGCAATGTAGAGAGCAATTGATCACGTCCAGTCGGCCATGAGTGCCACTCTAGAAATGCCAACCATGGCTGCATCTCTGTACTGGGCTCTTCTAGGCTCCCCGTGTAAGTCATAGTGGTGTAATAGAAAAAGTGTAGCCCATAAAAATAAAATACGTTCAATGTTTTATTTATGAACCTTTAGGCTATGTGCACACGTTCAGGTTTTTTCACGATAAAACCGCATTAGAAACCGCAGACATATGCATCCTATCATTTAGAATGCATTTTGCTATTTTTTGTGCACATGATGCGTTTTTTTCCGCGAAAAAAAAAAACGCATCGCAGTAAAAAAAAAAGCAGCATGTTTATTAATCTTGCAGTTTTTTTGCGTTTTTCCCGCTATTCTATGCATTTGGAAAAAACGCAAAAAAAAATAACAAAACGCATCAAAACCAAACAAAAAAAAACGCATCAAAAACGCGAAAAAAAAAACGCATGCGGATTTCTGTCAGAAATGTCCGGTTTTTGTCAGTGTGCACATACCCTTAGACTCCAAACAGACTGAGGCAGCACCCATTAACGCATTTCAGTCACGTGCAATGCTCATAGTCATAATGAAGCAAATGGCTGTGCAGTTACGTAGGGATTATAATTCGCCAATAAGCAATCTACATGACAAAAATACAATACCAAAAACTCACTGAAACCCCATGACAGGGGTGAGAGGTGCAGTCTGTGGAAAATCTTTGTTGAAGTAATCTGGAGATCATCATTAGTAATGTGGTGCAGAGATCGCTGTCCAAGAGCTACATGTGCCTCCTATATGTATATTGTGATTGTTATCACAGCCATAACGGTGCCACCAGAAAGTAAGTACACCCCCACCTATGTATCAAGACCTAGGAAATAATATGAACATACACTGAGGGATTATTGTAAATGTTTTGGGCGTGTGGGGGCAGGAGAGACATTGTCCCTCTTGCCAGAGGTTCTTTGATAAGGTATTTTAAAGGCCTTTGGGCAGACTGGTATTTGGTTCTTTTAATGACTACAGTGAAAAAAGGGGATGTAGCTGTTATCACTGTGACAATAGCTACTGTGGTATTTCCTTGTTTGCTTCCCTACCTCATAAAAGTTAATGCCACCAAATGTAGTAATGCACCAGCCTTAAGTCATTGCGAGAAGTCGGGGGCTTCCGGCTCTTGGTTTACTTAATAACAGTCCACCCTCTAAAGCTACGGTCACATAATGAGCACAGTGGCTCAGTGGTTAGCACTGTTACTTTGCAGTTCTGGTTACAAATCCCACCAAGGACAACATCTGCAAGGAGTTTGTATGTTCTCCCCGTGCTTGTGTCGGTTTCCTACAGGTTCTCTGATTTCCTCCCACACTCCAAAGGCATCCTGGCAGAGAATTCAGTTTGTGAGCCCCATTGGGGACATTGAAGTGTCAAATTATGTGGAATAAATGGTGATATATGAGGGAAATAACTGTATTTTTTACATCACACACAGGACTATGACCAATGTTATTCAATAAGGCTGTGCAGATGAAAAACTGTACAAATTTCATCCAGAAAACTATCAACTTTCCTTGATATTGTCATCCTTGAGTATGTTTTTATTTTCCAAAATCTATGCAAAAAAACTGCAACATTTGAATAGATGTGAAAGGAAGCCAAAATAGCAAGGCATGAGTTTCATGCAAGTAATGTGCAGATCACACGATAGCTTGTTTTTAGAGCTACTATACATAGAAAATGTTTTGGTTTTATTTCCCCTCTGGCTGGCCTCCACAGAAGCATGGAGACACGTCCAGCATTTTTTTGAGTGTTGGATCAAACTTGCCAATGCAGGTCTTTGTGTGTGTGTGTGTGTGTTTTGTGGGGAGGGGAAAAATACAAAATACAAAAAGCGGCGCCAAGGATTCACCTGACATGTGATGCCTGGGATCATGATGCATAGAAAAACAGTAAATGCTTGTACAAATATCAATTGTTAATAATAATCCGTAATCATGCAAACATTTTTCTGTTCTTTCCAAATGATTCTGTAATTGAGAGATGATTACGGATTATTATCAACAATTGATATTTGAACAAGTATTTACTGTTTTTCTTTGTATAATGATTCCTTGGCGCTGCTTTTTGAATATATATATATATATATATATATATATATATATATATATATATATATATTAGATGGCAGCCCGATTCTAAAGAATCGGGAGTCTAGAATCCATATATACTTTATTTATTCAAATGTAAGAATAATACAATTAATAAATAATAGTAAGAAAGAACAAAAAATGGCTGCACTTACCAGCTCTTGACAATTCTTGTTATTTAAGAAATTGCTGGGCAATAATGGACAATGTCCTTATGTGGCAAATAATAGAGCAATATACCCAATGTGGCAAAGAAGAGGTTAATAAACAGCAGTCTCTCAGTATAACAGTCAGTGAATAATAGGCAGTATATGGAGAAAACACCAAACAAAAGTTCAAAATTGGTGTGAAAATGTCACTGAACCACTTCACAACTAAATATATATAGTTTTGGTAAATGGTATTATCATTTTTTTGACGAAATTTGGCAGGAGCTTGAAGAGCAACGTCACTGGGCCCGCCTCCACGCAGTAGAAACTTGCTGTGAGGTAAAAATTCAAAAATCACACCAAAATGGCGGGCGGAGTGTGTCACAGTACGGCACGTTTCTGATTGGTCGCTCGCAGCAGGCGGCAACCAATCAGACACTGGACACTGTTGACGTCACTTATCTCCGGACATTAGCTCCGGACATTAGCTCCGGACATTAGCTCCGGACAGGAAGTTGGCACAAATTGCAGGAAGTAGTATTCTAGGCAATTATATATTAGATATATATTAGATACAGTGGGGCAAAAAAGTATTTAGTCAGTCAGCAATAGTGCAAGTTCTACCACTTAAAAAGATGAGAGGCGTCTGTAATTTACATCATAGGTAGACCTCAACTATGGGAGACAAACTGAGAAAAAAAAATCCAGAAAATCACATTGTGTGTTTTTTTTAACAATTTATTTGCATATTATGGTGGAAAATAAGTATTTGGTCAGAAACAAACAATCAAGATTTCTGGCTCTCACAGACCTGTAACTTCTTCTTTAAGAGTCTCCTCTTTCCTCCACTCATTACCTGTAGTAATGGCACCTGTTTAAACTTGTTATCTGTATAAAAAGACACCTGTGCACACCCTCAAACAGTCTGACTCCAAACTCCACTATGGTGAAGACCAAAGAGCTGTCAAAGGACACCAGAAACAAAATTGTAGCCCTGCACCAGGCTGGGAAGACTGAATCTGCAATAGCCAACCAACTTGGAGTGAAGAAATCAACAGTGGGAGCAATAATTAGAAAATGGAAGACATACAAGACCACTGATAATCTCCCTCGATCTGGGGCTCCACGCAAAATCCCACCCCGTGGGGTCAGAATGATCACAAGAACGGTGAGCAAAAATCCCAGAACCACGCGGGGGGACCTAGTGAATGAACTGCAGAGAGCTGGGACCAATGTAACAAGGCCTACCATAAGTAACACACTACGCCACCATGGACTCAGATCCTGCAGTGCCAGACGTGTCCCACTGCTTAAGCCAGTACATGTCCGGGCCCGTCTGAAGTTTGCTAGAGAGCATTTGGATGATCCAGAGGAGTTTTGGGAGAATGTCCTATGGTCTGATGAAACCAAACTGGAACTGTTTGGTAGAAACGCAACTTGTCGTGTTTGGAGGAAAAAGAATACTGAGTTGCATCCATCAAACACCATACCTACTGTAAAGCATGGTGGTGGAAACATCATGCTTTGGGGCTGTTTCTCTGCAAAGGGGCCAGGACGACTGATCCGGGTACATGAAAGAATGAATGGGGCCATGTATCGTGAGATTTTGAGTGCAAACCTCCTTCCATCAGCAAGGGCATTGAAGATGAAATGTGGCTGGGTCTTTCAACATGACAATGATCCAAAGCACACTGCCAGGGCAACGAAGGAGTGGCTTCGTAAGAAGCATTTCAAGGTCCTGGAGTGGCCTAGCCAGTCTCCAGATCTCAACCCTATATAAAACCTTTGGAGGGAGTTGAAAGTCCGTGTTGCCAAGCAAAAAGCCAAAAACATCACTGCTCTAGAGGAGATCTGCATGGAGGAATGGGCCAACATACCAACAACAGTGTGTGGCAACCTTGTGAAGACTTACAGAAAACGTTTGACCTCTGTCACTGCCAACAAAGGATATATTACAAAGTATTGAGGTGAAATTTTGTTTCTGACCAAATACTTATTTTCCACCATAATATGCAAATAAATTGTTAAAAAAACAGACAATGTGATTTTCTGGATTTTTTTTTCTCAGTTTGTCTCCCATAGTTGAGGTCTACCTATGATGTAAATTACAGACGCCTCTCATCTTTTTAAGTGGTGGAACTTGCACTATTGCTGACTGACTAAATACTTTTTTGCCCCACTGTGTGTATATATATATATATACAGTGGGGCAAAAAAGTATTTAGTCAGTCAGCAATAGTGCAAGTTCCACCACTTAAAAAGATGAGAGGCGTCTGTAATTTACATCACAGGTAGACCTCAACTATGGGAGACAAACTGAGAAAAAAAAATCCAGAAAATCACATTGTCTGCTTTTTTAACATTTTATTTGCATATTATGGTGGAAAATAAGTATTTGGTCAGAAACAAAATTTCATCTCAATACTTTGTAATATATCCTTTGTTGGCAATGACAGAGGTCAAACATTTTCTGTAAGTCTTCACAAGGTTGCCACACACTGTTGTTGGTATGTTGGCCCATTCCTCCATGCAGATCTCCTCTAGAGCAGTGATGTTTTTGGCTTTTCGCTTGGCAACACGGACTTTCAACTCCCTCCAAAGGTTTTCTATAGGGTTGAGATCTGGAGACTGGCTAGGCCACTCCAGGACCTTGAAATGCTTCTTACGAAGCCACTCCTTTGTTGCCCTGGCGGTGTGCTTTGGATCATTGTCATGTTGAAAGACCCAGCCACGTTTCATCTTCAATGCCCTTGCTGATGGAAGGAGGTTTGCACTCAAAATCTCACGATACATGGCCCCATTCATTCTTTCATGTACCCGGATCAGTCGTCCTGGCCCCTTTGCAGAGAAACAGCCCCAAAGCATGATGTTTCCACCACCATGCTTTACAGTAGGTATGGTGTTTGATGGATGCAACTCAGTATTCTTTTTCCTCCAAACACGACAAGTTGCGTTTCTACCAAACAGTTCCAGTTTGGTTTCATCAGACCATAGGACATTCTCCCAAAACTCCTCTGGATCATCCAAATGCTCTCTAGCAAACTTCAGACGGGCCCGGACATGTACTGGCTTAAGCAGTGGGACACGTCTGGCACTGCAGGATCTGAGTCCATGGTGGCGTAGTGTGTTACTTATGGTAGGCCTTGTTACATTGGTCCCAGCTCTCTGCAGTTCATTCACTAGGTCCCCCCGAGTGGTTCTGGGATTTTTGCTCACCGTTCTTGTGATCATTCTGACCCCACGGGTGGGATTTTGCGTGGAGCCCCAGATCGAGGGAGATTATCAGTGGTCTTGTATGTCTTCCATTTTCTAATTATTGCTCCCACTGTTGATTTCTTCACTCCAAGCTGGTTGGCTATTGCAGATTCAGTCTTCCCAGCCTGGTGCAGGGCTACAATTTTGTTTCTGGTGTCCTTTGACAGCTCTTTGGTCTTCACCATAGTGGAGTTTGGAGTCAGACTGTTTGAGGGTGTGCACAGGTGTCATTTTATACTGATAACAAGTTTAAACAGGTGCCATTACTACAGGTAATGAGTGGAGGAAAGAGGAGACTCTTAAAGAAGAAGTTACAGGTCTGTGAGAGCCAGAAATCTTGATTGTTTGTTTCTGACCAAATACTTATTTTCCACCATAATATGCAAATAAAATGTTAAAAAAACAGACAATGTGATTTTCTGGATTTTTTTTCTCAGTTTGTCTCCCATAGTTGAGATCTACCTGTGATGTAAATTACAGACGCCTCTCATCTTATTAAGTGGTGGAACTTGCACTATTGCTGACTGACTAAATACTTTTTTGCCCCACTGTGTATATGTATATATGTATATATATATATATATATATATATATATATATATATATATATATATATATATATATATATATATATATATATATATATATATATATATACAGGGTGGAGCGCGGTAATTTGCTTTTTTGCACTGCATGCTGTGGCGGCACTGTCGGTCGAAGAGAGGGGAGAGTGGGTGTGGCTTACAGTGGCTGATGGGAGATTTGTATTCCTCTGCCTTTCAGTTGCCATCATGCAGTGGACACGTCAGGAGAGGTCATTTTGTGTTGAAGCGTATTTTTCAAATGCCCACTCGATCATTGCAGTGCAGCGTGCTTCTCGTTTACAATTCGCTGTTCCTCCACGCGGACGTGTTCCTGGACGGCAATCAATTGTAAATTGGGTGAATGCATTCAGAACAGCAGGGAATGTGTCATGTGTATGAAGGGGACCTGAGAGAAGGATTACAACACCACAAAACATCGAGAGAGTTAGAGCAGCAGTACTGCAATCTCCGAAACGCCCTGCTCGGAAGCAATCATTTGCTCTTGGCATTTCAAGACGTTCTCTCCACCGGATTCTTCATGATGAACTGAATTTTCACCCGTATAAAATGTGCGTGGTCCAACATTTGTCAGCATGGGACTATTTGACACGGCGGACCTCTTGTGAAGACATGTTAGCAACGATACCCCGTGACGTAATTGTGTTTTTTTCTGATGAGGCACATTTTCACCTCAGTGGGTGTGTAAACAAACAAAATATGCGTTACTGGAGTGAAACAAACCCCAGAGAAGTTCACGAGAGACCTCTGCATTCGGACCGCGTCACTGTGTGGTGCGCCATATCACGAGTAGGCATCATTGGTCCTTACTTTTTTCAGGATAATGGCCGTGCCATAACTGTGAACTCCGAACGGTACTTGTCTATGATACAGGATTATTTTCAGCCGGCTTTTGAGGCAATGGAACTAGAGGATACATGGTTCCAACTGGACGGCTTATCTCTTTGAGGGGAGATGTGAACTGGCCAGCACGCTCACCAGATTTAGCCCCATGCGATTTTTTTTTTTCCTTTGGGGTTACCTGAAGTCTAAGGTGTATATCAACCGTCCCAACACCTTGGAAGACCTAAGGAACAATATTGAAGCTGAAATTGGCAGAATACCAGTGGACATGCTTGTTAGAGTTCATGAAAACTTCAGAAAACGTATGCAGCAGTGTGTGGATAGCGAAGGTTGACATTTGCCAGATACACTATTTAAAACCATGTAATTTAAAAATTCCATTACTGTTCAGTATAGTTAAAATATAAAAAATTTTTCTAATGATCATAATTTTTTTATTTCATTCCCAAATCAGCAAATTACCGCGCTCCACCCTGTGTGTGTGTGTGTGTGTGTGTGTGTGTGTATATATATATATATATATATATATATATATATATATATATATATATATATATATAATGTATATAAGCAATGTAACAGCACTGTCTTTGTGGTATTTCCTGAAGGAGAAGTACTGATGACTTCGAAACGCGTAGAATAAACCACCATCATCCTTTAACCGTATTTTGTATTCGGAGTGTCTGGCAGCGCGGATATAATCCACTATCACCCCGGATACCAGTTCAATGGCCTGGAGCAGCGGAGGAGACGGTCCTTTCCAGTTAATGAGAAAATCAAGATGCTCATTAGTTGAGAATGGGAAAAGGCCAGAAAGGAAAGGTCCACTACCATCTTCTTCAAAAAGGAGATATCGTTTTAATGAAGAAGAGGTGAACATATGGGAGAAAACCCCAAAGGTCGACATCACGGTGGCCAAGTCAGAGAAAAGATCAACGTTGCCCATTAAGGACCTAGGGGTTCTCAGGGATCCCTTGGATCTTGCTATTATGTGCCACTGAAAACATCCACTGTGTTTATTTTAGCAATATTACCTTTTTATCATGCTGTAGCAGCACATCTTTAGTGCTGGATCCAGCTCTCATGGGGTTAATCGACAACTTACTTTCTCCTGACTTATTGTGCTCTAATACTACAAGTTCCATGACTTTTTTCTAAAACAATCCTGGGAATCATCGGCAGGCTCATTAAAACAGGCAATAGCGGCAACCTGCATGGCCAAGTCTATGATGGTGTGGCTACAGCACCTTGAAGACCATCTTATAGATGACCCCCCGAGAGAAACGATGCTGGCGGACCTTCCGCTGCTGCAAGGAGCAGCTTCCTTCTTGGCTGATGTCTTGGCCGATTCTGTTAGATCAGCAGCCAGATCGGCAAACCTGTCCAATGCTGCCCGCAGAGCCTTATGGGTCAAAAGCTGTCTGGGAGATGCCCAGTCTAAAACTATACTATGCTCTATCCCTTGTGAAGGGAAATATCTGTTCTGTCAAGCCCTGGATGATATATTAGACAAAGCAGCAGATACAAAAAAATAAATAAATTAAAAAAAAAGCTTCTCCAATGTGTCCTGTTCAAAAGCTCATTTCGTAGGAGAAAGACTAGCAGGAATAGACCCTTCAAGGAACAGGGTGACTGGAAGGACAAGAAACTGAGGAGCAAGGGTTTCATGTTTGGGGTTTGCTTGGCGAGGAGCCGAAAGTCCTCCAAGTGATGGATTGTCCCAGGTAGGAGGAAGGTTGTCCCACTTCCTACCTGCCTGGGAGGAAATCTTGGCCAATGCCTGTATGCTCAGTATAATAAGATCAGGGCTGAGACTAGAGTTCACATCCACTCCCAGGCACAACTTCAGGATCTCGTCCCCCAGATCCGTGAAGGAACAATAGGCCCTAAAGGCCCCCTTACTTGACTTTCCCCTCTCCAGTCTATCCTTAATGCAGCAGCCAGGGTCGTCCATCTGGCTAGTCATTACTCAGATGCATCCGCTATTCGCCAGTCATTACACTGGCTGCCCATTCATTACAGGATACAATTCAAAGTGCTTGTTCTCACCCACAAAGCTCTTCACAGTGCAGCACCCCCATACATCTCCCTCATTTCGGTCTATCGGCCTAGCAGACCGCTGTGCTCTGCAAATGACTTTTGACTAACCTCTGCACTAATCCGTACCTCCCACTCCCGACTCCAAGACTTCTCCCGCGCTGCGCCAATCCTCTGGAATGCTCTACCCCAAGATATTAGGACCATCCACAATTTGCATAGTTTTAGGCGCTCGCTCAAAACACATTTGTTCAGAGCGGCCTATCACATTCAGTAATCAGTCATGTTATGTTTGTGTGTGTGTGTGTGTGTGTAGCCCATTCACTATCTCCATCTTTCCCCCACCCCCTGAAGATGGCTGGACCATCATTGTAAATACATCATTGTAAATACACACCTGTGCTTTGTATCTACCCCACCTCATTGTAGATTGTAAGCTCTCACGAGCAGGGTCTTCTTATTTCGCTTTAATTATTGTATTGTTAACGTTGTTACTTATGACTGTTGTGTTTGAAACTGTTAAACTGTAAAGTGCTGCGGAATATGTTGGCGCTATATAAATAAAGATGATTATTATTATTATTAAGTATTACTGTTACTGCAAAAGAGAATACTGGTGGAGGTGCCTGTTCCGCACCAGGGGAGAGGGTTTTATTCTGCCCTATTTCTGATAAGGAAGCCCGACCAGTCGTTCAGGAGAATTATCAATCTTAGAGTTCTCAAGTTCCTGGTCTACAGACCATTCAAGATGGAGTCTATAAAATCTGCAATAAAGAGCTTGTTCCGAGGCTGCTACATGAGTGTCATAGACGTGAAGGATGTATACTACCATGTCCCAATCCATCAGGAGGACCAGCAGTACGTACCTGCAGGTAGTGGTGTATATAGGCAGACAACTGAAACATTTCAAATACAGGGCTCTGCCGTTTGGTCTGTCCATGGCCCCAAGAGTCTTGACCAAAATAATACTGGCAATGACTGCACATTTTCAGGAAAAGAACGTGTTAATAGTGCCGTATCTGGATGATTTTTTTTTTTTAGTGATCGTCAGAACGGAGGACGACTGCAGTTCTCAGCTAAGGCACATCCAAGCCACTATGTCAGGTCTCAGTTGGATGATAAATATCGAAGTTGAGGCTCAAGCCCTTGAAGGTTCGATCTTTCTTGGGGCTTAATTTGGACTCCGAGGCAGATCTGTCTCCTACAAGAGAAGACAGACTTGTAGCCTTGGTATCGGCAGCATTGACCAGGCCAATCTCGTCCCTGAGGAAAGCTATGTCCCTACTAGGATCAATGGTGTCATGCATTCCAGCAGTACATTGGGCCCAGAGTCATTCCAGGGTCTTACAGCAGGATAATAATAATTTTAATAATAATAATTGTATTTATATAGCGCCAACATATTCCGCAGCGCTTTACAAATTATAGAGGGGACTTGTACAGACAATAGACATTACAGCATAACAGAAATCACAGTTCAAAATAGATACCAAGAGGAGTGAGGGCCCTGCTCGCAAGCTTACAAACTATGAGGAAAAGGGGAGACACGAGAGGTGGATAGTAACAATTGCTTTAGTTATTCGGACCAGCCATAGTGTAAGGCTCGGGTGTTCATGTAAAGCTGCATGAACCAGTTAACTGCCTAAGTATGTAGCAGTACAGACACAGAGGGCTATTAACTGCATAAAGTGTATGAGAACATGATACGAGGAACCTGATTGTTTGTTTTTTTTTTTGTTTTTTTTATGATAGGCCACACAGGGATTGTTCGGTTAATGCGTTGAGGCGGTAGGCCAATCTGAACAAATGAGTTTTTAGGGCACGCTTATAACTGTGGGGATTGGGGATTAATCGTGCATTCCAAAGAATCGGCGCAGCACGTGTAAAGTCTTGGAGACGGGAGTGGGAGGTTCTGATTATTGAGGATGCTAACCTGAGGTCATTAGCGGAGCGGAGGGCATGGGTAGGGTGGTAGACTGAGACCAGAGAGGAGATGTAGCGTGGTGCTGAGCCATGGAGTGCTTTGTGGATGATGGTAGTAGTTTTGTACTGGATTCTGGAGTGGATGGGTAGCCAGTGTAATGACTGGCACAAGGTAGAGGCATCGGTGTAACGGTTGGTGAGGAATATGATCCTGGCTGCAGCATTCAGGACAGATTGGAGCGGGGAAAGTTTTGCAAGAGGAAGGCCAATTAGTAGAGGGTTACAATAGTCCAGATGAGAATGAATAACTGAAACAGTAAGAGTTTTTGCAGAGTCGAAAGAAAGAAAAGGGCGAATTCTAGAAATGTTTTTGTGGGGGGTGAATGAAAGCTCGGAATCAAGGATGACCCCAAGGCAGCGGGCATGTTGCTTTGGAGTAATGGTGGAACTGCACACGGAGATGGCAATGTGAGGCAAAGGTAGGTTAGTAGAGGGAGCGAGCACAGAGTTCAGTTTTTGACAGGTTCTGTTTCAGATAGGGGGAGGACATGATGTTAGAGACAGCGGTAAGACAATCACTGGTGTTTTCTAAAAAGTTCAGCGTGATAACAGGAGAAGAGATGTATAATTGGGTGTCGTCAGCATAGAGATGGTACTGGAAACCAAATCTGATTGTCCAATAGGGGCAGTATACAAAGAGAAGAGGAGGGGGCCTAGGACTGATCCTTGAGGAACTCCAACAGTAAGGGGAAGGTGAGAGGAGGAGGAACCAGCAAAACATACAGTGAAGGATCGGTCAGAGAGATAGGAGGAGAACCAGGAGAGAACGGTATCCTTGAGGCCGATGGAGTGGAGCATATTGAGGAGGAGCTGATAATCCACATTATCGAATGCTGCGGAGAGATCCAGGAGAATTAGCATGGAGTAGTGACCATTAGATTTAGCTGTTAGTAGGTCATTAGAGACTTTAGTGAGGGCAGTTTCAGTAGAGTGTAAAGAGCAGAAGCCAGGTTGAAGAGGGTCGAGAAGAGTTATCTGAGAGATAGCAGGTAAGACAAGAGTGGACCAGGCGTTCGAGGAGTTTAGAGATGAAGGTAAGATTAGAGACAGGTCTATAATTAGCGGCTCCGTTTTGGTCGAGGGATGTTTTTTTAAGTAATGGATGTATGATGGCAAGCTTAAATGAGGAGGGGAAAAATACCGGAAGTGAGAGAGAGGTTGAATATTTTTGTTTGGTTAGAGGTGACAGCCGGGGAAAGGGACTGGAGGACATGTGACGGAATGGGGTCACTGGTGCAAGTGGTCGGGCGAGAAGATGCAAGGAGCCCGACTACTTCTTCTTCTGTAACTGGTTCAAAGTCAGAGAGTGAACTAGATGCAGTGGGGGAGGGAGGACAGTGCATGGTATGAAGAGATTGGGAGATGATTTCTTGTCGAACGTGGTCAATTTTTTCTTTGAAGTAATTGGCCAGATCGTCAGCATGGAGATCCGTGGTTGGGGCCTGCACTCTTGGGTTGAGTAGGGACTGGAAAGTGTCAGACGTTTAGGGTTATTTGACAGTGAGGTGATCAGGGTGTTGAAATAGGTTTGTTTGGAGAGGTGAAGGGCAGAGTTGTATGTTTTTAGCATGAACTTATAATGGATGAAATCTTCGAGTAGATTAGATTTTCTCCACAGGCGTTCGGCGCACCTAGAGCACCGCTGCAGGAAACGTGTTTGCAGCGTGTGCCACAGTTGTCGCCATCTGTGCTGAGTTGTTTTATGTATAGGAGGTGCAGCTTCATCCAGGGCACTTTGCAGGGTTTCATTGTAACGCTTCAGAGCAGAATCAGGACATGAGATGTCCTAGAGGGAGAAAGGAAGCTTGCTGGGCACTTAAATGCGAAGATCATGCTGTCCCAGGAAGCTGTAGACTCCGTGACCTGGTGGCGGATCATCAGAGGTGACGGACAGATGCAAGAGCAGAAGGATGGGACGCCCATCTCAGAGACCGCATACTTCAGTGGGTCTAGTCAGAGGCAGAAGATGGTCATCTCTCAAACTACAAAGAGCTACTGGCAATAAAGAAAGCAGTAATAGGGTTTCTTCCCCATTTTAGAATGAAACCAAGTTTGCATAATGTCAGACAACCGAACTTCAGTTGCCTATATCATCCACTAGGGGGGCACAACATCCCGGCCCCTAATGCGGTTAGCCGGAGCAATTCTCAAGGTCATTGAGTAATATCCCCTACAGCTATCATCTCTGCACATAAAGAAGAAGGAAAATGAAGAAGCAGATTTCCTCAGACGGACAACCCTAAATCAAGGGGATTGGGAACTGGATTCATCAATTATTCAGAAGTTTGTGGATCTTTGGGGGCAGCCAGAGATGGTCTTCCTGTTGGCAAGCAACTCTGAGGCCGGGATCACACACAGCGAGATACGGCCGAGTCTCGCAGGTTAAAACCAAGCTCTGGCACCGGCACTCCAGAGCGGAGCGTGCGGCCGCATAGCAATGCATGGAGCCGCACGCTCCGCTCTGGAGTGCCAGTACCAGAGCTTGGTTTTAACTTGTGAGACTCGGCCGTATCTCGCTGTAGTGTGACTCCGGCTTAAGATCTTCTGCTCTCTAGACCCAAGAGAAAAGCCGTACGCAGTGGACGCACTACAGATCTCTTGGAGTTTCCAGCTGGCTTATGCATTTCCCTGCTTGATATTGATACCGGCAGTTCTGAGGAAGATTTGGGAGGAAGGAGCAAATGTCATCCTCATTTCTGTTTTGGCCCAAGAGGCCATGGTTCTCATGGATGAGGAAGATGTCCTCGTCAGATCCCTTGATTCTTCCGGACGTTCCGGGTCTCCTCAGGCAGGGCCCAGTATCACATCCTCAGAAGTCAGGTCTAGATTTGATGACCTGGATTTTGAGAGGGCACTGTTAGCCCAGAAAGAGTTCATCCTGGCCTTAATCGCTGCCCTAATGCAGAGTAGGAAGCCTGTACCATCTAGGATACAGGTCCTTCTCAAAAAATTAGCATATAGTGTTAAATTTCATTATTTACCATAATGTAATGATTACAATTAAACTTTCATATATTATAGATTCATTATCCACCAACTGAAATTTGTCAGGTCTTTTATTGTTTTAATACTGATGATTTTGGCATACAACTCCTGATAACCCAAAAAACCTGTCTCAATAAATTAGCATATTTCACCCATCCAATCAAATAAAAGTGTTTTTTAATAACAAACAAAAAAAACAACAAATAATAATGTTCAGTTATGCACTCAATACTTGGTCGGGAATCCTTTGGCAGAAATGACTGCTTCAATGCGGCGTGGCATGGAGGCAATCAGCCTGTGACACTGCTGAGATGTTATGGAGGCCCAGGATGCTTCAATAGCGGCCTTAAGCTCATCCAGAGTGTTGGGTCTTGTGTCTCTCAACTTTCTCTTCACAATATCCCACAGATTCTCTATGGGGTTCAGGTCAGGAGAGTTGGCAGGCCAATTGAGCACAGTAATACCATGGTCAGTAAACCATTTACCAGTGGTTTTGGCACTGTGAGCAGGTGCCAGGTCGTGCTGAAAAATGAAATCTTCATCTCCATAAAGCATTTCAGCCGATGGAAGCATGAAGTGCTCCAAAATCTCCTGATAGCTAGCTGCATTGACCCTGCCCTTGATGAAACACAGTGGACCAACACCAGCAGCTGACATGGCACCCCACACCATCACAGACTGTGGGTACTTGACACTGGACTTCAGGCATTTTGGCATTTCCTTCTCCCCAGTCTTCCTCCAGACTCTGGCACCTTGATTTCCGAATGACATGCAAAATTTGCTTTCATCAGAAAAAAGTACTTGGGACCACTTAGCAACAGTCCAGTGCTGCTTCTCTGTAGCTCAAAAGTGGCTTTATCTGGGGAATGCGGCACCTGTAGCCCATTTCCTGCACACGCCTGTGCACGGTGGCTCTGGATGTTTCCACACCAGACTCAGTCCACTGCTTCCTCAGGTTCCACAAGGTCTGGAATCGGTCCTTCTCCACAATCTTCCTCAGGGTCCGGTCTCCTCTTCTCGTTGTACAGCGTTTTCTGCCACATTGTTTCCTTCCAACAGACTTACCATTGAGGTGCCTTGATACAGCACTCTGGGAACAGCCTATTTGTTGAGAAATTTCTTTCTGGGTCTTACCCTCTTGCTTGAGGGTGTCAATGATGGCCTTCTTGACATCTGTCAGGTTGCTAGTCTTACCCATGATGGGGGTTTTGAGTAATGAACCAGACAGGGAGTTTATAAAAGCCTCAGGTATCTTTTGCATGTGTTTAGAGTTAATTAGTTGATTCAGAAGATTAGGGTAATAGGTCGTTTAGAGAACCTTTTCTTGATATGCTAATTTATTGAGACAGGTTTTTTGGGTTATCAGGAGTTGTATGCCAAAATCATCAGTATTAAAACAATAAAAGACCTGAGAAATTTCAGTTGGTGGATAATGAATCTATAATATATGAAAGTTTAATTGTAATCATTACATTATGGTAAATAATGAAATTTAACACTATATGCTAATTTTTTGAGAAGGACCTGTATACTGCAGGATATGGACTAAGTTTTTAGCTTTTTTGGTAGAGGAAAGATCTTGGTACCGTGTTAGCCAGTAGATAGAAAAATATTTAGAATTGAAAGTCCTCAGTAGTTGATACCTTTTAATGACTAAGGGTACCGTCACACACTGCCATTTCGATCGCTACGACGGTACGATTCGTGACGTTCCAGCGA
The DNA here is from genome assembly GCF_032444005.1 of Ranitomeya imitator. NCBI lineage: Eukaryota > Metazoa > Chordata > Amphibia > Anura > Dendrobatidae > Ranitomeya > Ranitomeya imitator. Next base: position 483,830,849 of record NC_091283.1, read on the forward strand.
TATCGTTACGATATCGCTGTGTCTGACACGCAGCAGCGATCAGGGATCCTGCTGAGAATCGTGCGTCGTAGCAGATCGTTTAGAACTTTCTTTCGTCGCTGGATCTCCCGCTGTCATCGCTAGATCGGTGTGTGTGACACCGATCTAGCGATGCGATCTAGCGATGCGTTCGCTTGTAACCAGGGTAAACATCGGGTTCCTAAGCGCAGGACCGCGCTTAGTAACCCGATGTTTACCCTGGTTACAAGCGTAAAACTAAAAAAAAAACAAACAGCACATACTTACATTCTGGTGTCTGTCAGGTCCCTTGCCGTCTGCTTCCCGCACTCAGTGACTGCCGGCCGTAAAGTGAAAGCAGAGCACAGCGGTGACGTCACCGCTGTGCTGTGCTTTCACTTTCACTTTACGGCCGGCAGTCACTGAGTGCGGGAAGCAGACGGCAAGGGACCTGACGGACACCAGAATGTAAGTATGTGCTGTTTGTTTTTTTTTACGCTGCTAACCAGGATAAACATCGGGTTACTAAGCGCGGTCCTGCGCTTAGTAACCCGATGTTTACCCTGGTTACCCGGGGACCTCTGCATCGTTGGTCGCTGTAGAGTTGTCTGTCTGACAGCTCCCCAGCGACCACACTACGATTTACCTACGATCACGGCCAGATCATATCGCTGGTCGTGATCGTAGGTAAATCGTATAGTGTGACGGTACCCTAACTGAAAAGATGGTAACAAATTGCAAGCTTTCAAGACTACTCCAGTCTTTTCATCAGGCATAGACTAATAGAAATTCTGAACAATCACATATTTATTCGGACTCCCATGACAGCACCACAAGAGAGGGGATCCGCCCCTTTAGGAACAGGAAACCCACAGATACAAAAGGGCGGCACCTCTCCCACGTATCAGTCACTAATGACTGGAAAAAAGATAATGCACTATTCTTATCCTTCCAAGGTCCTAGGAAGGGGGTTAGAGCATCAAAATACACACTAGCTAAATGGATTGGGCAGGCTATCTCTCTGGCTTACACAGCAGGTGGGGGTCCGGCTCCGTAGAATCTGAGGGCGCATTCCACCCGAGCCATGGCATCATCCTGGGTGGAAAGGTCTGGAGTGTCAATCAACCAGATATGTAAGGCGGCTAGATGGTCATCCCGTTCCACCTTTTTTCAAACACTATTGGTTGGACTTGGGGTTCTCCTCAGATCTCACTTTCGGGTTAAGGGTGCTGCAGGCTACATTCCCTCCCTAAGGTGGCTTACATCTCTGTAAATCTCTCGTGGTGCTGTCATGGGAGTCCGAATACAGCATTAAGCTTCTTACCGGTAGCGGCATTTCTCGGAGGCCCATGACAGCACCCTTAGTTCCCTCCCTATTCACGTGGGGGCTGCACTTCCTTAAAATGTTAAAAAAAAATAAAATAAATTGTCTCACGTGTGATATCTGGATTATTACTTCAAGATATTGTATATAATGTTTGTGTATGCTTACCATTAACTGCGGTAGTCCTGTCAGGCTCTGTAATACAACTGATACGTGGGAGAGGTGCCGCCCCTTTGTATCTGTGGGTTTCCTGTTCCTAAAGGGGCGGATTCCCTCTCTCGTGGTGCTGTCATGGGCCTCCGAAAAATGCCGCTACCGGTAAGTAGCTTAATGCTTTATGCACAACACGGCACAGAAGTAATGCCATAGATAAGACAGGTCCATGTAAAGTAAGCTGCGGAGACACCATCACGTGTTTCTCAACGCAAGCAATGAATAGCCAGGCATTTCCCCGGAAAGGAACAACCACGGGAAGGGCAGCATCCAATAAAGGAAAACATCCAATAAAGGAAAACCACCTATGCCAAGCATGGTATCCATCCACAGACAGCTGTTTCGGGGTTTTTGCCCCTCATCAGTGTGGAGTTTCCTGGGGTGTTGGATGTTTTGGTCTCCCCGAGGTCATTCAAGTGTATTGCCACAGGTAGATCCATTCTTTTTTTTCTCTTATTTTATGGCAATGAGAATTCATTCTTGTTCTACGCTTTTGCCTTGTCTCCCCCACATACCGACCCCCAGTTGGACATTTAGTACAGTTGGACATTTAGTACATATAAATAAGTACACCACATTAGAATTGGTATCTTTTAGTCCTGATTTGAATTGGACTAGACTGCAGAGAAACGCAGACTTCACACACTAGATGTAAGGAAGGCCTTGATACAGTATTTAGACAGGACAAGGCAATGAGGAAGAGTGAGGCCTTATTTGTGTCATTCCAGGGGATCAGAAAAGGGCTTGCTATTATATTGGGGACCATAGCTAGATGGATCACGGACGCCACTAGCTTACCTCTAGTAAAAGGCTGGTTCCTGAACACCTGAAGGGCCATGGTGACCTACTGGGCTGAAGGAGTGGAGGTGTCGATCGACAGAATATGTAAGGCGGCCACGTGGTCTTCCCCTTCCACCTTCTATAAACACTATCCCCTAACCTGTACTCTTCTGTGGACCTATCATCCTTTGGGAGAAGGGGAAAAATCTTAGTTACTTACCAGTAAATGTTGGGCATGCAGGACATGCGGATGTATGCGGATGCGTTGCATTCCTGTGTGGTCGGCGGGCGCATCAAAACGACGCATCTGCATGTCCTGAACCTAAACAGAAGTTTGTAAGTGGGCGGAGCTTCAGGGAGGAAGTACGCAGCCATCCACAAAGCCCCGATGCGCAAGTGTGAATGTAGCCTTACAGAGCCCATGACAGAACCCTTATATTCCCTCCCCCGCTTTGTCACTTGTGGTGTGCACTTTTAAGGGTGTTAAGAAAAATGAATTTGATGGTTGTGTTACAAACTGTCTAGAGTGTTATGACCTGGTGGTCAGGACAATAATGGACCTGGTGGTTAAGAGCACACGGAATGACCTGATAGTCACTGATAATAAAGGACGAGCTCTGGGACGTGGGAACTCTGCTGACCGCAATCCCTAATCCTATCACACACACTAGAAATAGCCGTGGATTGCTCCTAACGCTCCCTATGCAACTCGGCACAGCCTAAGGAACTATCCAGCCCTGAAGATAGAAAAATAAAGCCTACCTTGCCTCAGAGAAATTCCCCAAAGGAAAAGGCAGCCCCCCACATATAATGACTGTGAGTAAAGATGAAACTACAAACACAGAGATGAAATAGATTTAGCAAAGCGAGGCCTGACTTACTGAACAGACTGAGGATAGGAAAGGTTGCTTTGCGGTCAGCACAAAAACCTACAAAAAGACCACGCAGAGGGCGCAAAAAGACCCTCCGCACCGACTCACGGTGCGGAGGCGCTCCCTCTGCGTCCCAGAGCTTCCAGCAAGCAAGACAACAATAAAAATAGCAAGCTGGACAGAAAAATAGCAAACCAAAGAAAAACAAGCAGGAACTTAGCTTCTGCTGGGAAGACAGGTCACAAGAACGATCCAGGAGTGAACTAGACCAATACTGGAACATTGACAGGTGGCATGGAGCAAAGATCTAAGTGGAGTTAAATAGAGCAGCCAGCTAACGAATTAACCTCGTCACCTGTGGAAGGAAACTGAGAAACACCCACCAGAGGAAGTCCATGGACAGAACCAGCCGAAGTACCATTCATGACCACAGGAGGGAGCCCGACAACAGAATTCACAACACTAGAGGTCCTCTCATGCTCTGAAACCCAAACTGATGCGGAGGAGAGGTACCGCCTTTTTGTTCAGTAGGTCTCCTGTCCTGGTGGTGCTGTCATGGGCTCTGTAAAATCCTGTTACCGGTAAGTAACTAAGATTTTTAATTTTTATTTATTTTTTTTTCTTACCATACAAAGGGAATGTGTCAACTCTAAATTTAGGCTTTTTAGTGATCGTTTAATCTTCAACTTGCTAATCTTCAACTGCTCACTGACAATAATTTTGACCAGGGGTGCCCAAACGTTTACATGTCATTAGTTTGAGGTATAAAATCTTGATTGGCCGGTTCTCGTAACAGAGCCTGCAGACGAACGTATGATTTTCTCTCCCCCTCCCCCCCACCCATCCTCAAACTGAGGGAAAAAAAAATCATATGAACAGCACTATTGAATAACATGGGTGATTGTGCTATGTTAAAAATGGGATGGCACACATCCGATTTATACTCTTTTTGTCTGCATGTGGAGCGCCCCCAGACGCAGGGCTGCGGGGTACTCTGTACCGGTCCACTCTCTCGGTGCTGGGGTTGTCATGGTGGCTGGACCCGGTCCGTGACCCTGCTAAGGGGCGTCCAATGAAAGGGTGATTAAAATTTGTCAAGGGTTCGTGACGCCACCTGTGGTATTCGGTCAGGGTGACCGACGCTGCTTAGGGGTCTACTGGGGTGATGGAATGGCAGCTAGATGGTATACCTTCCCACAGGTGAGGCATATTCCCAGGGCTTCCCAGTAGTGTAGGTGACGATGATGTGAGGCGCAGTTAATAACGAGGACACAGGGTTGCAGTCTCTTTACCTTTTTACTGAGGAGTTCAGGATCCGCAATCCAGAGCACTGCTAACAGGGCTGGCTGAGTCCGGCCGGTCCGAAGGCAAATCCAGAGTTCCCTTTGCAGGTGGAAATCCGTGCCTACCAACTAGCGCCTGTGTGTTGTAGTCCTTTCCTGCTGAGCATTCGGGATAGTCCTCACAACTTTCGTATTCATTCTTTCTCTTCTCCATCCCCCAAGTTTATCTGGCTAGGATGCTCCCGTATGACGGGTAGGCTCGGAGCTATTCTGGGACCCTTGAGACGCCCCTCTCCACGTTTTGCCCCCTATGTCTGCTTAGGTGATGTAAGGTAGACAGCTAACCTGTAACCAACTGTCCTGCCGCTGTTTGAAGTAATGCTTGAAGTCTGTTACTTCCTCGGTGTTCCGGACACCGGCTACGCACCTCAGTAGGATGTTGCCGATCTTGGGGCACGACTGGTTTATCTCCTTGTGCTGCGATTTTGTTTCTCACTTCTCCACAATATCCTCCGCTTCGTATCCTTCCTTAGGATGCCGCCGCAAGGTAGTGCAGGCGTGGCTCCGTAACGTTCTGTCCTTTCTGCTAGTTACCTGCCAGGAACCCACCCCTGACAGGTCCTCCCTGGAGCTCTCCCAGGCTGCGTTCTCTCTAACTTCCTGTCCAACCCCCAGTTTTACCAGTGTGTGAGTGGCCTAATACATAGTGCCTTTTGCTCCCCCTGGTGGCCGGAGTGTGAAGTGTAATGTGTGACTGTGATACCTGGTCAGGTGAACTCCTTTAGTGCCATCAGACATAACATCACTCCCCTTAGTGGCAGAGCGACATTACTGCAACGACCAGGATTCTGGGGCGCTGCACATGTGTAACGTGGCGCAATAAATAGCAGTGGCTGAAGTACTCTTGCGGCACAATACATTAAAGTTGAGGTCCTGTGGACTTTTGCTACGCCTGTGCAGGCCACATATAACCGATGTTGCGGGTTTGCCAGGACCACTTGTTTCAAAGTTCAATGAAGGAGACCACCAGTCAAAAAAACAAAACCACTCTTCACTGAACGTCAACTTGGTAAAGATTATAAACAATCAATAGCGGGTACAGTCTTATGGACGTTTCCTTTACAACTCTAAGCATTTTCCACCGTTTCCTTCTGTCGTATTCCATAGTAGCTTCTGTGGCCACTGTTTCTCACTACTTCATTAGAACCCAGTTTCAACACTACAGTCCTGATTAACAAGTGAAATATATTTTCTTTGCAGTTCCGTGTCCTCTTTCCAGTAATGGTGACGCACTGGAACTCCCGCCGGGGACATTTTGTTCATTTCCACGTACTCCAACCTGTTTTAGGCCCAAATCCTTCTAGCATTATAAGCTCAGGATCTCGTGGCTAGGCGTCCTCTCCTAGGACCCATTTCCAGACTGTCACTCTGCCTTTTAGTAACCCTGGTCTTCAGTCTAGTCTCACTTGGTCACCCCAGAATATGGCACTGCTCATCTTTTGGTCCACTCACTATGCACTCCAGGCCCTATCTGACTTGATAGGAAACTGTCACTTTCCCTGTAACTTGGCCCCTCTCACTCTGGGCTAGTTCCAAATATTAACTCTAACTATCCCTATGGTCAAACTACACACATTACTAATTCACATAACCTTATATATTACACTATATATGACATTTTACATTACACAACACATTTTAGTAATAAAACTTGTTTCTTCAGAGGGAAACATGGGCAGCATATCCATACCCTTACACATGAGCAGCATATCCATACCCTTACACATGAGCCCAAAGGGGCGTTCTTATCTGGGATACTTGACATATTGTTAGGATATGCCATGCATTTCCAAAAGAATGCTGGGATGCCATCTATCTCAAGAACAGGGCTCTGTTGCATTCTGTTAGGAAAGGAGAGGTGGGTGTGCGTGCAGCAATTCTTGGACCTACCATATAAACAGGAACTGAGAGTTGGCGGCACAAATGCGGCCCTCCAAATTCTGACTTAAGACAGGGCCCAGTGCTCGAAATATATGCAAATGTCAGTAGTGATCCCACATCTACTGAACACTTAAGACATTCCTGGCATATTGACAGGATATAGCATGAGTCTGGATAACCCCTTTTAAAACTGTATGTGAACAAGATCGCACACACTTCAGAGTTTAGCTCTGCTCACATCTGTGTTGAAGGCTTTGATGCAGACCGGATAAAACTACTGGGCAAAACAGTAAAGCACGCTTTGCTATTCTTGCTATTCTGTCCGGTAATTTGCACCGATCCCGTGGTGGTCCATGGGGTCTGCCTGGCACCCACAGGGACAGTGAAGCGGAGCATCTGGAACCTTCTTAATTTCTATATTCAGTTCCAATAGTGAAACAAATCTGGAAACAATAATGCAGGTGTGAGCAGAGCCTAGGCCCTTAAGCAGGTGCTGCTGCTATATTGTAGCATAAAGCAGATTTTTTTTTTTCTACTTGCCTCTTACCATGTGACCCCATTTACTGGATTTCTTATGTCTTGCTTGTTGGGTTACTCCCATTTGCTTGCCCTGTGCTGCGATGTAGAAGTGACATACAGCGATCTTTTGCTGCATGACCTGGCTGAAGTCTCCATAGAAGCCCAGTGTGAAGGATATGGGGGGGATTTAATGACAGCTAACAATCCTCCTTCAGTGTGTGTAGTTCTAACAGGACACCTGGCTTAGCATGTGGTCCAGCCACACCAGCAGGTATCAAAGATCATATAAGATGGCAGCCTGTAGAGCCCACACTGTGTAACTGCTTTGTCCAGTCAGATAGGATTTTATAAAGAGATTTATGGGCAGCACGGTGGCGCAGTGGTTAGCACAGCAGCCTTTCAACGCTGGGGTCCTGGGTTCAAACCCCACTAAGGACAACATCTGCAAAGAGTTTGTATGTTCTCTCCGTGTTTGCGTGGGTTTCCTCCGGGTACTCTGGTTTCCTCCCACATTCCAAAGACATACTAATGGGGCTCACAATCGAAATTCTATGATAATGTGTGCAAAACTGTAAAGCGCTACGGAATATGTTAGTGCTATATAAAAATAAAGATTATTATTTAAGGAGAATATGGAATTATCGTGCATCCTAGCCACATGCCGAACGCCTTCCAGGGTCTCAATCCGTTCTAGCACCCCTGTTGTAGAACAGCTAGTAGACGCCAGGTAGCAAAGCAGTATTTGGACTCCAAGTACAAAGGGGGCTTGGCTGGATCCGATGGTGCCAAAACCACCGCCCTATGGCCTTCCATAGAGAAGTTATAATCCATCTTGGGTTTCGGAGTTTCAGATGCCAAAGCAAGTGGGAGGGAGAGTAGGGTCATCCTATGGGGTGGGGAAAGGAGTGACTGACTAAGGGGTTAAGTGTACGTGCAACAAAGTGAGCCTTTGTTCTCTGCCAAGGGAGGTCACACAGCGTGTTGGAAAAAACAAAAATAGCTGGCCCCTACACCTCCCATGTGCCTATCTGCATCCAACGGCCGAACATCAAGCCGATATGACTTTTGTATTATCTGCTTAAATCTTTAGTACTTCACCTGTATTTGCATATCTGACTGTTGTGTATATAGTGTACTGTCTAGTGTGCTCTTAAGGTGATTAAAATATACAATTTAACCTTTAGCTGCTTTTTTGCCTCGATCCAAGAGTACACAAGTGTTCTTGGTTTTAACTACCGGGGCTGGTTTCTGGGCTAATATAATCCTGTTAATAGATCGGCTTTATATCGAATGAGGAACTGGTGGCAGTACCGATGTAACAGGCCAGATTAACCAGGCCCTTCCCCCGCACCCAGAATGTACCTGGGGTTAAAGTGGCCTAGGCCAGCATATACCCCAGCTGCTGTAGATCAGATTTTTCAGGCATTTGAGAACCTTTGAGTGATATACAGTGGGGCAAAAAAGTATTTAGTCAGTCAGCAATAGTGCAAGTTCCACCACTTAAAAAGATGAGAGGTGTCTGTAATTTACATCATAGGTAGACCTCAACTATGGGAGACAAACTGAGAAAAAAAAATCCAGAAAATCACATTGTCTGTTTTTTTAACAATTTATTTGCATATTATGGTGGAAAATAAGTATTTTGTCAGAAACAAACAATCAAGATTTCTGGCTCTCACAGACCTGTAACTTCTTCTTTAAGAGTCTCCTCTTTCCTCCACTCATTACCTGTAGTAATGGCACCTGTTTAAACTTGTTATCAGTATAAAAAGACACCTGTGCACACCCTCAAACAGTCCTGACTCCAAACTCCACTATGGTGAAGACCAAAGAGCTGTCAAAGGACACCAGAAACAAAATTGTAGCCCTGCACCAGGCTGGGAAGACTGAATCTGCAATAGCCAACCAGCTTGGAGTGAAGAAATCAACAGTGGGAGCAATAATTAGAAAATGGAAGACATACAAGACCACTGATAATCTCCCTCGATCTGGGGCTCCACGCAAAATCCCACCCCGTGGGGTCAGAATGATCACAAGAACGGTGAGCAAAAATCCAAGAACCACGCGGGGGGACCTAGTGAATGAACTGCAGAGAGCTGGGACCAATGTAACAAGGCCTACCATAAGTAACACACTACGCCACCATGGACTCAGATCCTGCAGTGCCAGACGTGTCCCACTGCTTAAGCCAGTACATGTCCTGGCCCGTCTGAAGTTTGCTAGAAAGCATTTGGATGATCCAGAGGAGTTTTGGAAGAATGTCCTATGGTCTGATGAAACCAAACTGGAACTGTTTGGTAGAAACACAACTTGTCGTGTTTGGAGGAAAAAGAATACTGAGTTGCATCCATCAAACGCCATACCTACTGTAAAGCATGGTGGTGGAAACATCATGCTTTGGGGCTGTTTCTCTGCAAAGGGGCCAGGACGACTGATCCGGGTACATGAAAGAATGAATGGGGCCATGTATCGTGAGATTTTGAGTGCAAACCTCCTTCCATCAGCAAGGGCATTGAAGATGAAACGTGGCTGGGTCTTTCAACATGACAATGATCCAAAGCACACCGCCAGGGCAACGAAGGAGTGGCTTCGTAAGAAGCATTTCAAGGTCCTGGAGTGGCCTAGCCAGTCTCCAGATCTCAACCCTATAGAAAACCTTTGGAGGGAGTTGAAAGTCCGTGTTGCCAAGCGAAAAGCCAAAAACATCACTGCTCTAGAGGAGATCTGCATGGAGGAATGGGCAAACATACCAACAACAGTGTGTGGCAACCTTGTGAAGACTTACAGAAAACGTTTGACCTCTGTCATTGCCAACAAAGGATATATTACAAAGTATTGAGATGAAATTTTGTTTCTGACCAAATACTTATTTTCCACCATAATATGCAAATAAAATGTTAAAAAAACAGACAATGTGATTTTCTGGATTTTTTTTTCTCAGTTTGTCTCCCATAGTTGACGTCTACCTATGATGTAAATTACAGACGCCTCTCATCTTTTTAAGTGGTGGAACTTGCACTATTGCTGACTGACTAAATACTTTTTTGCCCCACTGTACTCAATAATGGGGCCCCAGGCAGCACACATGGTCCCAGGCTGAACACGGGGCCCTAGGTAGAACTTGGGGGGGCAGAGACAGCGAACGGGGTCCCAGGCAGCGCACAGTGGCCCCAGGCAGCACATGGGGGGGGCCCCAGGCAGTGCACAGGGCCCCAGCCAGCATGCATGGGCCCCAGGCAGTGCACAGGGCCCCAGGCAGCACACAGTGGCCCAGGCAGCGCAGGGGGGCCCAGGTAGTGCAGAGGGGCAGAGACAGTGCATGGGACCCCAGACAGCGCGCAAGGGGGAGAGACAGGGCCCCTGAGCGCTGTCTCTGCCCCCCGTGCGCTGTGTGGGAGCCCCTATGCGACGTCTGAGGCCCCTTTCTTGAGTATATTACTTAATCCTGTGCCATGCCTGGGGCCCCTGTGTGCTGCCTGGGGCCCCTGTGCACGGACTGGGGCCCGTTATAAAGTATATCACTCAATGGTTCTCAAAAGCATTAAAAATCTGATCTACAGCAGCTGTGGTATATTCTTGCCCAGAGGGGTATAAACTGGCCTAGTCCAATTTATACTCCGGGTATATTCTGGGTGGTGGTGGTGGTGGTGGTGGTGGTGGTGGTGGTGGTGGTGGTGGGGGGGGAGTTAATCTGGCCTGTTACATCGGGCTGATGAGGTTCTGTTTCACTGGTCCTGATGAAAGCGGCCTGTCAGGGTTGTGAGCGAGTGTGGTGTCACGTCAGTGACTACATGAGCCACATCCTCTCGTTTCCTGTGCCTCTGGGACAGAGGGGTCAGTGTAAATCTGTGCCAAGCTGACCTTGTGTGTCCCCAGGGGCTGCTGATCGTCACGTTGATGCAGGCGAGGAAACCACATTACGTGATCCCTCTGATGTAACAGTGGCCTCAGGAGGGGCAGATTCATCACACCAGCCTAGTGTTAAATCTCTACAGCATATAGGACATTCCCTATATCGGTGCATCGTAGCTGGGTTGCCAATCGTCCGGAAATTCCAGGACAGTCCGTGAAAATAGGGAACTTTTTTGCCCTATCTGCAAAAATAAAATTTATGACACTCCTGTTTATGGTTTGTTTGTTTTTTGAGGCTGAAAAGTTATACAGATCATTGAGTGTAATTATCATAAATTTTACAGTGAATGCTGCAGCTCAGGTCTTCATATCAGAAATAAGGGCCGCAGACGTGAATCACTTATATCATAATAGCCTAAGGGTATGTGCACACGTATCCTGGAGGACTGCGGATTTTTCCGCAGCGGATTTTGGAAAACCGCAATGCAAAACCGATGCGGTTTTACATCTGCAGTTTTCTATTGGAGCAGGTGTAAAACCGCTGCGGATTCCGCAGTAAGAAGTGACATGCTGCGGATTGTAAACCGCTGCGTTTCCGCGCGTTTTTTTTTCCGCAGCATGTGCACAGCGTGTGCACATAGCCTAGAGGTACAAAATATCTGTACGTGATTTTTTTTTTTTTTTTGATGAACTGTCCCCCAAAAAATAAAAAGTAAAGTTGGCATCCCAGATAGAGAGTCCATGATGAGCCTAATGGACATGCGGTCCCATGACAATGGTGGTCCGGGCGTTACAGTTGTGTCCTTATTATACCCATGTGAGTTCAGCCGCTTTTTCCTGGAAATTGTACTAAAATGTTGGCAACTGTGCCAACTATAAATGAGTGTAATCTGTCCCTAGTTCCCTGGTACTGGGGTGACCAGGTGTAATCTGATCTTGGAGTCTGTTGCCTGGCATGAAGCCATGGAATATGACAGGTTGGTATGTCTATGACAACATGTGGAACAGGGCTGCCCCTGGGGATGAAGCTTCTGCTGGGCTCGGCCCTGTTTCTTCTGCTGTGTGTAGTGATTGGTGGTGAGGGTTCCCAGCCACTGTGCCCTCACAACTAGTTCCTCAGAGAGTTGTGGTGACACTCCAGGCAGCCAGGAGAAGACAGGAGCCTCCAGGACCATGAGCTACACATCCACCCTGAGGATCCAGCTGGGGAGACCCTCCTTGAAGGGCAGCAAAGAGGGGCCACCAAAACGTTCAGAGACAGGCTGCAGAGGTCTCCAGCACATAGGTGAGTACTAGAGAGCTGCAGGTGGAGCAGACTGTAGTGCAGTAAATCCCCTTTTTCCTCCTGGTAAGCTACATATTAACCGTAAACCATAAAGCCATTTACTTCTCCATCTTTGTGGGCTCAGTGATGGATTTATAGGGCATAATTCACACGTGGGACTTATATGATGTCTTTGCACCTGGCATGTGCTTGTGGATGAAGCAGTTTAGCCCTATTCATTTGTTGCATTTCTCTTTGTGCTGTTTTTGCTGTAGTTTTATTAGCAGCATGTCTGAGGGTTGTGCGCTCGCCATCCCAGATGTTGTAAAGGCTGTGTTCTGTTTTACGTCATGTGGCATGACGTGAATTGAGAATATTTGTAGGTGCATACCCCCCCCCCCCCCATTTTGAGTAGAAACACCATTCACGCCAGGAATGGGTCTGGTACATAACGGATGCAACAGCATCTGAAGGATCCCGTTGACTATAATGAGGTCCGTCTAGATTCGTTTATGGTGTCCATAATCTATAAAATGCATTAGTTCTTCCAATAAAATGACCAACCCAATAGCAAAAACTAGACCGTTTCATTCTAGTCATTGAGGCTTTTCTGGTGCCAGCTTCACCCATTTATGTATCGGATCCATTTTCCACAAATTCTTCTTCTTCTTCTTCTCCACAAAAAAACGGAAATTGCAAAATGCAGGTGTGAACGCAGAATTGGAAAGGTTTCTTATTTAGTGAGGTGCGCCAAATATATTTGCACTTGTAAGTGAACACATTAGTATTGCCTATTATCGATGGATCTCCATCAGCATTTGTAGCTTCTGCATGTCACATTTGGGGAAAAGCTGCGTCTTTTGGGGTATGTGCACACTGCGTTTTATAGATGGCGCTGAGTTTTTGCTTTAAAAAAAAACTCCTCAGGAAACAGCTGGCAGCTTGAAGAAGCTAAAAGAAGTGACCTGCCTATTCTTTGAGTGAAAAGACGGCACATAATAATAATAATAATCATTATTTTTATATAGCGCTAATATATTCCGCAGCGCTTTACAGTTTTGCACACATTATCGACATCTACACAGTGCGGTAGTTTGAGATTGCTCTCCATATCAGCGTGGCAGCTGTTTTCCAATGGGAAATCTGGGAGTTCCAAGGGAATCTGTCAACAATTTTTGCTATCCCATCTGAGAGCAGCATAATGTAGGGGCAGAGACCCTGATTCCAGCGATGTGTCTTACTTGGCTGATTGTTGCAGTTTTGATAAAATCACTGTTCTATGTTGCAAATCTCGCAGTTCTCTGAAAGCTGAACCCTGTATAACCCCGCCCACATCACTGTCAGCTTTCTGCCTATGCACAGTGTACACAGAAAGCTGCCAATCAGTAGAGGCTGTGTGGTTATACAAGCTCATGAATAAGGAGGGCTACATGGTAGAGGTTTGCTAGTCCTCTAGTGATGATCTCCTGCTGATAAATCTGTGATCACAATTTCAGCACGCAGCCCCGTAAATGAAACATTGCTGGGATCTGGGTCTCTGCTCCTACATTATGATGCACTCAGATTAAGTGTTGAGAACCTGTTGTTGTTTGTTTGTATAATAAGTACATGTTCTGTCCTTGGAAAACACGGATTGAATACGTATGTGAAATATCTTTTACAGGAGTGTAAAAGTGTGTGGGGGGAAAAAAAGGTCAGGGGGAGTTAAAATTACAGAACGCCATCTAAATGCTTATAACAAATGCATAAAAAAAAATTTTTCTTCATACAAACCCAAATGAAGCCAATGGATATGCCAAAAATGTCACAATTTCAACTGTCAGATAGCTAAGGTTCTGATGGAGACCGGTCCATATTATTTGTTCGCCCTCCAATGCTTCATTTTTCTTTTATTTTTATTTTTTTCTTTAACCTTTTGCTTTCTGCTGATTGTGTGATGCCGGGTGCGTGTTTTTACCTTTTCCTGTTTGGAAAGGAACCAGGTCCCATAACCAGTATTTCAGAGGGCCGTGGCCATAGGGGCTGCATTTATCCTGTTCATATCAGATTTTCTACCTTCTAGCCCTCTGGCTGTGGTGACGCTCCCCCCTGTGTGCTTCATGGCCAGATGTGATCGGAAGGACCTGAAATCTGAGAAGCCTGATATGGAATGGCTTTCTTGTACGGCGTACCCATGTGTAACGATGTGTAGACCCTCTGTCAACATTGGCCAAAATTAATTCTGGGTTAATGTCAATTTTTCTGGACGAAGCATGCGGGTTCTTTATGGAAGGGGTCTCTGGTGAGATTTATCTACAACTAGTCTGGAGTTCTTTCAGTCCACTGTTGCCATGTTAAGGGATGGACCACAGAGCCTGCAGTTGCCCTGGAATATACATAGGGAAAAATATTACATGACTGCCTGTTACAGAAGTGTGCCATTCACTATCACTCTGGAACAAACCACATACCTGGAACAAAATCTTCTGAATTTTTTTTATGTATGGGTAGGTGCCGTAATTTAATTTCCTGTACATTAGTGTGCGCACCATCCCAGTGGATGAGGTAACATGTTAGCGTGAAGTGCTGATATTACTTTTTTAGAATGTCCATCTTTTACACTTACAAAATTATAAAAAGGAGAATGGGCCAATGCAAAATTTTGAGCACCCTTGGAGATTTGTGTGCTCAGACAGCTTTGACCAAGATTTCAGGTCTTAACCCCTTAATGACCCCAGCTTTTTTCAGTTTTGCGTTTTCGTTTTTCGCTCCCCTTCTTTCCAGAGTCATAACTTAATTTTTCCATCAATATGGCCACGTGAGGGCTTATTTTCTTGCGGGACGAGTTGTACTTTTGAATGACATTGGTTTTAGCATGTCGTGTACTAGAAAATGGGGGGAAAAAAATCCGAGTGAGGTGAAATTGCAAAAAAAAAAAGGTGCAATCCTACACTTTTGTTTGGCTTTTTTGCTAGGTTCACTAAATGATAAAACTGACCTGCCATTATGATTCTCCATTCTCATTACGAGTTTATAGACACCAAACATGTCCAGGCTATTTTTTATCTACCGTATATACTCGAGTATAAGCCGACCCGAGTATAAGCCGACCCCCCTAATTTTGCCACAAAAAACTGGGAAAACTTATTGACTCGAGTATAAGCCTAGGGTGGAAATGCAGCATTTACCGGTGAATTTCAAAAATAAAAATAGATCATTATTTCCCCATAGCTGTGCCATATAGTGCTCTGCACCGTTCATATTTCCCCATAGGTGTGAACCATATAGTGCTCTGCACCGTTCATTGTGCCCCATAGATGTGCCATATACGGTGCTCTGCACCGTTCACTGTGCCCCATAGCTGTGCCATATACGGTGCTCTGCACCGTTCACTGTGCCCCATAGCTGTGCTGTGCCATATACGGTGCTCTGCACCGTTCACTGTGCCCCATAGCTGTGCTGTGCCATATACGGTGCTCTGCACCGTTCACTGTGCCCCATACATAGCTGTGCTGTGCCATATACGGTGCTCTGCACCGTTCACTGTGCCCCATAGCTGTGCTGTGCCATATACGGTGCTCTGCACCGTTCACTGTGCCCCATACATAGCTGTGCTGTGCCATATACGGTGCTCTGCACCGTTCACTGTGCCCCATAGCTGTGCTGTGCCATATACGGTGCTCTGCACCGTTCACTGTGCCCCATACATAGCTGTGCTGTGCCATATACGGTGCTCTGCACCGTTCACTGTGCCCCATAGCTGTGCTGTGCCATATACGGTGCTCTGCACCGTTCACTGTGCCCCATACATAGCTGTGCTGTGCCATATACGGTGCTCTGCACCGTTCACTGTGCCCCATAGCTGTGCTGTGCCATATACGGTGCTCTGCACCGTTCACTGTGCCCCATAGATGTTCCACATAAATTTGTGCCGCCGCTGCCGCAATAAAGAAAAAAAAACACATACTCACCTCCCTTGATTGCAGCTCCCGGCGTCTCGTTCCGGCGCCTCCATCTTCCCGGCGTCTCTGCTCTGACTGATCAGGCAGAGGGCGCCGCGCACACTATATGCGTCATCGCGCCCTCTGCCTGAACAGTCAGAGAGCAGAGACGCCGGGAAGATGGAGGCGCCGGCCGGGAAGATGGAGCGACGCCCGGCGGCTGGAACGAGGACAGGTGAATATGCTATACTCACCTAGTCCTGGCGATCCTCGCGCTGTCCCCTCCTGTCTTCGGTGCCGCAGCTTCTTTCTCTATCAGCGGTCACCGGCACCGCTGATTAGAGAAATGAATAAGCGGCTCCGCCCCTATGGGAGGTGGAGCCGCTTATTCATTTCTGTAATGAGCGGTCCCACGTGACCGCTGAAGAGAGGAAGAAACTGCAGCGCCGAAGCCCGTGGGACGGCAGGGACAGCGCGAGGATCGCTGGGACTAGGTAAGTATACCCCAGCGCCCTCAGCCCCTCACCTGCCGACCCCACCGCTACCGTGACTCGAGTATAAGCCGAGGGGGGCACTTTCAGCCCAAAAATTTGGGCTGAAAATCTCGGCTTATACTCGAGTATATACGGTAAGTGGTAAACAAAATTCCAAACTTTGCAAAATAAAAATTAAAAAAAAAATTGCGCAATTTTCCGTTATGCGTAGCTTCTCCAATTTTTGTGATCTGGGGTCGGGTGAGGGCTTATTTTTTGTGTTCCAAGCTGACATTTTTAATGGTGAAATTTTGGTGCAGATCTGTTCTTTTGATCGACCGTTATTGCATTTTAATCCACTGTCGTGGCCACCAAAAAAAGTAATTCTGACGTTTAGAATTTTTTTTCCTTTTTATTGATAGATCAGGGGGCGAAAGGGGTGTGATTTGAACTTTTATTTTTATTTTTTTCATATTTTTTTAAAACTTTTTTCTTATTTATTTACTTTTGTCATGCTTCAATAGTCTCCATGGGAGGCTAGAAGCTGGCATAGCCTGATCGGCTCTGCTACATAGGAGCGATGCTCAGATCGCTCCTATGTAGCTGAATTACGGCATTGTTATGAGCACCGACCACAGGTTGGCGCTCACAGCAATCTGGCATCAACAACCATCGAGGTCTTCAGGAAACCTCTGGTTGTCATGCCGACGCATCGCTGACCCCCGATCATGCGACTGGAGTCAGCGATGTGCGCATTTCCTGCCCGATGGCCGGAAGAGCTAGTTAAATGCTGCTGTCAATTTGACAGCGGCATTTATCTAGTTAATAGCGGCAGGTGGATCGCTATTCCACCCGCCGCTATTGCGGGCACATGTCTGCTGTACAAAACAGCTGACATGTCCCGGCTTTGATGCGGGTTCACTGCTGGAGCCCGCATCTCTCTTATACCAGGTCCTAAACTTGCCTTACCTCGCTTGTATTCTCTAGCCTTCTGATCGTGCACTCCGCCTCCTAGCTTCAGGTGTTTTAATTACAGCAGGTCCAATACCCCTCCACAGAGAGAGAGAGAATTTTAGTCTAAGAAGAGGTTTCACATGTACCCTTTCAGATGGAGACGTTTATTCTCAGCGAGGTAAGGCAAGTTTAGGACCTGGTATAAGAGAGATGCAGTTCAAATTTCGTGTTTTCAAGTTTGCATGTTTTAGCGCTGCAGTGTGCTGCCTTATTTACTTAACTGTATACGAGTTGGCGACTCTAGGTTCAGCACCTGTTCACACTTAGTCTATGTTTGGATGTGCAGGTCAGGTTTTTGAAATTGTTTACCTTCTTAGTTCGGAAATGCCAAGGCCAGGTGATGCAAATTTCCTAGCTTTATAAAAACCCAGCCTCCTCAAACCTTGTACCAAAAAACAGCAGTCATGGGTTCTTCTAAGCAGCTGCCTACCAAAATGAAAATGGTGCAGTCCCACAAAGCAGGAGAAGGCTATAAGATAGCAAAGCATTTTCAAGTTGCCCTTTCTTCAGTTCAAAATGAAATTAAGAAATGGCCATTAGTAGGAACAGTGGAGGTCAAAATAAGGTCTGGAAGACCAAGCAAAATTTCAGTGAGAGCTGCTTGTGGGATTGCTAGAAAGTCAAATCAGAATCACCGCTTGACTGCTAAAGACCTTCAGAAAGATGTAGCACGCTCTGGAAGATGTAGTGAATTGTTCTACTGTTCATCGACACATGCACAAGTCTGGCCTTCATGGAAGAGTCATCAGAAGAAAACCTCTCCTGCGCTCTCACCATAAAATTCAGTATCAGAAGTATGCAAAACATCTAAACAAGCCTGATGCATTTTGGAAGCAAGTCCTGTGGACTGATGAGGTTAAAATAGAACTCTTTGACCACAAAGATCAAAGGTATGTGTGAACTAAAAAGGCACAGAATTTTAGGAAAAGAACATCTCGTCAACTAGTAAGCATGGGGGTGGATCAATCATAATTTGGGGATTTAATGAAATTTCAACAAATTCTTGATGCAAACAGAACACCATCTGTAAAAAATGGATAATCCTAAGCATATGTCAAAATCCAGAACAGACTAACTTAAGGCACAAGTTGAAGGTTTTACAATGGCCCTTATGTTCCCCTGATATGAAAATCATTGAAAATCTGTGTCTAGACCTCCAAAATAGCAGTGCATGCAAGACGACAAAGAAATCTCATAGAACTGGAAGAAATTTCCAGGAAAGAATGGATGAAAATCCCTCAAACAAACAAGAATTGAAAAACTTTTTGTCTGACTATAAGGCCGGCTTCACACTCAGCGTATGAAAATACGGTCCATATATTACGGCTGTAATACGCTGAAACGTCCCGAAAATAGTGGTCCGTAGCTCCTCCGTAGGCAGGGTGTGTCAGCGTTTTTTGCGCATGGCATCCTCCGTATGTAATCCGTATGGCATCCGTACTGCGTGGTTTTCTCGCAGGCTTGCAAAACCAACATACCGCTATAGAAATGATCCATGTGTCCCAAAAAGAAAAAAATATATATATATATATACTGTATATATATATATATATATATATATATATATATATATATATATATATATATATATATATATATATGTCATTAGACACATATATGTATATATATTAATATTTATTCCAGCGCTATACAGCTTGAAAGCCGGTAATTCAATTACCGGCTTTTTCTTTCTCCTTCTTAAAACCCAACATGATTTGAGACATGGTTTACATACAGTAAACCATGTCTTCTCTCCATTTTTTTTGCAGATTCCACACTACTAATGTCAGTAGTGTGTATCTGCAAAATTTGGCCGTTCTAGCTCTTAAAATAAAGGGTTAAATGGCGGAAAAAATTGGCGTGGGCTCCCGCGCAATTTTCTCCGCCAGAGTAGTAAAGCCAGTGACTGAGGGCAGATATTAATAGCCTGGAGAGGGTCCATGGTTATTGGCCCCCCCCCTGGCTAAAAACATCTGCCCCCAGCCACCCCAGAAAAGGCACATCTGGAAGATGCGCCTATTCTGGCACTTGGCCACTCTCTTCCCATTCCCGTGTAGCGGTGGGATATGGGGTAATGAAGGGTTAATGCCACCTTGCTATTGTAAGGTGACATTAAGCCTAATTAATAATGGAGAGGCGTCAATTATGACACCTATCCATTATTAATCCAATTGAATGAAAGGGTTAAATAAAACACAAACACATTATTTAAAATTATTTTAATGAAATAAAAACAATGGTTGTTGGAGTATTTTATTCTACGCCCAATCCAATCACTGAAGACCCTCGTTCTGTGAAAGAAAAAACATAATAAACCAACAATATACTTACCTTCCGCAGATCTGTAACGTCCAACGATGTAAATCCTTCTGAAGGGGTTAAAACATTTTGCAGCAAGGAGCTTTGCTAATGCAATGCTACTCCTCGCTGCAAAACCCCGGGGAATGAGTCTAAATATAGATCAATGAGCTATATTTAGCTTCATTTGCGGTGAGGCGCCCTCTGCTGGATGTTCATAGATCGTGGGAAATTTCCTAGAAAGCTCCCAGGCTTTCTAGGCAAGTTCCCATGATCTATAAACAGCCAGCAGAGGGCGCCTCACCGCAAATGAAGCTAAATATAGCTCATTGATCTATATTTAGACTCATTCCCCGGGGTTTTGCAGCGAGGAGTAGCATTGCATTAGCAAAGCTCCTTGCTGCAAAATGTTTTAACCCCTTCAGAAGGATTTACATCGTTGGACGTTACAGATCTGCGGAAGGTAAGTATATTGTTGGTTTATTATGTTTTTTCTTTCACAGAACGAGGGTCTTCAGTGATTGGATTGGGCGTAGAATAAAATACTCCAACAACCATTGTTTTTATTTCATTAAAATAATTTTAAATAATGTGTTTGTGTTTTATTTAACCCTTTCATTCAATTGGATTAATAATGGATAGGTGTCATAATTGACGCCTCTCCATTATTAATTAGGCTTAATGTCACCTTACAATAGCAAGGTGGCATTAACCCTTCATTACCCCATATCCCACCGCTACACGGGAATGGGAAGAGAGTGGCCAAGTGCCAGAATAGGCGCATCTTCCAGATGTGCCTTTTCTGGGGTGGCTGGGGGCAGATGTTTTTAGCCAGGGGGGGGCCAATAACCATGGACCCTCTCCAGGCTATTAATATCTGCCCTCAGTCACTGGCTTTACTACTCTGGCGGAGAAAATTGCGCGGGAGCCCACGCCAATTTTTTCCGCCATTTAACCCTTTATTTTAAGAGCTAGAACGGCCAAATTTTGCAGATACACACTACTGACATTAGTAGTGTGGAATCTGCAAAAAAAATGGAGAGAAGACATGGTTTACTGTATGTAAACCATGTCTCAAATCATGTCGGGTTTTAGGAAGGAGAAAGAAAAAGCCGGTAATTGAATTACCGGCTTTCAAGCTGTATAGCGCTGGAATAAATATTAATATATATACATATATGTGTCTCAGTGACATATATATATATATATATATACCTATTCTATGTGTACACATTTATTCTACCTATTGGACTGTAAGCTGTCAGTGTGATTTTACTGTACACCGCACTGAATTACCGGCTTTTCTCTCTAACAGCGCTGCGTATTTCTCGCAAGCCACACTGCTTGTCCGTGTGAAATCCGTATTTTTCACGCTTCCATAGACTTTCATTGGCATATTTCTTGCGCAGTACGGTGACAAACGCAGCATGCTGCGATTTTGTACGGCCGTAGAAAGCCGTATAATACTGATCAGTAAAATACGGCAGATAGGAGCAGGGGCATAGAGAATAATTGTGCCGTATTTTTTGCGAGTTTTACGGACGTAGTTTCTGCGCTCTTACGTCCGTAAAACTCGCAAGTGTGAAGCCGGCCTAAAAAGCATTTACAAGCTGCAATACTTGCAAAAGGGGGTGCTACTAGGTACTAACCATGCAGGGTGCCCAAACCTTTGGATCAGCCCATTTTCCTTTTTGTAACTTTTAAAATATAAAAGATGAAAAAAAAATATACGGTGTGTATATATATTTTCCTAAAATACAAGGGAAATATATCATCTTTAACTTTAGGCCTTTTCAAGATCATTTCATATTTAACTTGCTTGACAAAAACAGTCATTTTGACCAGGGGTGCCCAAACATTTACATGCTACTGTATGTATTAAGGACTGGGGAAGATTTATATGATACAAGGAACAAAGACAAAAAACCTGTTTGACAAGAGTCTTCCCCCACTTGCGTAACTCTGGTCTGTAATTAAGGGGTTTTCTGTTCCTTAAAATCATTTAGGAACCCAATAGTAACCTGTCATTTACCATGATTGAGATTTGGAGTCTTTGATTAAGATTGACCTCGATTTCGCAAAAAAAAAAAAAAATGGTCAAAGAAATTCTCAAGATTAAAACTCAAAACGTCTAGAAAACTTGCAATCTGCCGGCACTTGCACAATCCTGAATTTTTGGGGTTTAAATGGAGCCAAGCAAACCAACCTGCATGGTGCATATCGCCCTCCTAGCTTGGCTATTTATTAGGATGTGTTGGTAGATGTTTTCTTTCCTTTGTTTTATTGCAGCCTCTAAATTGCACATAAATAAACCTCAGATAACAAAAGTGATGTGCCACACCATACAAGGGGTTAATCTGCTTATAGAAACATAAGATTTTTATTGATAGGGCAGAAAATTACAATATCATGATGTGATGAGTGGACATTCCCTGGACCCTTTACTGGTCAGTCTGTCCATGTGGGCACACGGAGGCTGAACTGCTATGCCAGGCACAGCGTATACAGAAGAGTCAATGTGCCAGGATAGACAATGAGTCCACGGCATCTTATTCTGTTGGTCTGGTAGGGTTATGCAAGTTAGGATATTCCGTAAATATTTGTCTCCCAGAAAACCTACATTTCTGGCGAGTTTAATGTCTATAGGTCATGGTTTTAGATCCCCTGTCAAGGACTGCCATGAAAAGAAATCCGAATCTGATGCATCCCCCGTGTACCTCCAACTTAGAGGGTATGTCACTAATCCTACCATATCTTTATTACATGTTTGCATTTTTTTTAATTTTGTGGAATCATTTCTGTAGCTTATTCCTGCTATTTTTTTTCCAGTAACTTATACTAGAAATTGATTAAATTGATATCTGCGGGTTACAAGTTGGAGGAGGGTTCCTCACTCTATCATTATCCAATCAGTGCTGCCCATGTCATGTAGACACACCCCATTGACAAGGGGGGAAATCTAACACCTACTTGGATATTTAACCATAAATATTTGTAGAATTACAAAAACAGTAATTCTTATTTCATGGAAAATACAAGTGGTTACTAAAGCAGACATGTTGGAAGTTATGACAGGTCTAATTATATGTCATAAGTGTAGTTATGAGTGCTACAAACCAAAAGCTGGGGCATTGGTTCACTGCCTGCACCCCTTTCTGTAGACGGGTAATTGAAGCTGGTTAGGTGATGAAGAGCAGACATGGAGTGAGTACACAGAGTAAATAACAGGTAGGTGTCAATGTTGGACAACCATGTGGGCCAGCAGATGTCCTTGTATGCCTCCACTAGCACGCAGGTGTTTAATGCATGGGTGTCCATGCTTTCACCTTGTGTAGCTTCCCCATCTGTACTGCACATTTTAATTATAAGGCTATGTGCACACGATGCGGATTTGCTGCGCAGAAACGCTGCAGATCCGCACTGATGTACAGTACAATGTTATTAAATGGGGGGAAAAAAAATAGCTGTGCGGAAAAATCAGTGCGGAATTGCTGCGGATTTCAAAGAAGTGCATGCCACTTCTTTTGTGCGGATCTGCAGCAGTTCTGCACCCTTCAATGTTAAAAATCCACAGTGGCAAAAACCGCAGAAACCCGCACAAAATCTGCAGCAATTCCACATAAAAACCGCACAAAATCCGCATAAAAACCGCGGCTACGGATTCTGCCAGGAGCTGCGGATTTTGTGCAGAAAATTCTGCACTTCTTTTCTTACGTGTGCACATAGCCTAATTCTAGTTTCTCAGAATTCATGGATACATGCATAATCTATTCACATCTCTGGGTGAAATGGCAAGTTTTGGTAGATTGCAGCCCCCAGGAACACTATCTCCCTGATTTTATGGATATATCATATTGATGTATGATATGTATAGAATACTTGAAGGATGTTTAGGAAGAGGATGGTCATCTTGTTTCTCTAAAACCTAAAGATGTGAACTGGGATATAAGGTGGTAGCATGCAACGTCTAGGCGCATGTTCACAGTGGCCACTAAACAGACAAAACCTAAGATCAAAATAAAATGAGCAAATTCTCTGCAGTAAAATAAGGCATTTGTTGTGGGGTTTTTTTATATTGGGTTTTATATTGTTTTTCTAGTAGGTTTCAGGGGAAAAAATGACCCAGAGCAGAAATGAAGGCTAAAACTGGAGGATGGCTGACAAGATTCGCTTCTAATCCACTTGCCATCAGCAGAGGGATCAGTGAGGGGTCTGGAGAGCCTCTTTATAACATGTCATCCAAGGAATATCCTTGTCAGACCCCAGGAGATGCAAGTATTGCTCCTCTGTACATATCTGTTCATATGTCCTGGGAATTCACCTCTGCCAGAAGCTCTAATAGATCGGTTCGTGAGCAATAACTGTATCTCATCCCTTTTTTATTTTATGCTATTTTTGCCATTATGCATGTCTTTGTTTCACCTCTTGTAACTCTTATTTTTTTTAAGCTTTTTTAACCACTGTACTTTTTTGTATGTTAAATAAAAAATTTAAAAAGTTTGTTCCTCGTTGCGCTAATGTACTGATGATCTCGAGGACAGAAAATACCTTGCTTGTGTATCCTTGCAGCCAGATCGCAAGTGGTGAACCATTCAGGAGCTTATAAAAGTTGGGTGTCATGTATACCAGGGTTTCCCAGTGCATCTCACTGGACTGGTAAAACAGCAAGTGGTAGCAGCGTAGAGTATGCTGTGGATGTGGGAGACAGTCTGTGATTCCCTTAGCTCATAGTTGGACTGTTGCGATATGTGAGTGGGAAGCAGATTCCCCCTTGATGGTCACATCTGAGACATGTGTGTCGTGAGCGAGTGGCGATGGTGACAAATGGTTATTCAAATCATTAACATTTCTTACGTATCCATAAGAGGTACCCCATATTATCTGATAACGTGGCAGCCATCATTGGATCCAAGTGAAAAAAAGTGAGGAGAGCCGTAGCAATTTATATGTGCAGCTCAATTCATTCACATTGTAATGCAGCGGCTTTCATGACAGCGTGGTAATGAGCCAGTGACTCAGGTTAGTACAACTAAGCTATGTGCACACGTCCGGATTTCTTGCAGAAATTTCCTGAAGCAAAGCGGACATTTTCTGCAAGAAAACCGCATGCGGATTTTTTGCGTATTTCACGCGTGGGTTTTTTTTTTTTGCTCGTTTTTGTGCGGATTTTTCCGGAGGTTCTGGGATGCAATAATATAGTGGGAAATCTGCAAAATATCCGCAAAATAATGAACATGCTGCGTTTTTTTCCGCGATGCGCTTTGTTTGCGGGAAAAAAAGCAACATATGCACAAATTGCGGAATGCATTCTAAATGATAGGATGCATATGTATGTGGATTTTAAGCGTTTTTATAGCAAAAAAACGCAAAAAATCCGGAAGAAATCCTGACATGTGCACATACCCTAATCCTTCGGTTTGCAGCAGGATCCTCCCTAACAGTCCGTATCAAATATGTTGCCGTGGGTGCATCAGTGGCTTTGCTTTCTCCGGCCTGTGTTCAGTCTCACAAAGACCTGACATACATAGTCTCCTGTTCTGATGTTTGCAAACCAAACACTTACACCCAAACCTTAACTTAAAATTTAAATGGGAACCGTGGGCATGGGCCACTCTGAAGACCCGGAGTGAAGGGAGAGATCCGCCCCGCTACCATCCAAACCATGTCAGGTTTTCTTAAATCTGATTTGGTCAAATAGCTTGACCAAGTCCACACTCTCCTTTATTTTGCATTGTAACCACTGCTGTGGCTGTAATTACAATGCTGTCTAGCGGGTTTGGTATGCCTCTATGGGCATCCTGGAGGACACAACAACTTTCTTATGATTGCCCCTCACTGCCTCATGACCTCTAACGCAGTTATGGAAATATGGAGGCTGCCGTCTGGTCACCTAGAAGTATGAATATGCCATAAATATGTAGGAGATTAGACAGTCCCTTTAACATTTACTGGTGACTTGGTGGAAAATGCTCTAAAGAAAAATGATTTGTTCTGTTTTTCTTTTGTCTTCCTTGTTTCTGATTCAGATCTTGGTGTGAAATCCTGTCCACTGATAAGGAATAACAGGAAAAAAATTTTATTTATTTTTTTTATTTTCCTTTTTTAAAGTCTACTGTGAGAGGGGAAAAACAAGTTATGACTTCCTTTAAAATCAGTGCACAAATCTGAAATTCTTTTGAAGATTGAAACATTCCATCATGTACAAAGTGAGAACAAAAACATCTCTATAAAATGGCAGAAAAAAGTGTAAGGGGAATGTAAAAAGCCTGGGCATCTGAAGTGAAATTGCATTGATTGGACAGTCTGCACGGAGTTAATCGTGAATTAATAAAGATAGAAAATTTCGGACTTGATCTTGAACAGCCAACGCAATTACTGTAAAAAAGAAATTAGAGGAAAAAGGGAATAAAGGGGGGTGAGTGTGATACCCGATCATTGGCACATACTTTGTTAGTGGCATGCTAGGCCCCTCACGTCCTGGAATGTGTTTTCCTTTTAAAATACTTTTACTTTCATGGTTTTCACTTTAACAATAAAGATCATGTCCTAGGAAGTCATAATTCTATATACATAATTTTTTTTTTTTTTTTTTTTTACTAGTTTTCAACAATTTTTATGGCATTCCACAGCAATGCTATGCAAATGAACTCTGGCTGATTTTCTTTCTTTTTTTAATAGGAATGTTATGCATACAAAAACTATTCTAAAAAGATTAGGCTACACGCACGTGGAGTTTTCTAAGGAGTCTTTCGGTGCTGGTCAGCCCCAAAAAGAGGGGGCTGACACTTAAAGAAAACTCTTCCTATTAATCTGTATTAAATAACAACTTTTTAATCGTGGTGTTTTTTTTTTTTTGTTTTTTTTTTGGCTTCAGGTTTTCCAAAAAACTGGCAAGTGGTTAAAAGTAGTAGGGACCTGGCAACATCTAAAGAATTTTCGCAGTACAAAGGCTCTTAGCCTCCCCTTTGACTTCTGTTGTAAAAGTCATCAAAAACACCTTGGCATGTACCGTAATTCTTTTTCTTTGCGTTTTTTGCCTCCAAAATGCTGTTTTATTGTTTTTTAAATGTACTGAGAAAAAAAGTGAGAAAATAACCCAAAAAAAGCTTAAAGTTTGTCAAGTTTGGAGCAGATTCCATGAGGAGTCCACCTCAGAAGTGACGTGTCATGAGGTTTTCTGTACTCGATGGGGTGAGGTAGGGTGGTGAATAATAAGACAAAAACTCTCCATATTAACAGCAAAGCCTATATTCCATTGACATGAACAGAAGTATTCAAAGAGTGATTGAAGTGGTTTTTCATGTGGATTTTGGAATGGACCAGCTTCAATAGCAGCCAAGCCTTACTGTGAATTTGTGCGTCTCACAATGTTATACACTGTAATAATGTAAAGTCTTCCAGGAATGGCTTGAAGGCAGGTGTGGGCAATTGGTTTTCCCAAGAGGCCACCTGAGAAACTGACTGTTGTGAATGGCACAACCAATAGGCTGCATAATTAGTCGTACCGATGACAAGCTAGGGGAAGTGGAGTAACTGCTTAACCTATTTTCATGCAGCACAATCCAATGCACAGCAAAAATATTTGTTGAAAACCCACTACTAGGCAACCACTTTTAAATGAGTTTTTAGATGAGTTTTCCAGTCATAGATTTCTGTCTTTCAATGGACTGTGCTGGGTTAAAATAAAATAATGAAATCTGATTGTACTTGCCCTCCACAGTTCACTGCCTTTCAGTTGTGAGCAGTCGTGAAATCCCGACTACCATACATTTTACCATTGCAATCGATCATGTCGTTCAGCAGTTCATTCTGTCTACATTTGCACAGCTGCTGAGCTCCGTGATTGGCAGCAGCGGTGATGTAAGCAGTAATCGTAAAACTGCAATGATAAAAAGGTTTACTTGTCCCCTGTAGCGGCACTGTTTTTAAAGCAAATTAACCCTATATATAATGTAGTATATAAGGGTGGATGTACAACATTAGAATAAAAACACATGTACATATTCCATAATCATACTTGTAACAAGATATTCGGACCTTATGCATGTCACATGTGGATCCATGGATGTGGAATAAGGCTCTGGGATCCTACTGTCAAGGTGTGTCTCAGTCCTGGTATGCTGCTGAGTATGTGGGGCTTCCCACTTACTTCTGGCCTGCAGGCCTCTTCTGAGCCCAGGAATCCCTCTTCTGGAACCAGGGCAGCAAACAATCCAGGAGACACGTGGTTAATAAAAAATAAATAAAAAAAATTTCCCTTAGAGAATGGCAACCTGTACCGTTTTTTTAATAAGCCGGTTTAGATAAGGCCCAACGGGTTGTCATCTTTCCCTCAGGTACCGGATACAACTTTAGCCCTGGTTCTCAGGATAGGTGGCATATCCTCCTCTCTGGCTTTCCTAGCCCTTGGGGATCATCCTCTCATGTAGGAGCATTTCTGGATTGCAATACCTTCCACCCCTTGTAGTCTGAGTCCATCCTTTCCTGTAACTTAGCAAGCTGAGTGTGCCCCTGGCCCCCCGACGTCCACCTTGAGGTTGCCCTTGGCCCTTAGACGGAAGCACATGAAGGGTATTTAAGGCAGTCTGCTGCCCCGAATGTATTAGGCTCCTATTATCCCTAGCAGCCCACTATTTCTGCTGCATATGCACTCCTGCCCTCGCATTAACTAACTGTCACTTGTTGCCTCTGTTTCTAACACTCAGTTCCCCCTCTAACCTGGGCTGGCCACTTCAGTTAACAGTGTCCCAGCCAACTGCAGCCCCAGGGGGTATTTTACTTGTACCACATGAAAGTACATAAAACACATTTAACTCTTGGGGGTCTAGAAGCAATCCGTGAGCTCATACCACCGTTACATTCCCACACACTTTGATCATGGTCATCTCTGACCATGTTGTACCTTTAAAAGAAACGTTAGTCTTATAATGCATTGTCTCTGCTCTATCACACAACAGACTGTAGGTTGGTCCTGTCGTCTTTTTAAATCCAGCCCTTCTCGGTAATGACCCCATAACAGTGTCCAAGTCCATTTATATCAACAGTCCCTTATGCTAATGAGTCGCCCACCAAGGCAGTGGGGTACTCTGTACCGGGTCCGGTTGCCCTTAAAGGGCATGTAACGGTGGCTGTGACCCGGTCCGCGGCCCTGGGACTCAATTAAAGACGAACGGTCTTTAAAGGGGTATTGTGAAAGTCTATTCTCGTGACGCCACCTGTGGTTCTTGGTCAGTAGGGACCGATGCCGCTTAAAGGGGTCCTCTGTGGTGATGGTATGGCGACTGGATGGTGATGCTTCCCACAGGTGAAGCGGGTTCCCCAGGGCTCCCCAGGTATATGGCAGGGATGATGTGTTGCCAGTAAATAACACATGACTCAGGGTTGCAGTCTTTACCTGGTTTATTGTTGGTAGCAGGCCCCAGTCCAGGGCATCAGCAACAGGTACAGAAAGAGTCCAGACAGCCCGGAAACAAGAAGTCCCCTTGGCAGGTCAGGTTGGAAGCCTTCCTCTATGCACTGGGTTTCTGGTACCTTGCTTTCTGTGGTTTGCTGGCAAAGTATTCCGTTCTCTCTCTTGTCCTGGGACAGAACCTGCACGGCAGGCAGCTTGAGCTGTACTCTTGGGGGTCTCTATCTTCTGCTTTGCCTCAGGTACCGGATGGGCAGTATACTTATAGTCCTATGCCCTCCAGCTCTGCTGTGGACCTTACAGCTATCCACAGCCTCGGGCTCCCTGTGCCCGGTTTCTGCGCTCTGGCTCTTAGGGGCCTAATCGTCACCTCCTTGAGCCCTCAATCTCTCCTCTGCTCCTTTCCTGTCTGCTCCAGACTGAACTGAACTCTCTGGTCTCTCTGGACCAACTATCTGACGACTCCTCCAGACCAGGATCTTTATTCAGGGAAGCAGCCCTAAAACCAGGTTTTGAGCTCCCCCTCCTGGCCTGGATTCAGAAGGGGTGTGTGTGTGTGTGTGTGTGTGAGATTACCTGCCAAAGGGATCTCTCTTGTCTCCAGGCATAGCACGACCCTCCCGAGAGGAAGGCAGCACTACTGTGGTACCTGAACTCTTGGGATGCCACAGTAACACGTTCATAGCCTCCAGTTGCGACACAGTCCAGAGCGGTACAATCCTGCTTGAAAAAGATTGTAATAACTCAAAAGATCGCCAGCTTCCACTATTCCAGCAGAAAAGGGTGCAACAAAAACAATATGTAACAGTCACTCAAAACAATTATCCACTTGAACTTCGGCAGCTTCTGGCCCGTAAGTGAAAAGGAACAGTCCCTTATATGAAAACTCTCTAAAAAGTCCTGAACAATTCCTTATTCGGGAAAGGGCACTGCCCCAACAGAGAAGCCACAATTCAACAATTTTCAGCAGCTTCCTCCAACTCTGACTAAGAGACCACCTGCCCTGTCACCTGATCAGGGTTTGGCTCGGGCCTTCCTCCACTCCTCCATAAAAGCAGCCCAAGCAATGGGAGATGATGGCCTCTTCCACTTCCATGACTCGTCTGGGAATTTTTCTGGACCGGGGTCTGCTTGTGCTGATGTAAAGTTGGCATGTGGGAAATGTGATTTATTAACTATTTTGTGTGACACCACTCTCTGATTTAAGGGTACAAAAATTAAGTTTGAAAATTGCAAAAAATTGTGTTCCCTTTATTTGCCAAACTTCCATTTTTTTTCATAAATAAAAGCAAGTTATATCACATAAATTTTTTACCACTAACACGAAATACAATAAGTCACAAAAAAAGAATCTCCGAATCAATGGGATACATTGAAGCGTTCCAGAGCTATGACTTCATAGTGACAGTGGTCAGAATTGTAAAAATTGGCTTGGTCATTAAGTACCAAATTGTCTGTCTCTAAGGAGTTAATGAAATGGTAAATTGATTGGTGCCCATTTTCTTATGTTTGTTTGTATACATTATTATGAGGGTTTTCAGAAGATCATTTATTGCCACCCCTTCCCCATGCAGTTTTAATTACAAGCTTCAGGCTGATGTTTGTGTTCACGTGGGGATGTTATGATGACAAATATATAGAAGATCCATCAATGTCAAACAGGAAATTCTCATTCATTATCTAATTGCTGGATATACTTACACGGCGTAATGATTGTAAATGCTCTCAGTGTTTCTCTCCTATACATATTGGAGCACTGTGACCGATATCGCAAGATTTACAAATATCTGGTAAATAACTGTGACGTGCACTGGAATTCCTGACCAGATTATTTTTAGAAGCTCTTGCCTTTTTAATGTGTATATGATTTTTTTCCCCCCTTCTAGACGTGTTTTGTGCATCTATAGAGAAATCAAAAAGAATGGTTTTGCCTGGAGAGCTGCACATGAAACTGGATAAAAACTGGGAGAGTAAAGTAGTGAAGACTGCAGAGGACACTAGAAGAGAAGGTATTGGACCTCAACCTGCATCAATGGTTTAGGAAATAGTAACCCTAACTGCTCCACCTTCTTTTCTTTTTTTTTTCCGTTTTTTTGTTTGTTTCCGAAACGACTTCCCCTTGTCCTTGGGCTGATATTGCAGCTCAAACTGGAGGAAAAAAAGCAATCAAGTTTGTGTAATCCCATACAACTCTTTAAAAGGGATGGCTTACCCAACCTATCTCCTATTCACAGGTTACATGATAAATTAAGGATTGCTGGCTGCCCAACTGTTGGGACCCTCACAGATAAGAACAGTGCTGTAGAGTTCCCTCCATTTCAGTGGAGTGATGATCAAGCATGCAGGCCGCAGCTCATTCTTTGTCCATGGGGTTGGGATTGACCAATACTCTAGTGCTGAATTGGGCTATCTTCATCAGTTACTTGGGCAGTGAGCGGAGTGATGGAACACGACCATCACGCCATTCAAAGCCCAGTCCTTGATCGTCAGCAGACCGGATAGTTAATGCTGGCATGAAAAATCATTTTTGTTGGCAGCACGCACCCTGTGTAAACGGTGCTGTCAACAACATGGGTGCTGTATGGGGACAGAGCGATTGTATTAACGGTCGCTCTGTTCCCATCACTTTGTATTGCCCTCTGTGATTGGGCCCTTTATAGGTGCGCCAGTTGACTAAAATATTTGCTCAATATATAAGCCAAAAATAGCCTGTGTAAATGGACTTTAACCCCTTTAATGCATGCGTTGTACTAGTACTGCACATGTCGTGTCTCACCCTTTGATGTAGGCTCTGACGCTGAGCCCACATCTTTTCTGGCACATGTCAGCTGTTTTAAACACCTGACATGTGCTTCTAAAAGTCGTGGGTGGAATTGCGATCCACCCACGGCTGTTAACCCCTTTCTGCCATTGGACGGAATGGTCTTTCCGATGGCAGAACCCCCGCTGTGATGCGGGCTTCATCAGTGAGCCCGCATCAAAGCCGGGACATGTCAGCTGTTTTGAACAGCTGACATGTGCCCCCTATAGGCGCAGGCAGAATTGCGATCCGCCCGCACCTATTAACTAGTTAAATGCTGCTGTCAAACTCTGACAGCGGCATTTAACAAGCGCTTACAGCCATCGGGCCGGAAATGCGCGCATCACTGACCCCCGTCATGTGATCGGGGGTCCGCGATGCGTTGGCATGACAACCAGAGGTCTCCTGAAGACCTCTATGGTTGTTGATGCCAGATTGCTGTGAGTGCCACCCTGTGGTTGGCGCTCATAGCAATGCTGTAATTTAGCTACACAGGAGCGATCTGAGCATCGCTCCTATGTAGCAGAGCCAATCCCATGGAGGCTATTGAAGCATGGCAAAAGTTTTAAAAAAAACTAAATATGGAAAAAAAAATATGAAAGTTCAAACATCTCCCCTTTCACCCCATTCAAAGTAAAACAATAAAAAATCAAGCATACTTGTATTTGGTATCGCCGAGTTCAGAATCTCCCAGTCTATGAATAAAAAAAAAAGCTAACCTGATCGCTAAACGGTGTAGCGAGAAAGAAATTCCAAACCCCAGAATTACGTTTTTTTTAGGTCGCCACGACCTTGCATTAAAATGCAATGACAGGTGATCAAAAGAACGTATCTGCACCAAAATTGTATCATTAACAACATCAGCTCAGCACACAAAAAATAAGCCCTCACCCGACCCCAGATCACGAAAAGTAAAGATGCTAAAATTGCACAATTTTTTTTAATTTTTTTTAGCAGTTTGGAATTTGATAAAAAATAAATAAAAAAATAACCTAGACATGTTTGGTGTCTATGAACTGGAAATGACCTGGAGAATCATAATGATAGGTCAACTTTAGCATTTAGTGAACCTAGCAAAAAAGCCAAACCAAAAACAAGTGTGGGATTGCACTTTTTTTTTTATTTGCAATTTCACGGCACTTGGAATTTTTTCATTTTCTAGTACACGACATGGTAAAACCAATGGTGTCATTCAAAAGTACAACTCGTCCCGCAAAAAATAAGCCCTCACATGGCCATATTGACGGAAAAATAAAAAAATTATGGCTCAGGGAAGGAGGGGAGCGAAAAAAAAAAACACGCAAAAATGAAAAAGGGCTTCGTCATGAAGGGGTTAAATGTATGGGTCCATGAGATGCATCCTCCTAACTTCTTTCAATCTTTTATTCAGTGTCTGAAATTACAGTGACCTCCAGAAAGATGCAACCTCCAACATGTAACCTCCAAGTGGTGAAAACCACTGACAAATACCTGACAGTCATGTTTGAGCTCTGCCCTCAGAATGGAGGCGGTCTATGTGTGCGAAGAGTCAAGTCTCCAGTGCCAATCCTTTCCACATCTCCCAATGGTGAGAACCTAGATTTATATACCAGATTATTTTAATATATAGTATTTTAAGGCATGGTGCGTAGGAAAATCTCACTGTAAGGCCTCATTGAGACCTCAGGTTTTTTCATGTGCGTGTCCTATCTGTGTTTTCCATAGATATCGCTCATACATCTTATAGTCTATTGCACTGTTCATGTGCCGTAGATTTCTGTGCACCAAAACCGAGACATGTCTAATTTTGGCCACAGCATTAAATCAAACTCACCAATGCAAACCTATGGGTCTATGGGGGAAAAAAAAGGACTGCACTCTGATGCAAGCCACGTGCTGTTCGATAATCCTTTTTTTTAATTTTTTTTTTTTCTTCATGTTTGTGTGGTAGGTGAAGCTTATGGAAACGTCTTGTGGACATAAAAAAAAAAATGCTAAAAATGACCATAACTAATCACTAATGAAAAGCGGATCCAAAACAGCGTAAAAGTGATCTATTTTTAGCGAACAAGAAAAATCCGAGGTCTGAATGAGCCGTTTAAGTCCCCTGCAGTGTCCCCAGCAGAGAAATTAAGCCTTGCGCTCTCCTTCAGATAAATGGCTTTCATGTGTAATACAGGTCAAGACACGTTCTTCAGATATTCTCATTAGGATCTAGAGATGAAGATCCTAAATGGAGGACAACTCCCCATATTAGGTTTACTGATAACTTTTATATGAGAATAGGGTTTTTTTTTTTTTTGTTTGTTTAAACTGGACAACTCTATAAAAGCGAGAGGACACTTCTCTTTCCAGATACAATGATCTTTGTCGCCATGGTATAGGTGCAGGAAGATCAGAGGTTCTGTAAAGTTCCCTTTTTTTGTGACTGGGATCTTTTTTATTAGCACTGAAATATTTTAAAATGAAAAAGGAACCTCATACGGTTTCTTATTGTTATATCTACAATGATCTCGCCAGCAGCTTATGTCGCTTGTTCTCTGGTCACCCCACATAGATGTTTGCTTTCCTCCTCGCCCTCCTGAGCCCCTCCTTAAGAATTTCCTTCCCTCGGGGCATACAGGTTACTTGCAAGCCTATGAGGGGAGATGCATATCTGTGGCCAGCAGTCCCTTATACTAGGCTGGGAGCATAACGTAACTCTCTGCCATTCCAGCATTTGACTTCTAGTGGTTTTTCAGCTACCAGTCGGCTGGTTACAGACGGACCACTCGCTACCGTACAAGAGGCGTCTGAACCAGAAAGCTGCCCTACTGCTACCCCAGAGATCGAGAAAGTTAAAGCCACAACTACAAAAGGTAAAGTTTTTATGTCTGTGATTTTTCTGCTTAGATGTCATAAATCGTCCATAATCTTTCATGGGCCACGTTCACACGTTGAGTTTTTTACCTCAGTATGTGTAAGCAAAAACCAGGAGTGGGTGATAAATACAGAAGTGGTGCATATGTTTCTATTATACTTTTCCTCTAATTGTTCCACTCCTGGTTTTGTCTTACAAATACTGAGGTAAAATACTGGCCAAATACTGCACAATGCAACATTTGGTACTCCGTTTCAGGGGCAAAATGGGGACTTACCGTGGCAAAGCCCACTCGGCTAATTCCTTACGCCACAAGTCTTGCACTAGTCTGTGACTGGAGTATGATTTGTGGTGAGGCACACAACACCTCTAAAAGACTCATCTGATTCATAGAAGTCAGAGGGCTATATAACACGGACAATGATCGCATCTCAATGCTCGGACTGGCCATTTGCTCTCCTGGCCTGAGCATGACTGGTGCATAGAAATACATGCTGTCACGCTCTGGTCAGGGGAGCCGCCGGTCAGTCCGTGCACTCGAAAACCTGAAAGTATGAACATAGTCATTTTTTACGAAGATTATGAAGATGCTTTCAGTTGTTTTTCAAGAGTATTTAAAGCAGTCACTCAAATGTGTGGAAAAAAATTGTGTGAACATGGCTTAACGGTTAGAATTTTAAAAAATTTTTTACATTGTTTTATAATCAGTAAAATTATACAAATGCCAGATATTGCATTGACAGTCAACCAAGATAAAATATTTTATTGCATGTCCGAAGTCCGGTAGGCAGTGACTTTCCTGCTTCTTCTCATAGCTTGGGAGAACAGAGAGCGAGAAGGAAAGCGAGCGTCTTGTACTGCACTCGAGTCTCCGCACAAGAAGAGCATTCTTAGTAACTTTCGGTCTGGGTCCTTCAGCCCTGAGCCCAATGCCAGCAGTCCTTCTACAGGTAGGAGCCTATAGTAAATGTGGTGACCGTAGAGGTGTGCAGAGTAAGGGAAAGGGTTACTAGAAGTAATCTATAGCATGTTAAGTAACAAGTTTATAGGGACAAGTCCCATTTTATCTATTGCTTTCCTGTGCTTTGGATGGGCAATAGTGACTAAATGCAATGTTGGTAGAGATGTTTTATCTAGTACAAAATCCTTGTAGTATGAAATAACTTTTTTTTTTTTTTTCTAAATCTAAACGGATAGGGCATATTTCCAGAGCTCTTCCTGCAGAACAGGAACCCTGTAGTTTAAAAACTGAGTGTAAAGTGAGAAAGTTGATAAGAAATGTAGCAAAGATTAAAGAGGTTCTCCAGGCGATTTGATATTGCTTATTTTTAGGATGGGTCAACAATACTGGAGCAGTGGGGGTCCGACACCCACCTGTTGGCTCTGGAAGTGGCAGGATGTTAACATTGACAATATGGCTCCTGAACTCTTGAATAGGAACTGTTCTTAGCCGCCAGTGACCGCTACACATCGAATGGAGTTGCGCTATGTAGAAATGTCTACATCCAAGCACTGCCAGAGTTATAGCCGCGGTTCCTTGACTGTGATAGGTGACTGACCTCCAATAATCCTACGGATAAGTCCCCAAAGGCTTAAAGGATCGATTTTCACTGGTCTGATCTACAGTATTCTTATCTAGCACAACCTTTTTTTATTTTTACTTTGTAGTGTTGTACTTGTGAGCACATCACCTGTTTTATAGAGGCACATACAGCTTATTTCTATATGGAAGATCAAAATGGTTGTTTTGGGTATGTGGGATATTCTACACTAGGGTTCGGCCATTATACCGGTACCGTGCAACTGGCTGTGCCGTGTGCATGAGCCTGGTATTTATATATTGGATCTGTGCTATACACCGGAAGATCAGGGTGCAGTTTGCACAGGTCTGTAAAGGGGTAATCTGCAATGTTTCCATTTAGAATTAGAGGCATTCCTGTTACAGTTCTGACAACGGCATTGCCGATGGTACCAGTCTCACGTTTTATATCAGCAATTGCTTGTATCCATAATAAACCTTTAGTCCCCCGAGGGCTGTAAGCCGCTCATCTGCTTCGTGATTTGATATGTTTTCCTTTAATTACAGAATATTTATTTTCAGTAGAGTTAATTATATTATTTCATGGTGTCGCACCCTGGTGAGGAACAATAAACACTTCTCAAGCAGTAATACAATGATGTAATATTCTTATTGATCTTGAAATGAATATTCTCCATGGACAAAAATGTGAGGCTGATAGTCAGGAATCTTTTGGGACTTCTTCCATAGATGACTTCAACCCTTTCAAAACCTAGCGATTTTTGTCGTTTGTTTACAAGGGACAACATTTTTTTAGATTTTTCTGTCCACATAGCCAAATGAGGGCTTATTTATTGCAGAACAAGTTGTAGTTTTGAATGATCTCGTTAATTTGTGTACTGAAAGATAAGGGGGAAAGAAAAAATTCCAAATTAAAATGATGAGCGGGCCCATAATTCCACAATGATTATAGGAATAGCAAAAGTATAAGGCTCTTTAATTCTAAACTTTATAAAAAAAAAAAAAAAGTCACCATCAGTTTTTTTTTTTCATTGATGGAGCTGTGTGAGGAATTATTTGCATGCTGCACTGTTGCATGTAATAAAACAATTGTTTTATTGATACTATTTTTGTTTTTTGTTTTTTCTTTTTTGGGGGGTGGGGGAGGATCAGCGACTGAAGGGGGGGGGAAAAGCCAATTTTTTTGCCTTTTCTTTTATGTTTGATAGATGTTTTAAACAACGTTATACTTTGATATATTTGACTTTTACAGACCTATAATTATAAATTGGGGTTTTCTTAGCCCCCATAGAGGACTTGAACTTGCAATCAATTGATCGTGCATCCTATTTTCAGCAGTATTTCAACATCTAGTATAACTGCCACTTTCCTATGAAGCCTGTCTGATGCTGCGTTTCATAGAAGGGCGCAAAATGGCAGCCATGATGGCAGCCGCACCCTCCCCAGATGACGTTCCAGGTGACAATTGCATCGCAGTGGACTGATGGAAGCCAGTGCGCAAGCTCAACAGTAGGTAGGCCACTGGAATGCTGGGGTCAGTGATTGACAGCGGCATTTACATGGTTAAATGGCTGCAGACCAGAGCTAGCCCTGATCACTACTGTGAAAACCAGCTGGCGTCTGCCCATTGTAGAAGGGGCTCTGCTCCAGAGCATGCTCTGTACATCCTGCATGCTACCTGTGATGGCAATATAGGTTACCAGTTGTGAAGGCACAAGGGTCCCCATTGCACAGCATTTTCCCACTGATGAGTTCTGGTGGCTATACACATATGATTGTTGTCAGCCCAACCCACAGGACTAGCCGACTATTTAATTTGCATGGGGGGCTTCAAGCTCTTCCCCCAATGGCAGCTGGTGGGGTTGTTGGATTTTATTATGCCCAAACATTTTGTCCTCAGAGAGGATAAGCATTCTCTGAGTGCCTGGCATCAGTTTTCACCACTCTCCCTTTTTCCGATTACACGTATGGTCAAGCATGCATGTTTTTTATGGGGGGTGGGAGGGTTGGAGTGATCAGTTTACAGTTCAGCATCTAAAGTCTAAGTCCCTTGGACCGATCTTGAGTTGCAGCCCAGAGCTGCATTTGTAATTTTACTGGTTGCTGACTGAATCCATGAACACTGTGTTTTGTTAACACACTAGTAGACCAGATCAGTTGTCCCACTGACACTTTGCCCTATACAACTTCAAAAATCTATAATCACTTTTATAAAGCTCAAAAGTCTAGCTTGTGGACAATAAATGCCTGATGGAATAAAATGGTCAAAATCAGCATTTTGGGGGGCATTCATCTCAAATCTTTGGCTGGCTTTAGATGAGCTCCTATTAAGCAATGTTTTCTGCTCTGCAAAGTTCTTAAAGATTGTTTCCGATGTCAGATCACACGAGAGTGTGGTGTAAACATTACACTTCCCAGAATACAAAACGTTCTCTAGAGCGCAGAATGCAAAACATACTCTATACAGATGCTAAACGAGCCAGGGTGGCTTTAAGGCCTCCAACCTGCACAATTTCAAGTGCTGCTGAAAACATCTCCTTATTATATGTAAGTTGTCTGGATGTGCCCCTTGCCTATTGCTTGGATGGGTGCCTTACCTAGTGTCTGGCACAGTCGGTGGACAAATGACAAGGCATCGAGATCTCCTCCTCAGTGCTTCTGCGTTGCGCAATGTCAGCGCTGATTGGTTCTTTTCTTCTTTCACCATCATCGAGGTTCCAGCAGCAACTGACTTGCATGCAACAGCTTCAGGCTTAACTTGATGCATGTGACTATAACTTGCATGTGCCTGTTGGACAAAGTAGCAAGAGAAACCATGGGTTAAAAATGGCCTTTGATGTGGAAAAATGGCCATAGATACTCGTGGCTTTGAACGTCACCACTGTCTTGGTGTTCTTTTGTAAATCCAAAGCTGCTCAGTTTCAAGGAAAGTATATTAAAATGTCAATATTTTATTCCAAAATGTTTAAAACTGATAACGCCAATCCATAAAAATTCCATACTACCAATGCGTCTCTTGCATCAAGTGCCCTTAGAGCTTAAATGGAATAGTATTCATCTTTTTTTGTACACCTTTTGGTTGCAATTTAACACAAGTGGGATAGTTAATCTACCGTATATGAAATTTTGCATTCAGCACACATTTGATTATAGTGATGGAATCCAATCATGAGCACACCCCAGTGGTATTGGAACTCTAGGAGGAAACCACCATTACATTAAACATTAGTATACAACAAACTTTTTTTAAATTACATATTTAGTTGGGGGGGGTGTAATGCATAGTACTATCTGAAGAAAAAAAAAGCACTAAAAAATACTTGAAAGAGCTCTAAAAAATGCTTAAAATGCACAAGAAAACGCATGCACAAAAATGTATTTTGTATCTTTCCTAGTGTGTGGATGCTCCCCTTGCCTATTGCTTGGACGAGCGCCTTACCTAGTCTGGTCAGGCACCTTGTCTAGTGACACTATATCCTATTTTTAAGGCGTAATGTCTCTTCTTGTGAAGAGTAACATGGCATGGCCATGGCATGCTCCTTTGGGGAGCATTTCATGGCCTAAAAGTCTCCTTACAGAGGCATGTCGCTCTCCACAAGGAGAGACGTTACCCCTTATAGCCCAGTCAGGGGCCTCTTATACAGCCAAACAAAATCTTTTGCTTGGCCCTGAGGGGCACAACATCCCAAAACTCAGTCTACAAATGGAGATTCTGGTTCGGCTTTTATCCTATGTCAAGTGGCAAGGCTCGTTAAAAGATCGATATTGGCTTTTAGGATTGCTACTTTCAATAGGTGGCACTGGAGTCAAGTCCTCTTCCTCCCTTAAGAGGCAATTTGCATGTGCCAATAATAAAAAAAAAAAAAACATCAGCATGCAGGTCACATTTGAGGGGAAATGGTCCCACCTATGACCTGCTGAATTAACTTCACTTCACCTGTGCCCTTTTCCATCTTAAAAGTTGTTTGCTTATGCTCCGACAATGCACGTTCTTCTCCTGATAACATGGATAAGATCATGTTGCCTGATCCTGAATATATGTAAAAAAAAATGCTAAAGTTCAATTTCTTAACTTGTTCTGGTCTGTTCTGAAGAGCCTGTTCTGACATCATTTTGTCTGGACTTTGACCTTTTTGGACTTTGACCCCTGTAACTGATTTGTTTGTAGATCACTGGTGTTTGTATTAACAGAAAGCAAAAATTCCAACTTGTTCTTGGCATCTCTGATGTTATCTGATTACATTGATCAGTTGCTAACATTGCACTTGATTGCACAGGAGACTTTGATTTTTTTTTTCTTCCACTGAATATTTAAAGGGACACTGTCACCTGAATTTGGAGGGAACAATCTTCAGCCATGGAGGCGGGGTTTTGGGGTTTTTGATTCACCCTTTCCTTACCCGCTGGCTGCATGCTGGCTGCAATATTGGATTGAAGTTCATTTTCTGTCCTCCGTAGTACATGCCTGCACAAGGCAATCTTGCCTTGCGCAGGCGTGTACTATGGAGGAAAGAGAATGAACTTCAATCCAATATTGCAGCCAGCGGGTAAGGAAAGGGTGAATCAAAAACCCCAAAACCCCGCCTCCATGGCTGAAGATTGTTCCCTCCAAATTCAGGTGACAGTGTCCCTTTAAATAACGGTGTCTATTGTATGTATACATTTAACTGTAGAGAAATGTGTAAAAAGTAAATATATATCAGGGAGATTACTTAAAACTTGAGACTGGATGAAGTGGAATCTTGTATTGTCATTCCATGTCTCACAGAAGATATGCTCTTTTGACCTTCTTCTGGGGCCATGTTTTATTCTTTTTCTCCACTGCATTATGCCTCTTGCTTATGATTGGTCGACTACATGAAGGGGAAAAGTACACACCCCTTCTGAGATGAATCCCCCATGTTCACGCTCCCTTTGATTTATCATAAATTATAACCTAAACTTTACAAGCGAATATGTGTGCAACAGAGAGAAGAAATTTTAAAATATAAAAAAGATGTTTTATTCAGCTCTGCGACCACTATTCCTTGTTCTGACCAATTTAACCTGCTAAAACTGGTAAAGGGTCTTCTTAAAGTAAAATGTTACAATTATTATAACAAGGGAGAATGAACATAAATTTTTACCAGATGACCTTTTCCTACTTACCCAAAGGTCCTGAAATATAACCGAACCCATTAAACCTAAGTTAAGTCACTAAGCTTAGGAGTCGAGTATTAGGGTAGCCACACACAGGTACACACATTTTGACATGCGGATAATCGGTACAAACAAAATGCTCATGGCCTGAGTGTTGGGCTCTCCATGCATGTGCTGTGACGGTGACACAGCCGCGACAAAAGCAGCTGCGGCGCCGGACAGCTGACCAGCCGGGGCGCTCCATGTATCCAGGTTCCCTCTACAGCTTATTCGGCAAGCGCTATAGCTTGCCCAATAAGCAGGGACCCAATCAAATTCGCTCACCTCTATCGAGCAGCGCTGCGATCAGTCCATTTAAGCGGGCAATAAGATGCCAGTATTCTGAATGGCACTTGGTAGTGTATAGTCCTATTAGGCTATGTTTACACATCAAAAATGAGACAGGTTATGGCTTGAATTTTGCTCTGAAATCCACATCAAATCGGCTTTCAATCTGTCTCCTTATGAGTGAATAAGTATAATATGTATATTTATTACGGTATATTCTATGGTCGTCACTGGGACTGGCCAACCTTGTGTGTGTGTGTGTGTGGAGCCTCACTACTCTCCCATAACGGGAGATATTACAGAGATGAGGATTGCTTGATCCTTCTCTTTTTTTTTTTCTTGTAACTCCTACTTTGGAGGAGGAATAAAGTACGAAACTAATATGC
This sequence comes from Ranitomeya imitator, assembly GCF_032444005.1. Taxonomy (NCBI): domain Eukaryota; kingdom Metazoa; phylum Chordata; class Amphibia; order Anura; family Dendrobatidae; genus Ranitomeya; species Ranitomeya imitator. Next base: position 483,873,039 of record NC_091283.1, read on the forward strand.
TTTTTTTTTTTTTTTTTATAAGGTCTACTCAAATGCCCCAATGTGCATGTTAGGATGAGTGCATACTTAATGAAAAAGCTGGGAGCTAAACAAAACACAAACATTGTGGTGTTTTATTCCTAGCTAATTTGTGTTGATTACTCATTCCTATGAGTTTATGATTAATTTTATATTACACTGTGTTCCAGAGCCGGTTTCTCCAAAGAGAAGGCCTCACAGATCCGGTAAGTTCCCACTTAGTGTTTTGTTGTCATCTTCTCATAATTTTACCTTTTTATAAGAGCTTTAAAGGGATTTTTCACCAGGTTTTTGCTACCTCATCTGAAAATAACGTGATGTAGGTGCAGAGACCCTGATTCCAGCAATGTTACTTAATTTACTGGTACTTTACTGATCTAGCAGTTCTCTGAATGCTGAGCTCTGTATAACACAGACCACACCCCTGATTGGTAGCTTTTCTGTGCATAGGCAGAAAGCTGCCAATCTGTGGTGGGGGTGGAGTTGGACTACATGGCAGCAGAGCAAGTAGTCTTTTCTTTAAATAAAAACTGCAAAAATCAGCCTAGTAAGTGATACATTATGCTGCTCACAGATTAAATGGCCTAAACCTCGTGACAGATTTCCTTTGTATGGGTTGATCACTACTGGACAAAAATGCTGGCATCAAAATCCAGAAGGTGCAGCATTCACATTTAACCAATCCAAAAGACACTGCTTTGTGTGCTTTTGACAAAATGTCTGTGTCCGATCACAGCCCATAAGTGAATGGCCCCTTAATGTAGCCAGTTGTTCACAATATTGCAATTCAGGTGTAACTGCAGTTCTCCCTCTCCACACCTATTTCATAGGCATATGATCTCAAACACTTTGTTCCCGCCATAATGTACGGAATGCTAATCAGGGAAGAATCTAATCTGCAACTATATTAACATTCTATCTACTATAAAGAGGAAAGAGCAGTACATGCAAAAAACGGGTGGAACACCACAAATCAATAATTTCTATCTACTATATGCGGTAATTGTCTAAGGGTCACTTCCGTCTTTCTGTCTGTCCTTCTGTCTGTCTGTCACGGATATTCATTGGTCGCAGCCTCTGTCTGTCATGGAAATCCAAGTCACTGATTGGTCATGGCAAAACGCCATTGCCACGACCAATCAGCGACTGGCACAGTCCGCCGGCAAAATGGCCTCTCCTTCCTCCCCGCAGTCAGTGCCCGCTCCATACTCCCCTCCAGTCAGCCCTCACACAGGGTTAATACCAGCGTTAATGGACCGCGGTGTAACGCACTCCATTAACGCAGCTATTAACCCTGTGTGACCAACTTTTTACTATTGATGCTGTGTATGCAGCATCAATAGTAAAACGATCTAATGTTACAAATAATAATAATAATAAAAAAAAGGTTATTCTCACCCTCCGACGTGCGCGCTGTCCTCGGCAGTGCAAGCGGCAGGTACCGGTGCTAAGGATGCTATGCAAGAAGGACCTGCCATGACGTCATGGTCATGTGACCATGATGTCATCACAGGTCCTGTGCTCATACCAACCCTGGGACCGGAAACTGCCACATGCACCACACACAGGCGCCAGGACTACAAGGGGCCCACGGAAGGTGAGTATATGTTTATTTTTTAGTTTGTCTTTTTTAACCACACATATAGTGCCCACATTGCTATATACTACGTGGGCTGTTACATACTGCGTGGGCTGCGTTATATACTACATGGCTGCTATATACTATGTGGGCAATGTTATATACTGTGTGGGCTGCATTATATACTGCATGGCTGCTATATACTACGTAGCCAGTGTTATACACTATGTGGGCAATGTTATATACTGCGTGGGCTGTGTTATATACTGTGTGGCCACTGTTATATACTGCGTGGCCTGTATTAACGCATCGGGTATTCAAGAATATGTCGTGGCCTGTGCTATATACTATGTGGCTGCTATATACATACATATTCTAGAATACCCGATGCGTTAGAATCGGGCCACCATCTAGTTAGTAATAAAGGTACAAATACCGCTGGGGAAGTTTAACCCAGAAATGCACTTGGTAGTATTACTTGCTAGTCATGCAAATAAATGGCCTTTCTTGGATTAGGGTCCACATGTCCTAATATACCCTTTAATGAGATACAAATAAAAATGCAATTTTCTCTTTTTTTAATAATGTACAGCATGACCTTCCACAGCATATACAGCTGTGCTTACATAATGTTGTTACCATGTAAAACAAAAGAGGAGCTTAAAGGAGTGATCTGAAATATAAATGAGTTTCATCCTAAATCCCAATCTATTTAATGCCACAATGTAAATAATTTCGTATATACTTGAATTTAAAATTCAATATCGTTCCCTAACTATACAAACATTTTTTTCCCTACTTTTTGATGACCTTGAGGATCCCAGTGCATGGTGTATAGGCTGACCCTGCACGATGTTCACTGAATTATATGCATAATGACTGTGCGCTCTCTCACCACTTCAGATCAGTAGTAATAGTAATGAGTCAGCAAAAGAGCGCACTGTCAATGCAGGTTATAAGGATACCTTGTTTGCAGAGACCAGCACCACCCTCACAAATAACTTCACTTGGGAGGTGGTCTCTGCACACCGGGTATTCTGACAATGTGCTCTGTTGCTGCTGATCTGAGCTGGCGAGAGTGCGCTATCCTTGTGCAGGGAATAGCCCAGACCCTGAAACTGAAGTCACTGACTCTTTGCTTCAGGAAGGGGGCAGGAGCACCAGCTGTGACATTAATCAAAAAGTAATTGGGGCAGAGGGGATAAAACCACTTGGTGTAGTTAGGGGAAATATATGGAATTTTTAATTCAAGTAGATTAGAAAATGGTTGTAGATTATGGCATTAAATAGGGATTTAGCATAAAAATAAATTTCTATTTCTGACCACCACTTTAAAAACATAGTGGTAAAAAGTAGTGAATAATAACCTGCCTATATCCTCACAGGGGATAGTTTAAGGATCCTGGAGGCTCTCTCCCATGTAGAAGTGAAGAAAGGGGAGCAGGCAGAATTGCGCTGTTCAATCCAGGGAACCCCACCACTGGCTGCTTCATGGGTGCGGAACAAGAAACCGGTATGGAAAACATAGCTGGGTGTGAGCGGACTGTATATGGCGTTTCACTGGAGACTCACTGTCATTAGGCTGGAAACTGAAAGTGGTTGTATCTCCGTATCAGGAAATTGGTTATATCTATGTGCTTCTCAATCGTCTTCCTTCCTTCAGCTGCTACAATGTGTATTCAGTACAGTGGGTTTTGTCAGTTTAGCTGTGGGTCCAATTTTGGCTTTTGTATTGGGACTCGGAGCTTTGAACATGTTGCAGGAGTTTAGAAAAAAGGGTCCTGGTGCTTTTCCACTATTTGGATGCAGTTACCATCCTTAAACTAATGGCGGTGCCCTCCCTTCCATGTATCAACAGCTTGTTATTCATTATCCCCAGATAGGAGAAAATAGGGTCCCAGAGGCTGCATCCCTAAAACAGCTGAGCCATCCGTACTATCCTGTCCCACTTTGTCTGACCACCACCTGGGCAACAAGGAGGGCGCTCCCTTAACACCAGCAGAAGCAGTAACAATGGGTAGTGCCACGGAAAGGTGGATTGATCTCTCCAGGGATACCACCAGGAGCACCATGGATGAGTGATTGCACCCCACAGGCTCTTCACAAATATTGTTCATTACAACACTCCACCTAATAACTTCAGGGTGGCAGTGGGGTCTGGATAATGGCAAAGAACCAAGTCTGCGATCCCAGAAAAAGGCTGAAGTCCATTGATTGAGTGTTGTTATGCAGCTTTATCCCGTTCACTTCACTAAGGCTAAGCCACCATATTGGATACAGTCCATAGACTAGAGTGGCGTCATGCCTGAGAGGTAGGAGGAGAGAACCTATATTATTCTTTTACATCCCCTATAAGACATACACTTGGCTTTTTGATAAGGATTTTCAGAATTCTTTTCTAAAATTTTCTTTGAAAACAAAAAAAAATCATAGACCTTGTGAATCCCACTACTTGAGCTGGTAATTAAATTTAATGTAGTAAAAATGGCAATGATGTGATATGTATATATTGCCAAATATGTGCTCTGGATGTGTTCTTTACTTAGAAATTGTCAAGGGCACGACGAGGGAAATGACGCCGGGGTGAAGTGTTAATCTGCCTTCCTCTCCTATACACACAGGACATTGGGTATAGCGAGATTAGGGTAGCTCATAGATAAATCTGTACCACTTTCCTCATCTCCTCTCATAATCCTCTAATTTTGTAATTTTTTAGGTTGTTGACAGCCCTCGTATTTCTGTACGGACATCAGAGACCGAGAGCTGCCTGGTGATTAAACAAGTGTGTGAGGAAGACGGCGGGAACTACACATTGTGCGTGCAAGACCAGACCGGGAGCATACAGCATCACGCAAGCCTCGCTATTGTGGGTGAGTAATGAGAATGGGGCGTGGAGTCAGATGACATGAGTTAATTCAGCTCATTGGATAATGTAATCTGTAGGTATTTCAAATTACTCTGTCCTATATTTAAAATGTGGATATTAATATCTTGCCTTAGAAGAAAAAACCTACATTGTTAGCCTTTGTCACTTTCCTGTCCCATGTCTGGCACATCAAGAAGCCATTACAATATGTAGTCCACAAGAAAGGAGGTGTCTACCACTTATAAACTGATCCTTGAAAGCGTCATTCTTATTTAAAGCACTCCCATCAAAGTTTTTATCTTTTTAATATATTGCAATTCTCATACTATATGGCACTGTGTACTTAAAATTGCTTATTTAACCCTTACACCAGCTAATTCATCTGTTCTCCATTAGGTCTGTTCTGTAACTTCACATGATTAAAAACTGACTAGCTAAATCATTCTAAGCTCTATGTAGCAACAGGAGGTCAATTTTGCCTCTTTGACTAATCAGTCACAGCAAAAGTCCCTGACAGGGGCAGAGCAGCTGGGTCAGGAGTTGAAGAGGGGAATGATAAATGCAGGGACAAGAAACTTCATGTTTCTACATAGAGCAGAGAAAGGAGAGGAGTTAGCTAGGTAGAAAGGTAGAAAGGTAGAAAGGTAAAATGAGCAATTGTAAGTACACAGTGCTACTGTACATAATATGATGACCCCTTCATGACCGGAGCTTTTTTCAGTTTTGCGTTTTCGTTTTTCGCTCCCCTTCTTTCCAGAGCCATAACTTTTTTTTATTTTTACGTCAATATGGCCATGTGAGGGCTTATTTTTTGCGATACAAGTTGTACTTTTGAACGACATCACTGGTTTTACCATGTCATAAACTCGAAAATGGGGAAAAAAATTCTAAATGTGGTGAAATTGCAAAAAAACTGCAATCATACACTTGTTTTTTGTTTGGCTTTTTTGCTAGGTTCACTAAATGGTAAAACTGACCTGCCATTATGATTCTCCAGGTCATTGAGTTCATAGATAAAAGAGCCTAGACATGTTTGGTGTCTAAGTGGTGAAAAAAAAATTCCAAAATTTACCCCCCCAAAAAATTGCGCCATTTTCCGAGACCCGTAGCATCTCCATTTTTCATGAACTGGAGTTGGGGTTAGAGTTTAGCTTTTGCATGCCGAGCTGACGTTTTTAATTATACCACTTTTGTCCGTTATTTTGATCGCCTGTTATTGCATTTTAATGCAATGTCGCCACGACCAAAAAAAAAATAATTTTGGCCTTTCAATTTCTTTTTCTCACTACACCGTTTAGTGATCAGGTTAATCCTTTTTTTTTTTCTTTTTTATCGGGCAATTCTGGACTCGGCAATACCAAATAGGTGTATGTTTGATTTTTTTTTTTTTGTTTTGTTTTATTTTGAATGGGGCGAAAGGGGGGTGATTTAACCCCTTGCAGATGTCGGACAGGTAGTACTTCCTACGTCAGAAGCCCTGCTTTGAGGAAGGCTGCGGTGGTGAGCCCACCTCAAAGCCACAACATGTCAGCTGTTTTCAACAGTTAATATGTGCCCACAATAGGCGCGGCTGGAATCTCAATCCGCCCGCCCCTATTAACTGTTTAAATGCTGCTTTCAAACTCTGACAGCGGCATTTAACAAGCACTTCTGGCCATCGGGCTGGAAATACGTGCACTGCTGACCCGTCACATGATCGGGGGTCAGCAGTGCGTCAGCATGACAACCAGAGGGTCTCCTTGAGCCTTGATGCTGGATGCCTGATTGCTATGAGTGCCATCCTGTGGTCGGCGCTCATAGCAATGCTATAATTCTACTACATAGGGGCGATCTGAGCATCGCCTCTATGTAGCAGAGGTGATCGAGTTGTGGCGGCTTCTAGCCTCCAATGGAGGCTATTGAAGCATGCCAAAAGTAAAACAAAAAAAAAGTGTTTAAAAATATGAAAAACAAAACCAAAGCATAAAAAGTTCAAATCAAACCTACACATATTTGGTATCACCGCGTTCAGAATCGCCCGATCTATCAATAGAAAAAAAGAATTAACCTGATCGCTTAACGGCGTCCCGATAAAGTCAAAACGCCAGAATTACTTTTTTTAGTCTCCACAACATTGCATTAAAATGCAATAACGGGCGATCAAAAGAACGTATCTGCACAAAAGTGTTATCATTTAAGAACGTCAGCTTGGCGCAAAAAAATAAGCCCTCACCTGACCCCAGATCACGAAAAATGGAGGCGCTATGGGTATCGGAGAATGGCACAATTTCATTTTATTTTTTTAGCAAACTTTGGAATTTTTTTTTCACCACTTAGATAAAAAAGAACCTAGACCTGTTTGGTGTCTATGAACTCGTAATGACCCAGAGAATCATAATGGCAGGTCAGTTTTTAGCATTTAGTGAACCTAGCAAAAAAGCCAAACAAAAAATAAGTGTTGGATTGCACTTTTTTGCATTTTCACCGCTCTTGTAATTTTCTTCCCGTTTTCGAGTGCACGACTTGATTGGCTCTGCTACTTAGAGGCGATGCTTCTTAGATCGCCTCTATGTAGCAGAATTACTGCATTGCTATGAACACCGACCACAGGGAGTCAGTGGTGTGCATATTTCCGGCTCCATGGCCAGAAGCGCTTGTTAAATGCCGCTGTCAGTTTGACAGCAGCATTTATCTAGTTAATAGGTGCGAGCCGATCATGATTCCGCCCGCGCCTATTGCGAACACATGTCAGCTTTTCAAAACAGCTGATATGTCCCGACTTTGATGTGGGCTCACGGCCGGAGCCCACATCAAAGCGGGGGTACTGCCATTGCATGTACTATCCCGTCTAATGGCAGTAAGGGGTTAAAGGAGGTTTCCGGGACTTTACAAAAAATGTATCTTATGTATATTTTGTGCGGATTTCACCTGTGTTTTTACAATTATGAAACGGGTGTAAAACGCTGCAGAATCCGCACAAGTAATTGAAATGCCACGGAAAATAGACCACAGCTTTTCCGCGTGGAATTTTCAGCAGCATGTGCACTGCAGATTTGGTTTACATGGTACTGTACAGCGCATAGTAAACTGCTGCGAATCCGCAGCGTCAAATCCGCAGCGTGTACACATACCCTAACAGTTACGTAATTGCAACTTACCTGCCTGTTATGCCCTGCATCGCTCTTCCCCCGGCACCGAACGGTCATAGACACTCCTGCCAAGGGATTCAGCTGCTGCGACGGGGGGGACTTCCAAAATAATTTTGATGGACAGCCGGTTCCACCAGTAAGGCAGCGGGGATCCGGCTACCAATCAGAATAACCTCGGAAGTCCCACCGCGTCGACAGTGGAGCAGAAAAGAAGCCTCCGCTCTGTAGATGTGATATCGACAGAGGCCTCTGAATACCCGGCAGGAGTGTTTCTGACTGCCCTGTGCTGGGGGAGAATGGTACACTGGGCACAAAAGGCAGGTAAATTGCAAATACCTGCCTGTTCGGGCTTTGATACTTTTTTAAAAAAAAATTTATTTTTCTTGTAAAATCCCAGATACCCCATTTTAAGAATATATAAAAACTTTCATGGGAGTGCTTCTTTAAAGTTCAATGTAACAGTCACAGAATGTCATCTTGTTCTTCGTATGGCATCACCGTTCTTGGCTTTGCGTTTTGTCAAGCAGAGCTATTCTGCTTTGGCCTGGTTATTTAGATACAGGGTTTGGGGAGTAAACTGAATCTTTTACCCTGGGTAATTTTTTGTTATTAGAGTAGATGGACATCCATCTGCAAATTCACTTAATTTCCTGGATGATTAGTGCAGCAAGCTACTTTATTCTGACCATGCAATGGATCCAAGAATAACCTAAAATTCTATGGGGGTAGGGTTATGGCTTTTGTGTAGAGATCCCTATCTAAATAACACGTGGGAAGGTGTGATTCATGATTGGGATGGTTGATATATTTCAAAGGAATTACAGTGCACCTCTAAGTGACTGCTTTGCATCATCCTTTGACTATCTCACCACCATGGTTTACTTTGATGTGTCCTCCTCTGCAGACTAATGATGTATCTCCACCTCTTCACATTCCTCCAGGTTGTTGTCTATTGTCTTAATTATTCATTGACTGCATGACTAATTACTATGGAGTGGTACGCAAAACTGTGTGTACAGTGCTCAGGGCAAATGAGTACATCCCTTTTTGAAAAGTAAGATTTTGATCATTATTTCATTGTCCTTATGTGGGACTCAGAGTGCTCCTGGTGTTGGAAGCTACATTTCATTGATGGTATCATGAATTCGCAGATGTACTGCTCTATACTGAGGTACAATGCCAAGTGTCAGATAAAAGCACTCCGCCACTGGACTCCAAAATAGTATTTTGTGAAATCACACTTTTGTATCAGACAGTCTGGTGTACAAGGTTTGATGAATGCCAGAAGAACGTTAGCTGCCTAACTGCATTGTGCCAGCTGTAAAGTTTGAGGCGGGAATAATGCTATAGGGTTGTTTTTCCAAGTATTGGCCTAGACCATTAGTTCCTGCAAAGGGAAATCTTAGAGGTTGTCTACTGCTTTATCAATGATGACCTTTCCTCAGCATCAGTCAGGGTTCGACATTAGGTACCCCCACCGATCAGGTGTTATCGATGTCAGCGGCGGCCACCCGCCGGAAGTGCTCAAATGCAGAACTGTTCCATCTTTTGAGAGTGGCCACAGCCACTAACTACACATCCTTCTAATATTCAAATCAGTAGGAGGCGGATGTGCAGTAACCGTCCGCGACCACTATCAGAAGATGGAGCAGCTCCACAATTGATCATTTTTGGCCGGCTGCTGCCGACACAGAACAGCTGATCGGCAGGGGTGCCGGGTGTCTTACCCTGACTTCTCAAACATTGATGACCTGTCCTGAGGCTAAAGTAGTGGACAACCTCTTTAATACATCAGTATCCAAGACATTTTGGACAATTGGGCCTTAACCAAACTTTTGTCACAAAGTTGGAAGTGACTTTTCTGCTCCCCATGATTGTGCCCAGTGCACAAAGCAAGGTCCATAAAGGCATGGTTGGGGAAGCTAGCTGTTGAAGAACTTAATTGGCTGCACAGAGGGCTGACCTCAACCCAATCCAACCGCTCTTGGGATGAACTAAAACAAGATTGTGAGCCTGACCATCTCCCCAACAGTGTCTGACCTCACAAATGCACGTCTGGAAAATCTTGTAGAAAGCCTTCTCAAAGTGTCTCTGTGAATTTTTGCTCATTTGTGTAGAAAAGTGGAAGTGGACAGGGGCAGTAAATACTGCAACCCTTTTTTTTTTTTTTTCTTTCTTTTTTTTTATTTTAATTCTTGAATTTTTGGAGTAATTTTTTTTTATTTATTCCGCTTTTGGTGGCTTTGCTTTTAATTTTAGTTTGAGGACCCTTGGTGCTGGTTGCAAGCTTGCATATCTTGACCAAAATATCAACTAATACCTCATATATTATGTTTATTATTTAGCATTTTTCAGGGAGCAGCCAAGCAACTAATTTTTGGCCTTGTAAACTAGGGTGTCTGTTCTCATGAGGTACACTTAGATAGTGATGGTTAGCCCGCCAAATCTTATAGTATGTGCGTCATTAATAGTCTGTAAGCCAGACACTTTGCACTACCTGTGTGTGAGCAGAGCCCTATACAAGCCACTTTGGTGCAATTTAATACTAGGCAATCGCCCCCTCTATGAATTGGTAGGTTGAGTTGTTTGTCTCATCAGTATTTTGCATCGGCATTGCCGCCATCTTTACTATATGGGTTTTCTGCATCCTGAGTCTGCAGGCACTCTGAATCGTGACAGTGTGTGTGATGCACACATTTTCATGATAGAAAAGAAGATGGAGGAGTCCAATCAACGCATGACGGCAGGTAGGAAAATTGCATTCATGCAGCCACGTGACCTTCCATCCTCCCCCCCCTCGTGACACTACTATTCATTGCTCCTGTGATACAGCGCATACGTGTCCTGTTCTCTGGCTGAGAATGGAGCTTGGACCTCTTATTTTCAGTAATGAGACTCCCAAACGCAAGACCTCTATCTAACTTTTGTGAACTTTCAGATTTGTTCAAAATGGCTTTTTAATATTCATTTCAATGTGTTAACCAAGAATCCCTTTTTTTTTTTTTTTCAATTTTTTCGTGGTACAGATCGCCCATCTCCACCCTCAGGGAAGCCCCTCATCTCGGCCTTGCAGCAGTCCTCTCTCACGCTCTCCTGGTCAGGGCCAAGCTATGATGGTGGCAGTGTGGTTCTGAGATACAGTGTAGAAGTAAAGCAGGTTGGAGAGGTCAGCTGGAGGCTACTGACAGATGTCTGTACCAGCACCTCTTATCATGTGACGGAAGGACTGGTGCCTGGAGAACGATACCAGTTTCGAGTGAGAGCGGCCAACATGTATGGAATGAGTGAAGCCGGAGCTGAGTCTGACGCTGTTATCATGGCGTCTAGCGGAGGTAAGACATACAGAGGTTGCTCTACTAAGATGAACTACTCAGGTCAAGACTTCACTACCAGCCGATTACAAAAAGGCAATGTTTGAGGGCCACTGTGGTGGCTATAGGCCCATGACTTTTGGATATGGGATGGACCCCACTCCTTCTTAAAACCACCATAACTACTGTAAACCTAGGTACTAAAATAAATACACAAAACACATTATTTTGGTTGTCAAAATGGCCACAGCTTTTATTCAAATCACAGGATTAAATAATCACAGTAGGAGTCAGGTGGAGTGCTAGTACATTGGGATTCACAAGTACTGCGATATCCCCAGCTGTCTGACATACAGCACCAGGACAGACAGCCATAAAGGGGCGGCACGCACTGGCTTGCCATTCAAGCAGAGCCAGTAAACTTTCAGGGCACCAATGACCCTATTATCCTCACCCTGTGCTTAACCACTGTGCCCGCCCCTGATTGATGTTACCATTACAACGTCCTTGAGGCTGGCCACCGAAGCCGAGCCTGCTCACCACCATGAGGTTTTACATCCTCTATTAGTTAAAATGAGTCCACCTTAACTTGTCTGCAACTTCCACCTGACTCCTAAACCGCAAAGCCGTGACGGGTTATAAATTCCAAGTCTCATTTGACACCTTTTTTTTTTTTTTTTTTTTTTTTTATAATTAAAGGGAACCTGTCACCCCGTTTTTTGAGATTGAGATATAAATACTGTTAAATAGGGCCTGTGCTGTGCGTTACTATGGTGTATGTAGTGTACCCTGATTCCCCATGTATGCCGAGAAATACATTACCAAAGTCGGCGTTTTCGCCTGTCAATCAGGCTGGTCTGGTCAGGTGGGCGTGTTCACAGCGTTCTTTTCTTCCCCAGGTTTCCGTTGGTGGCGTAGTGGTGTGCGCATGTCCAAGGTCCGGATTCCCTGTGCCCACGTGAAGACACAGCGCGCGATCTGCGCTGTCATTCCTTTCATCGGTGCGGGCGGCCATCTTCCTGGGGCCGCGCGTGCGCAGATGTAGTGCTCTGCTGCACGGGGCTTCAGGAAAATGGCCGCGGGATGCCGCGCGTGCGCAGAAGAGATCGCGGCGGCCATTTTCCCAAAGCCGAGTGCATCTCGGCTTTGGGAAAATGGCCGCCGCGATCTCTTCTGCGCACGCGCGGCATCCCGCGGCCATTTTCCTGAAGCCCCGTGCAGCAGAGCACTACATCTGCGCACGCGCGGCCCCAGGAAGATGGCCGCCCGCACCGATGAAAGGAATGACAGCGCGCTGTGTCTTCACGTGGGCACAGGGAATCCGGACCTTGGACATGCGCACACCACTACGCCACCAACGGAAACCTGGGGAAGAAAAGAACGCTGTGAACACGCCCACCTGACCAGACCAGCCTGATTGACAGGCGAAAACGCCGACTTTGGTAATGTATTTCTCGGCATACATGGGGAATCAGGGTACACTACATACACCATAGTAACGCACAGCACAGGCCCTATTTAACAGTATTTATATCTCAATCTCAAAAAACGGGGTGACAGGTTCCCTTTAAATCATTTTTGCAAACTTAAAAATTAGGAGTCCCTGCAAAAGCATTAATGGGACTAAACTTGGCAAACCCCCGACTCACAAAGAGTCATCCTACAGCGCTCAGGAGAGGAAAAACCCCCTGTGGAGGAAACCTCCAGGGAACCATGGCTGAAGGATTGCCCTTCCCTTGGGCTTAGAAGGTTGCCACAAATAATAACTCTTTATAGCCAATATACAATTGAACCTGGTACAAGATATACAATGACAAATTCAAAAATACAATAAAGCATTTATCATTATACAAGCAATAATTAAAAAGTGTAAGGACAGAGATTATAAACAGGGCGGGAGGGCGGGTAATGTTTCCTCCTGTCCATCGTGTGAGAGAAAGAGGGAGAGCCAGAGTTGCCTCCCCTATATAAGCCCCACCCTCCTCACAGTAATACACCAGGCACAAACATCTAAACTCCTTCCTCTTAAAGCAACATCACTCTTGTTTAAAATCTACACTGCAATACAAACAAAGGCTGCAGGAGTTCTCAGTCCACCCATCCCCAAGTCATGTCCACCTCCGTCTAGTCTCCGGTGGTTTCTTGACTTTTGGATATGGGATGGACCCCACTCCTTCTTAAAACCACCATAACTACTGTAAACCTAGGTACTAAAATAAATACACAAAACACATTATTTTGGTTGTCAAAATGGCCACAGCTTTTATTCAAATCACAGGATTAAATAATCACAGTAGGAGTCAGGTGGAGTGCTAGTACATTGGGATTCACAAGTACTGCGATATCCCCAGCTGTCTGACATACAGCACCAGGACAGACAGCCATAAAGGGGCGGCACGCACTGGCTTGCCATTCAAGCAGAGCCAGTAAACTTTCAGGGCACCAATGACCCTATTATCCTCACCCTGTGCTTAACCACTGTGCCCGCCCCTGATTGATGTTACCATTACAACGTCCTTGAGGCTGGCCACCAAAGCCGAGCCTGCTCACCACCATGAGGTTTTACATCCTCTATTAGTTAAAATGAGTCCACCTTAACTTGTCTGCAACTTCCACCTGACTCCTAAACCGCCACCAGCGAGGCCATTTGACACCTTGAATGGACTCGACCCCCATCACCCATGCCTAATAAAGTCATCAACCAGATCTGCATGCTATGGAAAGACTGTGCATATAAGGAACAAAATTCCAGGACTGCAACAGATTAATTTTATCAATGCAACACTACCAAATTATGATCGATAATATGGTAACTACAGCAAAATAACAGCCGCTAAACACCCTGCAATGTGGATCCTATAATAGGGAATGCAGAAACTAAACCATAACAAAGGGGTAGCCACAGTCTGACTACCTGTATAATGACATCTGTGATGCCTCAAAAACTATTATACTGCATGTATTGTAGCCAGCTCTAATAACTCACTAATTCACAGATTTCAGTTCAAGAAACCACCATTACATACAGTAGCTGGGCTGTGCAGTAACCAATTCTTAAACCCACTTACTATTACTACCCAAAAAGTGATGAGTGTATATAAAGAGAAAGATACTATAAACAAGGAGTAATTAAAAGCCATACACAATATAAAATCGACATTATAACCGATCATTAAATAATTTAAATAATTTCTGCAATATTTGGACATGGTAAATGAAATAAGCCTATTGCAGAAAAGTCTACAAAGACATTATTAATAACCTTGCCACGCCATTGTTAATTGCTTTACAGGCACTTGATAACATATACCATTAACCTTCTCCAACTGGGACAAAGGCATTGGGAATAGGCACATTGCCCTTCGTGTCAATGCACTTGATGTCTTCACCCCTAGCCGCTCCCACTGGCTAAAGGGCATCGGGATGCATTTTATTACTTTTCTCTTAGTCACTCCCACTGACTCCAGGGCATCCATATTAGGTACATTGCTCTTCAGTTTGATGCTCCAGATTACTGCATTCTCCAGACAACAACCTTGAAAGAAATAGGAGTTGGTCAATATAAACAGTCAAAATCAGTGCCTCAGCATTCTCAAGTCACAGGTACTATTCAGGACCTCGTCCAACACACCAGGCATATGACCTGTCCAGGTGCTATTCAGGACGTCAGTCCAACACCCCAGGCATATAACCTGTCCAGGTGCTATTCAGGACATCAGTCCAACATCCCAGGCATATGACCTGTCCAGGTGCTATTCAGGACGTCAGTCCAATACCCCAGGCATATAACCTGTCCAGGTGCTATTCAGAACATAGTCCAACACCCCAGGCATATGACCTGTCCAGGTACTATTCAGGACCTCGTCCAACACCCCAGGCATATAACCCAATTTGTATGCATGTAGAATATGATTGCCATGACCACAGGGACTTTACCCTAACAGGGTCTTGTAAGATATAAATGCTTCTGGAGACCAGGGGGCCATACCATGATGGTCACTCCTCCACACCAGGGGGCCATACCAAAGATGGTTACATCTCCATTCCACGGGGTCATACTATGATGTACACCCCTCCATCCAGGGGCCACACCCGAGATGTTTACTCCTCCACACAAGGGGTGATACTATGATGAACACCCCCCCCCCTAAACAGAGGGTCCATACCTGAGATGGTTACCCCTACTGACCAAATTATAATTAGCTTCAAGGACCCACTAAAAAAGAAACAAATAAGTGCTTTTTTTTTTTTTTTTAAATACACACCTTTATTAATACAAACATACAATAACCCAACAAAGCATAAATAACCTTAGCTAGCTGGGAGGAGTCCTTGAAGCTCATAAGATCTGGAGATTACCAAGCATAAAGTGAACATAAAATGTACCAAAAATTACTCCCAGCCGTTACCCCACTGGCTCGGGAGCACCATAACCACAGGGTTCCAATGTTCACTTGAACTTCCTGAGGATCCGACAAACCTTTGCCGAAACTCCCCTCCACATTTCACCAGATCAGAACCATATTTAATACCAAAAGGAAGAATCCATATCCCAATGGATCCCCCAGACCAATTTGTAACGAACTTCAAGGAACCCCCCAACTGCCCGGCTCCAGGTAATCCACTTAGTCTGTGCTATCCACCATCTTAGGTAATATAAAATTTAGCACTCAGTGGATATACACCATTCCTGCAAATATATGAAGGGGACAATATAAGAATTAAAAACAGCATACAATAAAACATCAAAGCATAAAGAACATTAACATGCTGGGAGGAGTCCTTGAAGCTCATAAGATCTGGTGATTACCAAACAAAAAGTGAACATAAAATGTACCAACAATTACTCCCAGCCGTTACCCCACTAGCTCGGGAGCACCATAACCACAGGGTTCCAATGTTCACTTGAACTTCCTGAGGATTCAACAAACCCTTGCTGAAAATCCCCTCTACCATTCACCAGATCAAGAACCAAATTAAATTCCAAAAAGAGGAATCCATATCCCAATGGATCCCCCAGACCAATTTATAACCAACTTCAAGGACCCCTCCCCCCCCCCTAACTGCACAAGATGTGGGATAAGTGAAGATGAAAACACCATGTAAGTTTACAACCAAGGTATATTACAGGTTGATCCTGGAAAATGTCCCATCATAAGGTCAGATACATTCGATGATGGGCAATGCTGTTATATGCTGTAACAATAAAGAAGCCGCCTGCTCCTCTACAGCAGTTACAGACAGGCTCTCTAACCACCAGCTGCACATACATCATAAGAAAATATAATATGTAGATCTAGTATAAGCTGCCTGCAGCCATAAGTGTATGTGCAGAAAATGGCAAGGTCTGTGTCCCCAGTCAGTCACACTACCTACATACAATAGACGAGAGACAGGGCTGAAAACTGGGCCCATGATGTGTTCTCCAGAGCAAGGTGCAGCATCACACTAGGAGTGCCCACTCACTGCCCGCCATGTGCTGAGTTATTAGTGCCCACTCACTGCCCCCGCCATGTGCTGAGTTATTAGTGCCCACTCACCACCCCACCATGTGCTGAATTACTCCCCGAATAATTATTGACACCTGATAAAATATATATAGTAAGGCTCCAGGTAATCCACTCAGGCTTCAGGCTTGTGATAAGCTGCCTGCAGCCATAAGTATATACAGAAAAAGGGGTGGATATATCAGGCAGGACAGCATGCAACATAATAGGACTAAAGGCTGCCTTATCTCCAGAAATAAAGCACGGATTTGGAAGTCATGTACAGATTATATGTGCAGCAAGGAAAATAACCTGGAGACCCAGGATCTAACATGTACTCAAAGTCTGTATACATGATAAGCATGCTGCGCAGAGATGGAGCCTTTTCTCATATATCACATATAGATAGTGAGAGTAACCTGGTTATCACCCAGCATCATCAGACTGTACTGTAGCAGAGATGAGGTCACATGCAGGTCACCAGACTCCATAAATGGGAAGGGGGGAATCAGCAGACAGCAGCATGCAATGCACAGAAAAGAAGTGCAGCCTCTTACCCTCATATATATATATAAGGTATATATATATATATATATATATATACCATCCCTTTACTGCTCCCTCTCACCAGTGACTAGTCCCTGCAACTGCCCAGCTCCATGCTACCAATAGCAGACACTGTATGTGTCAATGCTCTGACCCATCACACAGATACACAAAACTCATGAAGACTCTGCACAATACAGCAGAAATAAGACACAACAGCCATGTCTGTAAGGAGGTCACACAGGAGCTGTCTCTGCAGTGTGTGAGGCAACTTGTAACAGACCCATGAGGGAACATGGCAGCTACATGAATCTCTGAGGTAATATTAATCCCAAATAAGATGTAAGAGCTGAGACTACACTAATACATGATGAATGTGGAGTAGTATATCAGCCATGTCTGCAGGGAGGTACACATGAGGGAACATGGCGGCTACATGAATTTCTGAGGAAAAATTGATCCCATATATGATGTAGGAGCTGATACTACACTAATATATGATGTGTGAAGTGAATGTGCTCCTATCAGCTATAATGTGAGGTGATAACCCCAGTATTATACTCCCTGAGACTGCAGACATGTTTCCTCCTGTCCATCGTGTGAGAGAAAGAGGGAGAGCCAGAGTTGCCTCCCCTATATAAGCCCCACCCTCCTCACAGTAATACACCAGGCACAAACATCTAAACTCCTTCCTCTTAAAGCAACATCACTCTTGTTTAAAATCTACACTGCAATACAAACAAAAGCTGCAGGAGTTCTCAGTCCACCCATCCCCAAGTCATGTCCACCTCCGTCTAGTCTCCGGTGGTTTCTGGACAGAAGCCAATTTGTTCTTTCAATTTCTTTGGTGTATAAAATTAGAAAAAAGGACTGCTTCCTTAATAAACAGTGCTCCCTTTTGGCAATAGGCTTTTTTGTCTGTTATTGCAGCTCACAGCTGCGGCCTGGAGCTTGAATGGGGCAAAGGTCCCTTTTAGCCAGTAAGCAAGGAACAAAAAGACATCTGTGGTATTTGGAGTTTTTAAAGCTCATGGATCCCAATAAAATATCTACAATTTACGCCATAGTGGCTTTTCAGTCTTTTTTTTTTTTTTTTTTTTATGTAGCACGTGCATGGATTTGAGAACCTCACCCAGATATATAGGCTAATCAAGGACATTTCTGTAATCTATCTGCCTCTTATAAACTCATTCTGGTATTGATCTCCATTTCTTCACAGATGGGGATCATGAGTGTGAGGAGCCCACTGAATACACAATAGTCTCAATAAACACCATTGACCGGGTGGATGATCTTTATATTAGACTGGAAAAGCTAGGAATGTAAGTGAAGACCGGAAGAGCACTTCTTTGAAGTCCTTATGGATTATCATTGTAATTCCAGTCACAATCCTAACCAAGTGAACCTATAGGCATCTTGTGAAATCTAGTAGCCATAGTTTGAGTAGAAACTCTTTCTAATTACAGGTAACTGAGCGGCAAAACGTGATTGCACTATACTCAATTGTGACTTATGTGTTTTATTTTAGGGGAAAATTTGGCCAAGTCTACAAGCTGCAAGAAAAGGCTAGTGGCAAAATCCGGGCTGGGAAGTTCTCTAAGGCACGGATGCAAAAAGATATAGCAAATGCTCGAGCAGAGGTTGAATTAATGAATAAGCTCCACCACCCTCGTCTGGTGCACTGCGTGGCGGCTTTCCAGGAACCTGGCTGGGTGATCCTGGTGCTCGAGTAGTACGTTCGGTCACATCGCTCCTTCCTTTCATTGATGTCTATTCTTGTTTTAACTGTCTTATCTCTGTCTCAGTATCGCAGGTGGCGAGCTGTTTGAGAGGATTGTAGCGGATGATTTTGAGCACACGGAGATAACAAGTATTGAATATATGTCACAGATTATCGGTGGGGTGGGCTATATGCACCAGCAGAGCATCGTCCATCTGGACCTCAAACCAGAAAACATTGTATGCGTCAGCAAAGTTAACGCCCAAGTCAAAATCATTGACTTTGGCCTGGCCAGGAAGCTAGGTGAGAGATTTCAGTCCTAGGTGAGCCATCAATATGGCACATAGGTTCAGTAGAAAAGTGACTGCAAAATGCTCAGTATCTGTAAGATAAGATAAGAACTGTGTACTTCTGCTATGCCTGCCAGTGCAGATACATTCATAGCCATTGAGGAAGTCACTCGTAAGCTGTTTCGGATCATGTATAACTGACAAATATAATAAATGGCCAAAAAATGCTGAGTTATAGTATGAAGCTTTGCATATTTATTTCCCAAAGCAGCATTGTAATGCCTAAGACTCCTTACACTGGCATGTCACTCTCCACAAGGAGAAACTTCCCCCCTCAGCGTACCAGTCAGAGGCCTCATACAGCCAAATCAGATCTCCTGCTTTGCACGGAGGAGGTTCAATGCTCCAAAATGCGTGTCTGCAAATGGAGTTTCTGGTTTTGGCTTCCTATCCCAAGTCATGTGGCAAGACTCGTTAGACGATCGATATTCATGTTTAGGATCGTTACACCTGATAGATGGCACCAGAGATCCAATCCTCTTCCTTCTGAAGAAGCTATTTGCAATATAAGAGACAGTAATGGTCGGTTCCCAGGATCGCTAGGACAAGTAAACGTGTACCTAGATTTACTCAAGCTTACTTACCATTGTAGCAATATGTTATATGTTCATGTGGCCTCTAGGGGTCTCACTACTTTTATGTGTGTTCTATATTCTTTGTTTGGAACTTGTTGGATGTTGTTGTACTGGGAATTCATGTAATGGAGGTTGAGACATGATGTGAATAAAGAGCCTGGAGATACACACAGAGTGTGATTTATGACAGGATTCAACAAACAGAACATGGTGGCAGCCGGGCACAGAACCTGCAAATTCTTAGAGCTTATATGAGGCTGGAACTGCACAGATCACTGCAACTGTAAGTACAGATTCCCTGACAGTACAGAAAAATGGAGACTGGTCTGAAGCCCCCTCAGAGACTGGATGTCACTTCATGTAATCTGTCCCAGACCTGGAGACATTGGAAGGAAGAGTTTACACTGTATGTGGATCTGACTGTGGGCCCCACGGATGACAAACGGAAAGTAAAGCTGTTTTATTACCTAATTGGGGAAAATGGCAGAGAATTAGCCCACACCTTGCTCCCAGACACAGACAACCTCCTCCTAGCAGACATTGTGCAGGCATTTGATAAACACTGTGACCCAAAGAAGAATGAGACAGTGGAAAGATATAAGTTTTTCACAAGACATCAGGAGGATGGTGAAAATGTGGACAGATATCTGACAGAGCTGAGGAGACTTGCAGAAACATGTGGCTTTGGAGAGATCAGGGACAGTCTAATCAAGGACAGAATGGTGTGTGGCATAAAGGACAGTCATCTCAAAGAAAGATTACTGAGAGAGGAAGGCATGACTTTAGAGAAATGTATGCAAATCTGCAGGGCTGCTGAGCTCACAAAGCACAGCCTGAAGATGATGGCAGGCACCAGTGAGAATGATGATGACAGGGTACATGCAGTATCTAGGAAAGGAAAGACAGGACCAGACTACCCTATAAACACTGTCCACTGCAAGTATTGTGGGAAAAGACATGAGAGAGACAAAACCAAGTGTCCAGCATATGGGGAAACCTGCAGGTCATGTGGCAAGAAGAATCATTCCTCTGCTGTCTGCAGGCAAGGAAGAGGCAAACAGTACAGACAGCTCCACACTGTGACACCAGACACTGACAGTGCAGAGGACATTACATGGCTACAAATGCAGTCTACAACAGAGAAAGTCAATGTAGTCGGGCAGTCAGTAGTGAAGGATGCCAAGCAGCTTTATGCAACATTCTTGTTGGATGAGAAGCCCATTAGATTTCAGCTGGATTGTGGAGCAAGCTGCAATGTAATTTCATTTGATCTGCTAAACAAACAGGTTTCTATTGAGCCAACTGACAAGGTACTGGTGATGTACAACAAAAGTGTTCTGAAACCAATGGGGACATGTAAGCTAAAAATACGAAACCCATGTAACAGAAAGAGTTATAGAGTTGAATTTACCGTGTTACGGGGTGGTAACCATGTACCATTACTGGGAGTAAAAGCAGTTCAGGCAATGGACTTAATAAAAGTACAGTCTCAGAACATTATGTCTGTTGAAGTTGCCCAGGATATACAAAATCCAAAACTAAATGCAGAGCACAACTTGGACATGCAGAAAATAAAAGCAGAGTATGCTGATGTATTTGAAGGTGATGGATGCTTTGAAGGTAAATATAGGCTAGAAATTGACAACACAGTACAGCCCACCAGATTACCTACAAGAAGAGTGCCTGTAGCGTTAATGCAACCGCTGAAAGTAGAACTGCAAGATCTACAGAGAAGAGGCATGATAGCACCAATCCATAAGAGCACAGATTGGATCAGCAGTTTGGTCATAGTGCAGAAACCATCGGGCAAGTTAAGAATATGTATTGATCCTAAGCCACTCAACAAGGCGCTGAAACGAAATCATTACCCAATGCCAACATTAGATGATGTTCTACCAGATTTATCAAAGGCTAAAATATTTTCTGTATGTGATGTAAAAAATGGATTCTGGCATGTGGCCCTGACTGAAGATTCAAGTTTATTGACAACATTTTCTTCACCATTTGGACGCTTTAAATGGCTGAAAATGCCCATGGGACTAAAACCTGCTCCAGAGATATTCCAGCAGAAATTGATGCAGGCTTTGGAAGGACTAACTGGAGTGAAGACAATAGCGGATGATATCCTAGTAGTGGGAGAAGGTGAAAACATGGAATCTGCAATCAAGGATCACGATCAGAAGATGATACAATTTTTGGACAGATGCAGAGAAAAAAACATAAAGCTGAATTTGGACAAATTCAAATTGAAAATGACAGAAGTGGCCTATATTGGTCATCGACTGACTTCAACTGGGGTCAAAGTGGATCCTGAAAAGGTGAGAGCAATACAAGATTTGCCTACCCCTACTGATGTTTCTGGAGTACAACGATTTTTGGGCATGGTGAATTATCTCTCAAAATTTTGCAGACATCTGTCAGACATGTGAGAGCCACTGAGACAGCTAACCCACAAAGATGTGCGCTGGGAATGGACAGAAAGCCAGGAGACTGCTTTCCGAGCAGTAAAGAATGCCATTGCAGATACAGCAACCCTAAAGTATTTCGATCCAGATCGAGAAGTGGTGGTACAATGTGATGCTTCGGAAAAAGGCCTTGGAGCCACATTAATGCAGAACAAACAGCCAATTACATTTGCAAGCAGAGCCCTTACAACAACAGAGCAGGGATATGCGCAGATTGAGAAGGAACTACTGGCTGTGGTATTTGGGATGGAGAAGTTTCACCAGTACACCTACGGTCGACGGGTAAGGCCATGTTCACACAGTGCGTTTTTTACCGCGGAACCGCGGCGGTTTTGCCGCTGCGGTTCCGCAGCTGTTTTCCATGCAGGGTACAGTACACTGTACCCTATGGAAAACAGGACACACTGTGCACATGGTCCGGAAATTGTAAAAAAAAAGCCGCGCTGAATAGCTCCCGGAAAAAAGAAGGAGCATGTCAATTCTTCTTCCTGAACCGCAGCGGTTCTGCACCCATAGACCTCCATTGTGAGGTCAAAATCGCAGTAAAACCCGCAGATCAAAAATATATCTGCGGGTTTTACTGCGATTTGATGTGCAGAACCGCTGCAGCAGGAAGTGCGGGGGAGCGGGCGGAAGTGCGTGGGCGGAGTGTGGCTGCCCCCCCGTGCTCCGATCCCGCCCCCCGTGCTCCGATGCCCCCCCCCGTGCTCCGATGCCCCCCCCAGTGCTCCGATGCCCCCCCCGTGCCCTAATCTCCCCCCCTTATACTTACCCGGCGTCCCGGTGTCCGTCCGGCCGTCTTCTCCCTGGGCGCCGCCATCTTGCAAAATGGCGGGCGCATGCGCAGTGCGCCCGCCGAATCTGCCGGCCGGCAGATTCGCTCCAAAGTGCATTTTGATCACTGAGATATAACCTATCTCAGTGATCAAAATAAAAAAATAGTAAATGACACCCCCCCCACTTTGTCACCCCCATTGGTAGGGACAATAAAAAAATTAAGAATTTTTTTTTTTTTTTTTTTTCACTAAGGTTAGAATAGGGTTAGGGGTAGGGTTAGGGTTAGGGTTAGGGGTAGGGTTAGGGGTAGGGGTAGGGTTAGGGGTAGGGTTAGGGGTAGGGGTAGGGTTAGGGGTAGGGTTAGGGTATTTTCAGCCATTTTAGCCCTAAAAAGCTTCCTAGGAAACACACAGTAAAAAAAGGATAAAAAAAGCATCAAAAAACGCATCAAAAACGCATCAAAAAAGGACAAAAAAAGGACCTGCGTTTTCTGCCAAGAGCTGCAGTTTTTTAAAAAAACTGTCCTGAAAAAAAAAGGATGGAAATCCTGAACGTGTGAACATACCCTAACAGTGCAGTCGGATCACAAACCATTGGAGAGCATTACAAAGAAACCATTACTAAATGCCCCAAAGAGACTACAGCGCATGCTGTTGCGACTTCAGAAATATGATGTTGACATCGGGTACTGTCCAGGAAGAGACTTACTGATTGCAGATACGCTAAGCAGAGCTTACCTTCCTATCACAAATGATGAGGAGGAAGACATTGAAACCATCAATATGTGTAACTACCTTGCAGTGTCAAAAGAAAAGGTCAAGCAAATCCAGACTTTTACAGAGAAGGATAAAAGTCTCCAGAGTTTAAAGACTGTCATCTTGCAGGGCTGGCCAAAATACAAGCAGCATGCTCCGAGGGAAGTCTCAACATTCTTCCACATAAGAGATGAATTGTCAGTGCAGCAAGGAATCATCTTTAAAGGAGACAGGGCTGTTATACCTGAAGTTCTCAGAAGAGGCATATTGAAGACATTGCACTCTTCTCACTTAGGCATGGAAGGATGCCTACGTCGTGCACGAGAATCAGTTTATTGGCCAGGAATGAATGACCACATAAAAAATTACATAGCACAATGTGAAATATGTGCATCCTGCAATGATAAGCAACCAAAGGAGACATTGCAACCTCATGAAATTCCACATAGGCCTTGGTCAAAAATAGGAACAGACTTGTTCACATGGAATGACAAAGAATACCTGATTACAGTGGACTATTTCTCTAACTTCTGGGAGGTTGATTTGGTGCAGGACACAAGAGCGAGAACAGTGATTAAAAAACTCAAGGCCCATTTTGCCAGGTATGGCATTCCAGATATCGTTTTCTCTGACAATGCGGCACAGTTTACGTCGGAAGAATTCAAAACTTTCAGTAAGAAATGGGAATTTGAACACCAGACGTCTTCTCCAAGATATCCTCAGAGTAATGAGAAAGCAGAGTCAGCAGTAAAAACGGCCAAAAGACTCATGCAGAAAGTAAACCAGGCGGGTGCTGATGTATATCTGTCTATACTGGATCATAGAAACACACCCACCCAAGGCCTAGACAGCAGTCCGGCACAGAGGCTCATGAGTAGGCGTACAAAGACACTAGTACCAACTGCGTGTCATCTGTTAGAGCCAAAGCTGCTGGGAAACATCGAAGCTAAATTACAGAAGAATCAAGCTAGGCAAGCTTTCTATTACAATAAATCTGCAAAGGATCTGCCTGAGCTCCAGAGAAATGACAACATTCGGCTGCAGCCAAGCACCACATTTGACAAACACTGGCAAAAGGCAAAGGTTGTCCAGAAACTGGGACCTCGGTTTTACGAAATTCTAACAGACGACGGAAGAAGACTAAGGAGGAATCGAAGATATTTGAGGAAAACGCAAGAAAGAGATGATTCATGGCCTTTTGAACAGTATCCAGACACCCAAGACAACGAGGCAGCAAGTACAAGTCAGGCACCAACAGTGACAGCTGACCATCAGGGTGAGGACTCTGGCCAGAGACAGACAATATCAGAAGAACTACCAGATGCACCAGATGTAGAAAGTGACACATCTTATATTACCAGAGCTGGCAGAATTAGCAAAAAGCCGGCGCACCTCAAAGATTATATCTAACTGGACGTACTAGGTTAATTTCTAACTTTGTCATAGTATACATTAGTTTAGTATCTTTTATTGTTCCTCTAGTTAAAAGAGAAAGGATGTAGCAATATGTTATATGTTCATGTGGCCTCTAGGGGTCTCACTACTTTTATGTGTGTTCTATATTCTTTGTTTGGAACTTGTTGGATGTTGTTGTACTCAGAATTCATGTAATGGAGGTTGAGACATGATGTGAATAAAGAGCCTGGAGATACACACAGAGTGTAATTTATGACAGGATTCAACAAACAGAACAACCATTCAGATTCCTTTTATATGCAGGTCTTGTAGATAAAAATTTTTGGGGTTTTCTTTTTTTTCCAAGCTGCAGACATAAAGACTAAAGGCTATAAGCAAAAGGAACATAACCAACTGCACATTTAATTGCAAAAATCCTGCCAACTTGTCACACAACTCTTCCTTTGCAATTCCAAGACGTATTTGGCATAAATTTACATTTCTGTGCATTTCAAATCCACAGCAATGTTAACCCCATTCCCCAAATAGATTGGACTGCTGCGTCCTATGTCAGGTATGTGTATGGAGCAGGCACAGGAGCTGAGCCTGGTCCATACACTGCGGGTGCAGTTGTTACATAGCCGGCATGTGCCTCCTAAGCTTGGCTCCAATTGCTTTGGTTAACCCCTTAAATGCTACTGTCAGTTTCCAACAGCCGCATTTGCCATCAGTCTGGTGGGGGGCACCATAATGTGCTCCTGTTGGTCTTCTTCCCCATGACTCGATAATAAGAGGGGTTAATGGCTTGTCTTCTTAATGACCCCATTGCTGCCATGGGTGGTACCCCTGTAAGGTCCAGCCAAAAGCCGTAAAAAAAAAAAAAGAAAAAAGAAAATGCATGTTTGGAGCTCTGGATTTGTAGTGACCTCGAGAATCCTGTTGATGGGTCATTTTTGCTTCAAAATGAGAGCCTTCTAAATAACCCCCAAAACAATGGCAGATTAGCAAATAACTGGATCTCATCTCTTAATTAGTAAATTGAAATACTTTATTATTAGTTTACTCTTTTTACAGCTTAATAGTGAGTGTAAGTTGCTCAGAAGAAAGTATTTGCTCTAAGAAAATATAATGTCTACACCTGGATGGTCTGATATTTTTGTGTTTTTTAGAACCCGGCGTACCATTGAAGGTGCTGCAGGGCACAGCCGAGTTTGTAGCGCCTGAAGTTATTGCATTCGAACCAGTTGGATTCACCACTGATATGTGGAGCCTCGGAGTAATCTGCTACATCCTGTAAGTTATTCTCCGGAATGGTTTTCTGTAGATCATTCTTCTTTGATTGCTGTTAATGCTGGTTGTAAAATGGCCTATCAAAATATGTATATATTTTTTCTCAGTTCTCTAAATTTAAATGTTTTCATTAACTTTTAGCTTGAGTGGAGATTCTCCTTTCCAAGGCGAGAATGACATGGAGACACTGCGGAACATCACCTCCGGGAACTGGGAATTTGATGAAGAAACGGACGCTCTGTTATCTGACTCTGCCAAGGACTTCATCCGGCGGCTGCTGCAGAAGAACATGAAGTAAGCAATTTGCATTAGGAAGATGAGATGTGGGAGTAAAGTCGGTAAGGTCAATATGGATTTCATGAAGCCGAGCAAATCCATGCACAGATGGAGACTTGCAACAGCTCATAATAGTACAGGCCAGCATTATAGAAACTATCGACTTTAGAAATGTTACATTTGTGGCTTTTTTTTTTTTTTTTAATTGTATTTTTATTGAAAGTTTTTCATATTTAACAAGCGACACACCTCAAAGAATTTAACATTACAGTATCAGGGCCAGAAATACTAAACATTCAAAATACTTGGCAAAAAAAAAAGAAGAAACCGCAAATCGACACAAATACAATAGAAAGGGGAGAAAAAAAGAAGGGTAAATGACATACTGCAAGAAAAACCTGAAACGTTAATTGGTTAAGATGCAAAAAAGTATCCCATGGGGTCCAAACAAGATTGAACCTCTTAACATCAGGAAATTTGAATATTGTGTTGCTCTTAATTCTATCTTACATCTGCGCACACAGATCAAAGATGGAGCAGTTTGCTTCCTGTGATAGGCTAATAAACAACGCGCTGACATCAATATATGCAGGAGCAACCCGGTGGTCCTCTTGGGTATAGTTTTGGACTTATAAAAAATTTTTCCCCAAGGTACATAAGATTTGTTCAAACCAATGTGTTTTTTGGCTTGTTTTAATTACCATGTCCACTATATGGTAAAACTCACGTAGAAAAGCCGCGGAGACACCATCACGTGTTTCTCAACGCAAGCTATAAATAGCCAGGTCTTTCACCCGGAATGAACAACCACAGGAAGGGCAGCATGCAAAAAGGAAAACCACCTATGCCAAAACATGGTATCCATCCACAGACAGCTGTTTCGGGGTATTTGCCCCTCATCAGTGTGGAGTAGGAAACTGGCTATTAGGAGCAGTGCCTAGGAATGGGGGCAGTGTTCTGGATCACTGCGTTGAGAAACACGTGATGGTGTCTCCGCGGTGTTGGATGTTTTGATCTCCCCGAGGTCATTCATATTGTGTTGCTCTTAATTCTATCTTACATCTGCGCACACAGATCAAAGATGGAGCAGTTTGCTTCCTGTGATAGGCTAAAAACAACGCGCTGACATCAATATATGCAGGAGCAACCCGGTGGTCCTCTTGGGTATAGTTTTGGACTTATTAAATATTTTTCCCCAAGGTACATAAGATTTGTTCAAACCAATGTGTTTTTTGGCTTGTTTTAATTACCATGTTCACTATATGGTAAAACTGACCTGGCAATTCTGCAGATCAGTAAGAGTATGTAGATGTCAAACGCGTAGTGTTTGTTTTTTTTCTATTACTGAATCGGTGAAAAAAAATAAAATTGAGATTTGTATGAATCTTTCCTTCTTTCTTTTTTTTTTTTTTTTTTTCTTTTTTTTTTTCCAGTTCCCGAAACCCATAGCGGTTTCATTTTTGCTAGCTATACGGCAGTGTGCGGGCTTATTTTGTGTTCCAATATGACTTTTTTACTGATATCATGTTGGGGTAGATATGGTTTTTTGATTGCCTTTTATTGCAGTGTTGCGGTGGCCAAAATACCCATGATTCTGGCAACTTTTTTTTTTTTTTGTTACGTTGTTTACCTATTAGATTAATTTATTTTAGTCTTTGATAGATTGGACTATTACGAACACAACAATATCAAATGTGTATTTTTATATTTTATTTTTTTTTTGCCTTGTTTTCAATTGGGGAAAAAAGGGTGGTTTGAATTTTTGTTTTATTTTTTTGTGTATTTAATAGTCCCCTCAGGGAGCTTGAAGCTGCGATTGTCCAATCTATTGTGCTATACATAGCAGTGCATCAGCAATGAAATGGGTATAGATTATACATAGTGTGAATTTTGGTCATCCATTTTTGAACCCAAGGTTAAGCTCATTGAGCCCTGAACCTTGCTGATCAATTATATCTGCATATCGGCCGTGACTGGCGCCAACGTGCTCATTTGCATAGTGGACAGGACCTGTCTACAATTTATATGCATTAGTCTGGTCCGTAAATCGGACTTGATATCCATGTGAGAAAATGCCCATAGTCTACAGTTGGTCCATGTGCTGTCTGTTATGCACAAGAATTGAACATACCCTAAGTAACACCATTATATTGTGTACAACTAACCATACCATACTGCCTAATATACACTGCCCAATCCATGTACTAGGGAATGTAGTTGTCACCACTATAGCAGTTTTTCCATAGGTATGGGTGAACGGAAACTATCCTTTGGTCCTATGCCAAGGCTATCAGGACCAATGGTGCCCCGTCCGGTAGTGATAAGAGACGCCCCAAGTGTAACAGCATCTTATCTTGGTGAAGAAACTATTGTAATTGACTTTACTGCATAAAATCTTGTACAGATCATACATTATTGATATCGACTCTTTGCTAGATCTCGTCTTACAGCAGAACAAGCCATAGATCACCCCTGGATTAAGGACAAAGCCATTTCCAACAAAAAAACTCTGTCAAAGGAAAGAATGAAAAAGTTTTTGGCCAGGCAAAAATGGCAGGTAAGTAGTACAAAGGGTAGAATGGCGGCAGGGGCAAGAAAAAACAAGTGAAACATAGGCTTTAGCACCCTGTTCACATCAGACTAAGGTCAACTGAACTTGGCAATATTGATGGGTTTGTTGGAGCATCTAATGTGTATGGGGGGCCTCCAACTCTTTCCCTGACAGATGATGTGGGGGGTGATAAGGATCCGGAATGTCCGATTTTGGAATGCCGATCCTTTTGTTCTCTAAGAGATGTCTGGCAGTGGCGCTCTCATGGAGAATGCATCAGCGCTTGGCAGAGCGCATGCTCCTGTGAATGGGAAAGTCGGGGAATACAGCTGTCGGATCGGGCCATCATTTTTTTTTTTTACCATTGTATAAGTGTATGGGTGGCTTTACAATGTGTGAGTTGACTATTCTGTGAGACATGCAGTTTACCACTTAGGGTTCTGAGAACATGTAATCTAATTAATGCTGTATATTTTCCGCAACCTTACAGGAAACTGTATTGCTATCTCTGCGCAGCTCAGACCTACATAAAAATTATAATTATTACTAATCTGAAGTTAGTCTGTAATGTACATCGGAGCTGGATTCATAATACAGCATGTCTTCTTGCTAAGGTCCATTTAGATTGCAGATTTCTGCTCATAATGAGTGCTGGTTGACTAAATACAAATCGATCTGTGTCTATTTAATGGCCGTTCACATGGGCTGAGGCAAACTATAGGGGGGAGAAAATGATCGTTCTGTCCCCATACTGCAGGAATGTTATTGGCAGCACCATCCCATATTTATGTGGGAAGATGGACTGCTGGCAAACATGATTTACAGGACCACAAATGATCCAGTCAGCTGATGAACGAGCATTTTGCTTGTATGTGCAGTGCATTTACAAAGACTAGTGCCGTGGTTATAGTGGCTATAAATGACATAAGGTCACCTGCTCTTGTATAAATTGCACGATAGCACGAAAATGGCTTTTATTTGGCTTCCGGTATCCTAAATGGCTGAAAAATGCACTCCAAACCTTCATGTAATATTAGCCTTAGTATGGTGAAAAACCTTTTGTAGTAATGCAATCTCTTCTGCAGAAAACTGGTAAAGCCGTCTTGGCTCTGAAGAGGATGGCGATGCTGAGCCACAAGTCAGATTCCAACTCCTCCCCAACCACAGACGGTAAGTCATAATTTTATGAGGGGGGGTCTGTCTGTCTGTGAAGTCCTCTCGTTTTACTTCTCAACCACTTATTTGCTTCTGTTGTGTTATTACAGATGACTCTGAAAGTAAGAAGGTGTTCAGCTTCCTGCAGGAACAGCTCCAGAGGCCGCCTATCTTCTCCTCCTTTCTGCAGGACCAGTCAGAGGTTGTAGGAAGTTCTGCTCGATTCCATTGCCACATTGAGGGTAAGTTGATGGCTGTTGCCTTGTGACTATCTACATATGAAAAAAAATTATATAAATTAATATATAGATATATATCTAATTAGGCTGTGTACTTACAGTCCAGGTTTTATTCACAGTGCAAACGATCCCTGGTCCATAGTACTAGAGTTGTAGTTTGGATCACAATTTCTTATATCCTTTAAAGGGTTTTTCCAGTACTATAATAAGAGGAGAGCTGTGTTTAGGAGAATAGGCCATTGGATAGGTCGTCGCTATCAGATCAGTGAGTGTCCTACCCCTTTAATCGTCTATCACCCACTGATCACCACCCATTATCACCCCCCAGATGTAAACGGAGTATAGAGAGGAACACCAGAGCTCCATCACCCTGTTTAGTAGCAAGTCACAGGTGTTACAGATCCTGAAGCTAGATCATCGATATGGTATTGGAAAGCCCCTTAAAATTGTAATCCAGGGCAATGACCATTCTTATGAGGGAACTTCTAGGGAAGGCAGCCTTGTCCAATTGCCCTTTTTTCCACCTTTAAAATGTACCTTTATTAACAGTGGCCCTGCATAGATTCCTACCAGGTCAACATCTGCTTAGAAATTGTATATTTCCCATGTTTGAGGGTATACTGCCTTCTTCTAAAATCTACAGAACAGTTTACATTTGCCTGTCTGATAGGTGCGATGGTCCCACTGGGATTAGGGACTGATGGAAGGGATTAGTCTATAGAATATGCTAGAACTTAAAAAAACACTACAAAATAAAGGTGCATCTAGTAGAGCTAATTTTGGCCAATCAAGGCACCTTTTACGAGCACTGATCAACTATATATGAAACCGCTGGACAAATATGGGGACAGGTCAAGTGCTAATTCGATCGTTCGGTGCTCGTACAGTACATGTTACCGGCAGCACTTTCCCTGTATTCCCTGATCCAATCACCCAAGCATTTCTTGTTCATTAGGTAATCATCAGTGTGATTACAATGATAATAATCCGGAACTGGTGACACCATTTACGCTCATTCAAAACTTTATTTTCTTGTGTAAAAATGCATCTTAGGAAAAGCATTTTCTTCACTTTTTTTTTTTTCCCCCTCCCCATACTTTTTTTCTTCAATCTAGGTTTCCCAGACCCCGAAGTCTTGTGGTTTTTCTCTGGATCCCCAATCCAGGAGTCTAAGCGATTTGAGATTGAGTATGAGGAGTCGGGGAGCTGCACCCTTATTATATCCGATGTTTCGCCCAATGATGCTGGGGTGTATACATGTCAGGCCTCCAATTCCCATGGACAAGCAGTAACATCAGCCAAATTGACTGTCCACTGTCTACGGGCGGAGCGTTCACCAAGAGATGGGACTGTGAAGTTTGCCTGATCTGATAGATGTGGCAAATTACAACCGAACGTCTATCTCCTACCAATGCCAGACCCAGCGCATTTGGTGTATATATCTGGCCACGAGGAGCCACTACTATACTAATGTGTTATTGGAGAAGGCCACGTACTGTCATAGCCAGCAGGTGTATATAACAAAGTGCATTATATACATATACAGCAGACCTCTCCGCGTATTACATCTACTGCACATTGCATGTGAGGAGCACTCATTTATTAAAGGGGTTGTAAGCATTAGAAGAACATGGCAGCTTTCATTCAAAATCAGCAACTCCCCTAACGAAGGGTTGGGCCTGGTATTGCAATTCAGCCTTATTGAATTGAATGGTGTTGAGCTGCAATACCACTTACAACCCCATGATCAGGGGTGGCACTGTTTCTGAAAGAAAGTCTCATGTTTTTCTTATCCTGGACAACCCCTTTAAATCAATTTGTATCTTGCCTATGATCATCATACGTTGTGCTACATGCAGTATGTAGATGTATTCACTAATATTCAGGATGGAAGTGCTCTTCCCTGCAGACGTTCCTAACTTTGTAATTTTCAAGACAAAATGGAGGACTAAACCAACAACGTCCTGTATGTTTGCTTGGGATCTTCTCATAAAGGGGAGGGCCTGCAGAAATGGCGTTCCCCCTTGTTAATGTACTGTCACATTCAGTATCTCAGCCTTGTTTAAATGGAGAAGCGGTGCAATACCAAACAAAACCTAGAGACTAGAGAGGCGCTATACTTTTTTTTTGTTTGTTTTTTTATGTGTGGAACTTTCTTTGTAATTGCAGGCCACCATTAAAAATGTGTTTTGTCTGATTACTAAAATGTTGTGATGGGGGATTGTGGTGAATTGACCGTTTACTCCTTCTCTGATGCCAAGATTGGTCTCAAAGTTTTAGAGACTGGTAACTAAAAAGGCACAGCCTCCAACTCCGTTCACATTTCCATTCGCGCATTTCGTTTACAGGAACAGACTAACGGAAAAACAGACTTTATGTACAAAATGGAATATGCAAACGGAAAGGAATACTTGGCCTAAAGACTGGATTGTCGGGCAAAATGTCTATATCCAAGCTGTCTCTGACTACTGACATTTGTGGAAAAAAAAAAAAGTGCCAAAAGTTGTCCTTTCTATGATCATTTGTGTGTTTTATACCAGAACTGAATGTGACGTTTGTTTTGTCTTCATTTTCTATTATGAGTGTCAGTGATTTTACAGTTTATTAAAGAATAATATAAAGATAACGGAGTGTAAAGTTAATTAAATAGTAACCCCTGAAATGCTTCGACCAAGTTTTTGCGACCAAACTGATGCATATTAAGAACGGCTGCCCTCTAGTGGTAACATCATGCAAGTTAGTAATATTATGGTCCGCACCCTGGTTGAAATAATTGAGGATGATGGTAAGGAACAGTCCTATCAACATATTTTCATGCATGACTACAGCACTTAAGATGAATGATATTTTACTGAAAAGTACTTGCAATATGGAAGGCAGTAATTCAGATGTTTGGGGCTAATACACACTGTGCATGCTGTGACTTTTGTTTGTGTGTGTGTGTATGTATATATATATTTACATTACATGGGTGATACATATAATTAAGTGTGTATCTCACAGACCATTGGCCCTACCGATTTCTTAAATGCTGGTATTCTAAAATAATGTAAAAGAAAAACCACATTGCAGGCAGTCGCACGTTCAAGACACTTTTAAAAGGGATAATTAAAAAAAATATGAAAAATGAAAACTATATTTAAAAATAAATGTAAAAGTTTAAATCGTCCTACTTTTCGCACAAAAAAGATTAAAATATGAAAAATAACATTAAGTATCGCCACACTCATGTCCGAACGATTAAAAGCATATATTTATCCCATATTCTGAATGAAAGAAATGCTAAAATAGTCAAATTAATGTTTGGGATATTTTACCTCTTATCTTTTTATCCCATTTTTACCAGATAGTTGTATGAACACCAACATGATACCAATAAAATGTACATAAAAATTTAAAGCTCTTGAAAAACAAAGGACAAATTGAAAGAGGGGCTGCATGTACTTCGTGCCTGGGTACCAGTACAGAGATGCAGCTGAGCTCCAAGTTGGGAGGGTTTTATGAGAACAGTAGAGTTTTTCATATTTGAATACGCTTAGCGTGTTCACAAACAGCTACAGCAACAATCATCTTGCTTCTTGGGAGCATAGAGATCTGGCCAGATAGTTTGTTAGATTTGTGTCTTTAAGATTTTTAGAGAATCCTTTTTTTTTTTTTTTTTGTACTTTTATTTATTTACTGTCTGTAAAATGTTCTGCAAATTATGAAACCTCAAGCTTTCCTAGCAGGGTTTTAGGGTTAACAGATCCTGAATATTGAAGGTAAGGAGATCCTATAACCTGTTGTGGTATTTGGTTTCAGCACATGCACCTTGCCTTTCTATCACTATATACACCATTCTCAGTGTCTCCACCTCACTCCCTGCATTGATCTTCTCCTGCTGTATACTACTATTCCTCTATAAACTTTTTAGACAGCATCCTTTGGACTTGGGAAGAAAAAAATTAAGAACCTAAACCAACTATCCTTCCTCCCTCTCAACATCTACCATCTGATTTTGAAACCTTCCTTCCTCCTGCCTTGTGGTCAGCTGCGTCGTACGTCTTCCCCCTAAACGTCCAATAAAAGGGCCAGCCACACAAGCAAGTTCTAGCAACCGGACAAGAAGTGAATCTTGACACTATAGAGAAGAACCTCAGCGTGAAAGGAGAAGACGAGACACAATACGATGTAATTTCTGCTTCTGTACCTCAGTAAATCACTTATTTTGCTTGCAAAAATCTATTGCCACACCTTCCTTCCTTCTGCTTGTACCCTTTGGTCGTTGTGGCAAGCATGTGATGCATAGAAGACAACCACATAATCGGAAGTTGGGTGTGTCCGTGTCAAACCTTACTGCTACTCTGTAGTAAGTCTCCTGTACTTTATACATCTTCTCCTTGTTTTCACATAACCCTTGTCCCCCATCACTGTAAGTATCAAGGCTGGAGCTAGGAGCGTGGAAACTAGGAGCAGCTTGGATTATGGGGAACGCAGCTGGGTCCCTGGATATGTTCCAGGCCCGGGACTCAAAGACACAGCCAACAAATGGGACTCCACCTCAAAAACAAAGAGAAGGATCATCTTCCAAGCTTCCAAGACCAAATTCGGAAGAACTGGAAGAAAAATTCAATGTGGTGCTGGTAAGCAGACCTTACAAATAAAGCTGAATGTATGTATAGATTTAAGGGTGTGAAATTTGATATAGAATGGATGGAGGATCTGTAGCTTCATATCTACTTGGGGTAAATTTACTGTATGTCTATATGTAGTGTTAAGAGATAAGCTGAAGGAAATTAGATTCTCAAATTAATTTAATGATGCTTGGTTCCAAAAAATACAACCTTGTGAACAATATAGTTCATGCATTCTCTTGTATCTCCTTGGGTTGTGTAGTGCACCAGTATAACGCAACATGCTTCTAAACTTCCAACCATTTTCACAGTAGTCTTACTTACATGTGATACACATTACTTCATCATAAAATGTGATTTTGAAGGGACAATTCCAATCTGTTCAGAACACTGGTTACATTGATAGTCCAGGCAAAACACTCCAAGAAGAATAATGGCACCTTTACCCAGGGACCATTACAGATACAGACCATAAAATGACTACTCATGGACAACAGACAAGCTGTTTGGCAGTTTGTTACTGGTCGGTTTAAACAGGCCAAAGAACATTTTAGGTCAGGGAATGGTCACTAATACAATTTGCTTTGCTTCTTTGTCAGGTGGGTACTGGAAGATTGACTTGTAATGCCTTATTTCCTAGAACCGTGATCTATAACCTGTGGACCTCCCCAGTTTTTAAAAAAACTACAACTAAGACTGCAATTGTTAGGTGTCTCTCTGGTAGAACCACAGGTTGTTCTAGCATGAATGTAAGTTAACCTTTTGCTTGCAGTTCCAGGAACATGAAGCTTTTTTTTATTTTTAGGATTTTTCCTGAGAATCCACAAAGGGATAAAAGGTTGTACAAACTAGAGTAAAATAACAGGTGCCTCAAAGACTAACTTCTCACGAGGAGGCTTTTTAGCCAGATCCTTCCCCAGGGGAACCACAATGTAAATGCATAGTTTGCCGGCTGCACCACTGCTGGTGCCCGCTAATTTCCAAGATGCTTCACACCACCATCTCTGCATGCTCTAATAAGGACTGAAAAAATGGGCTGTCCAAAATCTGCATTGCTATTGGGTTCATAAACCTTTCACATGGCTTCCAACAAAAAGTGCCCTGATTTCCTGGCACAGTCCCAAGCACCATACCACAATCAAACTAGTATTATGTTTAGTTTTGGACGTGTAGACTATATACTTAGGCGGTTGAGGGGCATTAATCTGTATGTGTGATCAATGAGATTACAGGAATTAAGTTGTCAGACGGTGCTGTAGACGAAAAAATACTGTCTGCAAATTACTGTAAGCCTAAAACAACTTGTAGTCAGAGCTGTACTAGCCCTCACATCACCAATGACACATGCCATTCAGCTTCTTACACACTCCAATCGCTTCCTTTTTCATTCTCACACTGGTACTCTGCTCACAAAAAGGAACTCACCCCATCCCTGATTTTTACCTACCTTTTGTATCTTGTCAATCCTTTTCAAATGTATCTCATATCTGACCACAATCTACTATACTTACAAACTTTCATGTTCTCCCTAGTTCAGAAACTAGCACATCCACATAGGAATCTTAAAATCTGACGGTCAATATCACGGCGTACCTCCAACTGCAACAACAGAAATTGGTTTACTATCACCCCTGGCATACCAAACAAAAATTTGAAATGACCATATGGCATTCCCTTATGGTCCATTTACACTGCACGATTATCGTGAACAAGTGTTCCTAGGAAGAAAAATCCTAATTTGTTGGGTAAAATGACCTTTTGTGAGGGGCGTGGCTATGGACTGAGAGAGGAAGGACGCATACAGTGAGAGCTCCTAAAAATCCTGCATATATCCTGCATAAAGGACCCCCTTTTTGTGCACTCAATTGCTTCTGCTGGGGTCTCTGGGAGCCTGGAGGCTGCCGACCCCCTGAAAAAAGACCATAGCTG
Source organism: Ranitomeya imitator (assembly GCF_032444005.1). NCBI lineage: Eukaryota > Metazoa > Chordata > Amphibia > Anura > Dendrobatidae > Ranitomeya > Ranitomeya imitator. Next base: position 483,910,063 of record NC_091283.1, read on the forward strand.
TGGCTGGAGGAAACCGGAGGAGAGGACTTATCTTGCGGAGCGGTGAGCTCCACGTGTAGCGGCGGCCATCTTTCTGGGAAGACGGCCTGCGGGCAGGCGGCGCGAGGCTGTCTGTGGCTGCGGCTGAAGCCCCCTTGGTCACCGGACGGTACCTTAAACCCGCAGGTGAGAGCTGCGGGATTCGGGCCAGGCGGAGAGACAAAGAAACTCACATTGGCGGCGGCGGCTGTGCGGGCGGCAGCCATTACCGAGGCGCGCGCTCCTGCAGTAGGAGGCGCGGTGCGGCTCATTATCACCGCAGCGTGACTGGGAGGTGAGCACTTAACCTGCTCTGCACATATTACGGGGAATCGTGGTGAGTGCTCTGGAAGATTGAGCCCCACGCTCCCCTATTAACCACGTCCTGGCCGGCTGCACTTTTACTGGGCCTCCCCCCTGCTGCCATCGCTACAAAAAGCTCTCCCTGTAACAGGGGTCTCCGCCATATTGGCAGCCTGTGCCTCCTGACTATACACCAATATACCTCCTGACTATAGGGGTGCCCGGCCGGGTTCATACACAGCCCTGGTGTGATCGTGTGATAAATCTACGGACCTAATTTAATCACCTTGTTGGGCCACACAATTATTAACCATGCATCGTCCAAAGAACACAACTGCAGCTGACAAACTAAAGGAATTCGCTAGAAGTGACACTTCAGATGGTGCAAGATCTCTTAGAAATAGTTCCTCACAAGTTCAGCGTGGGAAAAACCGTCTCTCTGATAGTGTTGATGAGAGCGAGCAAGATGATTTGACTCTTAAGCAAGCATCTGAACAATTAATGCAAGCCATATCTCTAACTAGGACGTCTCTTTCCGAAAAAATAGAGGATGTACATACGGAAGTGGGGCGCCTAAGGCAAGACATGCAAACCATGAAGGGACGCATAACAGAAGTTGAAACAAGGGTATCTCAGGTGGAGGACACTATCAAACCTATGGAGGCCAAACTAGCGAAAGTTGCCGGGTCTATAAATGCCTGGAAACAAAAGGCAGACGATTTGGAAAACAGGATGCGTCGAAACAATATTCGCATTATTGGTCTACCGGAGCACTCAGAAGGCCAACAACCTGAAAAATTCCTGGAAGATTGGCTCAAATCCTCCTTGGGAGACATATTCTCCCCATTATTCTCGGTGGAGAGAGCCCACAGAGTCCCTACAAGATCCCTTCCTCCTGGAGCCCCACCCAGACCGTTCCTGGCACGCATTCTTAATTGTAAGGACAGAGATGCTATTCTGCGATTGGCACGACAAAAGAGTCCCATCAAGTTTAATAGCGCTACAATCTCGATTTTCCCAGACTTCTCCGTTGAACTTCAGAAACAGCGGGCAAAATTTATGGATGTCAAAAAACAACTCAGAGACAGGAGTATCATCTACTCCATGATTTATCCAGCACGTCTCCGGGTGGTCTGCAATGGTTCCTCCTTGTTCTTCACTGACCCATCGGAGGCAGAGGACTGGCTGCGATCCCGTGGGAGGTCTAATGCAACAGAACCCTGATAAGTTTCCGACCAACTAATGCTTCTTTTCAAATTTTGAAATTGGGGCTCTCTCTGGGAGCGTTCAAATACCAACAATACCGGACGCTGGAGTCAGCGGGGGTATCCCCAGGTTTATTTGATGATGGGAGCGATAAACAATGCTCCGAGATTGTTCAGTTTTTGTTAAGTTTTCTCTTTTTTTTGTCAAGTTTAACTAGCATTAATAAGCATTTAGGTAAAAGCCGCCTTAGGAGCTGTTATAATTATTTGTGCATAGTCTGTAGATCTATTTCGACCACCATTGTACACCATAGGTCAAGGAATGAATATGGAGTCTAAATTGATATGTATGACCTGGAACATACGGGGTATTAAATCACCCCGGAAGAAAATTAAGGTGTTCTCCCAGATCAGGCGGTATCATCCTCATATTGTGGCCTTGGTAGAAACACATTTAACTAGAGATACAGCCAGAAGTGTACAGAAACCCTGGGTACAGTGGCATGTTCATGCGTTCCACACCAGCTACTCGAGAGGAGTGTCATTGTTGATACATAGAGATGTTCGGTGGGGGGCCAGGACGACTCGGCGGGACACAGAGGGACGTTTTGTTTTTGTTCATGCATTAATTAATTCTCGTGAATATGTTATATTGTGCATTTACAACCCCCCTCCAGCTAATATTTCAATACTTAGAATGGCAATGAGTTTTGCGTTAAATTATCCAGACGCACATGTCATCTGCATGGGTGACTTTAATCTGGTTATGGATAGCTGTCTAGATAGGTTGAGACTGGGAGATGGGTCATCTGGGGAGCCTCAGTCCTTGCTGTCTTCATTGCCCCCGACTCAGCTGGCACTGTTCATGGAAAATAGTGGCTGGGTGGATCTATGGAGGATACGTCACCCTGGGGAAAAAGGATACACCTGCCACTCATCTACTAAGAGTTCCCTGTCCCGTATAGACTATATTTTTGGGTCTGGCGGTTTGGTGCAATGGGTAAGCGGTATAGAGCATGGCAATAGAGGAATCTCAGACCACAGCCCAGTTATTCTCACGCTTACATTTGGGAAACTGACTAATGGTAGAATATGGAAGTTAAACCCCTTTTGGCTTAAACTAATAGACTCAAATGATAGAACAGTTGATCAGTTGAATTGTTATACTCGATCTCACCCAGAACCTCAGGATATTAATTTATTCTGGGACGCCCTTAAGGCGTACCTAAGAGGCTGTTTGTCCTCTACGATTTCTTATGTTAAAAGGGTGACATCGAGAGACGACGATGAGATTGAGCAACGCTTGAAAGATGCTGAGATCGCATATACAGCCAGTCAGACTAACAACAATAAGGTTGAGTGGTTAACCCTGCAAAGATTATATGCCCAGCACCTGGACACTAAATCCAAACGTAAGCTGTTTTTTACGCGACAATCATATTTTGAAATGGGGAATCAGGCGGGGAAATTTTTGGCTTTCCTGGTACGTCAACACAATACGTCTAATATGGTAATACAAATTCGTTCGCCAGGTGGCTCGTTGAACACCACCACCGAGGAAATACTTCAGTGCTTTTATAATTATTATAAGGGGTTGTATGAGTCCAAGAGTGATTTCAGTGTTTCAGATTGTTTAGAATATTTATCCGATATAGAATTCCCTACACTGAATTCCACACAGCAGGCTTTTATGGACGCTGAATTTACCCTAGAGGAAATAGAGCAAGCTATAACGGATATGGCCTCTGGGAAGGCCCCTGGGCCGGATGGCTTCCCGGTCGAATTGTATAGGAAATACCGAGAAATACTAGCTCCACTTTTATTACAAGTATTCAGAGAGATATGGAGAGGGGGATGTCTGCCCGATACTTTTTATGAGGCACATATTATTGTACTCAGAAAAGAGGGGAAGGATCCATTGGAGTGTGGGTCTTATCGCCCCATATCGTTAGTAAACGTAGACTATAAGATCTTTACTAAAATTTTAGCCACTAGGCTGAACTCTATCATACTGGACATTATACACCCGGATCAAACTGGCTTTATGCCTGGTAAGAGTACCTCTATAAATATCAGGCGGGTTCAATCGATAATCCAATACAGTTCTCTACTACCTGATAATAACTGGGCGTTGGCGTCGTTGGACGCAGCTAAGGCGTTTGACTCTCTTGAATGGCCCTTCTTATCCGCCTGCCTACAGAAATATGGTTTTGGAGCCAAATTCCTGAATTGGATTAATATATTATACATGAAACCAAAGGCCCGTATAATAGTAAATGGTTCCATCTCTGAGCCTTTTTTACTATATAGGGGAACCCGTCAAGGGTGTCCCCTTTCCCCAGCCCTATTCGCTTTAGCAATAGAGGCGTTGGCAATACGTCTTCGATCCTCCCCCGGTATTGAGGGTATAAAAATAGCGGATCGCACTGATACCATTGGTTTATACGCCGATGACATGATAGTATTCATGGATAACACGGAAGAGACGTTACCGAGGGTGATTGTTACCATAGATAGATTTAGTGGGTTCTCAGGCCTATATATTAACTGGGATAAATCTGCCTTATTGCCTCTCTCTCAGACCCCAGCGTCTAATCTCAGTGCCCTTTCCTCATTGCCTATAGTATCTAACTTTAAGTACTTAGGTATATATATGTCTAAATATAGTGGGTCAGACTTACACCTCAATATTTTTCCTCTGCTGGATTACGCTAAACTGAAATTTACATCTTGGAGCAAGATTCCATTGTCTGTAGCAGGTCGTATTAACCTCATTAAAATGATACTGCTCCCTAAATTTAACTATTGTCTTCAACACAGCGCAGTAACTGTACCGAAGTTCTTCTTTACCAATTTAAACTCTCAGGTTGTTTCATTCATATGGGGAAAAAGTAGGCCTAAGCTTAAATTAACCACTCTACAGAGATCTAAGCAGGGGGGAGGAGCGGCATTGCCTGATTTTTTTTTATATTATTTGGCGGGACAGGCGAGGGCACTGAGTAAATGGATGCCTCACAATAACCTCCCTAATTCTGAGAGTCATCTGGTTAGTTCCGTTAGCGCTAAATGTCCATTAGGCCTTTTGGAGTCGGGGAAAATAAGCGCTCCCCGCATGCTACCCATGCTCCGACTGGCACGATCAACCTGGAGGCAGATTAAAAAAGCTATTGGATTTGAAGATATTGTTGCTGAAATGCCTTTATGGGACAATGGTTATTTCCCCATGCTGATGGATCACCCATCTGCAGGTTTTTGGATCTCTTACGGGGTTCTTTCGGTGGGGGATTTATATGATCAAGGGGTCTTTATGTCTTTCGAACAGCTGCAAGCTAAATATGCCTTTCCAAGATCTCAATTTTTCCGTTATTTACAACTTAGAACAGCTATTCAGTCATATACCAGAAATGTGGGAGCAAACCGCAACATCTCATCTTTGCCACTGATAGGCATTCTTAAATCGCAGGGACCTCAGGGTCTTATTTCATCCTTATACACATATCTGTTGTCAATGGGAGCGAACTCGGCTATAGACTTGGTTAAGGGCAAGTGGGAGGGACTTATCCCTGATATGCAGAGTGAGGCGTGGGAGGACGTTCTGGACTCTCCCCTTAAAGTATCCCCGTCAATTAATAACAAGATGACCCAATTATATATAATCCATCAGTCATATTTGACCCCAGTGAGACTTTTTCGGATGGGTCGATACTCGACGTCGGAGTGCCTGCGATGCCACTCTTCGGATGCTGACTTCATACACATGATATGGCAGTGCCCAATTATTTTTCAATATTGGAGAGAGGTGACGTCGTTATTGACCTCACTTTTGTCAGTCCCGGTCCCTCTTGAGCCCTTGGTCTGTCTGTTTGGAGTTTGGGATGCGGAGGTTTGGGAACATTATGTTGGAATTTTTTTACGGGAGGTACTATTTTTGGCACGAAAAATGTTGGCGTTACGATGGATGGGAAGGTCACCCCCTACACTTAGGTCCTGGGTTGAGCTGGTGAACACAACTGTCTCATATGAACGCACACTCTACCAGAATAGGGGTTGCCCGGGCAAATTCAATAAAATCTGGGACAGGTGGAATGCCTCCCATCTTACTTTGTGAATTAACTGATTGATAAAGATACAGTCTATATGATCTCTTGTTCTGCAGATGTTGCGCAATGGAAGTGTAATGTTACTGCTAAAAGGCGGCGTAGTAATAGTTTTGAAGGCTTAGTTTAGTCTAGTTTAGTTTAGTTTGGTTTGATTATAGTTTAGGAACTCTGAATACTGACAGTTCCATGATTTCACGTATATATCTTATTCCATATAAATACAAATGATTAATATATATGTATGCTCTAATGTCTTTTTTCTATCTTGCGAATGTAATCGTGCAAGTCAATCACAAAGACAAACGTTTATACTGTATTTTATTGTGATTAATAAACGAATTTAAAAAAAAAAATGACCTTTTGTGCTCCAGAAAAAAATCCTCATTCTCTGCAGTGTGCATCGCTCTGTGTAAACAGGACTTAAATGTCCGCCTATTTGCACTGAGTGATCTATTACAGATTGTTCAGCACAGATTGCCTGTATGAACAGGCTATTAAAGTGAACTTGTCAGCAGGATTTTGCTAAGTAAACTACAGGCACTGTTAAGTTGGTGCTTTTACACCGATTAAAATGATACCTGGGATGAAGAAATCAGTCTTTTGGTTCTTGTGTAATCACTGTTAGAAGTTTTCAGTTAATGATATGCCCGTGCTCAGGGGTGGCCTGTGGGCAGGTCTTATTATTCCTCCTCTAAGCCACAGAAACCAGGGAAAGACCTGCCCACAGGCCCGCCCCAAAACACGGGCGAGAGAGACAGTCTGCTCTTCGGGACAGGCCTGTGGGCAGGTCTACACAAGAACCACAAGACAGATTTCTTCACCCCCAGGTATCATTTTATTCAGTTTAACACTTCCAACCTGACAATGCCTGTAATTTACTTAGCAAAATCCTGCTGACCGTTTCGGTTTAAATAACCGCCAATCAGTAAATACTATCTAACTGTACATCTGGTATCTCCCATTAACACGCCAGTTCCTCATCTTGCCCACCTCTGTTGGGATTTCTCAGGACTCTGCCCTAGGATCCCTCTTCCTTTCCATCTAAACCTTGAGATGTCTCATATCTGCTGTCCAGAATTCCATAGTGTCTATCAGCCATATCTATCAGCAATATCCTACTCCTCCTTCCACTTTCTCAAACTTCTTGTGGCAAAAATTTAATCTATCTTTACATAATTTCTACCACATTCTGACTCCTCAAATATTACAAATCTGCTCTTTTCCTAACATTGAATCAACAAACATGGTAGTGCATGCCCTCATCATCTCACTCCTTGACTATTGAAGCATCCTCTTCAGTCTGTTCATTGGCTATCCACAACTGAGAATTCAGTTCAAAAGCGACACGAAAACCCATCTTCACGCAAAAGCTTACAACCTGCAAGAACTCTGCTACAACAACATTGCCATATGAGCATCTTGTACCCTCACTTGTCTCCTTTTACGATTGTGGGCAGTGTCCTGTCTCTATACCAGTGTGCCAATTTGTAAGATGTCCATATCCAGTTCGTAAACCTTAGCATAGAAAATTGTTCAGTAGTCACTAGTGACTATTGGACAATTTTCTATGCTAAAGTTTATGAACTAGATATGGACATTTATCTTTCCATTTTATAGCCATCACACACGTCAGGGAGTTGGGAGAGATGGCTTTTCGCCTTTGGTGTCTGTGCTGGATACATTTTTGGCAGGACTCTCTTTTTTTCTGGTGTGTAAAATGCCACTGATATTACGGAATTTTACAGATGACCAAAGACATTGAGTAGAAAGATGGCTGAAACACCACCAGTTATCTATTAGTTACTTTTACTTGTAACTTGGAAATTACTTAGTTCACATGATGTTTTATATTTTACCCTGTATGCTACACAAGTTATTTTAAGTCGCTGTTTGCCAAATGGTAAAAAAAAATCAGTCGGAAAGCTTAGATACCTGTTCACCTTGGATATTTTTCAGCTGATTGTTAAAGTGGCCATACAAGCTAGATAGCTGTCGGTAAACAATTTTCCCGCCCATGCATGGGAAGACTCGTCTCCACTCTTGTGTTCTCTTAGTGAGCCACTGCTTGACTTCTCCTCCTGGCTGCGGCTTATCTCCCTGCTGAACAAAAGGAACAACCATTGAGTGATTGGATCCTTCTTTTCCCTAGCATTAAAGGTCGGAGACAGTCAGAAGGTCTCCAAACACGTAAGATGGTTAGGGCAATCCCATCGAAATATGTCAGGTTTTAGATAATCAGTTTTTGTGTACATCATTTGGAGGCTTTTTTGGGAGGACTTCTTTTACTGTGTCTTGGATATTCTGGGAGACTAGCACACTCTGATAGGGGCCCAACTATACCCTTATTGCCTACATGCACTGACTTGGAATTTGCGGCTTTGTTTTTATCCCAGTCTTATTTTGTGACTTATAAATGTCTTATGATCGTAAATGATGCAATCTCATTGGTTTCTTAAAATTATTTTGTGGATTGGTTCTAGAATCCTAGCAGATTGTGGAATATTTCTTACCAAACAGATGTTGGGTGCGTTACGTCATGCACAGCTGACATGTTGCTCTATCTATGGTCACACCCATCTGGGCATCTGTTGTTGATCACTTTCTAACCAGCTGGAAATTACGTGTTCAATGACTGTGCTAAATATCCCTAGAGGTCATCATTTCATAGTCACATGGGGACATGTGATTTTGCCGCTATGTTTAAATACAAATTAAAATAATACAATAGTGTCACATTCTGTTGACACACTACACCACCCAACGGGGCCATGGACATATTACAGCCTATACTTGGGACAGTGCGCCCAATATGATCCAACCATAGCAAAATTTAATTATATTCTACATTCGTTGTCTTCAACCTGGAAATGGACATGTTGAGAGTTGTACTTGTGCCAGTGCTGTAGAGCCAGTGTCGGAAATCACTGCTTTATACTTGGATCATATTGGAAGGGGTAGTGTTCTGATTGCTGTACATGATTTTAATACAATTATATCAGACTTTGTACTGTAGATAGAATACTACACCCCCAACATTCACCATACTTGCTAACATTGCTGAAAATGTTGGCACCCTTGAAATGGTTCCAGAAAATTGAGTATTTCTCCCAGAAAAGTATTGCAGTTATACATGTTTTATTTTATTTGTGTGTACTGGAACAAGGCAGCACAACTGAGGGAAAATAAGGCAAATTAGACAAAATTTCATACAAAATCCCAAAAATGGGCCAGACAAAATTGTTGGCATCTTTCCAAAATTGTGGGTAAACAACTTTGTTTCAAGCGTATGATGGTCATTCAAACTCACCCATGGCAAGTAGCAGCTGTGAGCATTATGAAAATCACATCTGAAACCAGATAAAAAGGGGAGAAGTTGACTCAATCTTTGCATTGTGTGTCTGTGTCTGCCACACTATGCATGGAGAACAGAAAGGGAAGAGAACTGTCTGAGGACTTGAGATTGTTGAAATTGTTCAACTATTTTGGTTCTCAAAGTTACAAGTCCATCTTGATGTTCCTTTGTCCACAGTGTGCAACATAATCAAGAAGTTTTGCAACCCTTGGCACTGTAGCTAATCTACCTGGACAGCAGAGAAAAACTGACGAAAGGTTGCAACACAGGATAGTCTGGATGGTGGATAAGCAGCCCCAATCAAGTTCCAAATAAATTCAAGCTGTCCTGCAGACTTAGTTCACACCAACACTCAGAGGTGTACCTAGGGTTTCTGGCACCCAGGCAAGAGTTCATTTTGGCGCCCCCCCCCCCCCCCCCACCAAGGACATATGCTATTTTCACACTTGTCATGTACCGACGAGCTCCTCTCCCTAATGCTCTCAATGATCAGTGATGATAAACTGAGAGAAGCAGGAAGAGAAGTTCATTGTCACAGGACCACAAGTATGAAAGTTGCATATGAGTGAAGTGTCCATGTGACGACTACTGGAACCTGCAGAGCTGAATCCTGACATTGCAGACTTCTAAATTCTCACAAGGAATGCACTGCACACTTTTAGGATTCTCCATTGCCTGGGGACAGTCATGTCAGCACAAGCATGCGTTTTGTATACCTCTGGCCACATTCCGACTAGACGTGCCCGGCCTCACTCAGTTCATTTTCATTGAGTGAGGCCACACATGTCTAGTCAGCACATGACCGCATGTATCTAAATCGCCAGCACGAGAGAATCCTGACAGTGTGCAGTGCGCATTGTGAGAATTCGGAAGTCTGCAGTCACAAAGAATAACTGCAGACTCATTACAAACCTGGACATCCCCTTTAAAGCTCCTAACATAAATAAAAACATGAGAGTTAGTTAACATCACACATAACATTTACATTGAGGTACCTTATAGATGACGTTGTCTCTGGAGTCGTTCTCCTTCTTTTCTTCATCTTGTCCAGATCCCATGATGCGTTTTCTCATCCACAGCTCGTCTCTGCAGACTTCCATCTTCTCCGCTCTTTTGCAGAAAATTTCCACATGATACCCTTAAAGATACAAATGTCATTATAATGCGCCTGAATAAAAAATTGCCCCTCACTATATTGTCTGCACAAAATATGACCCCCACACTGTCCCTCTTATGGTACATGCTCTTCACACTGACCTCTTCTTTCCATACCGGCCCCCTCTTCACACTGTCCTCTCATACTGTGTCCCCCCTATTGGGCCCAGTATTTATACTGTACTCTATCATCACACTCCCCCTTCCTGGTGTACTGTCCCCTCCTGGCTGTGCCCTCACACTGTCCCTCCATGCTACACCCCCATTATTCAGTTTCTATTCTGTGCCCACTCACTTTTGTCCCCCATACTGTCTCCTCACACTATTTCCCTCCCTCCTCATACTGTCTCCTCTCACATCCCCCTGTTCACCATACTGTCTCCTCATATATTTACCCCCTCACTTTCTATACTACCTGCTCACCTAACTCCCCATACTGTGTCTGCACACATCCCATCACCCTCACTCCTCGTACTGTCCACATACATTTTTCACGTCGCTCCTCATTCTGTACCCTCATTCTCCCATATTGTTTCCTCATTCTCCCATATTGTTTCCTCATACATGCCCCCATCCCCTTTTGCTCTTCCTTTTGTGTCCTCAAATCTCCCCCACCCATTAAATCCCCCATCCCCACTCCAAATCTCACCCACCACAACCACCCTGTAGGGGCCCCACCTCCACACATGTTGGGAGCCGGCGCTCTGCAGCTTCTCTGTGCCGGCTGTCAGCTTGACAGTCGGTACAGAGAACAGCTGACTCCCAGACCCAGACCGGGGGCAGCATAATGCAGCCGACGGGGGAGACACTGGGGACCGCCACATTAGGTGGCCCGACTGTGCCCCCCTGCCAGCTGCGCCCGAGGCACATGCCCCGGCTGCCCCCCCTAGATACGAAAACACTGATGTGGTCTGTCAACATTTGAATAAAATTAAACGCTATTGCAGGAGACCCAGGAGGAACCCAATGCTGACACAGAAACCTAAAAACTAGACTGCACTTTGCCAAAATGTAAGCCAAAATAATTCTGGTAAAGCGTTTTGTGGACAGATGAGACCAAGATGGAGCATTTTGGTAAAGCACATTTTTCTACGGTTTAGCGAAAACTGAATGAGACCTACTAAGAAAATAGCACAGTACCTACAGTAAAATATGGTGGAGATTCAAAGATGTTTTGGGGTTGATCTGCTGCCTCTGGCATGGAGTACCTTGACTGTGTACAAGGCATCATGAAATCTGAAGATCACCATAGGATTTTGGGTCATAATGTAGTGCCCGTTGTCAGAAAGCAGAGTTTGCATCCTAGGTCATGGGTCTTCCAGCAGGACGATGACCCCAAACATACTTCAAGAAGCACCAAGAAATGTATGGAAACAAAGCTCTGGAGCTTTCTGCAGTGGTCAGCAATGAGTCTGACTCTATATCCCATTTAACACCTGTGTGGAGAGATCTTAAAATTGCTATTGGGAGAAGGCACCCTTCAAATATGAGAGACCTGGAGAAGTTTGCAAAAGAAGAGTGGTCCAAAATTCCAGTTGAGAGTTGTAAGAAACTTGTTGATTGTTACAGGAAGCGATTGCAGTTACCGTATTTATTCCAAAGGGTGTGCAACCAAATATTAAATTGAGGGTGCCAACAATTTTGTCCAGCCATTTTGGAGCTTTGTGTGAAACTATGTCTAATTTGCACTTTTTTGTTTGTTTTTTTCTCTCTTTAAAATGTGTATAGCAAAACATCCGTAATTGCAATAATTTTTGGGGAGAAATACTTCATTTTCTGGAACAATTTCATTCATGCCAACACTTTTGGCCATGACTGTATGTCCTAGTTCACTAACATTGGGAGAAACCAGATCCCGCTGTTATCATGGGACCCGATAAAAATTTAGCCTTGTGAAGGGCATGAGATTTAATTTATCTCTGAATATGTTGAAGTGTGCCATGGTATAATTTTAGGGACCAGTAGGATCTAGCAATAATCTAAGTCTACAAACTCCTACCCCTGGCACAGTTGTAGGTATACCTACCTACAAAAAGAGGTCTTCCAAACTCCTGGTTATCAAGTCTCCTAGGTGCCACTGAAACCTAGAGACACCTGCACTTCTCTTAAGTTTCTTCTGAATGATGGTGGGCTGCACCTTACTTCGACAAAGCTTAAACACACATTCACAGGGTGTGAATCAAGATATGGACTGATAAAAAATACATGGTTTTAAACCCTTTTTTTCCCTCCACCAGTGCATTTTATTACATTGACTGGCATCCATAAAATTTGGCATGCCTGGTTAGGGAGGGTGTAAAGGTGGCAGTTCCACCCAAGCCCTAGAGAACAAGGAGGCCTAAAAGCCACTTAAGCAGGAGCCAGTATTACACATGGCTTGTGATGGGTAGGATTACAGTTACAGGTTTTGGGGCACAGATGCTTAGTTATGTCTCTGTCCCCACCGTAACTAAAATATGATAAACTAACTTTAAGGTGCAGTTTAAGCAGGAAAGCATCCTATAGAGGTTTGGCCTCCAAACTGACATTGATATGGAGGTTAGTCTGAGGTCACACAGAAATGCTTCATATATAATTGATGCTGTCATTCATCTGCTGTTTTGTATTATGCTGGGAATGTTGTGTGCAGTATGTAGAAGGCAGCGTGTAAAGCCAGTTACTGTGTGTGATATGATCTTACGTTTTATAGCGATGCTCCACTTTTGTGTAATTCTTGCATGAAATGCGAAGCATAAAAAAATGAAGGTACACTGCAATACATTGTAATGTAATCTGTAGAGACGCCATGGCAGCGGTGGGTATTTTCAGGAAGTTGAACATGCTGGACATTGGTGGCATTCGATGGACTTTATTGACTAAAATTGGTCCTTTTAGGTTTCCCACATGGGGAAAGTCAATATACCATGCAAAATAGTGCCTCATATACAAAGGTTCTGAAAGCAGACTGTTATTTTTGGGTCGAAAGAAACGGCAGTTCTTCAAAATGGTTGTCTGGAAAAATTAAAATCTTGCCCAGAGGACAGGATATGTAAAAAAAATTAAAAAAAATAAAAATAAATGACAAACTCTGTTTTGCTCACCTTCTGGTAGTCGCCAGGATTCAGCCCAGGTGGTTTTGCGGACTTTTCAGAGTTAGGAAGCGGTGCTGTCACCATTCCGTCAGCCAGCAGACTGAGGTAAAGTGACTTTAGGCGTTGCTCAAATATCAAACACCAGATCAGCTGCTAGCGGAACACGTTTTCACCATTTCATGTTTTCGTTTTTAGGAAGGATGATTTTTACATTCTTTTTGTTTTTAATTCAATGTATTTTAGGTATTTTAGTAGGTTTACAATCATAACTTGAGGGCCTTTTGTGGATTTCTGGCTGCAATGGTGACCCATTGGCTACCCCCACAAACACTTATGGTTGAAGATCGCTATTGACCATGGTATTTAAAGGATTAAATGTCTGGGAATGGGGTTAGCGCCAATCCTGGGTGTTGTAGCATACTGGCAGTTGCAGCCCTTGAGCCCAAGCTATCCATTTGTTCTGTGCAGGAACTAGTTTTACCACCACCATAAAAATATGGTCCCATGCAACATGGAGCTTTAGTTATGTGTGAAAAACAGCCCCTGTGACAGCACTGCTAACTAGCAGAGCTGATCTGGGGCTGCTAAGACCCATCAGCTTTCCCATATTGTTAAGGGCTATGTAGACTGCAAAAGTGAAGACCAGACAAGGCACCTTACCTTCTCTTCAAGGCTACCTCACTCCACTGAAACTTGTTAGCAAATAAGGGAAGGCTGCGACATGTCTGTGCCATCTTCCATGAGAAAGAGACTGAACCAGCACCAGACTGTCCTGGTCATGGCATTGTGGCTTTGACCAAGAGGGTCCCAGTTGTCTACTAGCTATATAGTGCCAACTCTCCTCCTCTCATCATACCTTCTGAATTATATTTTACTACTATCTACATTTTTCTCCCATTTGAGTTTTACAAACATAATATTTTTATGTAAACCTCAATCACAGGTTGCATATGACACGCTTCGTTTCTTCATCAGTTCTGTATATATGTCAAAGAGCTGCTCTTCTGAATAAAATGTACTTGATTTTGCCCCATGAATTTTCATATATATACAGTGGGGCAAAAAAGTATTTAGTCAGTCAGCAATAGTGCAAGTTCCACCACTTAAAAAGATGAGAGGCGTCTGTAATTTACATCATAGGTAGACCTCAACTATGGGAGACAAACTGAGAAAAAAAAATCCAGAAAATCACATTGTCTGTTTTTTTAACATTTTATTTGCATATTATGGTGGAAAATAAGTATTTGGTCAGAAACAAACAATCAAGATTTCTGGCTCTCACAGACCTGTAAATTCTTCTTTAAGAGGCTCCTCTTTCCTCCACTCATTGCCTGTAGTAATGGCACCTGTTTAAACTTGTTATCAGTATAAAAAGACACCTGTGCACACCCTCAAACAGTCTGACTCCAAACTCCACTATGGTGAAGACCAAAGAGCTGTCAAAGGACACCGGAAACAAAATTGTAGCCCTGCACCAGGCTGGGAAGACTGAATCTGCAATAGCCAACCAGCTTGGAGTGAAGAAATCAACAGTGGGAGCAATAATTAGAAAATGGAAGACATACAAGACCACTGATAATCTCCCTCGATCTGGGGCTCCACGCAAAATCCCACCCCGTGGGGTCAGAATGATCACAAGAACGGTGAGCAAAAATCCCAGAACCACGCGGGGGGACCTAGTGAATGAACTGCAAAGAGCTGGGACCAATGTAACAAGGCCTACCATAAGTAACACACTACGCCACCATGGACTCAGATCCTGCAGTGCCAGACGTGTCCCACTGCTTAAGCTAGTACATGTCCGGGCCCGTCTGACGTTTGCTAGAGAGCATTTGGTTGATCCAGAGGAGTTTTGGGAGAATGTCCTATGGTCTGATGAAACCAAACTGGAACTGTTTGGTAGAAACACAACTTGTCGTGTTTGGAGGAAAAAGAATACTGAGTTGCATCCATCAAACACCATAACTACTGTAAAGCATGGTGGTGGAAACATCATGCTTTGGGGCTGTTTCTCTGCAAAGGGGCCAGGACGACTGATACGGGTACATGAAAGAATGAATGGGGCCATGTATCGTGAGATTTTGAGTGCAAACCTCCTTCCATCAGCAAGGGCATTGAAGATGAAACGTGGCTGGGTCTTTCAACATGACAATGATCCAAAGCACACCGCCAGGGCAACGAAGGAGTGGCTTCGTAAGAAGCATTTCAAGGTCCTGGAGTGGCCTAGCCAGTCTCCAGATCTCAACCCTATAGAAAACCTTTGGAGGGAGTTGAAAGTCCGTGTTGCCAAGCGAAAAGCCCAAAACATCACTGCTCTAGAGGAGATCTGCATGGAGGAATGGGCCAACATACCAACAACAGTGTGTGGCAACCTTGTGAAGACTTACAGAAAATGTTTGACCTCTGTCATTGCCAACAAAGGATATATTACAAAGTATTGAGATGAAATTTTGTTTCTGACCAAATACTTATTTTCCACCATAATATGCAAATAAAATGTTAAAAAAACAGACAATGTGATTTTCTGGATTTTTTTTTCTCAGTTTGTCTCCCATAGTTGAGGTCTACCTATGATGTAAATTACAGACGCCTCTCATCTTTTTAAGTGGTGGAACTTGCACTATTGCTGACTGACTAAATACTTTTTTGCCCCACTGTATATGTGTGTATATATGTATATATGTATATATATATATATATATATATATATATATATATATATATATATATATATATATATATATATATATATACATACATAGTGCAGGAACTTCAAAAATTAAGAGACCACGGCAAAATGTTCAGTTTGCCTGATTTTTCTCTTCATGGGTATATTTTTTAGTAAAATGTAAATTGTTCATTTATTCTATAAACTTCTGACAACATGTCTCCGAAGTTCCAAGCAATAAATTTTGTATTTTTTTCAGAAAATTAGAAATGGTCAAAATTACAAAAAACCCCAGTGCTTTCAGACCTCAAATAATGCAAAGAAAACAAGTTCATAATCATTTAGAAACAACAATACTAATGTTTTAACTCGGCCTCCGGCGCAGGCGTACTTTGACCTGTTGAGGGCAGAGCAAAGTACTGCAGTGCGCAGGCGCCGGGCCTCTCTGACCTTTCCGGCGCCTGCGCACTGCAGTACTTTGTTCTGCCCTCAACAGGGCAGACAAAGTACGCCTGCGCCGGAGCCGTGGCGTGAAGACCAGAAGAGGACGTCTTGGAATGAAGATGGGAGGCGCCGCAGCGGACCAGAGACACCCATCCGACCGGACCAGCAGCGGGGACCGCCCCTGGGTGAGTATAATATAACGTATTTTTCTCCCCTTTCAGGTAACATCGGGGGCTTATCTACAGCATTACAGAATGCTGTAGATAAGCCCATGATGCCGGTGGGCTTACCTGACCCGCAATTTTCGGGGTGACAGGTTCCCTTTTAAGAAATGGATGTGGTATTTTTATCTCCTTACAAGTATTAAGGAGGACAGGACTTGTAAGGAATTGGAGAGATCTTTGCAGACAAGTACTGCTTCTCCTGGGTCATCCACATCCCTCTATTGTATGACTACATTAACCAGCCATTCAATGATCTGGAGTTAATTTATCTGGAGACTGAGCTGCCTGATGGCGACACTCAGTGAGTCACTAATGCAGGAAGGAAATATTGGCCAATATGCAGGCAGACCGATCATGTCTCCTCGTCAGCCTGCATATTGACGAAAATACAGAAAAATCTTTAAATGAGAAGGTGTGTCCAAACTTTTGGTCTGTACTCTATATATATATATATATCATTTTCTATATTCAGGCATAAATGTACTCATACATGCCCTCGTAACCTGCAGGTAGACAAAACTTCTATCATGGAAGTCGTGTCTCTCGACAGCAGAGGTCCCCAACCTGTGCCTTTCCAGTTGTAATGGAGCTATAGCAACTGCATCGGTTGGGGGATACTAGGAGTATTAGTTCCTCCAAATGTTGGACACTTTTCACCTACAGAAATATCACATCTAGTGCAAGAACTTTAAATGTGATGTAATATTGCATTGTAATCACATACATGTGTATGGAGGTCATGGGACAAGGCTGACGAGGAGACATGATCGGTCTGCCTGCATATTGGCCAATATTTCCTTCCTGCGTTAGTGACTCACTGAGTGTCGCCATCAGGCAGCTCAGTCTCCAGATAAATTAACTCCAGATCATTGAATGGCTGGTTAATGTAGTGTCACCACTGTCGAACGTAGTGTGCGGTTATTTAGGGACGTTACAATTTGAGTGCCACTAAAGCAAGAAAGAAAAGCAACTCTTGTTTTTGCTTCATCTAATTTCCATATATTAAAACATAACTTTTAATAATCCATTTCAAAAAGGAAAACCAAGCTGGTACTCTAAGAAGTCAGTACGAAACTCTGTGATCCATATAGATTGTGAATACATAGAATGTGCTATTATCTTTAACTACATTAAAAACTTATTGAGCTGCCCCCCAACATGTTTCGCCTATGAAGGCGTTCTCAAGAGGAGCTATGTGGCAATGACCAATGGTGAAACCCGCCAGTGGGGCAGCGCATTTATCTTGTAAAGATACGCGGTGGTTTAAACGTATATGTTTATTTTGCAAACACATTCTATGAAAGGGACAGAAACTACTAACTAATAATATGAAACAGCTACAGATAATATTACATTATATGTATTGGGGATCTAAATAGATCACTGAACTCTGCAGTGACTGTTCTTAAAGTATTACCTCGGTTTTCCTCTTAACTTTTAGTAAAAGGAATGTTTTAATATACAAAGTTTTGAAACTGTCACAAAATTTGCTTTTTACAAATCTCACTGCTTCACGGTCTTAAGATCTTTTAGGTAGATGTTTCGATAGTTACCAAAGGGGGCTTCACCAGATAAAATAACTTTACCCCAGTCCTCTGCAGTCCAAACCCTGTACTTCCTGCCAAGTTATTTTCTCTGATGAAGCCCCATCCAGACTGTTTGGGACATCAGGAAGAATGATTGTCCGGAGAAGAAAAAGTGATCACTACCATGAGTCCTGTGCATGTCAACAGTAAAGCATCATGAGACCACTCATGTGAGGGATTGCCTTTAACCCTGCTGTTCTGTTGGTCAAAAATGACCGACCTTGAACTTCAATATTCTTTAAAATATTCAAGATGCGGCTCTGAAACCCGTGGCCGACCGACCCATCCTCATTTAAGTCAATCAACCACAAGTTTCAGAACCGCATCTTGAACACCCCAAAAAATACCAAAGTTCAAAATAGGTCTCCCCAGACCGAACAGAACAGCAGGGTTAATCTAAGGGCTCACTCACCATTTTGCCTAAGATCACTGCCATTAATAAAAAAAATGTGAGATCTAAATATCAGAAACGGTGCTAAAATCCAAGCACAGATTGAGCAAGAACGGGTTTCCTTTGTTGGGATTTGGCCCAGAAGCTGATATCCAGCTGCCAGGGCAAAGAGCAAAAGACTTGAAAAATAAGGGACAACACTTTAAATAGTGAGTCTTTGCATACATTTGATGCATTTGTCAATAAAAGTTTGAAAACTCATTAAATACTTATAACTGTTCTTCAGTAACCATGTACATATCTGACTAAAGAATTTAATAACACTCAAGCAGCATACCAGTACTTTGTGAAAATTTAAATTTGTTTTCCTGCATGGTGAGCTGACATTTTTATTGATACCCATTTGAGGTACATACATTTTGATCCCTTTTTTAAGGGAGGTAAGGTCCGAAAAAAAAACACAATTCTGGCATTTCTATTTTTATCCCCAAAAGGTATGAGTTGAAGCAAATTTCTTTCTTTTTTTTGTATAATTAAAAAATATATATTTTCTATTCCTTTTAGGGGGGTTTAACCTACAATGATCTGATCGTTTAGACCAGGGATCCCTAACCTTTAGCTCGGGAGCCACATGTGGCTCGCGGTCCCATGAATTTTGGCTCGCAGCTGTCTGCCAGCTTGGTGCATTATCTCCAGGTCTAGCAAACAGGTCTGAAGAGCACATCTGAAAATGGTGAATTTTGTGAGCAGCCATGCGCAGAAGAGCAGATCTGGATGCACATATTCTGGTCTTAGGGGTTTTGAGATAATTTAAGGATGGTACGCCGGAAACAAGATGATAGCACCTGTCAGAGGAGGTATTTGAAGCTGGATGTGACAGCGTCTTGGGAGTGCTTTATAGGAGAATACTGAATGGGGGGTATTTTAGGAACCCCTGGATCTTTGTATACTGCTTTTGGGTGATTTTTGTGGAAAAGATTTGGTTACCATTATGTCTGTAATGGGGGCTTTGGTTGCCAGCCACTATTGTGAGGGGGGTGAGAACTAAATGAGGCTCGCGACCCTCTCTCAAGGCTGGATGTTGCTTGCGACGCTCTCTCAGAGCTGAATGTGGCTCTCAAGGTCAGAAAAGTTGGGGACCTCTGGTTTAGACTATATACTTCAATAACACAGTATTGCAGCATATGAGACAAATCACAGTCTTCTATTAAGTTCAGCCTGAAGCACAGGAGAGCCAAAAGAGTAGGGGAGGGGCCTACAAAGATTTAATGCTACTAACATAAATACAGATTTAGTAATCCATAACTTGTCAGACAGTACACTACTTTATTAACATAGCTATGTAGCTTGTCATATGACAAGTTATGGATTACTATCTTTGGACAAGATCAGAATCACTATCAGCAGATGGATAGATCACTAGAACCATAATCAGTACATGAATGCAGCAGCAGAATCACCATCGCTACATGAATGCGGCAGCAGAACCACCACCAGTACATAAATGCAACACCAGAACCATCATTAGCATACATACACAGCACCAGAACTACCATCAGTACATGAACACTGCACCAAAACCACCATCAGTACATTAAAACAGAATCACAACCATCATCCATATATGAATACATCACCAGAACCATCATTTATACATGAATCCAGCATCAGAACCACCATCAGTTTACAAATACAGATCCAAAGCCATCATCAGTACATGAATACATCACCAGAATCACAATCTGTACATTAATACAGAACCAATCTTAGCACAATTGCAATTTCAAGCCCGCTACCACCATTCTTTATTTTCTTGTCCATCTTGTCCAGACTCCTTTGACGTTTCACAGCCACAGCTTGTCTCTGCAGATGTTCCTCTTCTGCAGTGTTCTGCAACACATTCTAACACAGTGCTATAAAAAATAACAGTATTATAATGCCCCATTATAAAAACAATCTGCCTGTGCTGTGCCACTAGATAAATAAATGTGCTTTACTGTGCTCCTTGCACAAAATATGACCCCTCCCCCACACTGTCACTCTTATAGTTCATTGTCTTTACCCGCTTCTCTCCCACAAAATATTGCCTCCACACTTTCCACCTTTATGAACTATAACCATGTCCTCTCTGATGAGCCATAACTACTACACTGTTCGCCCTTACAAATGATTACCGCCAAACTGTCCTAGGGAAGGAACTGTAACCTACACACTTTCCACCTTCATGAACTATAACCTCTATACTTTCCCCAAATCATGCTGTCCCTTCTCCAGTTTGCAATATCTCCCACCGCCCAGTCTTCCCACTGTTCCCTCACACTGCTCCCCATGTTGCCACCTCTCCATACTATCTCTCTACACTGTACTCCACGTTCATTAACCCCTCTGTATATTTTGCTCCTCTTTCACACTATTCCCTCCATAATTCCTGTCTTCCTCATGCTGTTCTAATCTCCACGCTGCTCGCCCGTACTCTGCCTGTCTCCATACTGTGCTCCCCTCAAACTTTCCCCACCATGCATACTGTCTCTTCATACTTTACCCTCACACTAAACCCCCCTTCTTTTACAATGAAAGTTGCTTGTTTTTTTTTTATCTCCAATACAGTGCAAATACCATCCCTTTTTTGACACCTCTGCAGCGCAGAAGTGATGTCAGTGGACTGATCAGGCAACCTAATCACATTGCTGTTTTTGAAGCAGAAGACGCTTTAGGAAAGTGCTGGAGTGTTTTCCCTGAAGTGTCCTTTCTGACACCAGAAGATTGGTCAAGAAGAATAGACCAGTCCCTTCTTTCAATGTCACAATTTTAGAAGCCTGAAGCTGTTCAAATAAATTAGAAAAGTCAGAACATATGCATAGCAAGTCATTTTGACATTTCTGTGCACATGTTCACTTTTTTTGTGTTTACTTAGCTCTTTTTCAGGGGGGTTCATGAACACTTACCCTAAGGGTTTTATATCACTGCATATGTGTGGAATTTACCTTACCTCTTTCTCACTGGTGATTAAATTGTACATTATGAGTGTTGTTTACTCATGTTTTAACGGAGAGCAGCTCTAACTGATGAGTATGTGGTGGGCTTGTGCTTTTATCCAGGAGCCAATCTCAGCATGCAGAGCTGCAGTATTATGGATATGGTAAAGGAAAGTGAACTACAGATATTGCTCCTCTGTTGTTCTCAGACTGTTCAAAACAGCAAAGTTCTCCTCATTTTTTATATTGAAGGGGGTCTTAGCTTACAAACACCCTTGATCTTTCCTGTTTTCTATTAATGAGAACAGTATCCATCAAACAGTAGCACTACAGACACTTAAAAGTATTGCTACATTCTATCACCATTATCGGATACAGACTCCAACTCTGCAATTTAGTAATGTCAGTGGCGGTTGCTTTATTTTTGTCAAATTTTTTGCATTGACTGTTTACGCCTCAGCCCTTCCCCCTTAACATAACTCAGCCACAGGAAGATGACGCTACCGAACTATGAAGCAGGAAACCCACAGGGAGGAGGAACAAACTGACACCTGCTTCAGAGAACTCTGCAAACAGATATATTGAATACAACGATGTGCAGAGACCCACCTAGAGCCTTCATAGTCAGGGGTGGACTGAGGGTGGCCTGAACCCCGGACATTATGGGTCATGTCCACTGTAACACCTACACAAGTCATTAAACCCTTGAATTGGGATAACACATTATGTGTTTTTTTTTTTTTACTGATGCAGGCCTTGCCTTATTAAATCGCTAGCATACATGAAGAGAAGCAACTTTGGAATGCATATTATGAGAGAAATCTGCTTTTTTCACCTCCTGGACTCATCTTTCACTGTCAACTCATGGGTAAAATGTGTATTCAGTGGAGACAGATTTTGCCATTCCTGAGATAGGAGATGGCAGGTGGTGCTTTTAAAATTCTATGGAGAATGGAGAGGGATTAGCTGAAGGCTGGCACAGATATGCTGCTGTACGTTCTCTATAGAACTTTATGAGCACCAACTGTCATCTCCTATCTCAGTGATGGAAAAATCTGTATTCACTGAAGCCAGATTTTACCCTTGAATTGAGAATTTTGAGAATGAGAGATCAGTCCTGGAGACGATTGAAGCAGGTTTCTCTGATCAGATATGATATGCTTATTTTCACTTGTACTAATAATTTATAACATAAGAATTAAAAATGCAGTTACTCGTTAAACCTTAACAGTTTTTTTCTCTTTTATTATAAAACAAAATAATTTAGATATTGAATTGTATAAGATGATCCTTTTTGAAAAACAGAACCAACAATTATTACGTATAGATAATATACAAATGCATCAAGGGGTGTAGCTATACAGGGTGCATAGGTAAGTCAACCTGGGCTTTGGTTTCTGAGGGGCATTAAATACTCCTCTGTGATATAATAGAGAGTATTATAAATGACATATGGTAGGGGGCTATAATACATATTTTCTGCACTTCAATTGGCTCTAGACCCGATTGTCAACTATGTAACATGTAACGTAAAGGGACTCTGTCAGCACAGAATGACTGTTCAAACTAAGTCCCACCGCTCTGAGCATCACGGCGGGGCCAAACATTTATATAGACCTTCCCACCTGCTTGTTTTCCCTCTATCTCCACCCTCCCTCCTTATCTGATTGACAGCTCTTTCTTCATAGGGCCAGAGAAGGGAGGAGACAGGTGGAGACCAAGCAGGTGGGAAAGTGCAGATAAATGTCTGGCTCCATCATGAAGCACCGAGCGCCTGGACTTGGCTTAAACAGTCATTCTGTGCTGACAGCGTCCATATAAACACCCCATACACATTAGGCTAAAGTCGACCAAGCTCACTAACAATGGTGGGATCAGACAAAAGTCTAAAGTGTATAGGGCCCTCCGGACTCCCCTCCAACAGATGATGATGTGCTAGATATACAGTGAGTACGGAAAGTATTCAGACCCCTTTAAATTTTTCACTTTGTTTCATTGCAGCCATTTGGTAAATTCAAAAAAAGTTTTTTTTTTCACATTAATGTACACTCTGCCCCCAATCTTGACTGAAAAAAAACAGAAATGTAGACATTTTTGCAAATTTAATAAAAAAGAAAAACTGAAATATCACATGGTCATAAGTATTCAGACCCTTTGCTCAGACACTCATATTTAAGTCACATGCTGTCCATTTCCTTGCGATCCTCCTTGAGATGGTTCTACCCCTAAATCTGACATTTCCCTCTCCGTGGGTGGCACCATAATAACACCCCGGCAGCAGGCGCGCTGTCTGGGTGTTATGTTTGACTCCGATCTCTCCTTCACCTCCCATATACAATCTCTTGCCCGCTCGTGCCGCTTACACCTAAAGAACATCTCTAGAATCTGCCCTTTTCTCACCATGGAAACAACAAAAACCCTCATTGTCGCCCTGATCCACTCCCGTCTGGACTACTGCAATTCTCTATTAATTGGCCTCTCCCTCACTCGACTTTCCCCTCTCCAGTCCATCCTTAATGCAGCACCAGGGTCGTCCATCTGGCTAATCATTACTCGGACGCATCTGCTTTTCGCCAGTCGTTACACTGGCTGCCCATTCATTACAGGATACAATTCAAAGTACTTGTTCTCACCCACAAAGCTCTCCACAATGCGGCACCCCCTTACATCTCTATCATTTCTGTCTATCGGACTAACCGACCGCTGCGCTCTGCAAATGACTTTCGACTAACCTCTGCACTGATCTGTACCTCCCACTCCCGACTCCAAGACTTCTCCCGTGCTGCGCCAATCCTCTGGAATACTCTACCCCAAGATACTGTATTAGGACCATCCACAATTTGCATAGTTTTAGGCGCTCGCTCAAAACACATTTGTTCAGAGCGGCCTATCACGTTCACTAATCAAAGTCATTTTACGTTTGTGTGTGTGTAGCCCATTCACTATCTCCATCTATTCCCCAACCCCTGAAGATGGCTGGACCATCATTGTAAATACATCATTGTAAATACACACCTGTGCTTTGTATCTCCCCCACCTCAGTGTAGATTGTAAGCTCTCACGAGCAGGGTCGTCTTATTTTGCTTTAATTATTGTATTGTTAACGTTGTTACTTATGACTGTTGTGTTTGAAACTGCTAAACTGTAAAGCGCTGCAGAATATGTTGGCGCTATATAAATAAAGATTATTATTATTATCATTATTACTCCTTCATTGGAGTCCAGCTGTGTTTAATTAAACTGGTAGGACTTGATTTGGAAAGGCACACACCTGTCTATATAAGACCTCATAGCTCACAGTGCATGTCAGACAAAATGAGAATCATGAGGTCAAAGGAACTGGTCAAGGAGCTCAGAGACAGAATCGTAGCAAGGCACAGATCTGGCCAAAGTTACAACAGAATTTCTGCAGTACTCAAGGTTCCTAAAGGTACCGTTACACTTAACGACTTACCAACGATCACGACCAGCGATACGACCTGGTCGTGATCGTTGGTAAGTCGTTGTGTGGTCGCTGGGGAGCTGTCACACAGACAGCTCTCTCCAGCGACCAACGATCAGGGGAAAGACTTCGGCATTGTTGAAACTGTCTTCAATGATGCCGAAGTCCCCGGGTAACCAGGGTAAATATCGGGTTACTAAGCGCAGGGCCGCACTTAGTAACCCGATATTTACCCTGGTTACCATTGTAAAAGTTAAAAAAAAAAAAAAAACAGTACGTACTCACATTCCGTTGTCTGTCACGTCCCCCGGCGTCAGCTTCCCGCACTGACTGTCAGCGCCGGCCGGCCGTAAAGCAGAGCACAGCGGTGACGTCATGTTTTACGGCCGGCCAGTGCTGACACAGTCAGTGCGGGAAGCTGCGCTTAGTAACCCGATATTTACCCTGGTTACCAGTGAAAAAAATCGCTGGATCGGCGTTGCACACGCCGATTCAGCGATGACAGCGGGTGATCAGCGACCAAAAAAAGGTCCTGATCACTCCCAGCGACCAACGATCTCCCAGCAGGGGTCTGATCGTTGGTCGCTGTCACGCTTAATGATTTCGTTAACGATATCGTTGCTACGTCACAAAAAGCAACAATATCGTTAACGAAATCGTTATGTGTGAAGGTACCTTAAAGGGACTCTGTCACCTGAATTTGGCGGGACTGGTTTTGGGTCATATGGGCGGAGTTTTCGAGTGTTTGATTCACCCTTTCCTTACCCACTGGCTGCATGCTGGCTGCAATATTGGATTGAAGTTCATTCTCTGTCCTCCATAGTACACGCCTGCGCAAGGCAATCTTGCCTTATGCAGGCGTGTACTATGGAGGACAGATAATGAACTTCAAACCAATATTGCAGCCAGCATGCAGCCAGCGGGTAAGGAAAGGGTGAATCAAACACCCGAAAACTCCGCCCATATGACCCAAAACCAGTCCCGCCAAATTCAGGTGACAGGTTCCCTTTAAGAGCACAGTGACCACCAGAAGTCTTCCTAGACCTGGCCGTCCAGCCAAACAGCAATCGTGGGAGAAGAGCCTTGGTGAGAGAGGTAAAGAAGAACCCCAAGATTGCTGTGGCTGAGCTCCAGAGATGCAGTAGGGAGATGGGAGAAAGTTCCACAAAGTCAACTATCACTGCAGCCCTCCACAAGTCGGGCCTATATGGCAGAGTGGCCCGACGGAAGTCTCTCCTCAGTGCAATACATATGAAAGCCCACATAGAGTTTGCTAAAAAACACATGAAGGACTCTCAGGCTATGAGAAATAAGATTCTCTGGTCTAGTGGGATGAAGATAGACCTTTTTGGTGATAATTCTAAGGCTGGGTTCACATTGCGTTGGTGCAGTCCGTTCAATGCATGCGTTAAATGGACTGCACCAACGCTAGTGCCTTTTAAAGATTGCGTTATGCGATCACGATAGCGCAGATGCTCCACCTACGCTATCGGTGACGGACCCAGAAACGCTGCAGACCGCGTCCGAGGGTCCTTCACAGAATGACGGCAGATTACTAACGCATGCCGATTATGACATGCATTAGCGATGCGCTACATAATGGCAGTCAATGGGTGCGCTAATTCATCCGTTAGATAACTTTAGTGCCGCTGTGTAACGGATGTGACGTATCCGTTTTTTCACCGGATCCGACTAGCTGATCCGGCTAATTGGATCCTAAAAAATCAGAGCATGCTCAGTTTAAAAAAATGGAATCCATCGCCAGATTCCATCATTTGACGGATCCGGCGCCATAGGCTTCCATTCTAGCAAACGACAGATGGCATTGGATCCATCGCTGTCCATTTTTTCGACGAACACAAAAAACATTACTTTGTCTCCGGACGCCGGACAGACAATTTTTGATGGATCCAACGAACGACAGATGAAATGTGAAGCCATCCGTCGCTAATACAAGTCTATGAGAAAATATCGGATCCAGCAGCATCAGTCGCTGGATCTGTTTTTTTCAAAATTCGACGGATTGCGACTGATGGCAAAAAACTGATGTGTGAAAGGGGCCTAAGCAGTATGTGTGGAGAAAACCAGGCTCGGCTCTTCACGTGCCCAATGCAATCCCAATCCCAGTGATTGTCAATGCAGGAAACTTGAATGCGGCCAAGTACAGAGATATCCTGGAAAAAAACCTCTACCAGAATGCTCTGGACCTCAGACTTGGCCGAAGGTTCACCATCCAACAAGACAATGACCCTAAGCACACAACTAAAATAACAAAGGAGTGGCTTCAGAACTACTCTGTGACCATTCTAGACTGGCCCAGCCAGAGCCCTGACCTAAAACCAATTGAGCATCTCTGGAGAGACCTGAAAATGGCTGTCCACCAACATTCACCATCCAACGTGACAGAACTGGAGAGGATCTACAAGGAAGAATGGCAGAGGATTCCCAAATCTAGGTGTGAAAAAACTTGTTGCATCATTCCCAAGAAGACTCATGGCTGTACTAGCTCAAAGCCATCCACAACCTGTCTCCTCCATACATCTGTGACAGGGTCTCCCGGTACTTATCTACACACAACCTCCTATCCTCTCAAGATCTCCTCCTCTGCTCCCCTCTCATCTCTTCTTCCCACAACCGCATCCAAGACTTCTCCCGTGCTTCCCCCATACTCTGGAACTCTCTACCACAACACATCAGACTCTCGCCTACCATAGAAACCTTCAAAAAGAACCTGAAGACTCACATCTTTCGACAAGCCTACAGCCTGCAGTGATCCTCAACCTACTGAACTGCAACACAACTAGCTCTACCCTCTCCTAGTGTATCCTCACCCATCCCCTGCAGACTGTGAGCCCTTACGGGCAGGTCCTCCCTCCTTATGTACCTGTATGCTTTGTTTTCTGCTCATGTTTAATTGTATTTGTCTATATTTGCCCCCTTTTCACATGTAAAGTGCCATGGAATAAATAGCGTTATAAAAATGTATAATAATAATAATAAGGGTGCTTCTACTCAATACTGAGCAAAGGGTTTGAATAGTTATGACCAGTTTTTCTTTATTTAATAAATTTGCCAAAATTACTACATTTCTGTTTTTTTCAGTCAAGTTGGGGTGCAGAGTGTACATTAATGAGAAAAAATGGACTTTTTTGAATTTACCAAATGGCTGCAGTGAAACAAAGAGTGAAAAATTTAAAGGGGTCTAAGTACTTTCCGTACCCACTGTATATCACCTCTGTCCTTTCAAGACACAGTGGGGGATATGAATAGTAAATGAATATTTGCTAACATCTGGCCCATTGTGGCCTCTGGTCAAGGAGGAGGAAGTCTATTCTACAACGACAAACTGTATAAAATACCAAGGTGACAAGTACAGCAGCGAAGAATTTCTATATCACAGGCTGACAGATGGATGGAAGATACATTAGATATGAGATCTCAGATTAGTCACACTAATAAACTGTATATATTTACTCTGTGTCTACAATATCTGCTTTCTCTGCAGAACGCCATGAATCTTCCACCAGATAAGATCAGTGTTCTTCGGCAGTATGACCAAGACAAGAAATGGGAGTTGGTGTGTGATCAGGTAAAGGCTGTGTTAATAGATGGTAGCCAAATGTAGAAGAATGAACTAAGTCTGTATCAGAGGTCATGACTTCCATCTCTATGGATGTCAACAATTATCTGGTGAAGAATTTGCTGTAGTATGAACTCTATATTCTAGAATAAAACCGATAGATCAAACGTTGAGTATTCTACTGTGTGTTTATAGAATAGTTGACACCAGAGTTATAAATTGTCATCTGGTAGAAGCAGGGGTGGATTAAGGGTAGCCAGGGCCCCGGGCTGTTCAGACACTGTGGGCCTCTCATGTGACGGGGTCATGTGACGGGGTCAAGCGACGGGGTCAAGCGACAGGGTCATCATATACTGTACCTGAACCAGATTATTCCAGAAAATAGTTGCTGTGTGAAACTATAACCTGTCAAACATCCATTGATCTAGTCAATTTACCCTTCAGTTCAGTATATAGAATACAGTGTATAGTGTCAGTGTATAGTTAACACTGATTCACCAGTGACGTCTCTAGGTGAAGTCCTTCATCTTTCATCCAGAACAGACTGCCATCACTTCATCCAGCCAGGACTCATCTCTGCAGGAAATAACATAGTTATCTCGAGCTCCGCTTGTAGAACACATTACTTAATTTTTCCCAACTTCTACATTACACCACATGAAGAAAAAGAGGCAACATAGGACCACCCTTCACTGCAATTACTGCTGCAAGTCTTTTTGACTCTGTCTCTACCACCTTTTCACAGTTAGAAATGTTTTCCCATTCTTCTTTCCAAACTAGCTCTAGCTCAGTGAGACTGGATGGAGAAGTCTGTGAATAGCAATTTTCAAGTCTTGCCACATATTCTCAATGGGATTTAGGTCTGGACTGTGACTGGTCCATTCACACACACACGAATATGCTTTCATATGAACCATTCATTTTAACTTTGACTGTATGTTTAGGGTCATTACCCTGTTTCAAGGTGACCCTATGCCACAGTCTTTTGCAGCCTCTAACAGTCTTTCTTCCAGGATTGCCCTGTATTTAGCTCCATTCATCTTCCCATCAACTCTGATCAGCGTCCCAGTTCTTGGTCAAGAAAAGTATCCCCACAGCATCTTGCTGCCACCATCATGTTTGATGGTGGGGATGGTGTTTTCAGGGTGATATGCAGTATTAGTTTTCCATTATATGTTGTGTTTTTCACTTGACCCCAAAAGTTCAACTCTAGTCTAATCTGACCACAACACATTCTTCCACATGCTAGGTGCATCCCCTGCATGGCATGTGGAAGTAGGTGCTCTGGCCAGATGAGTCCAAAGTAGAACTTTTTGGGCTAAATTTAAAACACTATATGTTGCAGAAAGCTAACACTGCACATGTGTGCCCCTTCTGTTCTGTAAACTGAAGACTGAAAGCCACCTGGGGCCTACAAGACAGAGAACAGATTTTAACTGTATCAGTATCCTGCAAAGTCAATATATTTGAAAGCAGAGTTCACTCTGTGAGGGGGCCCAGGGTGGCTGCCCTGTTATCTTGCCTCCTCCATTAGTTACTGTATATGTTTATACAGTAACCATATAGCCCAGAATTCATCACTCCCAGTGGTTCACATTTGGCAATTAAAATGGAAAAAAGAAAATTGCAAAGGAAAAGAAAGTCATGGATTCACTGAACAGGTTAGCCGCATTTCTTCCTCTTGTCATGTTATGATGATAGTTCATAAGTATTTGGTGCCTCCAGTACATGGAATATATTCCCCTTACATTCTCTACATTGAATTTGCAACACCAAGAAGGAAACGTCATGGACTTATGGAAATCACAGGATGGATAGACATGTTAATGATATGCAAATGATGAAAAAATGAAAACAAAAGTTTCAAAACATCTTGATTTATTCAGTATTGAATGTGAGTAGAAATCCCGCATTTACATGTCTTAGCTGCTATCAATGAGGTTATCAATGGTTGTCTGAAGAATATCATGCCATGCTGAATGCACTTGGGACCACAAACCATCAAGATCTGCTGCTGGCAGCTCCCTTTGCAATTGAAGACCAAAGGCATCCCAAATGTGCTCAATGAGAGACAAGTCTGGAGACGCTGCAGGCCATGGCAGCACGCTTAGGAAATGCAGGCTGCTCACAGTAGCACAAGTAACATGCAGTCTGAGGGTGTTGTGTTGAAAAAGACTCCTTTGACACTTTTGAAAAGGGACTGTATCACTGGTTCCACTACAAAATCAATGTAACACTGAGCTGTTAATTACCTGGGATGAAGTCTAGAGAGGTCCAGCTGTCGAACATTATACCACCCCATAACATAATCCTAGGTCGTCTGGTCAGATTTGAAGAACTGCATATGGTGATCCATCCAGACAGAAAGCGTCAGAGTCTACACAAACCATAAGAGGGCATTTGCACGACATTGGGCTATGAGCGAAATGTCCAAATGCAGGTGTTCCTTTGACCTCACACCAACGATCTCAAAGGCTATCATAGTGCACAGCAAGACCTAAATGGAAATCTATCCTCTTCAGTGACGAGTCCTGCTGTTGTCTTGAATGCAATAATAGACAGTGATTGGTCTGGAGACCACGTCAGCAATGCCATGAAAAGGCCTCTGTTATGAACTGGTGGTTTAGGAGCAACATGGGACGAGATCTGAAGGAGGTGGTACCTGTACTGACCGCAGTCCCTAAGCTCAACACAACACTAGAAGTAGCCGTGGGATGCTCCTGTCACTCCCTAGGCACCTCGTCACAGCCTGAGAACTAACTACCCCTAAAGATAGAAACAGGAAAACTATCTTGCCTCAGAGAAAATCCCCAAAGGATAGATAGCACCCCACAAGTAATGACTGTGAGTGGAGAGGGAAAAGACATACACAGAATGAAACCAGGATGTAGCACAGGAGGCCAGTCTAGATAGATAAGACAGGATAGAATACTGTGCGGTGTTGTGAATTCTGTGGTCAAGCTCCCTCCTGTGGTCATGAGTGGTACTTCGGCTGGTTCTGTCTATGAGCTTCCTCTGGTGGATGTGAGTGGGGCTGCGGCTTCTGAGTTTCCTTCCTCAGGTGACGAGGTTAACTCGTTAGGTGCTGCTCTATTTAACTCCACCTAGTTCTTTGTTCCTGGCCTCCAGTCAATGTTCCAGTATTGGTCTTGCTCTCTCCTGGATCGTTCTTGTGGCCTGTCTGCCCTGCATAAGCTAAGTTTTGCTTGTGTTACTTTTGTTTGCTATATTTTCTGTCCAGCTTGCTATATTGGTTTTTCTTGCTTGCTGGAAGCTCTGAGACGCAAAGGGAGCACTTCCGTACCGTTAGTCGGTGCGGAGGGTCTTTTTGCCCCCTCTGCGTGGTTGTTTGTAGGTTTTTGTGCTGACCGCAAAGCTATCTTTCCTATCCTCGGTCTATTCAGTAAGTCGGGCCTCACTTTGCTAAAATCTATTTAATCTCTGTGTTTGTATTTTCATCTTAACTCACAGTCATTATATGTGGGGGGCTGCCTTTTCCTTTGGGAAATTTCTCTGAGGCAAGGTAGGCTTATTTTTCTATCTTCAGGGCTAGCTAGTTTCTCAGGCTGTGCCGAGTTGCATAGGGAGCGTTAGGCGCAATCCATGGCTACCTCTAGTGTGGTATGATAGGATTAGGGATTGCGGTCAGCAGAGTTCCCACGTCTCAGAGCTCGTCCTATGTTAGTAACTATCAGGTCCCTTTGTGTGCTCTTAACCACTAGGTCCATTGTGGTTCTGAATCACCTGTTCATAACAGTGCGGTCAGCATTAAAAACTACAAAAATCCACACAGAGTTTACAAAAATCTCCACACCTGACTAAAGGTGTGGAGGGTAAATCTGCTTCCCAGAGCTTCCAGCTTAACTAAATTAATCCATACTAACAAGCTGGACAAAACATGGAATGCACAGAACGAATAAGTCCACAACATGTGGACAGAAAAGAGCAAAGCAAGGACTTAACTTTGCTGAACTGGTCAGGATATCAGGGAAATCCAAGAGAGATGTGAATCCAACCAGGAACCATTGACAAGTGGCACTGGCTGAAGGGAAGAGCCAGGCATAAATAGCCGAGCAGAAAGACAATCAGTGGAAGCAGCTGCAGACTGCTAAATCCAAGGAGCAGCCATACCACTTAAAACCACCGGAGGGAGCCCAAGAGCAGAACTCACAAAAGTGCCACTTACAACCACCGGAGGGAGCCCAAGAGCGGAATTCACAACAGGCCTCCATGAGGGGACATGAAAGTGTCTCAAACGCTGTTTATAAATATGACACCAGGCCACATGTTATTCATGTTTCTGTGAGTGGCCTGCATGGCCTAAACGTGCTACCATGTACTGAGGCATCTCCGGACTTGTCACGCTTCAAGCACATCTGGGAAATTATTGGTCGGCAATTGCAATGGGAGTTGTTAGCAGCGATCTTTATAATTTGCGCAAGTGAATTCACTTATTTAACTGGGTGGTTGGATTGTCTGCTGTAACTCATTGTTATCACAGCGCACTGCCCTGTGTGATTTAGGACATGAGCTGCCAATAACAAAATGCAGTATGTCGACAGAATGGTCATATTAACGATCATTCTGTTCCCATCAGTAAATGGCCTATGCCAATATGTGCTCATTAACGGGCTGAGAACTGCCCATCTGAAAGCACCTTTATTTACCTGGCCCATGATACAGGTGAGCCATCATTCTCTGGCACACATTGTAACAGTGGTGGACATTAGTGATAGCCTTAAATTTATTCTCCAATATTTTACCATCAGGAAAGATTCCAGGTGAAGAACCCACCAGCTGCTTACATAAAGAAACTGAGGAGTTGTGGGGATACAGGCGGGATCAGTCAAAAGGTAAGATTTAGACAATGGACACACCTTCATTCTCTCTATACAGCAAGAGGAGTAGACGATCCTGCGATTCTTGGGGGACCAGGGTTTTGACTGAACTGAATAATAATTTAGGACTTCCGACTTTCATGCGCTATATCCAGATTTGCTTCAGGTCTACTGGCAGGAACTCAACAGCCTCTTAAGCATGTATAATGCTGTTGAGGTCAAATCAAGAGACCTGAGGACGGTCCAGACATCATGGTCAGAACTTGGACTATGAAAGTGGGATGTATGAAACCAGCCTAGGAAACATCATTGTGAGCACTACACTGTTCTATTTAAGTGACAAACAAGAGATTGAAGCCCTACAGTAAAAGATGACCATGGCTTCTTCTTTAATGTTGGGGCAGTTTGCGACCTTCCTTGCCCTCTCACTTTAGGGAAGTTATTGGTTTATGATCTGTCAAAGGTAGCCCTCATTATATATAGCCAGCTGGTTCCTGCAATAGTATATCCTTCTATGACACTATAGAAGCATGAAAAAGCAAGCTTTGATTACAGTAATAGGAACACCTCATATTTTCCACATATGTAGCAAAGGTGAATCTGGCATTTAAGGTACTGTGAAAACCTACTGCACAATCTAAGCTCCGAGAGTTAAGGATAACCTCTCACTTTGACCATGGTCCATATTATGGGTCAGAAGGAGCTGAGCAGATTGTTCTATGGGTTTGTGGGAAATTATATGGTATAACTTTTATTTTATTCACATAAATTCCTACTTGTTCTGGGCTTAGAACTCAAGTGGGTGGTCTTGCTCAGTGATTTGCAACCTTCATCTGAATGTGCACACCGATTTAGCTCTCACATATTGATTAGGACTGCTACATGATTAAATAGCAGGGACAAAAATATAATGCATGGTATAATGAATTCTATCCCATAAATCGATTTATTAACTTAATCTGCTCCTCCAGCATTATACTAGTTGGGTAGGAGCTGAGCTGCATTTCTTGGCAATGGCCTTTACCCTGGCAATGGCCTTGTGGTGAGCCAAGTGGAGCTGTTCTGGCCACCTGAGCTTAAAACGGCTATTAGTTGGGGTTGCGGGATGGTGACACCTACCACTCTGATATTGATGACATAGGTAATCAAAATCATAAGCTCAGATAATTTCATTATTACATAATCCTTTTGGACAGCCCATTACTTTACTCAGTAATTGGATAAATTGAAATTTGTATAATTTGTTTATTTTAGTTTAAGAGGAAAGACCGGGAAGAATCCACCAAAGTTCTTCGAGAACTGGAGATCTCCCTGAGGACCAATCACATTGGGTGAGTTTTCATGTTGCAATTTTTAATTAGTAGACTAATATGATTTGTTTTATCCGTTCACTTTCTCTTATTACAGACATTATATTGGCATTGCTTATATAGCGCCATTATATTCTCATTATCGTCGCTGCCCCTGATGGGGCTCACTATCTAAATTCCCTATCAGTATGTCTTTGGAATGTGGGAGGAAACTGGAGTACCCGGAGGAAACCCACACAAATGCGGGGAGAACATACAAACTCCTTGCAGATGTTGTCCTGGGTGGGATTTGAACCCAGGACCCAAGCATTGCAAGGCTGCTGTGCTAACCACTGCGCCACCATGCTAATCACTGAGCCATCGTGCTGTATGAGATCATAAATCCTACAAATGATGTACTACACTTCAAAATAGTAAAAAATATATTATTTATTGGGATTATTAAAAAGACATATATCACATTCAAAAGCATGTATGCCAGGAAGATTCAAAACCTATAAGTAGACTAATAAGGGTATAATAGAATGCCAGATCATATAATTAATGATGAATAAATTATGCTGAGTTATACAGAAAATAACATATGCTCAATTTATCACTTTACACTGTAGGTGCAGGAATGCACATCTATAAATTACTGCACCCCGACACGCGTTTCGCACATTGCTTTCTCAACTGTGTGAGATTGGTCAATATTATTTTTTCCTCCAGAACCCGTGTCGTTCTTGTTTGCAGACTGTGTCTAGTATTGCAGCTCCGGCCCATTCAAGTAAAAACTGTAAAACCAGTATAAACCCAACTTAATAAGAACAGCGCCATTTTTGAAGGGGAAAAAGGGCAAATCATTTTTATTCTAAACCACATTTAAACTCCATAATTAATCTTTAGAATGAATCAATGGTTTATTTCATTATGATGCATCTTAAAGCCAGTCCTGTCAAGTAGAAGTGGGAAAATCTTTGTTACAGAATGGAGAGCATCAGTAAGCAGCTGCTGACTGATTTCTATAACCAACTGAAAGCCAGGACTTATAATTGTGAGTTAGTGTACGCTGTGCATAATGAACTGATCCATCAGGAAACACAGCAGATGGGAACTGCTATGTGTTAACCCAGCCTTAAAGGGAATCTGTCACCAGGTTTTTGTTAGCCCATTGGAGAGCAACATGATGTAGGGGCAGAGACTCTGATTCCAGCAATGTGTCACTTACTGGGTTGCCTGCTGTAGTTTTGTAAAAAAAAAAAAAATCACTAATTTATCTGCTGCTGAGCTCTGTATAACCCCGCCCCCACCAATGATTGGCAGTTTTCTGTGTACTCTATGCATAGGCAGAAAGCTGTTAATCAGTGGTGGAGGCAGGGTTATACACAGCTCATGAATATGGAGGACTAAGTGGCAGCAGGTTTACAAGTCCTCTAGTGATAATCTCCTGCTGATAAAGCAATAATTTTATCAAAACTACAGCAATCAACCCAGTAAGTGATACTTCACTTGAATCAGAGTCTCTGCCCGTACATCATGCTACTTTCAGATTAAGAGGCAAAAATCTGATGACAGATTTCCTTTAAAGGTGTTGTGCAATAGTGATGGCACGATTGTAACACACGTCACCGCTGCAGCCAGTCACTCATCTTAGCAGTTCAGCCAATGTATATGGCACATTCCGCTGAGCTCAGGGATTGGCAGCATCAGTGACGTGCACTGTAGTTCTGACATCACCAATGTACATGGAGACCAGAGTATCGGCAGAGAGCCAACACTGGAGTCGGGGAGGGCGATTACTAGCTGATTTTGCTATTTTAACACTACTCTGGTCAAGAAAAGCCAGAATTCTCTATGTGGAACACCCCTATATCCCCTTAATCTGGAACATCACACTTGTGGCAGGTGTGCTGCCATTTTTGGATTCCGGACATTTGTTTAGTTCTATTAGCCAGAGTAAAAAGTTGCTGTAAAGAGTGTATTTCGTTCTGTCGGACCCGACACATCCCTGCATTAAACTGACAAGCTGTTGATTTTACTCAGTAGCATGTAATGCCTAATTTCTCCTGTGGCGGCGCTGCAGGAAAATGGAATACTTGCTGCCTGGTTCCCCTGCAGATTACAGCTGACCACTGGTGGTGCCAGCATTGAGACACTATATGGACAAGTGATCGCAAAAAAAAATATAGCCCCTTAGAGTAAGAAGAACTCTAGAACTAGAGCAGGTATTATCTGTTTGAAGATGTAAGTAACAGATGAGTAACTTCCAGAAACAAGTTATCTGCTTATTACTTCTATTTTCGGCGTTTTACCACATTGGGTTATCACGCAGACATCCTTTCAGTGAGCGAATGTTATAGAACCTTAAAATAAGGATTATTAAAAAAATGATCTATACCGAAGGGGAAGTCGATGTACATGTGGTCTGAGTCTGACTTCTATCATTTGTGAATTCTGTATGTCCAATAAAAAGGAAACATTTAGTCATTTTGTTTTTTATTTTATATCCATAATTTGGATGATTTTTAAATGATTTACAACCAGTCTTTACTTAAAGGGTTATTTCTGGGACTTAAATATGGACTCAATATGCTAATGATAGGTCATGAATATTAGATTGATTAGGGTCCTATTCCCAGAAACTCCTAAAATCAACGTATTGAAGGGGTCATGGTGCACCAGAAGTGCCGCAGCTCCGTCCATTGACCATGAATGTTACGACTTGATCTTTCCCATGCGCGTAGAAGTTGCAGTACCACTAATGGCCACTACACACTGCACACAGCTTTATCACTTCCAGTGCACCGTGGTCCTATTGGTAGGGTTGTCGGTAGCCAGACACCCACCAATCTGATATTGATAACTAATCCTAAACGAATGTTCCAGCTTCAGAAAACCCTGGTCACCTAGCCGTGGTTTGTTTAAAAAAATCTTTACTAACCCTCCCCAGGTCCAACAATGCGTCTCTGCTGCTGCTCCCAGTGTCTGTCATCATCTGCTAGTTGTCAGTGCTGCCGCTAAGAACTTGTGCTGTCAGTGCAGGCAGAGCCGCTGGGCTCACTGATTGGCTGCAACGCTGCTGGCAATGACAGACCCCGAAAGCAGCAGTGGAGACTCTGCGCTGGACCCAGGGACTTTGACTAAAGAAAAAGCCACTTTTTTATTTTGCTTTTTAAACAAACTGTAGTGGGGAACAGGGATTTTCCAAAACAGACAAAACCCTTTAGGCTACGTTCACACAATACGCTTTTGGTGAGTTTTTGATATTGCAGATTTTCTGCACCCATTAAAGGGGTTGTCCACTACTTTCAATTAACCCCCCAAAGAATCCCACCGGGGCCCCTAATGAATTGTGCAAATACCTTATCTTGCCGTTTTCGCCTGTGAGCGGCGCTATGCTGGCGGCTGAGTCCGGGTCACGTGACCCCCAGGCTGCAGCCGCTGCTTATTTCCGCCGACGTCACGTCAATTTCCATACTCTGGAAATTGACGTGACGTCAGGAGCAGGCGTGACCCAGCCTCCACAGACAGTGGTCACTCATCAAGAGTGACTGGGCTGTGGGCGGGGCTGGGGGCTGCCTGCGGGGCTGTGCTGGGGGCTGTGCTGACTCTGTTGGGATGATTGTGTGGAAGCCGGGGTCTGCGTGCCGGTGCCGGTATGTGCGGTCCGGCGCCGGTATGTGCGGTCCGGCGCCAGGGGTCTGAGTGCCGGCGCCGGTATGTGTGTGCCGGCGCCGGGGGTTGTTGTTGTTGTTGTTGTTGTGTGTGTGCGTGTAGGCATCGTCCGATGGGACTACAAGTCCCATCGGGCTCTGCCTGCTACACTGACAGTGAGTGACACATTAGCCAATGATGGGACAGTAGTAGTCCCATCATCAGGCTAATGTGTTGAATGTAATAAAAAACACATACAGTACATACATACATACATACAACACACACCATGTGACATGCACCATGCGACGACATGCACCATGCGACGCCATGCGCCATGCGACATGCACGATGCGGCAACATGCACAATGCGGCAACATGCACCATGCGATGACATACACCATGCGGCGACGTGCACCATGCGGCGACATGCACCATGCGACATGCACGATGCGGCAACATGCACAATGCGGCAACATGCACCATGCGATGACATACACCATGCGGCGACGTGCACCATGCGGCGACATGCACCATGCGACGATATGCACCATGCGGCGACATGCACCATGCGACGACATGCGACATGCAACGACATGCACCATGCGACGACATGCACCATGCGACGACATGCACCATGCGACGACATGCGACATGCACCATGCGACGACATGCACCATGCGATGACATGCAACATGCACCATGCGATGACATGCACCATGCGACGACATGCGACATGCACCATGCAACGACATGCACCATGTGACGACATGCGACATGCACCATGCGATGACATGCACCATGCGACGACATGCACCAAGCGACAACATGTGACATGCACCATGCGACGACATGCAACATGCACCATGCGACGACATGCACCATGCGATGACATGCGACATGCACCATGCGGCAACATGCACAATGCGACGGCATGCACCATGCGATGACATGCGACATGCACCATGCGGCAACATGCACCATGCGACGACATGCGACATGCACCAGGCGGCGACATGCACCATGTGACGACATGCGACATGCACCATGCGACGACATGCGACATGCACCATGCGACGACATGCACCATGCGACGACATGCACCAGGCGGCAACATGCACCATGCGACAACATGCGGCACGCACCATGCGGCGACATGCACCATGCGGCGACATGCACCATGTGACGACATGCGACATGCACCATGCAACGACATGCGACATGCACCATGCGACGACTGATGACATGCACCATGCGACGACTGACGACATGCACCATGTGACGACTTGCACCATGCGACGACATGCGACATGCACCATGCGACAACATGCGACATGCGTCAATGGACATGCGACAACATGCGACATGGGACATGCGACATACAGTACATATACAGTACATACATACATACATCAGACATACAGTACATATAACATAGATTACATACTCACCATCACTTGTCACTTTGTTCCCCGAAGCCATTGTCACCTGTAAAAAATACTGATCCACAGAAATCCAATTAAAACGAGTGTCCCACAACGATCTCCTGTGGAGAGCAGGAGCATCAGCTGATGTTGACTGCTCTCAGGGGCTCCAGGAATACAATGATGGAAGGTATCCTTCCACAATGTATTCCTCACAATGTATTCCTACGCCCCTGTGAGAAAATAGTCCCTAGTCTCACTTTATGCCATTGCTGTGTGAGAAATTTTCCCATGCAGCAATTGCCATAAAGTGAGACCAGTGAACTATAGTAACCTCAGTGATGCACTGCAGGAGCCATTGTCTCCTGTCAGTGTGTCACTGAAGGTCCTGTAGAGCAGTGACATCACTCGATGTCACTGTTCTACAGGGGAAATCGTCGTGGGGCACTCGTTATTAATTGGACTACGACGGACAGGTAGTATACGGTTTATTATTTTATGTTTTTTGCAGGCGCTGAAGTATGGTAAGTATGGTGAAATTAAGAATAATAAAATACTTTTTTCTGGCTGCGCCATTTCTGGGGCTGTTGCGGACTGGTATTTGTAGCGGGGGGGAGGGGAATTTCCATATCCATGGCCCCTCTCTAGGCTATGAATATCAGCCCGCAGCTGTCTGCGTAGCCTTTCTGGCTATAAAATACAGGGGGACCCCACGTCATTTTTTTGGGGGGTCCCCCTCTTTTAATAGCCAGTAAAGGCTACGCAGACAGCTGCGGGCTGATATTCATAGCAGGCTACAAATATTGGCGCCTGGCCGTCGGCTTTCCCCTTCTGGCGCAGAAAATTGCGCGGGAGCCCACGCCGTTTTTTCTGCTTTTTTTTTTTTTTAATTCAACGCTCATTAAGGCCTCTTTCACTCTTGCGTCGGTACGGGTCCGTCGCTATGTGTCAGGCCGACGTACCGACGCACGTTGTGAAATTTGTGCACGACGTGGGCAGCGGATGCAGTTTTTCAACGCATCCGCTGACCATTCTGAAGTGCGGGGAGGAGGGGGTGGAGTTTCTGCCGCGCATCCGCGGTAGAAAAATGCAGGCGCAACAGCCAAAAAAGCGTTCACTTGAACGTTTTTTCGTGCCGACGGTCCGCCAAAACACGACGGATCCATAGCACAATGGACGCGACGTGTGGCCATCCATCGTGATCTGTCGCTAATACAAGTCTATGGGTAAAACGCATCCTGCGAGCACATTTGCAGGATCCGCTTTTTCCACCGGATCATTTTTTTCTGCCGGATCCGTTTTTTCCACCGGATCTGTTTTTACCCACCGGATCGTTTTTTCCGCCAGATCCATTTTTTCCACTAGATCCGTTTTTTTTCCGCCTGATCATTTTTTCCGCCGGATCGTTTTTTCCGCCAGGTCCGTTTTTACCCACCGGAACTTTTTTTCCCGCCAGATCCGTTTTTTTCCACCAGATCCGTTTTTTTCCGGTAGATCGTTATTTTCCGCCAGATCCGTTTTTACCCACCGGATCGTTTTTTTCCACCAGATCCGTTTTTTTCCACCAGATCCGTTTTTTTCCGCCGGATCCGTTTTTTTTTCACCAGATCGTTTTTTTTTCCGCCAGATCCGTTTTTTCTCATAGAGATGTATTAGCGCAGGATTGCGCCTGATGGCCACACGTTTCATACGTTTTTTGCAGGATCTGTCAAAAAAGCTGTTTCTGCCGGATGGAAAACACATACAGAGGAACGTTTTTTCTGTCCATCGAAAAACTGCACAGCGACGGATCTAGCAAAAAATGGATGAAATGTGTGGCCATCAGGCGCACTCCGGCGCTAATACAACTCTATGAGAAAAAAACGGATCTGGTGGAAAAAAACGATCCGGTGGAAAAAAACGGATCCGGCGGAAAAAAAAGATCCGGCGGAAAAAAACGGATCCTGCAAATGTGCTCGCAGGATGTGTTTTGTACCCATAGACTTGTATTAGCGACAGATCGCGACGGATGGCCACACGTCGCGTCCGTCGTGCAACGGATCTGTCGTGTTTTGGCAGACTGTCGGCACGAAAAAAACGTTCAAGTAAACGTTTATTTGGCCGTCGCGCCCACTATTTTCTACCGCGCATGCGCGGCAGAAACTCCGCCCCCTCCTCCCCGGACTTCAGAATGGGCAGCGGATGCGTTGAAAAACTGCATCCGCTGCCCACGTCGTGCACAAATTTCACAACGTGCATTGGTACGTCGGCCCGACGCATAGCGACGGACCCGTAGCGACGCAAGAGTGAAAGAGGCCTTAATGAGCGTTGAATTTAAAAAAAAAAAAGCGGAAAAAAACGGCGTGGGCTCCCACGCAATTTTCTGCGCCAGAGGGGGAAAGCCGACGGCCGGGGGCCAATATTTGTGGCCTGCTATGAACACCAGCCCGCAGCTGTCTGCGTAGCCATTACTGGCTATTAAAATAGGGGGACCCCCCCAAAAAATGACGTGGGGTCCCCTATATTTTATAGCCAGAAAGGCTATGCAGACAGCTGCGGGCTGATATTCATAGCCTAGAGAGGGGCCATGGATATTGCCCCCCCCCCCCCGGCTACAAATACCAGTCCGCAGCCGCCCCAGAAATAGCGCATCTGTAAGATGCGCTAATTCCGGCACTTAGCCCCTCTCTTCCCACTCCCGGGTAGCGGTGGGATATGGGGTAATAAGGGATTAATGTCACCTTGCTATTGTAAGGTGACATTGAGCCGGGTTAATAATGGAGTGGCGTCAATAAGACGCCTATCCATTATTAATCCTAGAGTAGTGCAAGAGTTAAAAACAAAATAAAGACACAGCCAGAAAAAAGTATTTTATTATTCTTAATTTCACCATACTTACCATACTTCAGCGCCTGCAAAAAACGTAAAATAATAAACCGTATACTACCTGTCCGCCGTTGTCCAATTAATAACGAGTGTCCCACGACAATCTCCCCTATAGAACAGTGACATCGGGTGATGTCACTGCTCTATAGGACCCTCAGTGACACACTGACAGGAGACAATGGCTCCTGCAGTGCATCACTGAGGTTACTAAAGTTCAAAGTCTCACTTTACGGCAATTGCTGCGTGGGAAAATTTCTCATGCAGCAATGCCATAAGTGAGGCTAGGGACTATTTTTTTCACAGCAGCGGAGGAATCCCTTCCTCCCGTAATTGTGATTCTGGGGCCCCTGGAGAGCAGTTGCAACATCTGTTGCTGCTGTTCTCCACGGGAGATCGTCGTGGGACACTCGTGGATTTCTGCGGACAGGGAGTATATTGGTTGTTTGTTTTTTTCACCTTTTTTTTACAGATGACACTGGCTTCGGGGATCAAAATGACAAGTAATGATGAGTATGAACTCTATGTTTAATGTACTGTATGTCATGTGTGTACTGTATGGAGTATGTATGGAGTATGTATGGAGTATTTTTTTTTTCATTCAACATATTAGCCGGATGATGGGTCTACTACTGTCCCATCATTGGCTAATGTGTCAAACACTGTCAGTGTAGTAGGCATCGTCCGATGGGACTTGTAGTCCCATCGGACGATGCCCACACTGAGACACCCCGCACAGAGACACGCCGCACGCCACAGAGACACCCCGCACGCCCCGCAGAGACCCCACCAGCCACACAGAGACCACGCCCGTCGCAGAGACACCCTGCAAGCCGCACAGAGACCCCGCACGCCGCATAGAGCCCCGGCACACACGCAGAGAGCCCCACGGTCACGCACAGACACCGCCCGCACACACACACCCAGTCTCTGCCCACGCACCGCCCAACACCGCCCACACTTCATTATACTGCATAACTGCACTATAGGAACTTCCGATTCCGATTTCCGATATCGCAAAAATATCGGAACTCGGTATTGTAATTCCGATACAGCGAATATCGGCCGATACCCGATATTTGCAGTATTGGAATGCTCAACACTAGTGATGACACAACAATCTGAAGCAGCCGTACACAAGCCTCCCGAAGAAGCAAATATTGCGAAACGTGCGTTGGAGCTACGTACTCAGCGAGCACCATACCCACATGAGTAAGCACTATATGTATCACCTAATTAGCACTATGCACTTTATCACAGCGTTAACACA
Source organism: Ranitomeya imitator (assembly GCF_032444005.1). Lineage (NCBI taxonomy): Eukaryota > Metazoa > Chordata > Amphibia > Anura > Dendrobatidae > Ranitomeya > Ranitomeya imitator. Next base: position 483,953,917 of record NC_091283.1, read on the forward strand.
TGTTTCTGCCTAGTATTTTGCCATTTTGTTTTCAACTGTGAAACGCTGCGTAAATAAGATTTACTACATGTTGGCCAGATTGTAACGCATCGAGTACTCTAGAATATGTATGTAGTATATAACACAGCCCACGTAGTATATAACAAAGCCCACGTAGTATATTGCAATGTGGGCACCATATTCCTGTTTAAATTAAAAAGAAATAAAATAAAAAATAGTTATATACTCACCTTCCGGCGTCCCCCGCATCCAGGCCATGTCGTGACATTCCGTTGCCAGTAATGCCTTGCGGCCATAACACGTGATGATGTAGCGGTCTCGCGAGAACGCTACGTCATGTTCGGGCATTGCCGCAATGCATTATTTGGACCGGATCGTCGCGAGTAGTGTGAAAGGCTGGCGCGGAAGGTGAGAATATAATGTAATTTTTTTTTTTATCACTTTTAACATCATATGTTTTTATTATTGATGCTGCACAGGCAGCATCAATAGTAAAAAAATTGGGCACACTTAGACGATTAATGACAGCATTAAAGGACTGCGTTACACCGCGTTATGCCGCGGAGAAACGCAGTCCTAAAACGCTATGTGGGCGCTGACTGGAGGGGAGTATGGAGGGGGCACTGACTGGACGGAAGTAGTGGGGGGGCCAATTTGCGGCCGCACTGTGCCTGTATATGAGCACAAATAGTGTAAAATAAGAACACACATAATATATACATGCACACAAGTGTATGTAGATGGACATATATACCCACACATGTACTGTGTAATTTACATATCTAAGACATATACGCAGTGATATCTCTTTACAGAATATCATATATGTATACTAAACTATACTATGAAATAGATGAGAAAGAAAAAAAGCTCAAAGCTTGATCACAATGGTTGTGCAGTTCTTGGTGCTGCAGCTCGTGACCAAGATGTGACCTCTCCTCATCAGCCTGAACATAGAGGAGGGAGGGGTTTGGGTGTGTTTTGGAGTGGGTGTGCCAGGTGCCGAGTTACAGGCAAGTGCAATGGATAGTTTAGTGCAGACTTCTGACGGATAAACAGCAAAAACTTCTAACAGCATGATAAAAAAAAGATGATACTTGAGACCCTGATTCCAGTGATATGTCGCTTATTGGGCTGCTTAATGTATTTTTTTATAAAATCACTGTTTTATCAGCAGGAGATTATCACTAGATGATTAGTAAACTGCTGCCATATAATCCTCCATATTTATGAACTCTGTATAACTCCGCCCCCACCTCTTATTGGAAGCTTTCTGCCAATGCACAGCTTACACAGGAAGCGGGCAATCAGTGGTGTGGGCGGGGTTATACAGAGCTCAGCTTTCAAAGAAATGCTAGATTTTATCAAAAGGACAGCAAGCAGCCAATTAAGTAATACACCGCTGAAATCAGGGTCTTTGCCCCTACATTATGCTACTCTCAGATAAGGTAGCAAAAACCTGGTGACAGATTCCCTTTAAAGTCTCTGAAAACCCCTTTAAAGGGACTCTGTCACCTGAATTTGGCGGGACTGGTTTTGGGTCATATGGGCGGAGTTTTCGGGTGTTTGATTCACCCTTTCCTTACCTGCTGGCTGCATGCTGGCTGCAATATTGGATTGAAGTTCATTCTCAGTCCTCCGTAGTACACGCCTGCACAAGGCAAGATTACTTTGCGCAGGCGTGTACTATGGAGGACAGAGAATGAACTTCAATCCAATATTGCAGCCAGCATGCAGCCAGCAGGTAAGGAAAGGGTGAATCAAACACCCGTAAACTCCGCCCATATGACCCAAAACCAGTCCCGCCAAATTCAGGTGACAGGTTCCCTTTAAGGGGACTCTGTCAGCACAGAATGTCTATTCAAACCAAGTACAGGCTCTCGATGCTTCACAGTGAAGCCAGACATTTATATACACCTTCCCCCTGCTTGGTTTGCATCTATCGCCTTCTTTTTCTGGCTCAATGAAGCCAGAGCTGTCAATCAAGGAAAAAGGAGGGTGGCTATAGAAGGAAAACAAGCAGGTGAGCAGGTGGAAAAATGTATTTAAATTATTGGCCTCGTCATGATGCACAGAGAGGCGTAACTTAGTTTGAACAGTAGTTCTTTGCTCACAGAGTCCCTTTTAGGCCGGGATCACACGTGCGAGAAATACGTCCGAGTCTCGCATGGTAATCCCCGGCCCTGCACCCGACACTCAGGAGCGGAGCGTGCGGCCGCATAGCAATACATGGAGCTGCACGCTCCGCTCCAGAGTGTCGGGTGCAGGGCCGGGGATTACCATGCGAGACTCGGACGTATTTCTCGCACGTGTGATCCCGGCCTTAAAGGGACAATTCATCCTTTCCTAAGATATGGATACATATAAAAAGATAACATTGGATCTCAAACCACCGATGATTTCACTCAGTGAGTGGATTCTATAGATCAACCCCTTTGGCACTGTGCAGAGATTTCTATCCTAAAAATCTAACATTAACCCCTTTACCCCCAAGGGTGGTTTGCACGTTAATGACCGGGCCAATTTTTACAATTCTGACCACTGTCCCTTTATGAGGTTATAACTCTGGAACGCTTCAACGGATCCCAGTGATTCTGACATTGTTTTCTCGTGATATATTGTACTTCATGACAATGGTAAAAATTCTTTGATAGTACCTGCGTTTATTTGTGAAAAAAACGGAAATTTGGCAAAAATTATGAAAATTTCGCAATTTTCCAACTTTGAATTTTTATGCAATTAAATCACAGAGATATGTCACACAAAATACTTAATAAGTAACATTTCCCACATGTCTACTTTACATCAGCACAATTTTGGAACCAAAATTTTTTTTTGTTAGGGAGTTATAAGGGTTAAAAGTTGACCAGCAATTTCTCATTTCTACAACACCATTTTTTTTAGGGACCACATCTCATTTGAAGTCATTTTGAGGGGTCTATATGATAGAAAATACCCAAGTGTGACACCATTCTAAAAACTACACCCCTCAAGGTGCTCAAAACCACATTCAAGAAGTTTATTAACCCTTCTGGTGCTTCACAGGAATTTTTTGAATGTTTAAATAAAAATGAACATTTTACTTTTTTTCACAAAAAATTTAATTCAGCTCCAATTTGTTTTATTTTACCAAGGGTAACAGGAGAAAATGGACCCCAAACATTGTTGAACAATTTGTCCTGAGTACGCCAATACCCCACATGTGGGGGTAAACCACTGTTTGGGCGCATGGCAGAGCTCGGAAGCGAAGGAGCGCCATTTGACTTTTCAATGCAAAATTGACTGGAATTGAGATGGGATGCCATGTTTCGTTTGGAGAGCCCCTGAGGTGCCTAAACATTGAAACTCCCCACAAGTGACACCATTTTGGAAAGTAGACCCCTTAAGAAACTTATCTAGAGGTGTGGTGAGCACTTTGACCCACCAAGTGCTTCACAGAAGTTTATAATGTAGAACCGTAAAAATAAAAAATCATATTTTTTCACAAAAATTATCTTTTTGCCCCCAATTTTTTATTTTCCCAAGGGTAAGAGAAGAAATTGGACCCCAAAAGTTGTTGTACAATTTGTCCTGAGTACGCTGATAGCCCATATGTGGGGGTAAACCACTGTTTGGGCGGATGGGAGAGCTCGGAAGGGAAGGAGCGCCATTTGACTTTTCAATGCAAAATTGACAGGAATTGAGATGGGACGCCATGTTGCGTTTGAAGAGCCACTGATGTGCCTAAACATTAAAACCCCCTGCAAGTGACACCATTTTGGAAAGTAGACCCCCTAAGGAACTTATCTAGAGGTGTGGTGAGCACTTTGACCCACCAAGTGCTTCACAGAAGTTTATAATGCAGAGCCGTAAAAATAAAACAAAATTTTTTTCCCACAAAAATTATTTTTTTAGCCCCCAGTTTTGTATTTTCCCAAGGGTAACAGAAGAAGTTGGACCCCAAAATTTGTTGCCCAATTTGTCCTGTGTGCGATGATACACCATATGTGGGGGGAACCACTGTTTGGGCACATGGGAGGGCTCGGAAGGGAAGGAGTGCCATTTGAATGCAGACTTAGATGGAATGGTCTGCAGGTGTCACATTGCGTTTGCAGAGCCCCTAATGTACCTAAACAGTAGAAACCCCCAACAAGTGACACCATTTTGGAAAGTAGACCCCCTTAGGAACTTATCTAGATGTGTGCTGAGCGCTTTGACCCACCAAGGGCTTCACAGAAGTTTATAATGGAGAGCCGTAAAAATAAAACAAAAATTTTTTCCCACAAAAATTTTTTTTAGCCCCCAGTTTTGTATTTTCCCGAGGGTAAGAGGAGAAATTCGACCCCAAAAGTTGTTGTCCAATTTGTCCTGAGTGTGCTGATACCCCATATGTTGGGGGGAACCACCGTTTGAGCGCATGGCAGAGCTCGGAAGGGAAGGAGCGCCATTTGGAATGCAGACTTAGATGGAATGGTCTGCAGGCGTCACATTGCGTTTGCAGAACCCCTAATGTACCTAAACAGTAGAAACCCCCCACAAGTGACCCCATATTGGAAACTAGACCCCCCAGGGAACTAATCTAGATGTGTTGTGAGAACTTTGAACCCCCAAGAGTTTATAACGCAGAGCCGTGAAAATAAAAAATCTTTTTTTTCCCACAAAAATTATATTTAGCCCCCAGTTTTGTATTTTCCCAAGGGTAACAGGAGAAATTGGACCCCAAAAGTTGTTGTCCTATTTGTCCTGAGTACGCTGATACCCCATATGTTGGGGTAAACCCCTGTTTGGGCACACGGGAGAGCTCGGAAGGGAAGAAGCACTGTTTTACTTTTTCAACGCAGAATTGGCTGGAATTGAGATCGGACGCCATGTCGCGTTTGGAGAGCCCCTGATGTGCCTAAACAGTGGAAACCCCACAATTATAACTGAAACCCTAATCCAAACACACCCCTAACCCTAATCCCAACAGTAACCCTAACCACACCTCTAACCCTGACACACCCCTAACCCTAATCCCAACCCTATTCCCAACTGTAAATGTAATCTAAACCCTAACTGTAACTTTAGCCCCAACCCGAACCCTAACTTTAGCCCCAACCCAAACTGTAGCCCTAACCCTAGCCCTAACCCTAACCCTAGCCCTAACCCTAACCCTAGCCCTAACCCTAGCCCTAACCCTAGCCCTAGCCCTAACCCTAGCCCTAACCCTAATGGGAAAATGGAAATAAATATATTTTTTTAATTTTTCCCTAACTAAGGGGGTGATGAAGGGGGGTTTGATTTACTTTTATAGCGGGTTATTTAGCGGATTTTTATGATTGGCAGCCGTCACACACTGAAAGACGCTTTTTATTGCAAAAAATATTTTTTGCATTACCACATTTTGAGAGCTATAATTTTTCCATATTTTGGTCCACAGAGTCATGTGAGGTCTTGTTTTTTGCGGGACGAGTTGACGTTTTTATTAGTAACATTTTCGGGCACGTGACATTTTTTGATCGCTTTTTATTCCGATTTTTGTGAGGCAGAATGACCAAAAACCAGCTATTCATGAATTTCTTTTGGGGGAGGCGTTTATACCGTTCCGCGTTTGGTAAAATTGATAAAGCAGTTTTATTCTTCGGGTCAGTACGATTACAGCGACACCTCATTTATATCATTTTTTTATGTTTTGGCGCTTTTATACGATAAAAACTATTTTATAGAAAAAATAATTATTTTTGCATCGCTTTATTCTCAGGACTATAACTTTTTTATTTTTTTGCTGATGATGCTGTATGGCGGCTCGTTTTTTGCGGGACAAGATGACATTTTCAGCAGTACCATGGTTATTTATATCTGTCTTTTTGATCGCGTGTTATTCCACTTTTTGTTTGGCGGTATGATAATAAAGCGTTGTTTTTTGCCTCGTTTTTTTTTTTTTTCTTACGGTGTTTACTGAAGGGGTTAACTAGTGGGCCAGTTTTATAGGTCGGGCCGTTACGGACGCGGCGATACTAAATATATGTACTTTTATTGTGTTTTTTTTTTCATTTAGATAAAGAAATGTATTTATGGGAATAATATTTTTTTTTTTCATTAGTTTGGAATATTTTTTTTTTTTTTTTACACATTTGAAAAATTTTTTTTTTTACTTTTTTACTTTGTCCCAGGGGGGGACATCACAGATCGGTGATCTGACAGTTTGCACAGCACTCTGTCAGATCACCGATCTGTCTGAGAGCACTGCAGGCTTCACAGTGCCTGCTCTATCCCGTCCATGGTCATGGGGGCCCACCCCACCTCGACGGGATAGTACGTCCGATGTCAGAAAGGGGTTAAGCAAATGCCATTCAAGTCAATATCTATCACATTTTGAGAAACAGAAGTCTCTGAGTGGAGGCAAAGTGGTTTACAATCTATAGAATCCCTTCATTCTGGAAATAAGTGGTGACCTGAGATCACTGTGATATGATATGTCATAGAAACAGGAAAAGATTGTTTGGTCTGGATTTCCCCTTTAAAATACAGTATACAGCTCTGGCAAAAATTAAGAGACCACCACATCGCATCCCTGTCATGGGCCCAATCTCCAGACCTGAACCCCATTGAAAACCTCTGGAATATAATCAAGAGGATGATGGATAGTCACAAGCCATCAAACAAAGAAGAACTGCTTAAATGATGGTGTACAATGCTTAGTGAAAATAGGTTTAATCTAACCACATTGTGACTAATCTGCAGGATGAGACACTAAACTTTTTACTTGAAAAACGTTGATTTCTCTTGTACAAAATCATTACATGACATTTTTGAGCAGTACACACTGCTAAAGGGGTATTGCCAGCTCAGACATTTATGGCACATGTTGCATGCACGCCACTCAGTATAGAGAGGTAGTACAAAGGAACATGATTTTACTCAGAGCAACCATTAATCGAAGTCATACACAGTGGATGTGAGGTCACAGTCATCAGACATGCAGTTTGATTACACTGTCCCAGCAGAAGTTGATCACAGTTTTATTTAAGCTTTGTTCCAACACACTGAATAACTTTTCTTCATACAATGTCCATACACAGTGTAGTACATAATACTATCTGATGCAGTGAAGTGGGGGGGAGGAAGGGTGATGAGTCCAGTGCTGTAGCTCTCTCACCTTCTTATCTTGAGGCAACAAAGATTGCGCTTTGCTGTCCTGAATACTTTTATGATTTCAGCAGTCTCTTCTCTGAACAAGCTAGTCTCTATAGCATATCTCAGTCTAGTCTGACAGGACTCTTTCCCTGGCACAGCTTTCTCTTGGAGGTCCCTAACACATCAACAACTTTCCCAGAATCCCTTTGTGCTGACCTAACCATTCCCTGTATCCTCTAAAAACTTTACCCCTCTAGTTGCTGGTTGATTCTCAATCATAAATTCAGCTTCTACTTGTCACACAGATCTATTCATCTCAAGAATTGGATTACCTGTATCCACTTTCTGGCCACTTTGAATAGAGGGGTTGCCATGCACGCATTCATCTTTCCATTCATTTCTACTTTGGTGCTTGAAAGTTTGTGAACTTTTCAGTATTCTTCCTATTTCTGCATAAATTTGACTTAGGCTACGTTCACATTGGCGTTCCGCCAATGTGCGTCGTTGTTGCGCCGGCGACGCAGCGGCGAAGCAGCGGCGACGCGCCCCTATGTTTAACATAGGGGACGCGTGCGTTTTTAGGGTGGCGTTTTTCGACACTTGCGTCGTTTCCGACGCTAGCGTCGGACGCAAGAAAATGCAACAAGTTGCATTTTCTGTGCGTCCGATTTTGGTCAAAAAACGACGCACGCGTCGCAAAACGCGCGTGTTTTTGCGCGCGTTTGCGCGCGTTTTTTCGTGCGTCGCGCGTTGCGACGCCGACGCAGGGCGGCGCAACGCTAGTGTGAACGTAGCCTTACAACTACACTAGATTTGTACACACGTTCTATAAGAGGAAAATAAGAACAAAATGAAAAAAGGAGTCCAGAATATTAGACTTTGTCATTTTTTTATTTTCATGGAAAATCACAAGTCTGTTAGTGGGAGAAGTATGTGAACCTTTGCTTTCAGTATCTGGATCTGTGATCCCCTGAACAGCAATAACTGCATCTAAAAGTTTCCGATAATTGTTGATTGGTCTTGCACAAATAAATGCAAAAATATGGAAGATTCTGAAGGATTCACAAACCTTCAAGCTTGTGATTGGTAATCCAAAAAAATAGTCGCGCAACTGTTCTCAGTTAATTAAAGGGGAACTTTTATTATTTTTGTGTATGGGACTAAGCTTAAGAACTGATAGGCCTATCCTGTACAGCATCAAACTGTCCTAGCTCGGCTAACAATTCCCCTGCTTCATTTCTCCTCTGGTCCACAGAGCAGCACCTTTCTTCTGGTCTGCTCTGTTGATGGGGTGCAACTACAGATGTACTGCTGTTTGACAACCGACTCCCCGCAGTTAAGTAACTGGGAGTCATCTGTCAATCAGCATGACATTGGTAGAGACGTCCTGTTGACAGAGCAGCATGGAAGAGAAGATGCTGTTCTATCAAATTGACGTCAGTGGCAGATGAAAAATCTCCAGTAAGAATGGTCTGTGAAGGCTATGAGCCGGCAGAGATCCGCACTAGGCAGAACAGGCATGTGGTTAACAACTACCTGCATATTCATTCTTAGCCCCATACACAAAAATAATAAAAGTTCCAGACAACCCCTTTAAGTGGAGGGAGTTGTTTAGAACGGCCAACCCTCTAAACAATGCAGAAAAGAAATAGAGTTTGGATGACCCATGTTCTGAAGATAGATGAAGGCCCAAGAGATGATACTCTCATCTACTGTATCAGACATTGATGGCAAATACCTAAGATTGGAATACCCCCTTTAAATTATAAAATACTTTATATATGTGGCACCCCAGGGTCCTGGTCATCACAGTAATGTTGCTTTCCTCACGGGGAGAGTGATGCTACGTTTGGAGGCAAGAAAAGATAACTGTAACCAGGTACCACAAACATGCAACACATTCACACTCCAGGCCACCAGGGGGAGCTTTTGATCCTATTTACTAGGTGACTCCCCATATATATATAACTGGTAGTCTGTAGGGAAAGTTAGTGAGTCCCAGACAGCAGTCTGAAGAGGACAGAGGGTAACAGAGCAGTGTAGGCCACAGTGTTACAGCTCCTGGAAAGAGACATTTAGAAAGCAGAATTGATTGCAGTGAGCGTGCAGGAGAGGAAGCACAGGAGAAGATACCAGAGGGAGACCAGCCCCGAGCAGGCTGCCCTTTTCTGAGGCGCAGAAATCCGGTAGCTGGAACACCGAGGTTGTAAGGACCTCTACGCCTTACATCAGAGATCGGCAGGACAGCTGAACTTCAAGTTCCCTGTCCGACCCAACAGCTAGGAGGCACAGTGACACCTTTCAGAGCCGGGTCATCTAAGAGATCCTATAAACAGGCTCAAGTCACCAGTTATACGGGTTATGTCCTATCCTACCCGGGGGACAGAGAGAGAGAGATAACATCTGTGAGGACCTTATGTGAAGCTTCTAGCAGTAAGGGACTACACCACTACAGTGCAAAGGAAGGCTTCTATTTTCCACCTGGATAAGGGGACTCTGGACTTGCCTCCAAACCGGCCGGACTCTGCCTGCCCTGTGATCCAGTGTCCTGGACTGTGGCTGCTGAAGTCTTTAGTAAACGAGGTAAAGAGACTGCAAACCTGTGTCCTCGTTCCTTACTGCACCCCTCATCATTCTACCATCTTTACACTGGGAAGCCCTGGGGATACACTTCACCTGTGGGAAGGTACAGTGGGGCAAAAAAGTATTTAGTCAGTCAGCAATAGTGCAAGTTCTACCACTTAAAAAGATGAGAGGCGTCTGTAATTTACATCATAGGTAGACCTCAACTATGGGAGACAAACTGAGAAAAAAAAATCCAGAAAATCACATTGTCTGTTTTTTTAACATTTTATTTGCATATTATGGTGGAAAATAAGTATTTGATCAGAATCAAAATTTCATCTCAATACTTTGTAATATATCCTTTGTTGGAAATGACAGAGGTCAAACGTTTTCTGTAAGTCTTCACAAGGTTGCCACACACTGTTGTTGGTATGTTGGCCCATTCCTCCATGCAGATCTCCTCTAGAGCAGTGATGTTTTTGGCTTTTCGCTTGGCAACACGGACGTTCAACTCCCTCCAAAGGTTTTCTATAGGGTTGAGATCTGGAGACTGGCTAGGCCACTCCAGGACCTTGAAATGCTTCTTACGAAGCCACTCCTTCATTGCCCTGGCGGTGTGCTTTGGATCATTGTCATGTTGAAAGACCCAGCCACGTTTCATCTTCAATGCCCTTGCTGATGGAAGGAGGTTTGCATTCAAAATCTCACGATACATGGCCCCATTCATTCTTTCATGTACGCGGATCAGTCATCCTGGCCCCTTTGCAGAGAAACAGCCCCAAAGCATGATGTTTCCACCACCATGCTTTACAGTAGGTATGGTGTTTGATGGATGCAACTCAGTATTCTTTTTCCTCCAAACACGACAAGTTGTGTTTCTACCAAACAGTTCCAGTTTGGTTTCATCAGACCATAGGACATTCTCCCAAAACTCCTCTGGATCATCCAAATGCTCTCTAGCAAACTTCAGATGGGCCCGGACATGTACTGGCTTAAGCAGTGGGACACGTCTGGCACTGCAGGATCTGAGTCCATGGTGGCGTAGTGTGTTACTTATGGTAGGCCTTGTTACATTGGTCCCAGCTCTCTGCAGTTCATTCACTAGGTCCCCCCGCGTGGTTCTGGGATTTTTGCTCACCGTTCTTGTGATCATTCTGACCCCACGGGGTGGGATTTTGCGTGGAGCCCCAGATCGAGGGAGATTATCAGTGGTCTTGTATGTCTTCCATTTTCTAATTATTGCTCCCACTGTTGATTTCTTCACTCCAAGCTGGTTGGCTATTGCAGATTCAGTCTTCCCAGCCTGGTGCAAGGCTACAATTTTGTTTCTGGTGTCCTTTGACAGCTCTTTGGTCTTCACCATAGTGGAGTTTGGAGTCAGACTGTTTGAGGGTGTGCACAGGTGTCTTTTTATACTGATAACAAGTTTAAACAGGTGCCATTACTACAGGTAATGAGTGGAGGAAAGAGGAGACTCTTAAAGAAGAAGTTACAGGTCTGTGAGAGCCAGAAATCTTGATTGTTTGTTTCTGACCAAATACTTATTTTCCACCATAATATGCAAATAAAATGTTAAAAAAACAGACAATGTGATTTTCTGGATTTTTTTTTCTCAGTTTGTCTCCCATAGTTGAGGTCTACCTATGATGTAAATTACAGACGCCTCTCATCTTTTTAAGTGGTGGAACTTGCACTATTGCTGACTGACTAAATACTTTTTTGCCCCACTGTATACCATCTAGCTGCCATAACATCACCCCAGGGGACCCCTTAAAGCAGCGTCTGTCACCCTGACCGAATACCACAGGTGGCATCACAAACAATAGACTTTATCCCTTTAAAGACCTTTTCACCTTTTTACAAGGGTGCCCAGAGCCACGGACCGGGTCGCAGCCACCGTGAAATCCCCCTGTGAAAACCGGACCCGGTACCGAGTACCCCACGGCCCTGGCAGGCAACTCATCTACATGTTACTTTTCAATTACTGGTCCTGTGTTGCAGTCTTTTATTATAGAGCAGCATTTACAATTCTGCTCTAAAACATTAACATGTTTACAGACCTATCCCTTAATGCAGGGGCTTTTTTTTTCTTAGAAGGCAGAAGGAAAATATTTAACATAAATGTCAAAATCATTTTCATAATTTGGGAAAAAATCATTTCTACAATAAAAAGGGAACTTCCCCGTTCATCCCGTATTGCTGCTTGTTTATGTGATCTTTGTACAATGTGGAAGTCAGAAGAGTTACAGGTTCACTTAAAGGAAACTTGTCATGTAAAATAATGCTATTAACCTGCAAATATGGGGTTAATCTATAGATTAATAGCAATCTGATCTGAAACTGCAGCAAGATTCCCACTGCCAGGAGGAAATTAACTCCCCCCAAAACCCCCAACCCAAACCCCTCCCCCTCCCCCCCCCCCCCCCGGCAACATTAAACTTCCAGCCATATGGGTGGTGCCGGCATGGTTTCAGTCACCGTAATGTGTATAAAGAGCGGTGGCTGTAACCAGGCCCCCTGCACTGACTGACGGTGGACTCTAATGCTGAGCCTATTCAGAAAACTAGGAAGAAGACTGCCAATGTTAGGTGAGAGGCAGGGATGGATTGTGACTATGCAGGAGTGATAAGAGAATTTTGTTTAGGAGATGAGATGGAGATGGAGGACAAGGGAGATGAGCAGCTAAATGCTGTAATGAAATGAATGGGTTGGATTGAGCAAAGTGTAATATTAGGAGTTAATTCCTTTCTTGGAATGTACCTATTGTGCATACTCGGCCAGGCTCTGGTGGCTGAGCTTCTTGGAAACAAGCTGTACACAATGTAAGATAAAAGCAATCAAACCAGGAGAATTGAAAACAGATAGAAAAAAAACAAGTCAATGGCAAACTTGCTTATTTTCAGCAAAGCAAATTAATAATAGGGATACCTCTTTAACTTCTATTCATTGCAGCTGCCATAAAGCACAGACATCGTTCAGTGCTGTCTATACATTCAAATTCAGAAAGGAAGCGTATTACTCCAATATGCTCATTCTCAGGGGTGTTTTATCAATAAAAATATTCCTAGATTGCACAAGCTAGCCATAGATTAAAAAAAGGCCTTATGATAAACCTCCGTTCATACATACCTAAAATGTAAAATTCTGGTTCAAATCACAGGTGGGTGGAAGAATTTCTCAGCAAAGAGGTTGGCGGTCTGGATGCTTTGGTGGAATACCTGTCCTATGCTCAAGGCTTTCCGTAAGTCAAAAATATTCTGAATTGTATTTATATTCTCAAGTTTTTCTATTATGTCATAACTGTGATCTGCGAGTTACATTTCATACATACTGGGTGTTATACAGGAATCAAGAGAACAGAATGCTGGGGTTGTTATTCCTTCTGCCCCTCCACACCAATGGCCCACAACATACCACAACCCCGTTTTAAGGCATGCAAGGATGTCACTTTCTGCTCAGTGGCCCTAATAGTGTTATACTTGGTAATTAAATTGTAAGAGCTTGTTATGTCCATATTATATCTAGATACTAAAGATGCCTCATCCACTTTGAATTCTTGATTCTCAGCTCATCTGTACTTCCATCATGTTGGCTCTATATCAAATTCTGTTAGGGTGTTATGTTTGGTGCATGGTAAATCTTCTGATATATGTACTGAATATGAAGACACCCTATACCACACCAAAATAGTAACCAATATCTGATGATGGTTACCAAAAGGGCATCATTGAGTGTTTGGAGACCTATGGCCTTGTTCAACATAAGAACCTAGCGAATTCCTTGGCAGATACACCAAATGAGGAGTGTCTTACATAATGTTAATAATCCTTTATCTTTTATAGGTATGATCTAGATAGCTCTGATAATGGCACACTGGAAAAACCCAAAGCCATGCAGAGATCCATGGAGGATATCAACAAAAGCAGCGCATCTTCTTCCCCTTCAAACACTCCTTCAAGAGCTCGACACCGGACAACCAAGTATTATTTGTTACTATATTCTTTTTTTTTTCTTTCTAATTACATGTCACCACAAGAGTTGTTTGCTTTTCTTTATGACTGGCCATGATATTCTGAAATCAGTATTCACAGCATTAGAACACGATTTACCATTGTACTCTGTCTCCTAACAGACACAACCGCGCCACAATGAGAAACTCTCGACATGCGAACATGAAGGACGATATACACGTGTGTATCATGTGTTTGCGGGCGATCATGAACTACCAGGTGAGCACGATTTAGACACACATTTGCTCACATTTACTATGTAGTTTACACCCGTTTTGTTGAAAATAGCACACAAAGTTGCACATTTTTGCACAAAATTGTCACAAGTCATGACTTACAAGTTTTCTTAGTGCTTGACTTATTTAACCCTTATCCGGCTGAATAGGTACAATTGTAACTATTCCGTTTTAAAATTGCAATAACTTTTTTTTGAAAAGACGTAGAGGGCTGAAATTTCGTGACATCTCTACATTTTTGGTCCAGAATATATTGGCCAAATTTCAATAAAATATCTCCACCCGCTTCCGAGATAAGGGGTCGAGATCTTTTTGCATCCATAACAAGCTGCATAGGTACAAATGTACCTCATATATTTTGAATGAAGATAATGCAAGGGAAAAAGCATAAATTTTTTTTAATGATAATGCTATTTAACTATTATAAACAAGTAAAAAACTGTTCATTTACATTATAAAAGAAAATGTAAGAAACTTTTTTTTATTGATTTTCTTTGCAAGTAATGCATGTTGGCTTTGCTACAGAGTGTTCATCGCAAATGGGTTTCACACAAACCACACAAGACTTTCTAGTCTTGCGTTGTTTTCGCCTCAGGTCTCTGCAGACATAGCAACTACCAACAACAGGGGAGGGTCCACGACTACCATGAGGTATTTTGGGGCCAGCTGCTGGCTGCGATGCTACCACAATGCATCGTCCAAGCACCATTTCTACTGCACCTCGAATAAAATGGTTTCTCATTATCATTTTGTTTGTACTACGATCTTCAATTGCAATCATACACAGCTGATTTGCGAGATCTTTCAGGAACTTTCTTCGTTGATCCTTTGCCCTGAAGCTTGGATTGTGTTCTCTGTAGATGATGTAGGATGCTAACCCACTGACATCAATCATATTGTAGAAAAATGCCAAAGTCCAACGTGATGTTCGTCGTTTCACAGTGTACTCTCCCAACATTTTATCCATAACATCAACGCCACCTTTTGTTATGTTGTAGTATTTTATTATCTCTGGCTTGGCTGCTAGTGTCTCTTCAACTTCTCCCGTCATGTGCATAGATGATAGAAGCACGACTGATTTGTTCTTCTTTGGTACATATGAACAGACTGTTGCATCATGATTGTAGGCAAAATTTGTCGAGTATACAGGCCTTTCTTTGGCAGGCTGCATGTTGTTAGGTAGGAACCTTTTGTTTTTTCTCACTGTACCAACTAGTGTCATGTTCCAGGAGTTCAATACCTTAGCTAGTTCCATGGTTGTAAAGAAGTTATCGGTGGTGAAATTTCTTCCAGAGCCTTTATACGAGCTCACTAGGTCCAATACTGTTCGTTCTCCAATGTTTACTTGTCGAGGACCATCAGTTGGTTTCCCAGTGTAGAGCTGACCTTGTAAAGGGTAGGCATTTGATGAGTCACAAGCCCAGAAAATCTTTATGCCATATTTAGCTGGTTTTGAAGGTATATACTGGGTAAATTTAGTATGACCTCTAAATGGAAATAATTGCTCGTCGACGGTGATACAATGATATGGCTTGTAGGCTCTCTCCAGATTACTGTTCAGCATTGTCCAGATGTCCCGTATTGGTGCAGCTTTATCTGTTTGCACACGTTCTGCACGTGTATTTTCGTTGTCAAACCTGATAAATCTGAGTATCATCTTGAAGCGGTCACGAGACATGGCTGCACGTATAAGAGGCAGAGCAGCAACATTCCACATTTCCTCCAGATTCTCTTTGTTGGCTCTGTGCACACCAGCAGCAATCAGTATGCCCAAAAATGCATGAAGTTCAGTTTCAGTAAATTGCTTGAATGTTTTTTGTGGTGGCCGTTTGGAAGAATCAGGAAAACGTTGTACCAGTTCGTTGTTGTAAGCATCACAAACTCTCTTGGCCTTTCGATTCGTTTCCCGTAATATGATGTCACACATCTCGGGAGTCATGATGGACTTGAATAGCTCTTTTGCTGTATATAGGTTGCTGATTGCTGCAGGGCCACCTCTTTGTCGTAGGACATTACGAGATTTTGTTTGTGCATTTGGCAGTGGATTACTGCACCATTGAGTTTCATCCTTAGCAGTCCAAATGTCGCCTGCACTTTGAGGCACAGAATCATCCTCAACAATTTCGTCTGATTCGTATTCATTTTCATGCTCTATGACCATTTCTTGTTCAATGTCTGAATCTTCTTCAGTAACATCCACTTGTGGTACATAGTTTTCATCATCAGATGGAACATATGGTTCATCCTCATGCTCAGAATCAGATTCTTCTAGCATTCGCATTATTTCGTCAGACGTAAATCTGTAAATATGAAAAAATGTAAAATAAATAATTTTCCGAAATACTACATTATTGGCTTTTCACAAAATTATACTAACCTGCAAACACGTTTTCTTGGATTATGGCGGAAACTAGATCCAGCATTACTATCACTCATAATGACTTGCTAGATGAATTTTGGCTTCGTATTTTGTGCTGAATATAAATAAAACATCGTAAAACAATATGTAGATACTAATTATTATCCATTTTTCGTATAAAAATTATACCTATAGTGATAAGTTTCATACAAAATATATGTAAGCCAAGTCCAGGCTGAAAGACAATTTGACTGTTCTGTCCCCACATAATGAGAATAAAGGTATAACTGGCTGTTAGATGCTGTGAGACTTTCCTACCTTCGTTTCCAAGAAATTGAAGACTTCACAAGCCTAGAAATGTGTGCTCACAGCAATGAGATGAACAGCAAAATGGCTAATGAGAGGAGGGAGGCAGGAAGACAAGTAGAAGCCACTCCCAGTTTGAATTAACTTAATTGACAGCAACATAAGTGACCAGTAACAACACTGAACAATAGATATCAGCATAACATTTGTAGCTGAATGAACTTTAGTTTCTGAAACCAAGTAAAGTCTTCCCACAGTGGAGGTATATGTGAAGGTACAATTGTACCTATGCAGCCTGTTAAGGTTGTAAAATTATGCAGCCTGACAAGGGTTAAAAAGCTCTGAGAAAAGAACTCATAAGTTTCACAGAGTGCGTGCAATCAACCAAGATAAATACTTACATTTTGAGATATATTAACAGAAAAGCAAACAAATTACATAAATTTTGGCACAAATCTTCATGGCATGGATTTCCTGGTGAGTAGACCATTTTAAATGCCTCAATGTTATCTTGGAGTGATTTGCGCCTTTTAATACATATGGTGCATATCACTCCAGATTTATTTTTTTCTTAGACTGGCATTAAGTCCACACTTATTCCGACTTACAATTCTTTGCGGAAAATAACAGGATCAGCCTCCCATGTATATGATGACATCTTGGCCTCATAGCCTCCCTCTTCTTTATTTTCAGTTGGGCTTCAGCATGGTTATGTCTCACTCATCTTGTGTCAAGCAGATTACCCTCAGCCTCACCAACAAAAATGCCCGGTGAGTAAAGGCAAGCCTTTTTTTAACTAAAGAAAGTGATATTATGTAGGGGTCATGGTTCGAAACCTAGACCTAGTTGAGAACCACGGTGTTTTCAGATCACAAATTGGTCTTTTCAGTCATTGCGAGTTTAGGTCCCATTTATACAATACAGTTTCTTATGAACGACTTCTTCTTCTAAGACTTTGTTAGATGATGGACAACCTTTTTAGGATACGATGGACATTATTTCTGCCTTATTACCAATCACAGTTGCGTAGGTTGCGTCTGGTATTACAGCTCAATGCTATAAAAATGAATAGCAGTCACAACTATGATCGCTATTTTTGGACCAAACTTGAATTACATACACCTCCTTCAGTAACAGAGAACGACAATGCTTTATTATCCATCATCTATTTTGTTTCCAGCACTAAGGCCCTAGTCCTGGAGCTGCTGGCTGCGGTGTGTCTAGTCCGTGGAGGACATGAGTTAATTCTCTCAGCTTTCAACTACTTTATGGAGGTAAAAAGAAGAGGCATCTGTGTAATCCTACATTAAAATTTCTATTCTGCGTTCTGACCTTGATTTTTGTGCAGGTATGTGATGAAAGCTCAAGGTTTGAAAAGCTGATGGAATATTTCAGAAATGAAGACCACAACATCGATTTCATGGTGAGCGTTAAAGCTTGATAACAAATGTGAAATTGGGCCCTTTTCAAATGATGGCCACAAATGGACAAGGTGTGAATGCGCACTTACACACTGTACTTATCTAGCTTTAGTTGTTTTGTACTTTGTACATACAGGCATGTGGCTCCCACTTTTTGGTCTGGGCATTCTATCTACGTATATAGCTTTCCACGGGCAGGTATTAAAACAGTCAGGTCTGGGTCCTGCTTGACCCTCGTCTATTTTGAGGCATGTTTGCAAATAGTTAGATGAATTACAAGAGGTAGGGGGACCATCCTGATTGGGTACACCCAGGAGTGGGATTCAGCCTGTTCTTCCCGGTTTGGTGGAACCCCTAAACTAGCAACCAGTTCCCCAAATCCAGAAGAAGCAGTGCAACGATCCGTTTCCAAAGTCTGATGCTATAGTGGCACGTGGTTACCGGTGGCTGCCGGGTAGATGAGAGCACTCTGCTCCATCTCTCTCTGCAGTGAGGACCAGAGCAAGGGCGGTGCGGTCTTGTGTGGGCGACGGTGAATTTGCAGCTGCAGGGTCTCTGTAATCACAACTGTGCTTATGTAACAATAAGCAGTGAAATCCCTGAAGTGCCCTTGCAAGATATGCCATTAATGAGCAGAGACTGCCATCTACTGGCCAGGCGAAATAAACTGGAACTAACCAGTTACTAACTTCTTTTCTATTGGCTGGCAGTTAATGGTGTCCTGTCAGCCAATCAGAAAAGCAAATGTTACTGTTTGAGGGGAAGGGGTAGGAGGAGCATGGAAAAAAACAAAGCAACAATTGGATATGTGCACAGAGTGAAAGATATAAAGGGGTGGAGGGAGGTTTAGTTCTGGCGGCCATTCAGGCTATACACAGAATGTGAACAAAATGGTTCCTGTAAAAAATTATTTATGTGTGGTCCAAAGCAGCTGTCCTTAACCTCATTATATTAAATGTGTTGGAGCAGAGCAGAACCAGGGACATAGTTACTGAAAGGGGACAAGGACAGGAATGGCCCTGAACAGGAGGGGAACATTATTATAGGAAGGGACCCAGGACTGGGGGATTAGGCATTATTACAGGAAGGGACACAGGACTGGGGGATTAGGCATTAGTACAGGAAGGGGTCCAGGAATGGGAGATTAGGCATTATTACACGAACGGGCCCAGGACTGGGTATTAGGCATTATTATAGGAAGGGGTCCAGAACTGGGGGATTAGGCATTATTACAGGAAGGGGCCCAGAACTGGGGGATTAAGCATTATTATAGGAAGGGGTCCAGAACTGGGGAATTAGGCATTGTTACAGGAAGGGGCCCAGGGCTGTATGATTAGGCATTATTATAGGAAGGGGCCTAGGACTGGGGGATTAGACATTATTATAGGAAGGGGCCCAGGACTGGGGGTTAGGCATTCTTATAGGAAATGACCGAGAACTAGGAGATTAGGAATTATTATATGAAGGGGTCCAGGATTGGGGGATTAGGCATTATTATAGGAAGGGGCCCAGAATGGAGGGGGGCACATCCTTTAACTTTGTTTCTATATAAAAGGTTCATAGTTATTTAACCAATAACCACACTGGCGCTGCACGTATATGAAGGAGAAGAGGGGGTACAATAAAGCAGCTGGTATTTAGACAGAAGCTGTGCTGACCTCTGTCAATTAATTGGACACAAATAATAAGCGTTAAAAATACCGCGCTAAAAAATATATATCTCTCACTACAGAGGATCGGTAGAAACAAAGGATACCACTATTTCTAAACAAAGGTTTGGTGGATATCCACAATAAAAGAGAACGCTATAACCAACAAAAGAGAACGCTATAACTGACAGGCTGCAGTCAAAAAATATAGGATATATCGGTGTCTCCGTAGGAAAAGTGACGTCACTTTCAGGTCGAGCGGCTGAGCAACATCGGCCATCTTCCTCCTTTCCTCGTGTAACCAGGGACGCTACCGGCCGGGGCGCCTCTGGCTCTGCCCGTCGCGACACTTCCTCCTCTCTGCACGCTCCAGTCCAAGAGCGGCACAGGAACTATACATACCGGAGGCATTTACCCCAGGAATCACAGGGCAACTTGATGCAGCATTATACAGGTATGAGAATTAGACTATACATGCACCAGGCTGTTAACCATTAAAACCTCCAACTATTGAACGCTCATAGGGAAGGTTTATATATCCTATATTTTTTGACTGCAGCCTCTCAGTTATAGCGTTCTGTTTTGTTGGTTATAGCGTTCTCTTTTATTGTGGATATCCACCAAACCTTTGTTTAGAAATAGTGGTATCCTTTGTTTCTACTGATCCTCTGTAGTGAGAGATATATATTTGTTAGGTTCATAGTTATATTTGATAAGGACCTCCTAAATTGTAACCTCCTCAATTGTAGTCATGTTTTTAATAAAAATTAAAGATGGCCCGCAATTTTGTCCAAGTTTTTAATTTTGGCCCCCTGTGTATTTGACTTTCACATCCCTGCATTAGAGTTTCCGCTGAACCTGTTGATATCGGCAGGTTCAGCCGACATTAGTCTAATGTGTATGGGGGAAGGGATATAGACCCTCTACTACATTAGGATTAGCAAAGCATGACACAGTTTGCTATAAAACATACAAGAATCATAACTCCGTCCCCTCAGGTCCAGCACGAAACATAACACAGCCTTAGGCTAGGTTCATATTGCGTTAGTGCAATCCGTTTAGCGCCTAGCGCTAGCAGATTGCGCTAACGCAATGTTGTTTTATGGGGTCGCGTTAAACGTCCCCGCTCTCGCAGATCTCCGATCTGCGAGAGCGGGGAACGGACATCGGGCGCGCCACAAAACACCGGCACATCGCTAGCACGTGCCGAAAATGCCACGCGCTAGTGATGCGCGTCCCCATTGCTGTTAATGGGCGCGCTAACGGACGCGTTGCACGGCGTTAATTTTGCCGTGCAACGCTGTCCGTTAGCGCGGTCACATTAATGCAATATGAACCTAGCCTTAGCTTTGACATAGTGTTCCTTTATAGCATGTTTTACTAAAATGCAATTCTAATCTAATTTTCATGAATACCTATTATTATTATCATTATACATTTTTATAGCGCCATTTATTCCATGGCACTTTACATGCAAAAGGGGCAAATATGGACAGGTACAATAAACGTGAGCAAACAATGCACTTACAAGTACAGAAGGAGAGATGACCCTGCCCTCGAGGGCTCACAGTCTACAGGGGATGGGTGAGGATACACTAGTAGAGAGTAGACTGCGGCGGATCAGTAGACTGAGGATCACTGCAGGTTGTAGGCTTGTCGGAAGAGGTGGGTCTTCAGGTTGTTTTTGAAGGTTTCCATGATAGGCAAGAGTCTGATGTGTTGGGGTAGAAAGTTCCAGAGTATGGGGGAAGCACAGGAGAAGTCTTGTATGCGGTTGTGGGAATAAGAGATAAGAGAGGAGTAGAGAATGAGATCTTGAGAGGATCAAAGGTTGCGTGTAAGTAAGTTCTGGGAGACCATGTCAGAGATGTATGGAGGAGACAGGTTGTGTATGGCTTTGTATGTCATAGTTAGGGTTTTGAACTGGAGCCTCTGGACAATAGGAAGCCAGTGAAGGGCTTGGCATAGAGGAGAGGCTGGGGAATAACGGGGAGACAGGTGGATTAGTCGAGCAGCAGAGTGTAGGATAGATTGGAGGAGTGCCAGAGTGCTAGAGGGGAGAGAGAGTAGGAGGTTGCAGTAGTCGAAGCGGGAGATGATAAGGGCGTGCACTAGTGTTTTTGTGGTTTCATAGTTAAGGAATGCATGGATCCGGGAAATATTTTTGAGTTTGAGTCAGCAGGAGGAGGCAAGGGCTTGTATATATGGCTTGAAAGAGAGGGCAGAGTCGAGGATCACCCCGAGGCATCGGGCATGTGGGACTGGGGAAAGGAAAGTTTGCCGCCATTGACATTGATGGATAGGTCTGGTGGAGGGGTAAAGTGAGATGGGGGAAAGTTGATGAATTCTGTTTTGTCCATGTTCAGTTTTAGAAAGCGAGCAGAAAAGAAAGCTGAAATAGCAGACAGACATTGTGGGATTTTGGTCAGTAAGGAGGTGAGGTTAGGTCCAGATAGGTAGATCTGCGTGTCATCAGCGTAGAGATGGTACTGCATACCGTGGGATTCTATGAGCTGTCCCAGGTCGAAGGTGTAGATGGAGAAGAGTAGGGGTCCTAGAACTGTGCCTTGGGGAACACCAACAGACAGGGGGGTGGGAAGGAGGTGGTGTGGGAGAGGGAGACACTGAATGTTCGGTCAGTTAGATATGACGAGATCCATTATAGGGCCAAGTCTGTGATGCCAAGAGATGAGAGAATCTGTAGCAGGAGGGAATGGTCCACAGTGTCGAAGGCAGAAGACAGGTCCAGGAGAAGGAGGACAGAGTAGCGTCGCGTGCTCTTGGCAGTTAGTAGATCGTTGGTGACTTTAGTTAGGGCAGTTTCAGTAGAGTGATGAGGTCGGAAGCCAGATTGTAACTGGTCAAAGAGGGAGCAGGTGGAGAGGTGGGGGGACATTTCAAGATGAACATGCTGTTCCAGTAGTTTTGAGACAAAAGGGAGAAGAGATACCTATTAGCACAATATTGAAAAAAATAACAAAAATAAAAGAAAACTATATATAATCCCTTATCAAAGTAAGCTGTAGCCTGATGTGTCCAAAATGTCAATTCGTTCATGAACATATATTGTTTAACTTGTTCTCTCCTTTTGCAGGTGGCATGCATGCAGTTCATCAACATTGTGGTGCATTCTGTGAAAAACATGAATTTCCGGGTTTACTTGCAGTATGAATTCTCCCTTTTGGGGTTGGATGAATACCTTGAGGTCGGTTCCCGCATATTCACAATATAATACATATACAAGTAATGGACAGGACATGTTATGGTCGTAAATGCAACTAGTGTTATATAATTGGCTTATAGAAAGGAAATTTCTTCTGGAAGTTTACTGTCCTTGTGCCCCTTAATCCTCAGGGTTTTTCTTCTATATTTCAGGGTCTAAAGCATACAGAGAGCGAGAGGCTCCAGGTCCAAATCCAGGCTTATCTTGATAATATCTTTGATGTGAACAACCTCCTAGAAGATACAGAGAACAAACATGAGATGTTGGAGCATGTAGAGGACCTACAGGGAGATGTAGCACATGTAAGTGATGTCAGGAGGACCACCATTCTACAACACAGGCACGGTCTGCAGCTACATTCACAGTTGTGCTGAAGGCTGCTTTGCTTATATATTGCTTTGTGGACATGGTTTCTTACTAGCAAGGTCAGCTACGCATTTGAACAAGCAGAAGATATAGAGCGATTTAAAAGGATCGTCCATATTAAGACTGGGGTTGAAGGGTAACTTTGGGAGCAGCACACTATAAGATTGCTGTATGCCACTGTAAGGTACACAGGGTGGTAGTCATGGGCGAGGGGCTGCTGTGTTCTCATACCCTGGCACCCCATAAGTAAATAGTGTCCCATTTCCCTTGCACTGTGGGTGTACTTTATAACTCTCAAGGTTTTTCTAATACACTTATTACTTGCCCTGCTCCTGTAAGCTCATCTATCTGGGTTATATAGCTTTCTGTTTTGATTCTGGCTCTGCAAATTCCAATCTAGAGACTGGAATCGGACAAACAGACCAGGGCACATCACAGGTGGGGGTTGGGGCTACATCTATTTGAGTGACACCCAGGGCCGGCTCCAGGTTTTTGAGGGCCCCGGGCGAAAGAGTCTCAGTGGGCCCCCCTTTAACACATACCCCGATTCATGATCGCATATAAACACAGCCATGTAGTATATAACACTGCCCACGTAGTATATAGCAGCCCACGTAGCATATAGCAGCCCATGTAGTATATAGCACAGCCCACGTAGTATATAGCAGCCCACGTAGTATATAGCAGCGCAGCCCACGTAGTATATAGCAGCGCAGCCCACGTAGTATATAGCAGCGCAGCCCACGTAGTATATAGCAGCGCAGCCCACGTAGTATATAGCAGCGCAGCCCACGTAGTATATAGCAGCGCAGCCCACGTAGTATATAGCAGCGCAGCCCATGTAGTATATAGCAGCGCAGCCCACGTAGTATATAGCAGCGCAGCCCACATAGTATATAGCAGCGCAGCCGAGCCCACGTAGTATATAGCAGCGCAGCCCACGTAGTATATAGCAGCGCAGCCCACGTAGTATATAGCAGCGCAGCCCACGTAGTATATAGCAGCGCAGCCCACGTAGTATATAGCAGCGCAGCCCACGTAGTATATAGCAGCGCAGCCCACGTAGTATATAGCAGCGCAGCCGAGCCCACGTAGTATATAGCAGCGCAGCCCACGTAGTATATAGCAGCGCAGCCGAGCCCACGTAGTATATAGCAGCGCAGCCCACGTAGTATATAGCAGCGCAGCCCACATAGTATATAGCAGCGCAGCCCACGTAGTATATAGCAGCGCCACTCACTCAGGCACTGGTAGGAGCTCCTCCTGAATCTGCCTCATAACTTCAGCAGCACAGCAGCCAGCCAGGGGCGGAGAGCAGAGCAGAGAACGTGCTCTCTCCGCCCACAAACAATGTCACACTGGCTGCCTTCTCTTAACCCCTATGTGTGCCTGCCTGGCTGCACTCACTGAGTGAGAAGATGCTTGTGTCAGAGCTGGCACATAGGGGTTAAGAGAACGCAGCCAGCAGTGACTTTGTGGGCAGAGAGAGCACGTTATCTCCTGCTCTGCTCTCCCAGCTGTATCTATGACAGCGTGAGTGGGCCCCCCTCTCTCCCCAGGGCCCCGGCATTTGCCCGGTGTGCCGGGTGCTGACGCCGGCCCTGGTGACACCAGTCGAGCACGCATGGTCAGATCAGACTTCACTCTCCTCTCTACTTGGAGATGGCACTTCAAAGCATCAGCAGACGCAGTCAGCACCACATATGACCAAGCTTACAGGTGCCGTCCCTTAAGCTGATAAGCTTTGTGATATACTTTCTAATGATCAGCAATCATAGGGATTGCCAGCTGAACGGATGGCAATGTAAAGCAGGTAAATGGATGCAGTAACATAGAGGCGCAGAGCAAGGGTTAACAGAGGTATGGTTAAATTAACACAGGAGGAATTCTCCTCGCAGGGAAAAAAAGGGTTTTAAGCTAAAGAACGCGAAGAACAGGATAACTTAAGGCCACAGTCTATGCATTTAACTGTTTCACTTATCATAAGTCCGATGCTGATCACTTCTCCAAAAACGAAAGTTGAATGCCAGCAGATGCCGGCGTTACGACCTTCAGGCTTCCCCGCCCAACAAATCCGTGTGCACTCTCCTGGTGGTCACCGGTCTGACCTGTTGAGCCCCTAATCCATCACGCTGCTCTGCAGCCGGGAGTGTTTTACCACAATCTCCCGCTCGGCATGCTCTGCAATCGGGAGTTCTGCACAACACTCTCCCACTCGGTTTGCTCTGCAATTGGGATTCCTGCACAATACTCTCCTGCTCAGCGTGCGCCGCCCTTAATTCCTCTCACTAGTGTGCGGACTAACTCTACCTGCGGCACACAACAGGTGCCTCCTCTCTCTCCTCTCTGGCGAGAACTTCTCCTGTCCTCTCGCTTACCACGCCCCCTCTCAGCAGGTCATCAGTCCTCTCCGTCTCTAATTTCCGTGCAACAAGAGGAGTGGCCCCAGCAGTTCCAGATACGGTGCTCTGCCAGCACCCACAGCCCGGTCTTCTTCCTTACAGTACTTCAAAGCAGCATCCAAGCAGAGAGGAGAGTGAAGTCAGCTCTGAACAAGCATGCTGGACTGCTGTCACTCACCTATATGTATAACCGCCTCTACCAGTTACATTCCCTGTTTTGTTTGTCCGATCCCAGTCTCCATATCGAAAGCAGCAGAGCCATAATCAAACCAGAAAGCTATATGACCCACAGAGAGATGAGCTTGCAGAAGCAGGGCAGGTACTAAGTTTATTAAAATATGGCAGTTGGGAAGCGTTAGGACTAGTGATGAGTGAGTGTGCTCATTACTTGGGTTTTCCGAGCATGCTTGGGTGGTCTCCGAGTATTTTGGGCGTGCTCAAAGATTACACAGCTTCATGACTTGCGGCTGGTAAACAGCCTGAATATATGTGGGGGTTGCCCGTTTGTTAGGAAAACCCGAGTACCGTGTACATCACCAGTTAGGACCAATGAAATGGGGTGAAATTAGTAATGGAAAATCTCTTTAATAATGTCCCCTAAGTTCCCCCATGTACAGCTCCCCTACACATAGTATGGTGTCCTCAGTGCGCCCCAAAACAGATTTGAATGCTCATCAAAGTGGTATTCACACTGTATGATGTTCCCCTCTGTAGTCCCCACACTTTATGATGGCCCCTACATTAATCCCCACTTTAATAGCCCCAACATTAGTTTCCATACTGTATGAGGGCCCCCCACAATAGTATTCACACTATATACTGACCCCCACATTAGTCCCCAAGTTGTATATTGGCCCTCACATTAGCACCCATACTATATAAGGGCCCGCCACAATAGTCCCTACACTATATGATGGTTCCCACATTATATAACGGCCACCACACTTTGAGGACCCCCCACAGTTGCCCATAAAATGTATGAGAGTCCCACTCCCAACCATACGAGGGTCCAACTCAATATATAATGCAATTATAGTTACACAATAAGTTTTAAAATAACAAAAAATCATATACTCACCTAATCCAGGATCCTGGAGAGTCCACCGGGCAGACCAGCGCGTAGTTGTCCCTACTCTACCGCTCTCATACACAGCAGGTTGATGCAATGGCCAAGGTGCCAGCACACTTACAGAATGTCAAAGTCCCAACATGCGACTCTGCATACCGATACAGTAAAGTGTAGCGTACAACCGGGTGGGTCCCTCTGAGCGCAGGACCCGGGCCACTGCACACTCTGCCTCCCCCCCAGGTAGCTACACTACTGGTGGAAACATAAGCCACCAGCAGAGAAGACTCTGATGAAATACCTAGTTGTGCTACAAGCAGACATTTCACTTTCTGAGCTCCAAAAGCAACAAATGGAAATATCTCCATGATGAAGGAACATAGCACAACACGGAAACGAGCCACAGACTCCTCAGAGCTGCTCAAGGAATTTTAAAATGTATTAAATGCAATTGTTTTGAGCAAGTAATAGGTCTTCTTTAAGGCTGCCCTAAAGGAACATTGATTGCATGAGGTATGGTTCAAGCACTGATTAAAAATGTTTCCCTACAGTTATGCCTATAAATCCTGACGTGACGACAACACATCTCTTCCTGCCCCTGGAATATGCATGTGGTTTCCATTTCTCCATCTAATGATAGAATATCGTAAACATGAGACCCTTTGGAAGCACTGGTGCACCAAGATTCACCAACTTTTTGGAGAACTGTAGTTTGCAGAATTGAAAATTCAGCTCTGGAGTACATGGTTATATTTACACATGGCAGAGTATTGTAGAAATCTTTAGCTAGTACGGGTTCACAGTTGCAAATATTATTTCTGCATAATAGTTTTCTGAAAGACTCATTCAGCTAAATGGAACCATTCTGTTGTGCGAATTCACTATAAAACTGATGGTAACTTGTGATCATCTACTGCAGTGCAAAAAGTTCAATGTTCTGAAATCTGCCTTCTCCACTGAGGACTGCAATCTGTATTCATGCAGTACTTGGGATGAAGGGGTTGTACACAGAGTGAATATTGATTGCAAATCCTACATGAGGAAACGGTTGCCAGAACTGTTCAGAAAAAGGAAGTCTGAAAGAGACTCTTAGAAGTTTACTTAGCTATATAGAAATAACAGTTTCATACTATGCACATAAAAATATTCCAGCTTGCATTTTACTATACTACCTACAGGGCGTTCAGGGTTTTTTGGGTTGTTTTTTTTTTTTTTTTGGGGGGGGGGGATGACACCATTAATAATATGAGGTTTGTAAATCTCTTCCCCCTCTCTTTAGCTGACGATAAAGTTACAGCAAACAGAGAATGAGTATATGAGAAGGGTGGCAGAGCTGGAGAAACAACTGGACCAAACTCGAAAAGAGCTGAGTAAAGCAAAGGTAACTGTAATTTATATTAGGGCATGACCATTTAACATGATCACCCGACATCCTGTGTCATCATAAACATGAATCCTTTACCATTAGAGTATGTCTCTATTATTCTCCAGGAGACAAGTCAATCACAATCCTTCCTCCTTAGTCATCAGACCGTTACAACCTTGCAGTCAATTGACCAAGGAGAAGGAGTCCTCTGGGTAGAACCTGCAGGAGACACCTGCACAGAGGAACCATCATCCGTCGGTTACAACATAGGGTCTCCTGTTACCACCAGTGTATGCCCAGCTTCACCATCAACCATCAGGTTGACTATAGTATCGGAACCAGGTAAGTCACATAATACACATTATTTGTCTACATTACTAGAAAATATGAAAGAGTTACATTGTGTGTTCTATTCCAGATATCACTTCTCATAAGCCAGAAGTATCACTTGACACCCATGTGTCCACATTACCATTATTAACAGCACTGGAGTCAGACATCCCGACTGCTTCACCTGCTCCTCTACTTCGAGAGCCAGAGTATAATGAAAGCTCTGCTTCCAAATCACATACAGTATCATGGTCTGCCACAATACCTGCTGCTCCTCCACTTTTTAGATCCAAGAATGAGGATGAAGATGCTTTCTGCCATGCACCAGAATTAATGCAATCTCAGGTTGTACCTAGTGGTAAATCTGGAATTCCCTCAACACCTTCTGATGCTATGGATGGTACTTCCGTACCACCACCACCTCCACCGCTACCACCATCCCCACCACCATGCGGACCTCCCGCTCCACCACCACCACCTGGTGCTCCACCTGCTCCACCACCCCCATTTGGTGGTCCACCTGTTCCACCACCACCACCTGGTGCTCCACCACCATTTGGTGGTCCGCCTGCTCCACCACCACCACCTGGAGGCCCTTCTGCTCCACCACCACCCCCTGGTGGACCTCTTGCTCCACCGCCACCTGGCATGCCTGCTCCATCTATGCCTAATGGTAAGATTAGGAAATTTTGGAGGTCAAATTGCCAAATTTGTTGCAATTTGATTTGATTTATTCAATCAATTTTCTTATGTTCCAATGTCCTATTCTTAGGTGTCAGCATAAAGAAAACAATCCAACCAAAATGCAGAATGCCTGTTCTCAACTGGGTGGCTCTAAAGCCCACACAGATCAATGGAACTGTATTCACACAGCTAAATGATGACAAGGTGCTTCAGGTATTGAAAATCCTACTACTTCACTTTGATAAATAGATGGATAATAAGATCATCATAGTTACTTTACTCTTTAATTGGTGTTATATTTTTCCCTCATTATCAGGAACTTGATATGAGTGACTTTGAGAACCAATTTAAGACCAAAGCCCAAGGTACAGGTCCAAGTAAGTTCTCACAGAAAGTCGGTTCTGCACAGAACAAGCCAAGTAAAGTGTCTCTCATTGACCCAAATCGAGCCAAGAACCTTGCAATTACTCTCAAAAAAGGAGGTTTGACACCCGAAGCCATCACTGCTGCCATTCAGTCGTAAGTGGTTAAAAAAAATAAGGATGCAACATCATCTGCAGGTTAAAGGTTTCCCTATCTTGGTACTAATAACTCTCTGACTGTAGGTATGATATGGAGGGCCTTAACGTGGACTTTCTGGAGCTCCTTTCCAGATTCCTACCAACAGACTGGGAAAGACAGCAAATTTCTCGTTATCTGAAGGATGAAAAGCCTCTTGACCAGTTGGGGGCAGAAGACAGATTCATGGTTCATCTTTGCGCCATACCTAGGCTCTCTGAGAGGGTGAACACCATGATCTTCATCTCCAGCTTTCCAGACACCACTGCACGCCTCACACCGGTTAGTGCACATGGCCCTATGTAAAAGACTATTTGGAGGATAGTAGTGACTGATTGACATTGGATATATCTACAGTATGTTCTAGTTTACTTAAATTAGAGAAAGGCAAGGGACGGTGTGTTAGAAATTCAAAGACTTGGTAAAATGAAAGCAGACTGAAAGTGAAAAGGCAACTATCAAAGGGATAGCTACATCTGACGCATGGCATATCCATAAGGTTTGCCAAAAGAGTGAGAAAACAGAGGTTTCAAGTGAAACTGCCTGAAATCCAACAGGAGGACTGGTGTCCTGGGCCTCCTGTCCTCTAAACTCTGTGTGACGGCTATCAGGGTCTTTAGAATGCTCCCAGAGATCATCTGGAATCTCTCAAACTTTTAGAGATGAAAAAATAATCAATGAAATAAATAACCTAAACAAATACAGTAGATAAAATTTAAATAAGACTAGTGACGTTCCACTTGTTCTTTCCTCTAGCAACTTAATGCCCTGATAGCGGCATCAATTTCAGTCAAATCTTCAGAAAAGCTAAAAGGGATCCTGGAGGTAATAATTGACAATTATACGTTATGTATGTGCCCACTACCTTTGCCAGTCTTCTTTAACAACTGGGTTGCTTAACTTTTTTGGCAGTTGGTTCTGGCATTTGGCAATTTCATGAACAGCAGTAAGAGAGGAGCAGCATATGGATTCCGGCTCCAGTCTTTGGATGTGGTGAGTTCTTGTGCTTGGACGTTCACTAGTGGGTAATCTTGGCATGATCCTGTGATTTATATGTTCTGAGCCCATACTCTACTTTGTGTCTCCCTACAAAATTTAAGGAATAGGACATTTTATTTTTGTTTAAAAATACACAGATTAGAACCCAATTCCCACAGAGTATATTTACGTGGTAGAATAACATCATGGATGGGCCCTTAAGTGCCTACAGCACCATAGGTGTTCTGCTGTCCCCTATAGTGCAGAGTATAAGTTATGAGGCCTTACATGACATATATTAAATTATAGCAGCACCTAATGAAATACATAATATTGGGTAGAATTCATCTTCATGAACCAATAGCAATATACAGCTCTGGCAAAAATTAAGAGACAACTGCAAAATGTTCAGTTTGTCTGATTTTTCTCTTTATAGGTATATTTTTGAGCAAAATGTAAATTGTTCTTTTATTCTATAAACTACTGACAACATGTCTCCAAAGTTCCAAGCAATAAATTTTGTATTTTCTGAAAATGAAAATTGTCAAAATAACAAAAATATGCATTGCTTGCAGACCTCAAATAATGCAAAGAAAACAAGTTTATAATCATTTAGAAACAACAATACTAATGTTTTAACTCAGGAAGAGTTCAGAAATCAATATTTTGTGGAATAACCATAATTTTTAATCACAGCTTTCATGCGTCTTGGCATGCTTTCCATCAGTCTATCACACTGCTTTCGGGTGACCTTATGCCACTCCTGGTACAAAAATGTAAGCAGTTCTTCTTTGTTTGATGGCTTGTGACTATTCATCTTCCGCTTGATTACATTCTAGAGGTATTCAATGGGCTTCAGGTCTGGAGATTGGGCTGGCCATGACAGGGATTTGATGTGGTGGTCCTTCATCCACACCTTGATTGACCTAGCTATGTGGCATGGCGCATTGTCCGGCTGAAAAAAAAAACAGTCCTCAGAGTTGGGGAACATTGCCTCAGCAGAAGGAATCAACTGTTTTTCCAGAATAACCTTGTATGCGGCTTAATTCATACGTCCTTCGCAAAGATTAACCTGCCCAATTCCAGCCTTGCTCAAGCATCCCCCCAGATCAACACCTAGTTGTTTAATGGTTAGACAGAGACCTGAAGAGGCATACAAGCCACAGTGTCTTGCACCCACTGTGAAATTTGGTGAAGGATCACGGTTAGCCGCAGCCACCAGCTTCCTGCAGCGGCTGGGCGATCACGTGTGCACGCTACTAAAGAGAATGAATATTCACTGCTCTCCTCTCCTAAGAGGGTGGGGAGCAGTGAATATTGATTCTCTTTAATAGCGAGCACACGTGATCTCCCAGCCCCTGCAGGAAGTCGGTGATGGCAGTTACTGTGCTCATTATTAAAGATCAATGAATATTCACTGCTTCCCACAGCCATAGTCTCTTCCAGCTCTCAGCGCTGACTTCAGTGCAGTGGAGGGACTATGGGCGTGGGGAGCAGTGAATATTTTTAAGATGCCCTCCTACTCTGCTCTCATTACCTATATTAATTGTACCTGTTTGAACTTGTTAGATGTATAAAACCTGTCCACACATAATCAATCACACTTCAAACTTTCCACCATGGCCAAGTCCAAAAAGCTGGCTAAGGACACAAGGGACACAATTGTAGACCTGCACAAGGCTGGGATGGGCAATAGGACAAAAAGCAAGCAGCTCGGTGAGAAGGCAACAACTGTTGGCATAATTATTAGAAAATGGAAGAAATACAAGATGACTGTCAATCTTCCTCAGTCAGGAGCTCCATGCAAGATCTTACTTTGTGGGGTAAGGATGATCTTGAGAAAGGTGAGAAATCAGCCAGAATTACACGGGGGGACCTTGTCTATGACTTGAAGAGTGCTGGGACCACAGTCTCAAATATTTTGCGTAACACACTACGCCATCATGGATTAAAATTTTGCAGGGCATGCAAGGTCCACCTGCTCATGTCCAGGTCCATTTGAAGTTCGCCAATGACCATTGTCATGATCCAGAGGAGGCATGGCAGAAGGTCATGTGGTCAGAGGAGACCAAAATAGAACTTTTTGGTATCAACTCCACTCACCGTGTTTAGTGGCAGAAGGATTAGTACAACCTCAAGAACACCGTCCCAACTGTGAAGCATGGTGGGGAAACAGAAACATCATTCTTTGGGGTTGCTTTTCTGCAAAGGGGCCAACAACCTCTTTCTCTCAGTAAGAGAACTGAAGATTGGTAGTGGCTGTGTCTTGCAGCATGACAATGACCCAAAAAACACAGCCAGGGCTGCCCAGGACAACTAAGGAGTGGCTCCATAAGAAGCATTTCAAGGTCCTGGAGTGACCTAGCCAGTCTCCTGACCTGAACCCAATAGAACATCTTTCACTGAAACTCAGCGTTACCCAGCAACAACCCCAAAACCTGAAAGATCTGGATAAGAAATGTAGGGAAGAGTGGGCCAAAATCCCTGCTGCATTGTGTGCAAACTTGGTTTAAATCTACAGGAAACGTCTGACCTCTGAAATTGCAATCAAAGGTTTCTGTATCAAATATGTTGTTTTTCTAGTGTATCAAATAGTAATTGCATGCAATAAAATGCAAATTACTTATATGAAAATCATGCAATGTGATTTTATGAATTGTTTTAAGATTGTCTCTCACAATTGAAGGGTACCTACTATAAAAATTACAGACCTCTCCATTCATAGGGTGGGAAAACTTGCAAAATTGGTAGTGCATCAAATACTTATTTTCTGCCCTATATTGTAGTTATGTCTAAAATTATTTTTTTTCCTTTGTAGCTTTTGGATACCAAATCCACCGACAGAAAGCAGACATTGCTGCATTACCTGGTGCGAACAATTAAAGAGAAGTATTCGCATCTGGCCGATTTTCAGTCAGAATTGCACTTTTTGGAAAAGGCTGCTACAGGTATATTTGGAATTTCGTATGAATAAAAGTTTTTGTACGTGAAACAAGTCCCCGAATAACACACAGAGCTTATCAGGCAATCCCTCATCAGTATAAAGTGCTGTGAAACTTTTTCCTACCTACTTGCTCTCTAATGCCCACTTCAGCCCAGAGGAAGTCCAGATGACTTTATTATGTGCATTATCTCCTTAGTGTCTCTGGATGCTGTGTTGTCCAACGTC
This sequence comes from Ranitomeya imitator, assembly GCF_032444005.1. Lineage (NCBI taxonomy): Eukaryota > Metazoa > Chordata > Amphibia > Anura > Dendrobatidae > Ranitomeya > Ranitomeya imitator. The sequence goes on from NC_091283.1 coordinate 483,987,700, forward strand.
CGTTCGCTCCAGACTGGGATGGAACAAGCCCAGAAAGAATTTACAAAGCAAGATGACAGTGTCACCCTCAAGGAGTTTCTGAAATCCAGCATGGATGTTATGTCAAGGCTTGCAGCTGATTCCAAGACAGCGCAGGTAACTACAGGCTACACACGTAGGAATTACCAAGGAATGTACAGCACTCCTGTGTTGGTCGGTGCACACTTGTTGGAGGACTTGGTCCTATACATCCACTAAACCACAGATCCAAGCTAAACACAAGATGATTACCTTCTAGGATGTAAACACTACAGAAGGGCATCATGCATAAGCGACTGTATGGGGTCCTTGAACACAGGGGGTGGGACCCCAAACAAAGTAGAGGAACTGCATTTTTAGCAAGGAGGTTGGTGAAGAAATGTCCCATGAGTCATCAATGGGGTAACAATTGGGAAACAAATACCAGACTTCTCTCTCCTGGGCAGCAAAACTCAACAGAGATCAAAATGGGACCCTAATATGGTGTAATGTGGTCCTCTAGTCTATGTATGCTACAGATTATCTAAGTTTGACAACCGGAATAGGAAGCATTGATAATTCAGTGATGGTTTTGGGGCCTCCTAAGAGCCAGAATGGAAGAAGGGTGAAGAAGACAGACAGGAGCATGTAAAGGCAGCATGATACACCTAGAACTGGTGCTTATAGTCAGTCTGTTTGAATTTTTGTTTCTTAAACTGTAATATGTGTGTACTTTCACTGCTTGAATCCCAGGACCTGCTCTTCTACATGGCAAACTACTTAACAGGAGGCCATTCACCTTAAGATAGCTATCTGCCAACAGTCATTTCTGAAGTTTCCCCACCACATTTACAACAGTTCTTAACAGGAACAGGGCTGTAAATGCTGACAAAAATGTATCTCCCATGAGAACAAATGGATTTGGCATATTAAAGTCCAACATCGCCAACCCTTCTTTCTTCCAGCCTTCTTCTCCCTGGTTATCTGCCGCTGAGGAAGAAATCAGTAAACCCATACACAAACAAAACTGGCAGGTTTAACTGACTAATGCACATGGCCACTGTTAGGGACAGGGTTTTATGAACTAGTGTAAGAAACAATGTCACAATGACATACATTTAATAAATATTTGTTATTTTTCGCTTTCAGGAAGCTTATGAAGCGGTTGTTGGATATTTTGGTGAGAACAGCAAGACCACTGGCCCATCAGCTTTCTTCCCCATCTTCCTACGCTTTCAAAGAGCATATAAGGCAAGAATATTTTTTATACAGTGGTAACTAAGCCCCCTAAAGACACAATATTGAAAGATTTAACAGCCAAGAACAGATGGTGTAAAATGGGGTTAATATTCACCTCAAGTAAAATGGCCACTGGCCAAGAGTGCCACATTTTTTCCTAAAATTAATTTCCATGCTAAGTATGTATATGTATTACATTTACCCGGCAAAATTTTTGCTTTCTTGGCCTTTTTTCAGAGAATATGAATGATAACATTTTATGCACACACTGATTACAAGCAAACAGGTCACAGGTGAGGATGTTACCTTTAGCAGCCATTCAATCCCATTTGTGTCAACTTCTGTGCATGTTATCAGGCTAAAATCACCAGGGTATGTGAACTTTTGATCAGGGTCATTTGGATGTTTTAGGTTGTCTTATGATTTAAAATGAGAGACCACAGTAGTTTGACATTAAATGGCTTCACCCAACCACTAACCATGAATGGAGAAAAAGCTTTGGTGTTATCATTCATATTCTCTGAAAAAAGGTCATGAAAGCGTATGTAAACTTTTGAGCACAACTGATTATTTATCTATATATATAATCGTCTAAGGTCCACTTACGTCTGTTTCTCTGTCACGGAAATCCCGCGTCGCTGATTGGTCACGGTCAGCTGGGTGCGACCAATCAGCGACAGGTACAGTCCAGCCGCAAATTGGCCCCTCCCTATTCCCCTCCAGTCAGTGCCCCCTCCATACTCCCCTCCAGTCAGCGCCCACATAGCATTTTAGAAGTCCGTTAGACTGCATTACACCGCAGCATAACGCGGTGTAACGCAGTCCGTTAACGCTGCCATTAACCCTGTATGTGTGACCAACTTTTTACTATTGATGCTGCCTATGCAGCATCAATAGTAAAAACATATACAGTGGGGCAAAAAAGTATTTAGTCAGTCAGCAATAGTGCAAGTTCCACCACTTAAAAAGATGAGAGGCGTCTGTAATTTACATCATAGGTAGACCTCAACTATGGGAGACAAACTGAGAAAAAAAAAATCCAGAAAATCACATTGTCTGTTTTTTTATCATTTTATTTGCATATTATGGTGGAAAATAAGTATTTGGTCAGAAACAAAATTTCATCTCAATACTTTGTAATATATCCTTTGTTGGCAATGACAGAGGTCAAACGTTTTCTGTAAGTCTTCACAAGGTTGCCACACACTGTTGTTGGTATGTTGGCCCATTCCTCCATGCAGATCTCCTCTAGAGCAGTGATGTTTTTGGCTTTTCGCTTGGCAACACGGACTTTCAACTCCCTCCGATGGTTTTCTATAGGGTTGAGATCTGGAGACTGGCTAGGCCACTCCAGGACCTTGAAATGCTTCTTACGAAGCCACTCCTTCGTTGCCCTGGCGGTGTGCTCTGGATCATTGTCATGTTGAAAGACCCAGCCACGTTTCATCTTCAATGCCCTTGCTGATGGAAGGAGGTTTGCACTCAAAATCTCACGATACATGGCCCCATTCATTCTTTCATGTACCCGGATCAGTCGTCCTGGCCCCTTTGCAGAGAAACAGCCCCAAAGCATGATGTTTCCACCACCATGCTTTACAGTAGGTATGGTGTTTGATGGATGCAACTCAGTATTCTTTTTCCTCCAAACACGACAAGTTGTGTTTCTACCAAACAGTTCCAGTTTGGTTTCATCAGACCATAGGACATTCTCCCAAAACTCCTCTGGATCATCCAAATGCTCTCTAGCAAACTTCAGACGGGCCCGGACATGTACTGGTTTAAGCAGTGGGACACGTCTGGCACTGCAGGATCTGAGTCCATGGTGGCGTAGTGTTTTACTTATGGTAGGCCTTGTTACATTGGTCCCAGCTCTCTGCAGTTCATTCACTAGGTCCCCCCGCGTGGTTCTGGGATTTTTGCTCACCGTTCTTGTGATCATTCTGACCCCACGGGGTGGGATTTTGCGTGGAGCCCCAGATCGAGGGAGATTATCAGTGGTCTCGTATGTCTTCCATTTTCTAATTATTGCTCCCACTGTTGATTTCTTCACTCCAAGCTGGTTGGCTATTGCAGATTCAGTCTTCCCAGCCTGGTGCAGGGCTACAATTTTGTTTCTGGTGTCCTTTGACAGCTCTTTGGTCTTCACCATAGTGGAGTTTGGAGTCAGACTGTTTGAGGGTGTGCGCAGGTGTCTTTTTATACTGATAACAAGTTTAAACAGGTGCCATTACTACAGGTAATGAGTGGAGGAAAGAGGAGACTCTTAAAGAAGAAGTTACAGGTCTGTGAGAGCCAGAAATCTTGATTGTTTGTTTCTGACCAAATACTTATTTTCCACCATAATATGCAAATAAAATGTTAAAAAAACAGACAATGTGATTTTCTGGATTTTTTCTTCTCAGTTTGTCTCCCATAGTTGAGGTCTACCTATGATGTAAATTACAGACGCCTCTCATCTTTTTAAGTGGAGGAACTTGCACTATTGCTGACTGACTAAATACTTTTTTGCCCCACTGTAATGTTAACCCCTTAATCCCATATGACGTACTATCCCGTCAAGGTGACCTGGGACTTAATTCCCAGTGACGGGATAGTACGTCTAATGCGAACAGCCGCGCTCACGGGGGGAGCGCGGCCGATCGCGGCCGGGTGTCAGCTGACTATCGCAGCTGACATCCGGCACTATGTGCCAGGAGCGGTCACGGACCGCTCCCGGCACATTAACCCCGCACACTGCAATCAAACATGATCGCAGTGTGCCGGCGGTAAAGGGAAGCATCGCGCGGGGAGGGGGCTCCCTGCGTGCTTCCCTGAGACCCCCGAAGCAACTCTTACCTCTCCTCATTGCAGCAGACCCGGATCCAAAATGGCTGCGGCATCCGGGTCCTGCAGGCAGGGAGGTGGCTTACCAAGTGCCTGCTCATAGCAGGCGCTTGGTAAGCCTGCAGTGCTGTAAGTCAGATCGCTGATCTGACAGAGTGCTGTGCAAACTGCCAGATCAGCGATCTGTGATGTCGTCCCCGGGACAAAGTAAAAAAGTTTTAAAAAAAATTTCCACATCTGTAAAAAAAAAAATCCCTAAATAAAGAAAAAAAAATATATATTATTCCTATAAATACATTTCTTTATCTACGGTAAATAAAAAACAATAAAAGTACACATATTTAGTATCGCCGCGTCCATAACGACCCAACCTATAAAACTGTCCCACTAGTTAACCCCTTCAGTAAACACCGTAAGGAAAAAAAAAACGAGGCAAAAAACAACGCTTTATTATCATACCGCCAAACAAAAAGTGGAATAACACGCGATCAAAAAGACAGATATAAACAACCATGGTACCGCTGAAAACGTCATCTTGTCCCGCAAAAACGAGCCGCCATACAGCATTATCAGCAAAACAATAAAATTACAGTCCTGAGAATAAAGCGATGCCAAAATAATTATTTTTTTTATAAAATAGTTTTTATCGTATAAAAGCGCCAAATTGAAATGAGATATCGCTGTAATAGTACTGACCCGAAGAGTAAAACTGCTTTATCCATTTTACCAAATGCGGAACGGTATAAACGCCTCCCCCAAAAGAAATTAATGAATAGCTGGTTTTTGGTCATTCTGCCTCACAAAAATTGGAATAAAAAGCGATCAAAAACTGTCACGTGTCAGAAAATGTTACCAATAAAAACGTCAACTCGTCCCGCAAAAAACAAGACCTCACATGACTCTGTGGACCAAAATATGGAAAAATGATAGGTCTCAAAATATGGAGATGCAAAAACTTTTTTGCTATAAAAAGCGTCTTTTAGTGTGTGACAGCTGCCAATCATAAAAATCCGCTATAAAAAATGCTATAAAAGTAAATCAAACCCCCTTCATCACCCACTTAGTTAGGGTAAAATAATAAAATTTAAAAAAATGTATTTATTTCCATTTTCCTGTTAGGGTTAGGGCTAGGGTTAGGGCTGGGGTTAGGGTTAGGGCTGGGGTTAGGGTTAGGGCTAGGGTTAGGGCTAGGGTTAGAGTTGGGGCTAGGGTTGGAGCTAAAGTCAGGGTTATGGTTGGGGCTAAAGTTAGGGTTAGGGTTGGGGCTAAAGTTAGGGTTGGGGCTAAAGTAAGGGTTAGGGTTGGGGCTAAAGTTAGGGTTAGAGTTTGGATTAGATTTACGGTTGGGATTAGGGTTTGGATTAGAGTTAGGGGTGTGTCAGGGTTAGGGGTGTGGTTAGGGTTACCGTTGGGATTAGGGTTGGGGGTATGTTTGGATTAGGGTTTCAGTTAGAATTGGGGGTTTCCACTGTTTAGGCACATCAGGGGCTCTCCAAACACGACATGGCGTCCGATCTCAATTCCGGCCAATTCTGCGTTGAAAAAGTAAAACAGTGCTCCTTCCCTTCCAAGCTCTCCCGCGCACCCAAACAGGGGTTTACCCCAACATATGGAGTATCAGCATACTCTGGACAAATTGGACAATAACTTTTGGGGTCCAAGTTCTCTTGTTACGCTTGGGAAATTAAAAATTTGGGAGGCTAAAAATCATTTTTGTGGGAAAAAAATATTTTTTATTTTCACGTCTCTGCGTTGTAAACTGTAGTGAAACACTTGGGGGTTCAAAGTTCTCACAACACATCTAGATAAGTTCCTTGGGAGGTCTAGTTTCCAATATGTGGTCACTTGTGGGGTGTTTCTACTGTTTGGGTACATCAGGGGCTCTGCAAATGCAACGTGACGACTGCAGACCAATCCATCTAAGTCTGCATTCCAAATGGCGCTCCTTCCCTTCCGAGCTCTGCCATGCGCCCAAACAGTGGTTCCTCCCCACATATGGGGTATCAGCGTACTTAGGACAAATTGTAAAACAACTTTTGTGGTCCAATTTATCCTGTTACCCTTGTGAAAATACAAAACTGGGGGCTAAAAAATCATTTTTGTGAAAAAAAAAAATAATTTTTATTTTTACGGCTCTGCGTTATAAACTGTAGTGAAGCACTTGGGGGTTCAAAGCTTAGGCACATCAGGGGCTCTCCAAACGCGACATGGTGTCCCATCTCAATTCCAGTAAATTTTACATTGAAAAGTCAAACGGCGCTCCTTCCCCTCCGAGCTCTGTCATGCGCCCAAACAGTCGTTTACCCCCACATATCGGGTATCAGCGTATTCAGGACAAATTGCACAACAACTTTTGGGGTCCAATTTCTTCTCTTACCCTTGGGAAAATAAAAAATTGGGGCGAAAAGATCATTTTTGTGAAAAAATATTATTTTTTATTTTTACGGCTCTGCATTATAAACTTCTGTGAAGCACTTGTTGGGTCAAAGTGCTCACCACACATCTAAATAAGTTCCTTAAGGGGTCTACTTTCCAAATTGGTGTCACTTGTGGGGGATTTCAATGTTTAGGCACATCAGGGGCTCTCCAAACACAACACGGTGTCAAATCTTAATTCCAGTCAATTTTGCATTGAAAAGTCAAATGGCGCTCCTTCCCTTCCGAGCTCTGCTATGCGCCCAAACAGTGGTTTACCCCCACATATGGGGTATCGGCGTACTCAGGACAAATTGCAAAACAACTTTTGGGGTCCATTTTCTCCTGTTACCCTTGGTAAAATAAAACAAATTGGAGCTGAAATAAATTTTTTGAGAAAAAAATTAAATGTTCATTTTTATTTAAACATTCCAAAAATTCCTGTAAAACACCTGAAGGGTTAATAAACTTCTTGAATGTGGTTTTGAGCACCTTGGGGGGTGCAGTGTTTAGAATGGTTTCACACTTGGTTATTTTCTATCATATAGACCCCTCAAAATGACTTCAAATGTGATGTGGTCCCTAAAAAATATTGGTGTTGTAAAAATGAGAAATTGCTGGTCAACTTTTGACCCTTATAACTCCCTAACAAAGAAAAATGTTGGTTCCAAAATTGTGCTGATGTAAATTAGACATGTGGGAAATGTTACTTATTAATTATTTTGTGTGACATATCTCTGTGATTTAAGGGCATAAAAATTCAAAGTTGGAAAATTGCAAAATTTTCATAATTTTCGCCAAATTTCCGTTTTTTTCACAAATAAACGCACATTATATCGAAGAAATTTTACCACTATCACGAAGTACAATATATCACGAGAAAACAAGCGTTTCAGAGTTATAACCTCATAAAGGGACAGTGGTCAGAATTGTTAAAATTGGCCCCGTCATTAACGTGCAAACCACCCTCGGGGCATAAGGGGTTAAAAATAATAATTTAAAAAATCATTATATTCTCACCTTCCGGCGTCCACGGCAGCCTTTCCCGCTCCTCGCGATGCTCCGGTCCCAAGAATGAATTGCGGCAATGACCCCAGATGGCGTAGCGGTCTCGCGAGACCGGTACATCATCATGGGTTATTGCCGCAAGGCATTACTGGGAATGGAGCGTTGCGAGGATCATCGCTAAATGCCTGGGCTGGATCCGGGGGCCCCTGGAAGGTGAGTATATAACTATTTTTTATTTTCATTCTTTTTTTTAACAGGGATATGGTGCCTGCATTGCTATATACTACGTGGGCTGTGTTATATACTGTGTGAGCTGTGTTATATACTACGTCGCTGTGCTGTATACTACATGGGCTGTGCTATATACTACGTGGCTGTGCAATTTACTATGTGGCTTGTCTATATACTACGTGGGCTGGGCTATATACTATGTGGCTGTGCTATATACTACGTGGCTGTGCAATATACTACGTGGCTGTGCAATATACTACGTAGCTGTGTTATATACTGCATGAGCTGTGTTATATACTACGTGGGCTCTGCTACCCTATATACTACGTGGGCTGTGATATATACTGCGTGGGCTGTGCTATATACTACGTGGCTGTGCTATATACTACGTGGCTGTGCAATATGCTACGTGGCTGTGCAATATGCTACTTGGCTGTGCTATATACTACGTAGCTGTGCTATATACTACGTGGCTGTGCTATATACTACGTGGGCTGTGTTATATGCTAAGTCGGCTGTGAGACTCTTTCACCCGGGGACCTCAAAAACTTGGAGCTCGCCCTGGCTTCACTGATTGGTCACGCCGGGTGTGACCAATCAGCAACAGGTGCAGTCCGGCCGCGAATTGGCGCAGAATTTGAACCACACTTCGCTAATTGGTCGCGCCCAGCGGCTTCACTCTACTCTGCTTAACTAGTATTACCATACCTATCCGGCCTTACTTTAAAGACGCTGCTCTTTTAGTGCCCCATGACCCTATGGTCTCATTTTCCACTTACTAGTATGTTTACTGATGAAGGTCCGTTATGAAGGACCGAAACGTTTGGGTACTACTACAATAAATTATGCATTAAAAGCATCAAGTTGAGTGCTAGGTTCTTTTCATTTCACTATTCTATTCTAACCTGTCTGTGTGATTTTACTGTACATCGCACTGAATTGACAGCTTTTCTATAGGACACCGGTGCGTATTTCTCACAAGTCACACTGATGGTCCATGTGGTAAGCGAGTTTTTCACACACCCGTTGTCTTTCATTGGCAATTCTCAGCCAATATACAGTGAAAATCGCAGCATGCTGCAATTTCTCTCACATGTATAATACGGCCGAGAAAACAACGGCTGATGGGAGCTGCCCCATAGATTAACATTGGTCCGAGTGCTATGCGATTTTTTAATCGCATAGCACTCATCTCTATTACGGTCTAGTGTGACTCCGGCCTAAGGGTATGTTTCCACGTGCAGGAAACGCTGCGTGTCTGACGCTGCATAGAGCCGCAGCGTCAGACACGCAGCGTCCAGATGTTACAGCATAGTGGAGGGGATTTAATGAAATCCCGTCTCCACTATGCGTGGTAACACGCACGCGGCGGCCCTTCGACTCCGGACATGCTGCGCGTCTTTTCAGATCGCCGTCGCTGCGTCGCCGCAAGATATAGCACAGGGCCCTATGCGATGGGTGCGATGATGCCGGATGTGTGCTGTGAACACATCCAGCATCATCGCGTCCCAGAAGGGGGCGGGGCTTAGTGCAGAGCGGTAAAGCCGCTCTGACGATACCGCCGGCCATCCTGATCGTGGACACGCAGCCTTACAGTCCGTATAACTGCAGGGATCCGCCAGCTCAGAAAAATGGGTTCAGCTCTCTTTAGTAAGAGCACAGCTCTGTAGGTCAGCTTCACTATCAGAGCAAACACAGAACAAACATTCAGTCCAGAGACTTCACCTTTACCTCCTGGATCGCACCCTAGGGCGGAGATATGGTGAACAGCTTTACTCTTTAAAGAAAACCTGGCCATGTCATGGCTGATTAACCCCTCTCAGCACATAACATGCTGGAGCAAACTTCCAGGTACATATCACTAAAGCTAATAAACTCAGTGAAATGTATCTCCCCTCTAGTACATTCCTGTGACTACCTCATTAAGCAGTTGGGTGGGTAGATCTACCATATATAATATATATAAATGTATATATATATATATATATATATATATATATATATATATATATATATACATACAGTCATGGACAAAAATTTTGAGAATGAGACAAATATTAATTTTTCCAAAGTCTACTGCTTCATTTTTTCTAATGGCAATTTGCATATACTCCTGAATGTCAGAGTGATCAGCTTAACAGCAATTACTGTACTTGCACAGTCAATATTTGCCCAGAAAATTAACTTTAACCCCCAAAACACATTTCAACATCATTGCAGTCCTGCCTTAAATGGAACAGCTAACATCGTTTTAGTGATTGATCCATTAACACAGGTGTGGGTGTTGATGAGGACAAGGTTGGCGATCAATCAGTCATGATTAAGTAAGAATGACATCACTGGACACTTTAAAAGGAGGCTGGTGCTTGGTATCATTGTTTCTCTTCAGTTAACCATGGTTATCTCTAAAGAAACACGTGCAGCCATCATTGCACTGCACAAAAATGGCCTAACAGGGAAGAGTATCGCAGCTACAAAGATTGCACCTCAGTCAACAATCTATCGCATCATCAAGAACTTCAATGAGAGAGCTTCCATTGTTGTCAAAAAGGCTCCAGGGTGCCCAAGAAAGACCAGCAAGCGCCAGGACCGTATCTTAAAACTGTTTCAGCTGCGGGATCGGACTACCAGCAGTGCCGAACTTGCTCAGGAATGGCAGCAGGATGGTGTGAGTGCTTCTGCACGCACTGTGAGGTGCTGACTCTTTGAGCAAGGCCTGGTTTCAAGGAGGGCAGCAAAGAAGCCACTTCTCTCCAGAAAAAACATCAGGGACCGACTGATATTCTGCAAAAGGTACAGGGAGTGGACTGCTGAGGACTGGGGCAAAGTCATTTTCTCTGATGAATCCCCTTTTTGATTGTTTGGGACATCTGGAAAACAGCTTATTCGGAGAAGAAGAGGTGAGCGCTACCACCAGTCTTGTCTCATGCCAACTGTAAAGCATCCTGAAACCATTCATGTGTGGGGTTGCTTCTCAGCCAAGGGAATCGGCTCACTCACAGTCTTGCCTAAAAACACAGCCATGAATAAAGAATGGTACCAGAATGTCCTCCAAGAGCAACTTCTCCCAACCGTCCAAGAGCAGTTTGGCGCCCAACAATGCCTTTTCCAGCATGATGGAGCACCTTGCCATAAAGCAAAGGTGATAACTAAATGGCTCATGGAAAAAAACATAGAGATTTTGGGTCCATGGCCTGGAAACTCCCCAGATCTTAATCCCATTGAGAACTTGTGGTCAATCATCAAGAGATGGGTGGACAAACAAAAACCAACAAATTCTGGCAAAATGCAAGCATTGATTATGCAAGAATGGACTGCTATCAGTCAGGATTTGGTCCAGAAGTTGATTGAGAGCATGCCAGGGAGAATTGCAGAGGTCTTGAAGAAGAAGGGTCAACACTGCAAATATTGACTTGCTGCATTAACTCATTCTAACTGCCAATATAACCTATTGGTACTCATAATATGATTGCAATTATATTTCTGTATGTGATTTAAACATCAGACAAACACTAATAAAAATCAGAGGGCAGCAGATCATGTGAAAATATAATTTTGGTGTCATTCTCAAAAATTTTGGCCATGACTGTGTAAATATATGTAGCCGAGGAGTCCCGAAACAAGCCGAGAAGGGACACAGAGAAGTGCGCATGCGTCATAGCAATAGAGCCGGAGACGCATGCGCACTTCTCTGTGTCCCTTCTCGGCTTGTTTCGGGACTCCTCGGCTTCATCACATGATAGGCAGGATATTGCATCACTGCCCTATATAAGGTCCTTCTGCACGCCGGTACACCACTGCTCTGGGACTGCTGTCTGGAATCTTGTTTTCTTATACAGGTAATTATTATTACTCCTATAGCACATTTGGATCCATTTGCCTGCAGTTTATTTCTTTTCTCTTGGTTTTCTGGGCCCTTTTTTGGGGATACATTTCCATTAGCTCTCTATTGTTCACTTATATCGCGGCTGATATGCCACGAAATTTGTTTAGGACCTGTGTATTGCAGAGCGACTAGCTAGTTCTATCAATCTATGTTTACATTTTTTGCCCGATCCTTCATGGTACTGACCTCTAATGGGGCTATATTTATTATTTATTATTTATTTTGATATATTGGTTTTTGTGAACCGCGTTTTCTTTTGCCCACATATATTCTAGATTGGAGAACACATAATGTTTATTGGCCTTATTATAATATATCTTATGTATATATACACATATATATTCATATATTTTTTTTTCTTTTTCTTTTTGAGAGTTCACAAAATATGCAAATTTATAGTTATTATGCAACAGTAGCATTGACCTTTTTGCTCTCATTTATTTTTCCTTTTGCATATGATTTATCCATATTGCTTTGTACTTATACTGTATTATGTCTTTTCATATAAATTGTACCCTTGACAATGACCACTTTATGGTCGAAACGTTGGGAAAATTTTCTGTTATATCCTGTTGTCATGGCTGTGAACTCCCAGAACAAATAATTATAATAATAAAGAATTCATCATTGGATGCAAGACTTCTTTACTTTTTTCTTATTAGAGTGCTGGAGGTTGTTCTATTATATTGTACTATTTTTTCCTCCTAAGCACCAGCTGATATTGTGTGCGGGTGACCCTGGTCATTTATACTAGAATATGCATGGCCACGTAGTATATTGCCCAGCCACGTAGTATATTGCCCAGCCACGTAGTATATTGCCCAGCCACGTAGTATATTGCCCAGCGACGTAGTATATTGCCCAGTCACGTAGTATATTGCCCAGTCACATAGTATATTGCCCAGCCACGTCGTATATTGCCCAGCCACGTAGTATATTGCCCAGCCACGTAGTATATTGCCCAGCCACGTAGTATATTGCCCAGCCACGTAGTATATTGCCCAGTCACGTAGTATATTGCCCAGTGACATAGTATACAGCACAGAGCCTTGTAGTGTATTGCACAGCGACGTAGTATATTGCCCAGCCACGTATGTCAAAGGTTAAAAAATAAACATATACTCACCTTCCGAGGGCCCCTTGTAGTTTGGTCACATGACCGTGACGTCATGGCAGGTCCTTCTCGCACAGGACCAGTGATGACATCGCGGTCACATGACCGCAACGTCATCACAGGCCCTGCGCGCCTGCGCGAGAAGGACCTGCCATGATGTCACGGTCATGTGACCGCGATGTCATCGCAGGCCCTGTGCGAGAAGGACCTGCCATGACGTCGCGGTCACATAACCGTGATGTCATGGCAGGTCCTTCTCGCGCAGGGCCTGTGATGATGTCGCGGTCACATGACCATGACGTCATGGCAGGTCCTTCTCCCATACTATCCTTGGCACCGGAACCTGCCGCTTGCATGGAGCGGTCACCGGAGCGTCGCGAAAGGTGAGTATATAATGATTTTTTATTTTTTTTAATCATTTTTAACATTAGATGTTTTTACTATTGACGCTGCATAGGCAGCATCAATAGTAAAAACTTGGTCACACAGGGTTAATGGCGGTAACGGAGTGAGTTACCCACGGGCCGTTACCGCTGGCATTAACCCTGTGTGAGCGGTGACTGCGGGGAGTATGGAGCGGGCGCCGGGCGCTGACTGCAGGGGAGGGACTAATCGGACTGGAGCCGTCGCTGATTGGTCACGGCAGCCATGACAGGCAGCTGGTGAGACCAATCAGCGACTTGGATTCCATGACAGACAGAGGCCGCGACCAATGAATATCCGTGACAGACAGACAGGACAGAAAGATGGAAGTGACCCTTAGACAATTATATAGTATATATATATATATATATACATATATATATACACACACACACACACATCGATATAAGATTTCTAATTCACTTGGGAATTTGTCTTTTTTTAAATTTTTTATCATGGAGCTGCACATCTCATTTGATTTTCCCATTTCGTCTCCTTTAGCAAGCTGAGCAGGATCTGGAAACGTGGAAGAAGCAAGAAGGAGCAGTCACTGAAGAAAAGACTCAGGCTCCAGAGAAACCAACCACGGTATGTAATTGGAGAAGTTATATATCATGCTTGCCTATATATCGCCATCATATTCTGTCCCCACTGGGCCACTGGGGCTCACAATCTAGATTCCCTATCAGTATGTCTTTGGAGTGTGAAAGGAAACCAGAGTACCCGGAGGAAACCCACGCAGACACGGGGATAACATACAAACTTCTTGCAGGTACTGTCCTTAGTAGAATTTGAATCCAGGACTCCAGCGCTGCAAACCAACAGTGCTAACCACTGAGCCGCTGTGGTTAGAAGGTATTATGTTCTTAAAAATATAAGATTGATCAGTCACTATTCACATTGGTTATCCAGTTGCTCTAAAGCCATGGTCTCCGAGCTGTGGAACGACTATAATGTTAAGTATGACGTGGTGCTATTAGGGCATGCTGGAGTTATAGCCATGAACCTGCTGGAGACAAATGTTTTATAGCAATGGAAACAGCTAGAAGGTAAGAAAAGTATTGCATTCCATAGAATGTTGCATGACTTCCTTTTTAGGATAAAAAATCTTAATGTGTATTTTTTCTGATTTCAGTCTCCACCAACTAAATCCTTAAAACCACAGATCAGTCTGATGGCAGAGTTGAATAAGAAGCTGCAAATGAAAGAGCCAAGAGTGTATGAGGAAAACTGGGTTATAGAAGACATCATAACAGGTGAAGATATGTGGAACTTCATTACTAAGTCACAGACCATAGGCGGTGTGTGTGTGTGTGTGTGTGTGTGTGTGTGTGTGCGTGTGTGTATTACGCTACAAATCTTACTCCAGTAGGGTTTGGAGTAGGATTTGTGGCGAAGTAAACGCCACTTGTCCGACGCTACTGGTTCATGCACCTTTTTATGAATCCGGGGCATCTGACTCCGGCACATCTCCTCATCAAGAAAGACGTGACTTGGCGGTCTTGATGAGTCAAGCCCATGGACTCTACACTTGCAAACTTTTAGTTTTCAGTTATTACATTAAGCCTAATATTTGTGCACCATTTTGAATAATTTGTCACAAAAACAGTCTGCAAATACAAGAAAACCGACTTAAAAAAAAAATTGCATATACTGTAATTGGGCGTTCTGAGTATATTTTTACCCATTTAAAACAGTCCCGAATTTTCATGTTGTTCTTCACCACTTTTTTTCCTATCAGATCTGAGGAACCAGCCATATAGAAGAACAGATATTTCCAGGAGAAGCGGGAAGAAGCCAAACAGTGGGACGGCAGTGACCACTACAGACGTACCAGTCTAAGGCCCAGGACAGGGGAACATATGGAGTTTCTGCAGTTCCCACCAGATAGACTTGGTGTAGACTTTCCCAAAACTATTAAAAAAAGCCAAAATCCTATTTCACAAACCCTGATCTGGAAGACAACTCGATACTGGACTCGATGCTGAATATAAGCCAAATCTATTGTCAAAGCAGAGTGGCTGATCTGACAGGGGACGAAGAATAGGATCAAGCACAAAATGATGAACCCGTGCTTCCCTTTATAACTCACATTGATGTTAATGGGGTTTCCAGATCATAAAGGCAATTTCCTGACACTTAATGTAAAACTTCTAGAAATAATCCCTTTTATTGAAAGAATGTGGAAAAAAAATATCTTTACTCTCTTCAGACACTCAGGAAAAGCAGTATCTATCCTCAGCCAGAAACTGCGACCAATCTTTATGGATTGCTAATCCCATCCACAAGAAATGGGTTGGCACAGGGGTCCTGTAAGGTGGGAAATTAGTTTATCATGGGGAAAATTGCAAATACATTTGGAATAAGCCATCCAATGTGTCATGATGACCCCGATCACACGATATTACAGTTTACACATCTGCCCATGGCCTTTTATTATGTACCCTAGTGTAAATAGGACAAGCGGCTTTATATTTCATGTGGTATTGTATCTACCCTATTCTGTATATATAGCATATTGACTCATATGGCATTCATTGTGCCCCCACTACTTTTTAGGGGAGATGTTATACATATTTGCTTTTGACTATAGGCTGCAGAGATTAACAGGTTGCTAATTCCTTGCATATGACTGCAGTTAAACTCCCTTGTAATGACAAAAACACACATCCTGCAGTCACCACTAGAGGGAGCACATTGTATGCTGTGATATGTATACAGTTTAACAGCATGTCGTCAGCATAGTCTAGTGGTGGCTGCAGTAAGCAAGTTAAAGGGTTAACATCTTTAAACGGACCATCATCATAAAATTGTTTTTGTTTTGAAGGGGTTGTCTGACCTCACTCAATGCAAGTGCACAATCTTGTCTATAATTTTAGCACGGAGACGTGAATAGCACCATAGACTATAACAGGTTCGTGTTCTAGCCGCGATAAAAATGGATACAAGACGTATGTCTGAATAAAGCCTAAATAGGATAACTGACTGCACCAAACCAATAACTGCCTAAACTTCCACCTGTCTTATTGGCATGTCAGCATGTGGTCAGTATTTGTCATCAGTACTTATTAGTCAAAATCAGGAGTGAGTCCTACATAGGGAAAGTATATATGAAAGATTCACACCTCCATCTATTATGTGTGTTGGATCCACTCCTGGTTTTGGCTTACAGACAGTGATGAAATACGGACAATAAAGTCTAAACTCAAGATACATAAAGAAATAGTTCTAGTAGAGAAAAACTACAACATTCTGGTCTATTCAAGGCATGGCACCATGATATCATAGGTGAGCAGACAGCCATCACAGTGCTGTGGCAAATTCACGTTAGCCAGTGGGGCTATAAGTGACAGATGCTGCCAAGTATATTAGAAGAACCTCATGAAACGTTCCCACGGACATTTAATTAACACAGGGGACTTAAAAAAACAAAAACGTAAAAGCCATCCCACCACAACAAGGTGTACCCAATGGGGACAGTACCTAACTCTTGGAGTTCACCTCACTATGTGTCAGCAAACATCAAAATAGATGAGGGCAGAGTAGGACCTGTGTCCCGACTGTTCAGACACCTGCCTATGGAAAGTTAGATAAACAGAATTAATAGCCCAAAACAGGGGCGCCACATGTCTTAATGTACATAGTACAAAAAACTTAACTAAAACCTAAATAAATGGACCCAGAGCCTACATTGGAATAAGTGCAACGTGTAGGTGCACGTTCACACCGTGGCCATTTAGCAAACAGAAACTAAGATAAAAATCAAAATGAGCAAATAACTGGATACACCTTGTCATGTTGGGATGGCTTTTATGTTTTTTGGATCAAAATAGTGATAACTAAGTACCCCATGTTATTCACATGTACAACTACCGTTTACTTACGTGCTCATTTTGTTTTTATCTTAGGTTCTGCTGTCAGGGAGATTAATCCTGTGGTTAATCATAATGTGAAGCATTCTGTATATTGCACGCTACTAATCTAAAAACCATCAGGTTTGGACGCTTAAGGTACCTTCACACATAACGATATTGTTAACGATATCGTTGCTTTTTGTGACGTAGCAACGATATCGTTAATGAAATCGTTATGTGTGACAGCGACCAATGATCAGGCCCCTGCTGGGAGATCGTTGGTCGCTGAAGAAAGTCGAGAACTTTATTTCGTCGCTGGATCTCCCGTGGACATCGCTGGATCGGCGTGTGTGACACCGATCCAGCGATGTCTTCACTGGTAACCAGGGTAAACATCGGGTAACTAAGCGCAGGGCCGCGCTTAGTAACCCGATGTTTACCCTGGTTACCATCCTAAAAGTAAAAAAAACAAACACTACATACTTACCTACTGCTGTCTGTCCTCCAGCGCTGTGCTCTGCACTCCTCCTGTACTGGCTGTGAGCGTCGGTCAGCCGGAAAGCAGAGCGGTGACGTCACCGCTCTGCTTTCCGGCCGCTGTGCTCACACAGACAGTACAGGAGGAGTGCAGAGCACAGCGCTGGAGGACAGACAGCGTTAGGTAAGTATGTACTGTTTGTTTTTTTTACTTTTAGGATGGTAACCAGGGTAAACATCGGGTTACTAAGCGCGGCCCTGCGCTTAGTTACCCGATGTTTACTCTGGTTACCGGCATCGTTGGTCGCTGGAGAGCGGTCTGTGTGACAGCTCTCCAGCGACCAAACAGCGACGCTGCAGCGATCCGGATCGTTGTCGGTATCGCTGCAGCGTCGCTTAATGTGAAGGGGCCTTTAGTAATTACCGTAGGCATGATGCCTGTAAACCTCTGCCGTCTATACCTGTAGGCCTGCAGAAGCCGTCTCTAGCTCTCTAGCGGTTACAAAACTAAAACTCAGAGCATGTTAGGAGTTGTAGTTTTGCAACAACAGGATTAGATCTATGTAGCTTACTATACCCCATATACCTTGTACAGCTCCATTATATACCATGTATTCCATTACACATTGACATTGCGCTTGGGCTTAGAACATCAATTTGTCGTTCTCCTTGTATATCAGTGTGGGGGTTTATATCGCATTTTTGTATTAGTCTGTATATTAATACAATAAAAAAATGCAAAAACAACATTCTGAATAAAACCAATGCAATATTTTCATGCTCTTGCTGTGAACTTAATATCAGGAAGGAAGGAAGGAAGGAAGGAAAAAAAAAAAAGTAAAGATTTCCACTTTTATTTGAGGATATCATTTATAGAGGCCAGGAAGGTGTGGGTGGTAGATCACAGGAGTCTGAAATTATGTTGTTAGTCTATCAATGGCAGCGAGGCATGAATCATGCAGAGGCCGCTCACTGCGCTACACATATCATATTAGATATACAAGTGCTTCTCACTAAATTAGAATATTATCAAAAAGTGTATTTATTTCAGTTCTTCAATATAAAGAGTGAAACTTGTATACTATATAGAGTCATTACAAACAGAGAGATTTATTTCAAGTATTTATTTCTGTTAATGTTGATGATTATGGCTTACAGCCAATGAAGACCCAAAAGTCATTACTTTATAACACCAGCTTGAAAAAATGATTTTAACATCTGAAATGTTGGCCTACAGAAATGTATGTTCAGTAAATGCATTCAATACTTGGTCGGGTCTTCTTTTGCATCAATCACTGCATCAATGCGGCGTGGCATGGAGGCGATCAGCCTGTGGCAATGCTGAGGTGTTATGGAAGCCCAGGTTGCTTTGATAGCAGCCTTCAGCTCTTCTGCATTGTTGGGTCTGGTGTCTCATCTTCCTCTTGACAATTCTCTATGGGATGAAGGTCAGGCGAGTTTGCTGGCCAATCACACACAGTGATACTGTTGTTTTTAAACCAGGTATTGGTACTTTTGGCAGTGTGGACAGGTGCCAAGTCCTGCTGGAGAATGAAACGTCAATCTCCAAAAAGCTTTTCAGCAGAGGCAAGCATGAAGTGCTCTAAAATTTCCTGGTAGACAGTTGGCTCTCATTGGTATTGATAAAACAAGGTGGACCTACACCAGCAGATGACATGGCTCCCCAAACCATCACTGATTGTGGAAACTTCACACTAGACCTCTAGCAGCTTGGATTGTGGCCTCTCCACTCTTCCTCCAGACTCTGGGACCTTGATTTCCAAATGAAATGCAAAATTTTCTTTCATCTGAAAACAACACCTTGGACCACTGAGCGACAGTCCAGTTTTTTTTCTCATTGGCCCAGGTTGTCTATTGGTCACGAGTGGCTTGACACAAGGAATGCAACACTTGTAGCCCATGTCCTAAATACATCTGTGTGCGGTGGCTCTTGAAGCAACGACTCCAGCAGCAGTCCACTCGTGAATCTCCCTCAAATTTTTGAATGGCCTTTTGTTAATAATCCTTTCAAGGCTGCGGTTATCCTGGTTGCTTGTGCATCTTTTTCTATCACACATTTTCCTTCCATTCAACTTTCCATTAATATGCTTGGATACAGCACTTGGAACAGCCAGCTTATTTAGCAATGACCTCTTGTGGCTTACCCTCCTTGTGGAGTGTGTCAATGACTGCCTTCTGGACATCTGTCAAGTCAGCAGTCTTCCACTTGATTGTGGAGCCTCCTGAAAGAGACTAAGGGACCTTTTAAATGCTTAGGAAGCATTTGCAGGTGTTTTTTGTTAATTATTCTAATTTGCTGAGAAAATGACTTTGGGGTCTTCATTGGCTGTAAGCCATAATCATCAACATTAGCAAAAATAAACACTTAAAATAGATCACTCTGCAATGACTATATATAATATATGAGTTTCACTTTATATATTGAAGAACTGAAATAAATTTACTTTTGATGATCTTCTAATTTAGTGAGAAGCACTTATATTATAAGATCATGTGAAGTGTGCTTACAAAAATGAATTAAATATTTCAAATAAATGTCAAAGGTAGAATCCCTCCTCCCTACTCATGATGATGCTGCCCAGCTTGTGCATAATGCCCACGATTTTGTATGGTTTGTTTTCTTGGATTCTAGATGAATCCATCAGATTGTGTGTGTATGGAAATAATATCAGCATTAAATCCAGGGGTTAATAGCAGTAAACACATATCAACAGACACACTGTACAGCTCTACACGAAAGTAGCCATGTAGGCTCTGTACATAGAGGGTTGCTGTGTGCATAAGGTCCAAGTTCAATGTTAGTTCCTTATGGGTCTGCATGAATTCTACTAAATGCTTTCTGTATCCCAACAGACTGTTGCCACGATCTTTCCAGCTGACTGCTGTACATGAAATTTCAGTAGAGTTGGTGACCCCTTGTGCTTCCATTCTATAGACTCGTTTGGTCTCCGGATCATAGGGGTTGACTCACGTTACATCACCTGTAATAATTAGAGAATAGTAGTCTCTTTGATTTTATCTAAGCATGTCTAAATTCTCTTGGCTAGATTGCTAGCGACATGTTTTTTGCTCAGGCGTCAACATTTGTGGCACATTTTAGTTATGGTCGACATAATCAAAACATCATGACAACATGAATGATATTGGAAACTGTGCCAACTGAGAATCCCAATTTTCATGGATTTCTCTAGGCTTCTTTTAGTAAGGAATTTAATCATAGAACTAAACTCCAGATTATTATTTATAATTATAGCGCCATTTATTCCATGGAGCTTTACATGTGAAAAGGGGTATGCATAATTAAAAACATAATAAAAAGCAAGTACCCTAGTCCAGTGGCGTAGGAAGGAGGGTGCGGGGGGGGGGCGGTCCGCCCCGGGCGGCACAATGCTGGGGGCGGCCGGCGCTGCAGGAGAAGAAGATAAAAAAATAAAAAAAAAGACGCCCCTTTAAATCTTCGGGCGGCGCCGTCCGCCGCCACGACCAGGGGCAGCTCCCCCCACCACCGGGCCCCGCCCCCGCCCCCGCCCCCCGCTCTAATACTCACCTCTCCTGGTTCCTGCGGCTTCAGCGTCCTCTGACTCTGCGACGTCTCAGAGCAGAGGGCGCGATGACGTCACTACTGTGCACGCCGCTCTGCCTCTCTGTCCTGAGCGTCGCAGAGCCGGAGAGACGCTGACTGCACCGGACCTGCGCTGGGAACGGGAGAGGTGAGGATTTTACTTTTTTTTTTTTTTTCTTTATGTCGGACTGTCTGGGGCTGGGGCAATGCTGGAGACCATGGGGCAGATTGCTGGACACAGTGGGGCAGTACTGGAGACCATGGGGCAGAATGCTGGACACACTGGGGCAATACAGGAGACTATGGGGCAGATTGCTGGACACACTGGGGCAATACAGGAGACTATGGGGCAGAATGCTGGACACACTGGGGCAATACAGGAGACTATGGGGCAGAATGCTGGACACACTGGGGCAATACAGGAGACCATGGGGCAGATTGCTGGACACACTGGGGCAATACAGGAGACTATGGGGCAGATTGCTGGACACACTGGGGCAATACAGGAGACCATGGGGCAGATTGCTGGACACACTGGGGCAATACAGGAGACCATGGGGCAGATTGCTGGACACACTGGGGCAATACAGGAGACTATGGGGCAGATTGCTGGACACACTGGGGCAATACTGGAGACCATGGGGCAGAATGCTGGACACACTGGGGCAATACTGGAGACCATGGGGCAGAATGCTGGACACACTGGGGCAATACTGGAGACCATGGGGCAGAATGCTGGACACACTGGGGCAGTACAGGAGACTATGGGGCAGAATGCTGGACACACTGAATACTGGAGACCATGGGGCAGATCTCAGGACACATTGAGGCAATGCTGGAGACCCTGGGGCAGACTTCTGGACATACTGGGGCAATACTGGAGACCATGGGGCAGATTGCTGGACACACCGGGGCAATACTGGAGACCATGGGGCAGAATGCTGGACACACTGGGGCAATACAGGAGACCATGGGGCAGATTGCTGGACACACTGGGGCAATACTGGAGACCCTGGGGCAGATTGCGGGACACACTGGGGCAATACTGGAGACCCTGGGGCAGATTTCTGGACACATTGAGGCAATGCTGGAGACCCTGGGGCAGACTTCTGGACACACTGGGGCAATGCTGGACACTGGGGCAGATTGCTGGACACACTGGGGGTAATATACTGGACACACTGGGGCAATGCTGGACACTGGGGGTAATATGCTGGACACACTGGGGCAGACTGCTGGACACACTGGGGAAAGGCTGGACACTGGGGCAGATTGCTGGACACACTGAGGGCAGATTGCTGGACACACTGGGGGTAATATGCTGGACATACTGGGGCAGATTGCTGGACACACTGGGGGTAATATGCTGGACACACTGGGGCAGATTGCTGGACAACATGGGGGTAATATGCTGGACACACTGGGGCAGATTGCTGGACAACATGGGGGTAATATGCTGGACACACTGGGGGCAGGACTTGAGGCATGGGCAGAATGTATATACGGGGCATGATTGGAGACACGGGGCAGGATTGGATCATGGGGTAGGACGGATACGATGGAGGCTGGTGGGGCAGGATGGGGAGATCATATGGGGTAGAATGGATACTCATGAGGGCAGGATGCGAGAACATATGGCTGGAGCCAGGAATGAGATAAACGGGGCCAGGGTGGGGAATATTATTACCATAGGGGATAATTAAGGGATATTGTTACTGCAGTGATGTATTTATTTTATTTTTTGAGTATACTGTTTTAAATGGGGGGGCGGTCCTGTTACTGTGCAGAGTGACACTATATCACCTTTTTTTCTTCATGTGGTGTAATGTAGAAGTTGTGAAAAATTAAGTAATGTGTTCTGCAAGCGGAGCTCGAGATAACTGTGTTATTTCCTGCAGAAACGAGTCCTGGCTGGAAGGAATGATGGCGGTCTGTGCTGGATAAAAGATGAAGGACTTCACCTAGAGACGTCACTGGTGAGTCAGTGTTACCTATACACTGACACTATACACTGTATACTATATAGAGGTCCTGTGTATAATACCACCAGTGATCTCTGTATTACCTCTACACAGACACTGCATACTAAGTACAGATCTCCTGTGAATACTGGCACTTATGGTGATAGTATTGTGGTTTTTTTTTTTATTACTGATCAGTATTGTAGTATTCAGTCACTATGTGGTGGTAATATGTGGTCTGGAAATGGTGCGGTGGTATTTGTCCCTTGTATGTAGTATTATTCGGTCACTATGTGGCCTGGTCATGGTGTGGTGGTATTAAGTCACAGGTGTGGCATGTGGGGGTGACACCATTAGGCCCAGTTTAAGTTCTACAAAACAGGAAAACCATTTTTGGTAACCTTTGTGTGTATTGAGCTGGGGGGGATGGGGGGGGGAGATGGGGGGGGGGGGGCGCCAAACTCGGGAACAGCCCCGGGCGGCAAAAGCTCTAGCTACGCCTCTGCCCTAGTCTTGATCAAAACGAGTCACCGACTGGTTTCATGAGACGATGCTGCCCATGAGGGCTCACTTTCTACAAGGGATGGGTAAGGATACAGTAGGTGTGGGTAGAGGTGGTTGAGCAGCGGTATGGTCGAGTGTTACTGCAGGTTGTAGGTTGTCAGCAGAAGTAGGACTTCAGGTTCCTTTTGAAGGATTCCATGGTAGGTGAGAATCTGATGTTGGGGAAGAAAGTTATATAGTAGGGGTGATGCACGAGTGAAATCTTGTATGCATAGCATAATTCTGCCAAGACGTCAGTCTGCCCTGTATATCATATAAGTGTCTTATACAAGTGTGGATCTCAGAATTAATCCAGAATTGAACCAGAAGGGAACTGAAGGTAACTGGATACAGTCACTGTAAACAATGTTTCTGTTTGTTTTCACTGTCACCCCTATAATCCTTCACATTCTGCTAACTCCCCTAATCCCTACACCTAGTAAGGAACTGTCCATCTCTTCTTCAATCCTCACCATCCACCTCACCTCCTCCTCAGAACTGTTCCTTAACATACAATCCTCTGTCTCCAAACATAGACAGCCACCTCATGCCCTCTCCTGCTCCCACCTGCTAACACTTTCTCTGCTCCTCCTCACTGCTGGTGATATTTCTCCAAATCCTGGTCCTCCTCCCCACATTCTCACAGTCATTTCTTCCTCCCATCCACATTCTATCACAACTTTCACAACCTTATACCCATTCGCCCAGCCTCTGCTTCCCCAGTCTCACTAACAGGAGCAATAAGGAACGCTCGCTCTGTCTGTAACAAACTTTCCTACATCCATGATCTCTTCATTACTCAAACTTTCCTTCCTCGCTATCACCAAAACCTGGATCACCCCTCTGACACAGCCTCTCCTGCTGCACTCTCGCATGGTGGATTCCACCTTTCTCACACACCCCGCCCCAGCAACAAACATGGCAGAGGAGTTGGTTTTCTCCTGTCAGATAACTGCTCCTTCACACACATCCCACTGACACCCTCCCTTCCTTTGAGGTGCACTCTGTGTGCATCTACTCCACCTCTAACCAGCTGTCACTTACCACCCCCCCCAGGGCCAGCCACCACCTTCTTCAACCACTTCACCGCTTGCTACTTCATTTCTTCTCAGCTGACATTTCCACTATCATTATGGGTGTCTACAACATACCCATTGACACATCCCTCTCAGCTGTCACTAAACTTCTACAGCTCTGGCAAAAATCAAGAGACCACTGCAAAATGTTCAGTTTGTCTGATTTTTCTCTTTATAGGTATATTTTTGAGTAAAATGTAGATTGTTCTTTCAGTCTATAAACTTCTGACAACATGTCTCTGAATTTCCAAGCAACAATTTTTGTATTTTTTTCTGACAAAGTAAAATGGTCAAAATAAAAACAAACAAACAGTGCTTTCAGACCTCAAATAATGCAAAGAAAACAAGTTCATAATCATTTAGAAACAACAATACTAATGTTTTAACTCAGGAAGAGTTTAGAAATCAATATTTTGTGGAATAACCATGATTTTTAATTACAGCTTTCATGCGCCTTGGCATGCTTGCCACCAGTCTGTCACACTGCTTCTGGCGCAAACATTTAAGCAGTTCTTCTTTGTTTGATGGCTTGTGACTATCCTTCTTCCTTTTAATTACATCCCAGAGGTTTTCAATGGGGGGTTCAGGTCAGGAGATTGCGCTGGTTATAACAGGGATTTGATGTGGTGGTCTCTTAATTTTTGCCAGAGCTGTATCCCTCACTTCCTCCTTCAGCCTCAATCAATGGTCTTCTGCAGCCACTCACAAAGATGGCCACACACTGGACCTCATCTTCACCCACCTCTGCTCCCTATCTAACCTCTCTAACTCACCTCTACCTCTTTCTGACCACAACCTGCTTACATTCTCTTCCGTCTCCCCTCCTTGTCTACAAACGCCACTCCACAAACTTGCACACCCTTGCAGAAATCTTAAACACCTCGATCTACACTAACTGTCTGAATCCCTTCTCCCTCTTGCAGACATAAGTTACTTACACAATGCGGATGCCGCTGCTGCTTTATATAACACGAGAATAGCTGTAGCTCTGGAATCGGTTGCCCCTCTCACACATACCAAAGCTCGCAAAATCAACAGACAGTCCTGGCACAACAGCCTGACCAACGAACTGAGATGGGCTACCAGGGTTGCTGAGTGGACATGGAATAGATCACACTCCAATGAGGACTTCATTGCATTTCAAGGCTACACTCGCTGCATCAAAACAAACATACTTCTCATCTCTCATATCCTCCATGTCTCACAACTCTAAACAGTTGTTCAACACTTTCAATTCTCTCCTCCGTCCCCCAGCACCCCCTCCCTCTCCAATCATTTCGGCTGAAAACTTTGCCCCATTTTTCAAGCAGAAGATTGATAACATCAGAGACAGTTTTGGTCCACAACCCCAGAGCCCTTCCAACTGCTCATCCCTCCTCCTCCAAAACCAACTTCTGCACCATTACAGAAGATTGACTCTCCACTCTACTCTCAAGATCACATCTCACCCCCTGTGCACTTGACCCAATCCCAACACACTTCATCCCAAACCTCACCACATTCTTCATCCCAACCCTAACCCATCTCTTCAACCTATCACTAACAACTAATGTTTTCCCCTCAAGCTTTAAACATGCCTCAGTCACACCTATCCTCAAAAAGCCCTCTCTTGACCCATCCCCTGTATCTCGCTATGGCCCCTTATCACTTCTCCCCTATGCCTCAAAACTACTGGAACAACACCTCCATCTTGAACTGTCCTCCCACCTCTCTTCTTGCTCCCTTTTCGATCGCTTACAATCTGGCTTCTGGTCACATCATTCCAATGAAACTGCCCTAACTAAAGTCACCAATGACATATTAACTGCCAAAGCCAAGCGACACTACTCTGTCGGAGTCCCGCAAGGTTCAGTCCTAGGGCCCTTGCTCTTCTCCATTTACACATTCAGCCTGGGACAGCTCATAGAATCTCACGACTTTCAGTATCACTCTTAGGCTGATGACATACAGATCTACATCTCTGAACCAGATATCAGCTCCCTACTAACCAGAATCCCACAATGTCTGTCTGCTATTTTATCCTTCTTCTCCGCTAGATTTCTAAAACTTAATGTGGACAAAACAGAATTCATCATCTTTCCCCCATCTCACTCGACCCCCCAACGGACCTATCCAATAAAGTAAATGGCTGCCCACTCTCTCCAGTCCCACAAGCTTTCTGACTCAGGGTAATCCTTGACACTGATCTCTCCTTCAAACCACATATCCAAGCCCTTTCCACTTCCTGACGACTTCAACTCAAAAATATTTCCTGCATCCGTACATTCTTCAACCAAGAATCTGCAAAAACCCTAGTCCACGTCCTCATCATCTCCCGCCTTGACTACTGCAACCTCCTGCTCTGTGGCCTCCCCTCTAACACTCTCGCACCCCTCCAATCTATTCTAAACTCTGCTGCTTGACTAGTCCACCTGTCCCCCGCTATTCCCTGGCCTCTCCCCTCTGTCAATCCCTGCACTGGCTCTCCATTACCCAAATACTCAATTTCAAAACCCTAACCATGGGATACAAAGCTATCCACAACCTGTGTCTTCCATACATCTGTGACCTCGTCTCCCGGTACTTACCTGCATGCAACCTCTGATCCTCACAAGATTTCCTTCTCTACGCCCCTCTTATCTCCTCTTCCCACAATCGCATACAAGAATTCTCCTGCACATCACCTCTACTCTGGAACTCTCTACCACAACATATCAGACACTCACCTACCATAGAAACCTTCAAAAAGAACCTGAAGACCTACCTCTTCCGACAAGCCTACAACCTGTAGTAACCAAACCACTGCACAACCAGCTCTGCCCTCGCCTATGAATCCTCACTAGTGATGAGCGAGTGTGCTTGTTACTCGAGATTTCCGAGCATGCTCGGGTGTTCTCCAAGTATCTTGGGCGTACTCGTAGATTATGTTTGTGTCGCCGCAGCTGCATGATTTGTGGCTGCTAGACAGCCTGAATACACGTATGTATTCCCTAACAAACAGGCAATCCCTGCATGTGTTCAGGTTGTCTAGCAGCCAAAAATCATGCAGCTGTGGCGACACAAAACATAATCTACGAGCACGCCCAAGATACTCGGAGAATACCCGAGCATGCTCGGAAATCTCGAGTAACAAGCACACTTGCTCGTCACTAATCCTCACCCATCCCTTGTAGCTTGTGAGCTATCGCCGGCAGGGTCCTCTCTCTTCCTGTACCAGTTGTGACTTGTATTGTTTAAGATTACTGTACTTGCTTTTATTATGTATACCCCTAATCACATGTAAAGCGGCATGGAATACATGGTGCTATAATAATAAATAATTATAATAATAATATGCGATTGTGGGAAGAGGAGATAAGAGGAGATCTTGTGAGGATTGAAGGTTGCGTGCAGATACTCGTAAGTATCAGGAGACAGGTTGTGGATTGCTTTATAAGCTAAGGTTACGATTTTGAACTGGAGTCACTGGGCACTGGAGAGCCAGTGAAGGGATTGACAGAGGAGGGGCTGGGGAATAGGTGGAATAGTTGGGTAGCGGGTTTAGGATAGATTTGAGGGGTGTGAAGTGTTAGAGGAAAGGCCACAAAGCAGGAGGTTGCAGTACCGTACAATGTAAGTCCGTAAGAACAGGGTCCTCTCCTCTCTACCAGTCTGTCATCGTAAATTTGTGTACTGTAAATGATACCTATAACCCTGTAATGTAACCCCTTTCTCATGTACAGCACCTTGGAATTAATGGTGCTATATAAATAAATAATAATAATAATAACAATAGTCAAGGCGGGAAATGATGAAGGTATGTGTTTTCGTAGATTCTTGGTTGAGGAATGTGCGGATCCGGGAAATATTTTGAGTTTGTGTCAGCAGGAAGTGGTAAGGGCTTAGATGTGTGGTTTGCAGGAGAGTTCAGAGTCACGGGTTACCCCAAGTCATCGAGCTTGGGGGACTGGGGAGAGTGGGCATCCATTGACTTTGCTTGATAGGTCTGTTGGGGATGGGAGGGTGGGTGAGTGAGATAGTGGAAAGATTATTAATTCTGTTTTATCCATGTTAAGTTTTTGAAATCTAGCAAAGAAAGATGAATGACATTCTGGGATTCTGGTTAGAAAGGAGGTGATATAACGGCATCTGTGTGTCAACAGCATAGAGGTGACACTGAAAGCATTGGGACCCTATGAGCTTTCCCAGGCCGGAGGAGTATACGAAAAAGAGCTGGAGTCCTAGAACTGAACCTTGGGGAACACCGGCAGATAGGAGTCCAGATGATGAGGAGGTGGTGTGTGAGTGGGAGACACTGAATGTCCGGTCTGATAGGTATGATGAGATCCAAATAGGGCCACGTTTGTGATGCCAAGAAATGAGAGAATTTGTAGTAAGAGGGAATGGTCCACTGTCGAAGGCAGATGACAGAGTAATGTCGCTTGCATTTGGCAGTTAGTAGGTCATTGGTGACTTTATTCAGGGCAGCTTCAGTGGAATAGTATGGTTGGAAGCCAGATTGTAAGCAGTCGAAGAGGGAGCGGGAGGAGAGGTGGGAGGACAGTTCAAAATGGATATATTGTTCAAGTAGTTTTGAGGCATAGAGGAGAAGTGATATGGGGCGATAGCTAGACACAGAGGATGGGTCAAGAGAGTGCTTTTTGAGGATAGGTGTGATTGAGGCATGTTTAAAACTTGAGAAGACATCAGTTGTTAGTGACAGGTTGAAGAGATAGGTTAGGGTTGGGCTGAAAATATTGGTGAGGTTTGGGATGAGGTAGGACAAGATTGGGTCAAGTTCACAGGTGGCAAGTGATTTGGGGAGTAAAGTTGATCTTTCATAATAGCGGAAAAGCTGGTTTTCAAGGAGGGGGGCTGAGTAGTTATGATGAGGAGCTGAGGGGACTTAAGGCAAAAGCTTAGCCTGATGTTGTCAATCTTCTGCTTGAAGAATGAGGCAAAGTCTTCAACTGAAATGAGAGGAAAGTGAGGAGGCTCTAGGGGACAGAGGACAGAATTGAAAGTGTTGAATAGCTGTGTAGGTTTGTGAAACGGAGGATATAAGAGATGAGAAGTATGTTTGTTTTGCTACACCATGGACTTGAAAGTAGTGAGGGACTGTGATTGTGATGAAGTCCTAGTTGGAATGGGATCTTTTCCATCTTTGCTCAGCAACCCTGGGAGCGCGCCTCAGTTCTTTAGTCAGGTTGGTGTGCCAGTGTTGTTGATCGGTTGTGCTAGCTTTGGTATGTGTGTGGGGGGACTGATTCGAGAGCTGCAGCTGTTGTGGTGTTATATAAAGCGGCATCAGCATCTACATTGTGTAAGGAACTTATGTCTGTAAGAGGGAGCAGGGATTTAGAGTGAGTGTAGGTCGAGGTCTTTGAGATTTCTTCGAGGGTGTGCAAGTTTGTGGAGTGGGGATTGTGGACCTGGAGAGGAGAGGGAAGAGAGTGTAGCAGGGATTAGGGATCCAGCAGTGCAAAATTACAGAGTCTCACATTTTCACTGACTCGTCGAGATTAGAGCAACTGCGACTTTGGCGCTTCTAGGGCTGACTACCCCCACCTGTGGCATGCACATAGAGGAAGTATCACCAAGCTTAGGAAGTTGTCAGTCCATTGAGGTACCTGACCAGGTGACCGGTGGGTCCCAATCCTGTCTTCTCCAAACGTATCAATGGGGTTCAGGTGACTAGTGGGTCCAAACCCTGGCTTCCCCAATCGTATCCATGAGTTTAGTGATGGTCAATGCAGCAGATCTGTATTCTTCCAGGTGGGGCCATGGTCCCCTAAGCGGACATCCTGTAGAATGTTAAATTTGTGTCCCTCGCGATTGAGCCATGACATACTTGCTGCTGTCTTATAGAGTGTTGCTGGCTGTGGTTTTGGAAAGAGTCTCTGGTTCTCCTTGCAGAATGAAATTGTTTAGGGGGAGAGCTGGGATGAATTTAACTCTCATTGTTTGAGTATTTATACAATGTGCAGATTTTTTCCTCCTCTATTTTGCAAGTCAACAAGCCACAGGGTTTCACACAATGGTCAATCAACAGGTTATCAAATATCGATTGTTCAATGGGCAGTGAGCCCACATCAAAGCCGGGACATGTCAGCTGTTTTGAACAGCTGACATGTGCGCGCAATGGTGGCAGGTGGAATCGCAATCCACCCGCGGCTATTAACTAGTTAAATGCCGCTGTCAAACGCTGACTGCAGCATTTATCTAGCGCTTCCGGCCATCGGGTCGGAAATGCGCAAATCACTGACCCCAGTCATGTGATCGGGGGTCAGCGATGTGTCGGCATGACAACCTCTATGGTTGTTGATGTCAGACTGCTGTGAGCGCCACCCTGTTGTCGGCGCTCATAGCAATGCAGAAATTCAGCTACATAGGAGCCATCTGAGCATCGCTCCCATGTAGCTGAGCCGATCGAGTTGTGCCAGCTTCTAGCCTCCCATGGAGGCTATTGAAGCATGGGAAACGTAAAAAAAATATATAAGTTTAAATCACCCCCCTTTTGCCCCATTCAAAATAAAACAATTAAAAAAAAATCAGACATACACATATTTGGTATCGCCGCGTTCATAATCGCCTGATTTATCAATAAAAGAAAAGGATTAACCTGATCGCTAAAAGGCGTAGCGAGAAAAAAATTGAAATTACGTTTTTTTTGGTCGCTGCGACATTGCATTAAAATGCAATAACGGGCGATCAAAAGAACGTATCTGCACAAAACTGGTATAATTAAAAACATCAACTCGGTGCGGCAAAAATTAAGCCATCACCCGACCCCCGATCACGAAAAATGGAGACGCTATGGGTATCGGAAAATTGCGCTTTTTTTTTTGTTTTCTTAGCAAAATTTAGATTTTTTTTTCACCACTTAGATAAAAAAGAACCTAGACATGTTAGGTGTCTATGAACTCTTAATGACCTGGAGAATCATAATGGCAGGTCAGTTTTAGCATTTAGTGAACCTAGCAAAAAAGCCAAACAAAAAACAAGTGTTTTTGCCACTTTTTTGCCATTTCACCACACTTGGAATTTATTTTCCTGTTTTCTAGTACAAGACATGGTAAAACCAATGGTGTCGTTCAGAAGTACAACTCGCCCGCAAAAAACGAACCCTCACATGGCCATATTGACAGAAGAATAAAAAGTTATCGCTCTGGGAAGGAGGGGAGCGGAAAACGAAAAAGGGCTGCGTCTTGAAGGGGTTCATCAGGTGATTTGGATATTGTTTGGTAAATATTATAGGCTTCAATTTCTGCAATATTACAATTTGGTCAGTAGATGGCACCAGACTACAGCGAATGCTGTAACACACAACAACTTGGACAAGGAGGGTCACATTTTTTGCCAGGGAGATCAGTGCCTTTTTAATGCCAGTGTATTATTATGCAGCACATATTTTAGGCCTGCATGACGGAGGGGGCAGATTCCATGAGGACTGGTATGCTGGAAGATTATACACCCCATATTGTTTAGGGTGCCAAGAGCATCCATATGGTGCCCCCATGAGCAGACCGCTATAAGACCACAGCCTTTGTGCTTCCTTTTCCTAATACCAGATAACTCATTTAACAATGTACATGAGATTAACACAAAGGGGAGAAGGGGGAAAATCACGGCGCCTTCAGACTGTGGTCTCTGGACTCCAGATTATGGGATTGCTGCCCCTCCTTCCTATCACGTGTTAAAGCTCCAGGGGTCTCAAATGTTCACAACACTGATGTAATAAGTGAAAGTGTCGCCATCTTGTGGCCGAGTGACCACATTACAGTAACCCTGCCCAGTAAGATTATTTTTGTGAGCCGATATCTTCAGCTGTCCACTGACTCTGTAGCAGAGACATCACTAGTCATACACAATGGCCGAGAACAGACGAGACAATTGTCAATGAGGATTCCTACAGAGAATAGCAAACACTGTCCCGTCCCCAGCACACAGGGGCCATTGTTACTGAATGTTCCCTCAGGCACTGGCTCGCTCCATGTGGGAACATGTACATAGAAGGAAACTAAACCAGAAAATGAAAATATACTGTACTTAGCAGAAGAATATGGAAATATGGTCACAATACATATTGCTGTAGGTTTATGTGGGCGACAGGGTCCTCTTAGGCCCCTTTTCGAGGCGAGTGACATCAGCAATAAAATAGCAAAAACTCCAGATATCACATTTGTGATAATGCCACAGGATAGCATCCACCGGGGCATGTGTTAAGGTACCATTACACTAAACGATTTACCAACGATCACGACCAGCGATATGACCTGGCCGTGATCATTGGTAAGTTGTGTGGTCGCTGGGGAGCTGTCACACAGACCGCTCTCTCCAGCGACCAACGATCAGGGGAACGACTTCGGCATAGTTGAAACTGTCTTCAACGATGCTGAAGTCCCCCTGCAGCACCCGGGTAACCAGGGTAAATATTGGGTTACTAAGTGCAGGGCCGCACACATTAGGAAAAAAGTATTTTAATATTCTTCATTTAACCATACATACCATACTTCAGCACCTGCAAAAAATGTAAAATAATAAACCGTATTGTCGGGTGAGACAATGGCTCTTGCAGTGCATCACTGAGGTTACTAAAGTTCAAAGTCTCACTTTATGGCAATTGCTGCGTGGGAAAATTTCTCACACAGCAATGCCAAAAGTGAGACTAGGGACTATTTTTTATTTTTTTTTTTAACACCGGCGGAGGAATACAGTGCGGAAGGATACCTTCCTCCCATCATTGTGTTCCTGGAGCCCCTGGAGAGCGGTCGCATCAGCTGATGCTGTCGTTCTCCACGGGAGATCGTCGTTGGACACTTGTGGATTTCTGCGGACAGGAAGTATATTGGTTGTTTGTTATTTTCATCTTTTTTTTACAGGTGACACTGGCTTCGGGGAACAAAGTGACAAGTAATGGTGAGTATGTACTCTATGTTATATGTACTGTATGTATGTCTGTATGTATGTAATGTATGAATGAACTGTATGTAGTATGTATGTAGTATGTATGTATGTAGTATGTATGTAGTATGTATTGTAGCGTTTCACCCACTACGTGTCTTGGGGGACACTCGCTTGGCAGCAGAATAATTATAGACAGGCACGTTTTTTCAGATAAACAGTCCATGTGGTTTATTATACTCTCAGCATAAACCACTGTAGGCCATGTTACATATCACAGACCTCAGATAGTCCTTTACTTCATCATATATGGCTTTACAAAACATTCACTATTCAAGCCTGTATCTCTCCAGTCACCGGGTGACTGCACAGTTCAGCAACTGTCCTATGTTAGCGCACACAGTTCTTTTTCCCATACCAGGGGTTACCTCTTAGGAGCTCCTGCTCCACAGGTAGACTCCACGTCAGTACAAGGTCTACAACAGGACCGTCCAGGTCGATGGTCTCACAGTGCTTCCAGGACGACTCCACTCCCAGGAGCCTCCAACACTGACCGTCCAAGTCGACGGTCTCACAGTGCTTCCAGGACGACTCCACTCCCAGGAGCCTCCAACACTGACCGTCCAGGTCGATGGTCTCACAGTGCTTCCAGGACGACTCCACTCCCAGGAGCCTCCAACACTGACCGTCCAGGTCGATGGTCTCACAGTGCTTCCAGGACGACTCCACTCCCAGGAGCCTCCAACACTGACCGTCCAGGTCGATGGTCTCACAGTGCTTCCAGGACGACTCCACTCCCAGGAGCCTCCAACACTGACCGTCCAGGTCGACGGTCTCACAGTGCTTCCAGGACGACTCCACTCCCAGGAGCCTCCAACACTGACCGTCCAGGTCGACGGTCTCACAGTGCTTCCAGGACAACTCCACTTCCAGGAGCCTCCAACACTGTCCGTCCAGGACCTACAGCACACAGGCTACTCAGTGGCAAAGCCCAACCATGTGCTATTCAGGAATTCCCAGGATTTCCAACACAGGCTTCCAGGGCCTTGCACTTGGACCATTCAGATCCAAACACAGGAACCTGTGACCCACACCCTGGTCACATTATATACCTTTTAACCACTCCCCTCGGTGGGAGTGGGGATGTGTGTGGCTAGTTTGTCTCGCCCATCTCACATAACTAGCCCTGCCAATCTCCCATTAGAACTTACACATTTACATGTGGGACTACAGGTCCCAGACCACAACATAACTTTAGACTGACAGCGCAGAGTGTCCTCCTCTGCGACACACATACCGGCCATCTACAATTCTGCCGGACTTAGTCTCATCACATTTATGCCTCCAAGCGCATCTTGAAGCGCACACATAGCGCCCCCTGGCTGTAACGTGGGTCACCGCACCACAGTATATAGTATGTACGTAGTATGTAGTATGTATGTATGTCTGTAGTATGTATGTAGTATGTATGTAGTATTTTTTTTTTCACATTCAACACATTAGCCGGATGATGGTACTACTACTGTCCCATCATTGGCTAATGTGTCAATCACTGTCACTGCAGCAGGCATCCTCCGATGGGACTTGTAGTCCCATCGGAGGATGCCTGCACACACGCACAGAGCCCTAGCAGCCCGCACAGAGCCCCGGCAGGCCCGCACAGAGCCCCGGCAGGCCCGCACAGAGCCCCGGCAGGCCCGCACAGAGCCCCGGCAGGCCCGCACAGAGCCCCCCACGGTCATGCACAGACCACACACACACACACACACACACACACACACACACACACTCCATTATAGTGCATCATTGCACCATAGGAACTTCCGATTCCGGTATCCGATATCGCAAAAGTATAGGAACTCAGTATTGGAATTCCGATACAGCGAATATTGGCCGATACCCGATATTTGCAGTATCGGAATGCTCAACACTAATCACAATTGATTAATGAGCCACAAACATTCGGAAAACAAATCAAGCCCACAATGGGTAAGAAGGGCAGACAAGAGACAGGTGAACGCATAAGAGACTTCAAAAAAAGGTGTAAATTATAAAAAGAATTTGACACAAATTTTAAAAAAAAAGGCTTAAAACTGCAAAATCTTGACATAATAAATAAAAAATTAGGTGCAAACGCAACAATGATCTGGGCACAAAGCTTTACGACTGAACTGGACTTGCTTGTTTTTGCTGCCTTACCTGCCAGAATCCAAGACTTTGTTGCGTTAGGGCTTTGATTTCTTGCAAGACGAAATATGACTTTCAATGACATTATTTATATTATCATATGATGTACAGAAAAATGTACATGGGAGGTTGGAATTGTAAAACAGCAGTCCTGCCTTTGATTTTGTTATTATTTTAGTATCTTTGTTTCATGATTGTGGCTATATAATTTTTGAAGGATTTTATTTTTCCTATTTAAAAAATAAATACTTTAAAAAAATAATTTTTGTGGGTCACGCTACAGTCTTTATTGGTGCTATTTTGGGGTGCTAATGATTTCATATTACAATATTTGAAGTGACCAAGACTAGTATTTTTGCTATTTCTGTTCTTCTAATCCCAGACAACCCCCTTGAATTATCACTGTACGTCAAGTAACTTGATGTCATTTAATATGATAAACAGACAATCTGCAAAATTATCATGTGGTCTTATCTCTGAAAAAGTGCCGAACACTAGGAGAAGATTCATCTGTGTTTCTGCTAAAATTCTGACATAAAACACTTTGAAACGTTGCAAAAAATTTTGCGAAAATTTGCACCAAAGTTTTGTGACGTTTGGCATTTTTACTCCAGTCCCAGCGGGTATGGCTTGGGCAGAACAGGGATGTGGGGAAGCTTACAGAATTTATGCCACTAATATGGTGATAATTAAGGCACATGCCTCTTAATGAATTAGGCTTATCTTATTACAGTACTGCCTTCATTAAAATTGGCATCCAAAACACCAGTGTTAATAAATCAGGGCCTAGTTGTGTCCTCTTCTGTCTGCTGAACTGCATGCAAGTAAAAAGAAAAAGACTGATTTTCAATTCAGGACAGGTGAGCCATTGAGAATTCATGCTGAGAAGGGCGGTTCCAGCGCCTATAGTGCTGTCAGAATGCTTACAAATAGGAACCATACACTCTCAAAGAATGAATAGGAAGTTAAAAAGCATGAAAATCAGGACATATTAGACTGGTATGTTCAAAAAATAGCAAATTTTACATTGTTGGACATGAGGGCAGCAAGACCATGCTTTCCTAAGGCTGTGCGTGAGACATTTTTTGTATGCAAAAAGCTATTTCAGTGCTGCCAGAACTAATTCAGTGTAGGTTGGAGGCTAAGGGAATACGATAAAGCTGCAATACCAGCAATAGTCTATAGACAGAAGTGGCGCTGTTTCCAGGGAAGTGAACAAATTAGAACTGATCGTTAGGGAACAGCATACATTCTGGCAGGCAGGCAGGCAGGAGAGTAGGCGCCATGGTTCAGTGACTACTGATATGTAAACTTCCACTAGCAGAGTCATCAGGAGCAGCCGTCAGCTGCTGTACTCAATGTCAGTGAAGGATACAGCCTGCTGAGCTAGGTGTAGACATCTTACTATGGCCATGTAAACAAACATACTGCCATCTGGTGGAAGGAATGCCACTACAGGCCACAACCTGCCATCAGAATTTCATTAGTGTTTCTACTGAGGCGCAACACCAAGCTCCGGATTCCCCAACTATAATCAGATGTGGTGTCTTCTCATGTGGCAGCGGGTACAACCGCTATCGCTATACCTCCTAGCTATCCCCCGTGTTTGCATGACATTTTGAAGGAAAAAGAAAATTGTCACCATATATGACTTTTACGCTATGAACTGAGATACAAGGATAGTACAGGCTGCCACATTGGTTTGTTAGTTAAAATCATATCCTAGGCTCCATTCACATGACAGATTTTCATGCACGCGTTTCTTTGCCAGATAAGAGTACACAGCGGTTGCAATAAGTATTGAACATGTCACCAATTTTCTAAGTATATATTTCATAAGGTACTATTGACATGAAATTCTCAGCAGACGTTGGTAGCAATCCATCCAATCCACACAGGCAAATAAATCAATCCATAGATGTCCATAAATTGTGTGTAATAATGAGAAATAACACAGGGAAAAAGTATTGAACAAGCTAACTGAAATGTAATACTTCATACAAAAGCCTTTGTTGGTGATGACAGCTTCAAGATGCCTGCTGTATAGAGAAACTAGTCGCCTGCATTGCTCAGGTGTGATTTTGGCCCATTCTTCCAAACACCCTTGAAATCCTGAACGTGCCATGGGCTCCTTCTCTTCCATAAATTTTCTAATGGATTTAGGTCCGGTGATTGGCGGGGCCATTCTGGCAGCTTTATTTTCTTTCTCTGAAACTAATTGAGAGTTTCCTTGGCTGTGTGTTTGGGATCATGCTCTTGCTGAAATGTCCACCATCGTTCCATCTTCATCATCCTGGTAGATGGCAGCAGACTTTTTATCAAGAATGTCTCGGTACATTTGTCCATTCATCCTTCCTTCAATCATATGAAGTTTGCCAGTGTCGTATGCTGATAAGCAGCCCCACACCATGATGTTACCACCTCCAAACCTCACTGTTGGTATGGTGTTTTGGGGATGATATGTAGTGCCTTTTGGCCTCCAAACATGGTGTATATTATGGTATCCAACGAGTTCAATTTTGGACTCATCTGACTAGACTATAGTATTTCACAGGCTTGTCTATATATTGTTGAGCAAGCTGTGAACTCACTTAAACATGCATTTTTTTGTTTTTTCCGTCAGTAGAGTCTTGTGTGGTGAGCATGCATACAGGTCATGCAGGTTGAGTGCACTACCTATAGTTTTCTTTCAAACTATTGTACCTGCTAATTACTAGTCTTTCTGTAGATCTCCACAGGAGGTCCTTGGCTCTTGAACATCTCTTCTGATACCGCATATTTTGGATTATAAAATGCACCCAACCATAAGACGCAACCCAAATTTTCAAAAAGAATATAGGGAGCGGTGGTCACAGGAGGTGTTCGTTGCAGAGATCTGAATATGCACATGCGCTGCCTCCAGGGTCCATTTTCCCAGAGGCCATTGCATTGCAGCAATGGATGTGTGGAGACTCCGAGCCTTCACAAAATGTCGGCAGAGCTCCGGCACCTCCGAGCACTGCCAAACCTGCCGCACCAACCTGGGATGGGAGTCAGATCATCGCCCTGCAGCGTTGGACCACCGAGCACCCCCTCTCTACCCATCCCAGGGCCAGCACAATCGCCCTACGACTGCTGCCACCACACTACTGGCAAGTACATTTGGACTATAAGACACACCTCCACCCACCCACCCCCCACGCACAATTTTTTTGGGGAAAAAGGGAGTCTAATAGTCCGAAACATACAGTAATTCATTTCAAACTTTTGAAATCTATCGGGGAAGACCTGGCCGTGAGAGTTTTTTTTTTTTTTGTGAAATTATGGTCTTTCCACTTCAGAATTATCATCCCAACAGTGCTCAATGGAATCTTCATTAGTTTAGAAATTCTTCTGTAACCAATGCCAGCAGTATGTTTTGCAACAATAAGCTTGAGAAGGTATTGAGACAGCTCACTGGTATGATCCATCATGAGATTTTTCTTGTGTAGCATCTTGGTCTATGAAAAGGTGTTTCATTACCATCAGTTGAGCAAGCTATTATTTTTCAATAGGAGGCAGTTTTATTTTCCAATTACTGATAGATTTCTGCTGGTGTCAGGACTTTCCCTGGCTATTTGCACCTCTCTTTCTTCATGTATTCAATACATTTTCCGTGTGTCATTTCTCATTATTACACATAATTTATAGACATCTATGGTTTGATTTATTTGCCTGTGTAGACTGGATGGGCTGTTACAGACATCTGTTGAGAATTGCATGTCAATAGCTAATTTAGAAAAAGATTTACTTAGAAAATTGGTGATGTGTTCAAATACTTATTTCACCAGCTGTACAGGCCATTCCACATGCCCATTTTTCAAGGATGAAACACCCATTCAAGGGCATGGGACAGCAAAAACCACCCCAGTTATGTCTCAGGGTATTAGCAACAATCCTATTAGGCATAATAAAAAAAATAAAATTATATTAGCACTGTTGCTTTGCAGCACTGAGGTCCTGGGTTCAAATCCCACCAATTGTAACATCTACAAGGAGCTTGTATGTTATCTCTGTGTTTGTGTGGATTTCCTCCGGGTCCTCTGGTTTCCTCCCACACTGCAAAGACATACTGATGGGGCTCACAATCTAAATTCCCTATGGGGACAGTGCCGATAATGGCTGTAAAGCGCGGTGAAATGAATGGCGCTATATAAGTAAAATAAATATATAGACAAAAGTCCCAGGACACGGTACACTAAATCATTGAATTCGGGTTTTTCATTCAGTCCCATTGTCACCAATGTTTAATATCCGGCTCCTTACCGGATGTATGAGCTCAACTATACCAGTGCAGTCCTGTAATAGGAGGTCACTAGTGTAACAAGAAAGGTCATTCAATTTCTTCACTCCTAAATATTCCAGCATCAGCTGAGTGGTATTAATGGGAAGTGAGAGTAGAGCAAATCAGCCATAGAAGTGGAGACCACATAACGTTACATAGTGGGGGGTCACAGAGAGCATAAAAGTCACCAACGCTTTGCTGACTCCATAACTGCAGAGTCTAAACCTCTTTGGACATTAACAAATACAGAATTGTGTGCCAACGGCACCATGTAAGGTCTCCATGGCCGAACAGCTGCATGCAAGCCTTACATCACCAAGCACAATGCCAAAAACTGGATGCAATGGTATGAAGTAAGCTGTCACCGGACTCTGGAGCAGGAAAAACATGTTCTAGTGTGTGACGGATCATACTTCACTAGTTGGCATCTGATGGACTAGTTTGGGGTTGGCGAATACCAGAAGAACATTGCCTGTCTGACTGCATTGTGCCGGCTGTAAAGTTTGGAGAAAGGAGAATATGCAGTTGTATTTGAGGGACTGGCCTCAGGTCCTTCGCTCTACTGTAGGTCATGGGCAACAAAAAAAAGGGTCTTCCCCAAACTGTCCCTACAAAGTCATGGTTGGGCGACATTGGTGTTGGAGAACTTGACTGGTCACACTTGACCTCAATCCTCACCCAACCCAATTGGGATGAACTAGAACACAGATTGGGAGCCCGGCCCTCTCCCCCAACATCAGTATCTGCCCGCACAGATGCGCTTCTGGATGAATTGGCAAAAATTCACATAGACATCACTAAAATCTTGTAGAACTCCTTCCCAGATGAGTGGAAGATGCTATAGGTGAAAATCCATATTAATGTCTATGGATATAGAATGGGACGTCATAAAAGCTCTTATAAGTGGAATATACAGGGGCAGAATACTTGTGTATATAGTGTACATGCAGGGTTGAGGGAATCCAGAGAATGAGTGGCATTTGATGACCGAAATTGATAGCTTAACCATCAGTGTCTATATGGTTGAGATGAATGTTGACAGATTTGCCGACAAATGAGCATGCTCTAAATTTGCTATTTGGAGTCCTTATCGCAATTTGCAGAGGAGAGTGGTCACCTGTAAATGTGTGTATATGTATCCTTCTGTGTCTAGAAGGGAAGGAGGCCTTCCTAATCTCATAGGACAGAAACCAGCAGAAGTGATCACTTGTCAGATGTATGATAAATGCCTTCTGCCGGTAGCTGGGACCAGGGGGAGATCATTACAGCAAGTATATAGATCACTGGACGCTGTATACTTCTCACGCACAGGTCTTCACGTCACGAAGTGGTCATCAGAACCTTCTTTTCACAGAAATGCAGTTGCAATTTGGGAAAAATAATCCAAAAGCCATCGCTCCT
This sequence comes from Ranitomeya imitator, assembly GCF_032444005.1. Taxonomy (NCBI): domain Eukaryota; kingdom Metazoa; phylum Chordata; class Amphibia; order Anura; family Dendrobatidae; genus Ranitomeya; species Ranitomeya imitator. The sequence goes on from NC_091283.1 coordinate 484,029,083, forward strand.
TTACTCTAGGCTTCAGTGGAGAAACAATAGTCACTAGGCCAATATGATGGTCAGTAGGACATTAAGGCTGTGTGCACATGTTCCCGATTTTTCCCTATAAAAACGTGATAAAATCACAAAAAAAAAACGCACCCATTAAGCATCATATTAATAGAATGCAATACGCAATTTTTGTGCACATGTTGCATTTTTTTTCCGCAAAAAAAGTATTGCAGTAAAGTATTTCGTGGATTTTCTGCTATTTCATGCATTAGAAAGCTCCGGAAAAAAAATGTGAAAAAAAAAAAAAAACGCATGCAGAGTTCCTGCAGAAAAAGTCCGGTTTTGATCAGGAAATTTCTGCAAAGAATCCTGAAGTGTGCACATAGCCTTATATTTTTGATGAGAAAGCCACGTATATATGTGGTTAACATGAGGCCCATGGCTTTTAAAACCCAAAGTACCTTGATATTCCCTTTTGCTCCACATGTTCTGGTACCCCATTAAAATAAAGGACGCAGCTACCTTGGCCTATATAGCATTGCTCAGGCAGTCACGTTGGTCCAGACTTACCATGAAGCCCTTTGCCTGAGCATGGTGGCTCAGTGATTGGCAAGGCGGCTTTGTAGATGGTGACCTTGGGATTGGAACCTTGGAGTTTGTATGTTCTTCCCGCATTTCCTCCCACACTCCAGGCATATGATCAGGAACTTAGATTGTGAGCCCCAATGGGGACAGTGCTGATAATGTCTGTAAAGTGCTGTGGAACTTATGGTAAGAGGATTAAAAATTGCCTATATATAGATTTTTTGCAACTTCATCCAAACTAAAACATGGATTTTTGGAATAATTGCATTCCATGTAGACCCAATGGTCTAAAGCAGAATAGCACACGATATTGTGAAATTTAGAAGATTAATAGGCCTCTGTGGGGAAAGCCAAAAACAGGATTCAATTCAGTCATCTGTAATTAGGAAAGCTATTTAAAAAAAAACAAATTGTCACCTCAACAAATGGCGGTCCTGATCACACGACTGGATGTGACCGGTTCTCAACATGCCTGATAGCTGCCTGAAACCAGCCCGCACCCGGCCATTATTAGGTCTACACTCGATGGAAAGGGCAGAACAAAGATCTGGCAGTGCGTTCCTATACAGAGGGACGCTGCAGGGAGTGTATACAGCACAAAATTAGGGGTTTGTTGGTTTTTAATATTACATTTCGATGGTGGGACACATGCCTAATCATCCCACTGTGGCCTATGCTAAAGGGATGGAGGATAACACCAAGTGAGTGGGAACACATGAGGCCTGTACACAGCCTTAACCATGTAAAGGGTCTGATTTCCATTATTTTATCCTAACCTTGAATCCAGTAACTGATAAGATGGGGTCCCATCATAGGATCTTTAATATGAGGTTATTGTTCCTCATCTTCCAATTTACTTTGAACCAGCACAGATCAGATTTAAAATTTGTTTGCCTTCCCCCCCTTTCATAAAACCCTTAGACACCATTTGTTTTATAAAAAAAAAAAAAAAAAAAAACCAACAACTTGGCTTTGCTGACCCTCCCTGGGTCCAGCACCGAGTCTCCGCCACAGCTCCCAATTCCTGTTATTGTCTGCTGTGCAACAACCCAGCAGCCTACATCTGAGCTCTGCCATTGCTTAGGCAGCGCTGCTGCGTTCACAGATTGGCTGCAGCATTGCCAACATGACGTCAGCACTGCAGACAATAACAAGACCAGAAGTAGCAGCAGGGACTCAATAATGGACCCAATGAGGGTGAATAATGCCAAGGATGTTTTTTTTTTTTTTTCCTTTTTTTTTTATAAAAACACACACACAGAAATAGTAAACCCCTTTAAGAATTAAAGCAGTGGGAGATCAGTACATTAAATACCAATAGTATAATAGCAGAAAGGGAAGGAATCCATTCTTAGCCCCAAGAGATCAGACAGTGGGGCCTCCCTTACCAGGCTCCTCATACTTACAGGTCCTTCTCAAAAAATTAGCATATAGTGTTAAATTTCATTATTTACCATAATGTAATGATTACAATTAAACTTTCATATATTATAGATTCATTATCCACCAACTGAAATTTGTCAGGTCTTTTATTGTTTTAATACTGATGATTTTGGCATACAACTCCTGATAACCCAAAAAACCTGTCTCAATAAATTAGCATATTTCACCCATCCAATCAAATAAAAGTGTTTTTTAATAACAAACAAAAAAACCATCAAATAATAATGTTCAGTTATGCACTCAATACTTGGTCGGGAATCCTTTGGCAGAAATGACTGCTTCAATGCGGCGTGGCATGGAGGCAATCAGCCTGTGACACTGCTGAGATGTTATGGAGGCCCAGGATGCTTCAATAGCGGCCTTAAGCTCATCCAGAGTGTTGGGTCTTGCGTCTCTCAACTTTCTCTTCACAATATCCCACAGATTCTCTATGGGGTTCAGGTCAGGAGAGTTGGCAGGCCAATTGAGCACAGTAATACCATGGTCAGTAAACCATTTACCAGTGGTTTTGGCACTGTGAGCAGGTGCCAGGTCGTGCTGAAAAATGAAATCTTCATCTCCATAAAGCATTTCAGCCGATGGAAGCATGAAGTGCTCCAAAATCTCCTGATAGCTAGCTGCATTGACCCTGCCCTTGATGAAACACAGTGGACCAACACCAGCAGCTGACATGGCACCCCACACCATCACTGACTGTGGGTACTTGACACTGGACTTCAGGCATTTTGGCATTTCCTTCTCCCCAGTCTTCCTCCAGACTCTGGCACCTTGATTTCCGAATGACATGCAAAATTTGCTTTCATCAGAAAAAAGTACTTTATATCGATATTTGCAGATGATACAAAACTATGTAAAGCAGTTAATACAAGAGAAGATAGTATTCTGCTACAGATGGATCTGGATAAGTTGGAAACTTGGGCTGAAAGGTGGCAGATGAGGTTTAACAATGATAAATGTAAGGTTATACACATGGGAAGAGGGAATCAATATCACCATTACACACTGAACGGGAAACCACTGGGTAAATCTGACAGGGAGAAGGACTTGGGGATCCTAGTTAATGATAAACTTACCTGGAGCAGCCAGTGCCAGGCAGCAGCTGCCAAGGCAAACAGGATCATGGGGTGCATTAAAAGAGGTCTGGATACACATGATGAGAGCATTATACTGCCTCTGTACAAATCCCTAGTTAGACCGCACATGGAGTACTGTGTCCAGTTTTGGGCACCGGTGCTCAGGAAGGATATAATGGAACTAGAGAGAGTACAAAGGAGGGCAACAAAATTAATAAAGGGGATGGGAGAACTACAATACCCAGATAGATTAGCGAAATTAGGATTATTTAGTCTAGAAAAAAGACGACTGAGGGGCGATCTAATAACCATGTATAAGTATATAAGGGGACAATACAAATATCTCGCTGAGGATCTGTTTATACCAAGGAAGGTGACGGGCACAAGGGGGCATTCTTTGCGTCTGGAGGAGAGAAGGTTTTTCCACCAACATAGAAGAGGATTCTTTACTGTTAGGGCAGTGAGAATCTGGAATTGCTTGCCTGAGGAGGTGGTGATGGCGAACTCAGTCGAGGGGTTCAAGAGAGGCCTGGATGTCTTCCTGGAGCAGAACAATATTGTATCATACAATTATTAGGTTCTGTAGAAGGACGTAGATCTGGGTATTTATTATGATGGAATATAGGCTGAACTGGATGGACAAATGTCTTTTTTCGGCCTTACTAACTATGTTACTATGTTACTATGTTACTTGGGACCACTTAGCAACAGTCCAGTGCTGCTTCTCTGTAGCCCAGGTCAGGCGCCTCTGCCGCTGTTTATGGTTCAAAAGTGGCTTTACCTGGGGAATGCGGCACCTGTAGCCCATTTCCTGCACACGCCTGTGCACGGTGGCTCTGGATGTTTCCACACCAGACTCAGTCCACTGCTTCCTCAGGTTCCCCAAGGTCTGGAATCGGTCCTTCTCCACAATCTTCCTCAGGGTCCGGTCTCCTCTTCTCGTTGTACAGCGTTTTCTGCCACATTGTTTCCTTCCAACAGACTTACCATTGAGGTGCCTTGATACAGCACTCTGGGAACAGCCTATTTGTTGAGAAATTTCTTTCTGGGTCTTACCCTCTTGCTTGAGGGTGTCAATGATGGCCTTCTTGACATCTGTCAGGTCGCTAGTCTTACCCATGATGGGGGTTTTGAGTAATGAACCCGGCAGGGAGTTTATAAAAGCCTCAGGTATCTTTTGCATGTGTTTAGAGTTAATTAGTTGATTCAGAAGATTAGGGTAATAGGTCGTTTAGAGAACCTTTTCTTGATATGCTAATTTATTGAGACAGGTTTTTTGGGTTATCAGGAGTTGTATGCCAAAATCATCAGTATTAAAACAATAAAAGACCTGACAAATTTCAGTTGGTGGATAATGAATCTATAATATATGAAAGTTTAATTGTAATCATTACATTATGGTAAATAATGAAATTTAACACTATATGCTAATTTTTTGAGAAGGACCTGTACATGGAGCAGCACTGTCCACTTCCATACAATCCTAAAACCATATAAACAGCATGGACGTTTTACTGGTTTAACCCCTCATGGATCTTGCAGATGTTACATTGGAGTTGAAATAAATCAGAAAGCTCAACACAAATCCAGCCCCCCCACCCCCCTGAGGTGCCCACTAGTGTTTTTTTTTTTTTTTTTTAATACACAGGCGTGAGTTGCATTTTCTTACATCAGCTCTGCCAACTTTTTGAAAAATGGGAAGAACTTAGAAGGGCAGAGTATGATAAAGCTCAGCCAACAAATCCTTCATAGTTCTTTTTCACAGAAGTGCATCACTGGCATACATTTCTGCACGCGTCTGCTGCAAGATGCCCCCATATCACTAGGAGGAGCATCGTGTAGAGGGCTGCTTCAGATGTCCGTGAAAATCGAACCGGGCAGACTGGCCGCTCGCCACATATGTCTATGAGGCTGGGAGAGCCATGGCCAGGCCGAGCTCAGACTTTTCTGAAGCAGCCCTTATGCCAGCGGTCTGTCAAGGGTGGGGGAACAAAACAAAAAAAAACAAAAAATGTGGTGCGCCTCCCAGGTAATGTGTCCTAAAGTTCTTGCTCATCTGGACAGGTTCTGCATCTTTAGGCAACGCCACAACTATGCCAGGATCCTTAAAGGGACTCAGCAGAAAATGACTGTCCAATCCCTTGGTAGATTATGGCGGGGCCAACTATTTATATACCCCTTCCCACCAGCTTGGTTTCCATCTATCTCCTCCACTCTCTGGGTCTATGAGGCCAGAGCTGTCAATAAAATAAGGTGTGGGGGGGGGGGGGGGGGGGGAGGGAGATTGAGGGAAAACAAGCAGGTGAAAAGGTATATAAATGATTGGCCCCATCATGAAGCACTGAACGGTTGGACTTATGATTAAAGGGACTGTCAGCACAGGATGACTTCAAACACTAGTCACAGCTGAGGATTTCAGGGGGGGAATAAATATTTTGGGATAAAATCTTTTATTTGGCAATGCGCCTCGAAGGTGAACTGCAGTTAGTCTTTGAAATGCATTGCCAAGTAAAATAAATACATTTTATTCCATAATATTTAGTCCTCCCGAAATCCTTATCCTCCCCTATGGCACCCATATCTGCTCAGATTATATATATATATATATATATATATCTCCTTGAATTGTTACTCCAGCAAGAGTCATCAGGACTGGCATGCAAAATTCAGCTCTTGAGAAATCAGGGGCCATGTGTCTATAGGGCAAGAGGACTAGTAAAGTATTACTGAAGCGATACCAACACTTCACTCCCCTGCATTATGCAGAAGACGGGCACTAGAACAGCAGATGTAGGTAAATTATATGCCTTCTTTAAATAGGAAGGCGACGTGGGCAACCTGCCAACTTGTGTCTACATCACAAGACACTACGTGGTACCAGAATAATATCATGCAATTAACAGCTTACAGAAGTTGGCCAGGGCTCTGATCTTCAGGATTTATCCCTAGGAGAAATCAATATCAGATTGGAGGGGCTCTGACATCCAGCCCCCACTAATGAGTGGGAGCAGCTCCCCTGGCCACACAAAGTAGTAGACAGAGCGGGACCACCACAACTCTACACACCGATTACAGCTCAGCTCCTATTTACTTTAATAGGGGCAGACGCAGCACCTGAGAACATCCACTGCACAGTGTATAAAGCTGTGGGCTTCTGGCTCCATTGTCCACTTACCGTACATGGGTCAGGGGACCCAATAGCAGCTGATCAGTTGGGATGCAAACCCCCCCAATCCAATATTGAGGACTTCTCCCATGGATAAGGCATCAATATCACTCCTGTATCAGCCCTTTCAGAAACCCTTTTAATATACCTCATGTTTTAAAGGGAACCTGTCACCCCGAAAATCCCGGGTGAGGTAAGCCCACCGGCATCAGGGGCTTATCTACAGCATTCTGTAATGCTGTAGATAAGCCCCCGATGTTACCTGAAAGAGGAGAAAAAGACGTTAGATTATACTCACCCAGGGGCGGTCCCGCTGCTGGTCCGGTCAAACGGGAGCAAAGTACTGCAGTGCACAGGCGCTGGGCCTCTCTGACCTTTCCCAGCACCTGCGCACTGCAGTACTTTACTCTGCCCTCAACAGGGCAGACAAAGTACGCCTGAGCCGAAGATCAGAAGAGGACATCTTGGAATGAAGATGGGAGGCGCCGCAGTGGACCGGAGACACCCATCCGACCGGACCAGCAGCGGGACCGCCCCTGGGTGAGTATAATCTAACGTCTTTTTCTCCTCTTTCAGGTAACATCGGGGGCTTATCTACAGCATTACAGAATGCTGTAGATAAGCCCCTGATGCCGGTGGGCTTACCTCACCTGCGATTTTCGGGGTGACCGGTTCCCTTTAAAGCTCTTTGATTGTTACCAAGGGTGAGACCGCCTATTGCTTACCTTAGGGCAGAGACAGACTGCCGTATTTCTCGTGCCAGAATCGCATCGTAAACCTCGTACTGGCTGTCGGCTCTCCTGACCTGAGCTTGAAAGCTGCATAGTTATCCATCATGCTGTCTTGCTCAGGTCAGGAGAGGTGCCAGGCCAGTCCGTGCACTGCGATGCTTGCACGAGTTATACAGCAGTCTGCCTCTGCCCTTAAAGTCCTTCCCAGTGTAGCTGAATAGTATCCCAATTTTGGGCTCTCCAGCAGCCACATGTGTGCATAATACCTACAATTAGACCTACTCACAGACTCCTTTGGCTTGGTTTCTTTCAGGCGAGCATCATGGAGTTGCTGGTGCCCGCTGTTTTAGGAAAGTTATCATTTTCATTGGAAAGACTGCAGCAGCCTCATACCCCAGACGTGTTTACACCAGGCAGCCATCTTGTATTGCTGCAGATCTTTGTGGATTGGCTGGCAGGTCCCCATAATTGAGTGAACAGCAGCCATTTTAGGCCTCCCCGCCACATGTTCCCCAGGCCACCATGAGGGCAGCAATAAAATGGCACGCAAAACAAACATTGGCAAATATTCAAAGACCCGTCACATTGATGAATGCAATTGCCCCATATTACAAGCTCAGATATGGAAACCTTGTACAGTAAGTAAGGACTGGTTTGGCAGTTCACGCATATAGTACTTTTTTGAACGGCCAGGAACTGCATGGAAAACCACTTACAGCATTTTACGATGCATTTTTTTTTTAGCTGCACGGCTTGTAAAGGTGAAGAATATGAATACAACATATTTCACATATACAAGTCGTGATGCTGTGGGAAAAAAAAGTCACGGTAAAACCATGTGCAAGGTTAATGAGTATTGCAATGAATACCAAGCCCTCCTTTATTAACCAATTCTCACCCACTACAAATACAAAATCTTAAAGTGTATTTACTTACCAACAATAAAAGTTACCACTATGCTGTGAGAAAAATATCACAAACTACTAATATATCAAATACATTTGTCAATTAAAGATTTATTTTTTAAAAAATTCAGAGAAAAACAAAAAGTTAATTATGAAAAAGTGGAAGGCAGCAAAAAAAAAAAAAATTAAAACCATGATGACCAGAATATATAAGAACACAAGGTCTCTAACAAAAAAACAAACAGAGCTCTACAAACAACATAAAACTCAGAGTCCGTCTTAGGATCACACTCTCTGGCAAGGTGATCCAAGAAAGTCAAGGGGGAAGTCTGGATGATATTGACCTTAGGACATCGGATCATGGGGTCGGGAGTCTTTTTATGGCTCTAAGGGAAACAGTCAACATTGAAGTGCAGGTTCCTGCCATGGGATCAGTGTCCTGAGGGATCTGCCACCACCTGCTCCCTCTCCCACAGGAGGCGGCGGTGTTCTTCCTTCAGCTTCTCCAGTTCCATCTCCAGGTCCTGGATCCGGGAGTCTTGGGTACCGGCCACCTGGATGGTGCTGATCTTGAGCCTCAGGCGATTGTTCTCCTCTTCCATACGACTCAAGCACTTCTCCAGCTCCAGGTACTCCCGGATCAGCTCCTGCTTGCTCATGTCCTGCAAGCTTTCCACATGGTATTTCTCATAGGTCTCAGAAAAGTCCTTTTGTAAAAACTCGACCCCATCATCACTCTCCATGCCATCACTACCAGTCCCATCATCCTCTTCCTCCGCATCCTCCTCTGTGCTGTCCCCTTTGGCAAAAGAGTTGGCATGGAGGGTTGGGAGAGAAGCAAGAGCTCTCCGCTGAGGGGGGCACAGGTCAGGTTCCTCCTGGTCGTGGTCCTCCATCAGGAACTGGGTGGTATTATAAGGGGCCACCGGCTGCCCTTTGGCGAACATTTCTGCCCTCATCCTGGCTGCCCTCTGGGACTCGCGCTCCTCCAGACGCTTCTTCTCCTCCCAGGTCAGCTTATTGTAAGGCTTCCACCTCCTCTTCTTCTTGGACGGGCGCCTTCGATGCCTCTTCTTGCCCAGCTCTTTCCACTCTTCGTCTTGCTGGGATTTGCCACGGCCCAGCTGCCCGGGCTTGGGACAGTCGCCCACCTTGACGCCTTGGTCCGCTTTCACAGGGCAGGCCAGGGTGGAGGGATTTCTCTGGCACTCCCCTCTCTCCTCCTCTGCTCTGGGTTGCCACCCACCATCTTCTTGGCTGGCCAGCAGGGATCCCCCACCTGCCAAACTTTTGCAGGGCAGGGTTGGCTCCTGAACTCCTACTTCTGCCATGGCACCCCTACAAATGCAGTGTGGGGTGGAAACAGTCACTCCTGAGGGGAAAGCTTCTGCTAGTAACTGCAGCTCACTTCACCAGGAAATATAAAAATGTCCATGAGGCTCTAGGGGCAGAGAGATCAACTTGCCTGGAGGCGGCATCCACCTTGCCTGACAGCAGCTGTGCCTTGATAGAAGCTCTCCAAGCTGTACTGTGTTCTTCCCACTTCAGCGTGTTGACTACAGGCTGCACTGGAATGCAGTGTTCTGCACTGCCACCAACTGGCGGCTGCGGCTACCACACACAGGAGAAGCAGTCAAGCCCCCGCCTCCTCCTCCCTTCTCTCCTTCGCCTTAACTTGCACACTCGTCAACCAACCTCCAACTGCTACTCCCCAGCCTGGGACGCGAGCTTTTATAAAGAACCCGGCCCCCTAACTGAAGCGCACGCGCGTATTTCACCATGCCAATGCAACATGGGAAATGTAGTCCAGGTACGCACTCGCTGATGAAGAGTCAGCGTCTATTTGACTACCACTCCCACAAGACCTCTGATGTCACTTACCCACTGACCAATGAATGCGGACAAAGCCACATCTGCCTATTCCGTGTGGCGATTGGCTAAGATAATCAACGGGCTGTTGCTAAGCCAGAGCTCAAAAGCTATTGGTGCAACTTCCTGTCTTTCAAGGATTTTTAACCCAATCAGCGATAGCGGGCCGTACCACTTGGACGACTGAGTGGGTGTAATCTGATATTTCTGTAGAGTATGTTTTTTTATTCAGTCTGTGGTGCGGGAGCCATATGTGCATTTTTAATGGTTTGAAATGATAAGAATTACCCATTAAATGTACAATATAATCATATTATTTGGAAGGTGAAGATTTATCGTCCCCCCCCGCACCCCCACATAACGCGAACCGAACAGCTGGAGATAAAATAGTTCCATAGAGAGACGTAGCTAGTAAACCCTCCGTGTATGTAATGTATGCAACGGCCGGCGATGACAAGTTAATCGCCATGTGGCCAAGAAAATAGTGATGTGTCGTTTGTGAAAGAGCTGACACAAAGAGCCGGCTCCCTGCTGTGAAGGAAAGGAGTCGGCTCTGCAGTGTGAGTGCGGCTCTGCAGGGTGAGTGCGGCTCTGCAGGGTGAGTGCGGCTCTGCAGGGTGAGTGCGGCTCTGCAGGGTGAGTGCGGCTCTGCAGGGTGAGTGCGGCTCTGCAGGGTGAGTGCGGCTCTGCAGGGTGAGTGCGGCTCTGCAGGGTGAGTGCGACTCTGCAGGGTGAGTGCGACTCTGCAGGGTGAGTGCGGCGCTGCAGGGTGAGTGCGGCTCTGCAGGGTGAGTGCGGCTCTGCAGGGTGAGTGCGGCTCTGCAGGGTGAGTGCGGCTCTGCAGGGTGAGTGCGGCTCTGCAGGGTGAGTGCGGCTCTGCAGGGTGAGTGCGGCTCTGCAGGGTGAGTGCGGCTCTGCAGGGTGAGTGCGGCTCTGCAGGGTGAGTGCGGCTCTGCAGGGTGAGTGCGGCTCTGCAGGGTGAGTGCGGCGCTGCAGGGTGAGTGCGGCGCTGCAGGGTGAGTGCGGCTCTGCAGGGTGAGTGCGGCTCTGCAGGGTGAGTGCGGCTCTGCAGGGTGAGTGCGGCTCTGCAGGGTGAGTGCGGCTCTGCAGGGTGAGTGCGACTCTGCAGGGTGAGTGCGGCGCTGCAGGGTGAGTGCGGCTCTGCAGGGTGAGTGCGGCTCTGCAGGGTGAGTGCGGCTCTGCAGGGTGAGTGCGGCGCTGCAGGGTGAGTGCGGCTCTGCAGGGTGAGTGCGGCGCTGCAGGGTGAGTGCGGCGCTGCAGGGTGAGTGCGGCTCTGCAGGGTGAGTGCGACTCTGCAGGGTGAGTGCGGCTCTGCAGGGTGAGTGCGGCTCTGCAGGGTGAGTGCGGCGCTGCAGGGTGAGTGCGACTCTGCAGGGTGAGTGCGGCTCTGCAGGGTGAGTGCGACTCTGCAGGGTGAGTGCGGCTCTGCAGGGTGAGTGCGGCGCTGCAGGGTGAGTGCGGCTCTGCAGGGTGAGTGCGGCTCTGCAGGGTGAGTGCGACTCTGCAGGGTGAGTGCGGCGCTGCAGGGTGAGTGCGGCTCTGCAGGGTGAGTGCGGCTCTGCAGGGTGAGTGCGACTCTGCAGGGTGAGTGCGGCGCTGCAGGGTGAGTGCGGCTCTGCAGGGTGAGTGCGGCTCTGCAGGGTGAGTGCGGCTCTGCAGGGTGAGTGCGGCTCTGCAGGGTGAGTGCGGCGCTGCAGGGTGAGTGCGGCTCTGCAGGGTGAGTGCGGCTCTGCAGGGTGAGTGCGGCTCTGCAGGGTGAGTGCGGCTCTGCAGGGTGAGTGCGGCTCTGCAGGGTGAGTGCGACTCTGCAGGGTGAGTGCGGCGCTGCAGGGTGAGTGCGGCTCTGCAGGGTGAGTGCGGCTCTGCAGGGTGAGTGCGGCTCTGCAGGGTGAGTGCGACTCTGCAGGGTGAGTGCGGCGCTGCAGGGTGAGTGCGGCTCTGCAGGGTGAGTGCGGCTCTGCAGGGTGAGTGCGGCTCTGCAGGGTGAGTGCGGCTCTGCAGGGTGAGTGCGACTCTGCAGGGTGAGTGCGGCGCTGCAGGGTGAGTGCGGCTCTGCAGGGTGAGTGCGGCTCTGCAGGGTGAGTGCGGCTCTGCAGGGTGAGTGCGGCTCTGCAGGGTGAGTGCGGCTCTGCAGGGTGAGTGCGGCGCTGCAGGGTGAGTGCGGCTCTGCAGGGTGAGTGCGGCTCTGCAGGGTGAGTGCGGCTCTGCAGGGTGAGTGCGGCTCTGCAGGGTGAGTGCGACTCTGCAGGGTGAGTGCGGCGCTGCAGGGTGAGTGCGGCTCTGCAGGGTGAGTGCGGCTCTGCAGGGTGAGTGCGGCTCTGCAGGGTGAGTGCGGCTCTGCAGGGTGAGTGCGACTCTGCAGGGTGAGTGCGGCGCTGCAGGGTGAGTGCGGCTCTGCAGGGTGAGTGCGGCTCTGCAGGGTGAGTGCGGCGCTGCAGGGTGAGTGCGGCGCTGCAGGGTGAGTGCGGCTCTGCAGGGTGAGTGCGGCTCTGCAGGGTGAGTGCGGCTCTGCAGGGTGAGTGCGGCTCTGCAGGGTGAGTGCGGCTCTGCAGGGTGAGTGCGGCTCTGCAGGGTGAGTGCGGCTCTGCAGGGTGAGTGCGGCTCTGCAGGGTGAGTGCGACTCTGCAGGGTGAGTGCGGCGCTGCAGGGTGAGTGCGGCTCTGCAGGGTGAGTGCGGCTCTGCAGGGTGAGTGCGGCTCTGCAGGGTGAGTGCGACTCTGCAGGGTGAGTGCGGCGCTGCAGGGTGAGTGCGGCTCTGCAGGGTGAGTGCGGCGCTGCAGGGTGAGTGCGGCGCTGCAGGGTGAGTGCGGCTCTGCAGGGTGAGTGCGACTCTGCAGGGTGAGTGCGGCTCTGCAGGGTGAGTGCGGCTCTGCAGGGTGAGTGCGGCTCTGCAGGGTGAGTGCGACTCTGCAGGGTGAGTGCGGCGCTGCAGGGTGAGTGCGGCTCTGCAGGGTGAGTGCGGCGCTGCAGGGTGAGTGCGGCGCTGCAGGGTGAGTGCGGCTCTGCAGGGTGAGTGCGACTCTGCAGGGTGAGTGCGGCTCTGCAGGGTGAGTGCGGCTCTGCAGGGTGAGTGCGGCGCTGCAGGGTGAGTGCGACTCTGCAGGGTGAGTGCGGCTCTGCAGGGTGAGTGCGACTCTGCAGGGTGAGTGCGGCGCTGCAGGGTGAGTGCGGCTCTGCAGGGTGAGTGCGGCGCTGCAGGGTGAGTGCGGCTCTGCAGGGTGAGTGCGGCTCTGCAGGGTGAGTGCGACTCTGCAGGGTGAGTGCGGCGCTGCAGGGTGAGTGCGACTCTGCAGGGTGAGTGCGGCGCTGCAGGGTGAGTGCGACTCTGCAGGGTGAGTGCGGCGCTGCAGGGTGAGTGCGACTCTGCAGGGTGAGTGCGGCGCTGCAGGGTGAGTGCGACTCTGCAGGGTGAGTGCGGCTCTGCAGGGTGAGTGAGCCCAGTCTTTTTTTTTTTTTCTTTCTTGGCTGCAGCTTATCGGATTCAGCTAGTGAGTGAAGTGACTGGGAGGAGCAGTGAAGAGAGGGGGAGCTGTGGACTGTTAACCCTTCAGTGCCCTCAGACTGCAAGGATTAGTGTTCCACCATCCTTCAGTGCTGGAGACAGGATTTGAGTTACCTTAAGCTAGGGTCACATTGCGTTAGGGCAGTCCGTTTAGCGCATAGCGCTACGGACTGCGCTAACACAATGTCCCAAAAGGGATCGCGTTTGCTGATCCTGCTAGCGCAGATCCCTGATCTGCGCTAGTGAGGAACAGACCGCGAACGCTTGCAGCGTTCGTGGTCCGTCACTCAAATGACGGCACATCGCTAGCGCACGCCCAATGTTGGCGTGCGCTAGCGATGCGTTCGCCATTACAATCAATGGCGGCGTTTACGGACTACGTTACACCACGTTATGCCGCGGTGTAACGTAGTCCGTTAAACGGGTTCACATAACGAAATATGAACCTAGTCTTAGTCCCAAATAAAGATATACTTTACTGGCCTCATCCATGGCAATATATACTGATTATATATATATATATATATATATATATATGAGGAGCGACTAAGCATACTGGCCTCATGCATGGCATTATATACTGATTATATATATATGAGGAGCGACTAAGCATACTGGCCTCATGCATGGCATATACATATATGTATGTATAGGAGGAGGGACTCAGCAGATTGTTTGGTATCATAGTATTAGGACTGAGGAGGATTCAGGACAGGAACATACAGGGAGGAGGATGGACGATGTCGGTTGTTGCTGCTGAGGGTAGGGTAATAAGTAATATAAAGTGATTTTAGGCAGAACCTGTGGAGAGATCTAGCACAGCTCCAATCATTATATAGCGTTACGCTGGTTTCACACTTGCATATTTTGCATTGCGTGTGACAATGGCTACACACGGATCCGTTTTCGTCTCCATTGACTTTCAATGGTGACGGATGGGACTTGCGTGTGCATCCAGTTGTCACCGATTTCCCACAGATCCGTGTGTCTCTATATTTTACCAAACGCACAAAAACGCAACTTGTTGCAGCTTTGTGTCATCTGAAAAACACGCAGGGACATGGACCCGCACGGACCCGTGGCTACACGTCTGGAATTACCATGGAGCACGGATCCGTTATGCGGGACTGAGCATGCTCGGAAGCAAGGGATGTGCCGTATGGGAAAGTGATGACCCTGTATGGGAACAGTATGCAGACATAATGGAGACTATGCATGCTGTGCCCTATGTTATAGTGTGCTAATGGTAATACCATGGATTGGGGGCCTGTATATAACATGGGGGCCCCTGGTTAGGGACTGCACGAGTGGCTCTGTTTTCACACTAGCGCTTTGGTACGGTGCGTTGTGATGTGTAGCAATCCTGGTCGCATCTCTATACTTAACATAGGGACGCATGGACCTGCGTTTGCATCAGGATCAGGATGCATCAGGATTTGTCATGTGCTCCCAAAACGCAGCTTGTTGCGAATTTTGGGTGTTAAAAAATCTGCAGACCTCCTGGTACGTGGCAGCGCATCCAAAAAACATATGATTGTCAATGTAGACGCCCCCGAATCAGGATGCCTGCGTCCAATCTGCATGCGAATTTCATGCTCGCAGGCTCGGAGCCTAATTTTTATTTTCTTTCACTTTCACCAGTGCTTGTAACATGCCTTTATTTTTATGAATTATAATCTCATACAGCGCCAGTACGTCACAGCACTTACTAATTCAGAAAGGACATGTACAAAAAAATGCTACATACTAGAAAGTAATACATAAGACTACAACCGAGTAGCAGGGGCCTGTTCACAAGAGCTGACAATCTGAGGAGATAGCAATGCTAATAAACAGTCTGTACTGCTTCACTAGATCCATATACAGGGGTATAATGAGGCTGTCACTCTACAGGCAAACACCTGGAGCGAGGACTGTGGAAAACAGATTTTTATTTTGAAAAAGAGCCGGTTCGCAAGCCTAAAGAGCCGGCTCTTTATGGTGAGCGGAGCCGAAAGAGCCGGATCACCAAAAAGAGCCGGACTGCCCATCACTACAAGAAAACATTGAGGAGACATTGGAAGCACGAAAGGAGGGATTATCTCCCAAACCAGCGAAGGCGGAGTAATACCCTCATTGTATAGTCAGTTACAATGAGTGTGTGGATCTCTCCGCGGAGGTCTGTGTAAACATACACGATATGTAGTCCCGTCTTAAAGCAGAAATGACTCTACAGGGCAACTAACAGGAAGTGTGTGTGTTGTGGCCTGCACATGGTCAGTCAGGCCTTGTTAGATTTGCTCTGCTTGTTAGATCTGATTCCTGATCGTCTGTGCGACACAGAGAGAGTTCAAACCTAGATGTTAGAAACAGGACTTGTCTGCAGAAAATACACAGAACAGCACTGATCTCTAAACCTCATAGCATGGCCCCTAATAACAGAGACACATACATTCTGTGACATTCTGCTGATTAAATCAGCCATCGAGTGTGGGGAAAGATGCGGGCTCAGCTTGCGAGCCCGCATCAAAGTTAGATACACGATTTTTCATGCATCTGTATTTCAAAAGTCGCGAAGGGGTTAAAAAGAGGCGCAAAAGTGTAGTAGTTGCTCATAGCAACTAGCTTTAAAAATTGGACGCCACCTTGGTTGCTATGGCAGCTCCTCCACAAGAATTATGTTAAATGTCACAGGGTTTATGGCGGACACCATTTTTCCCCTTTTCAGCATCTCCGCTTGCTGTTAGGTGATGAAAGCATTCTCTCCATCATAGGTCCAGCTATGTATACTGTGTGTATGCGGAGAGTTCGTTACATTGCTCGTACATTGCTCACCAGCTGCGGGCACAGGAGCTGAACCCACACCCATCTGCAGCGGGTATCAGCTGGAACATCCAGGTGTCGCAGCGACTGTGAGCGGAGCTGGTGTGTGGCTGTAGAAAAAGTTTTAAAAAGTACAGTTGCATTCAGACTGTTGTGAAAAACGGCCCTAAAATTATCTGCACAGTCCATACTTCAATCATGTGTTCCTGACACCTAAAGGGAATCCGTCCCCAGGTATTTGCTACCTCATCTGACAGCAGCACGATGTAGGGGAAGATACACTGATTCCAGTGATGTGTCACTTAGTTTTCTGGATGCAGCAGTTGTGATACAGCCAGAGTTTTTAGATGTAGCAGAGCTGAGAAAGCTCTCTGTGTACATTGTTGTACATAGTCTATTGAGGAGGAGACGGACCAGGGCTCACTTAAACTGTGGTCCGAACAGTGATCATCGGTGATAAAACACTCATGGAATAGTAACGGCATCACACAGCATAAGGCCGGCGTCACACACAGCGTAAAACAATACGGTCCGTATATTACGGCCGTAATACGCTGAAAAGTCCCGAAAAAAGTGGTCCGTAGCTCCTCCGTAGGCAGGGTGTGTCAGCGTTTTTTGCGCATGGCATCCTCCGTATGTAATCCGTATGGCATCCGTACTGCGTGGTTTTCTCGCAGGCTAGCAAAACCAACATACCGCTATAGAAGTGATCCATGTGTCCCAAAAAGAAAAGAAAATATATATATATACTGTATATATATATATATATATATATATATATATATATATATATGTGTCAGTAGACACATATATTAGAGAGAAAAGCCGGTAATTCAGTACACCGCACTGAATTACCGGCTTTTCTCTCTAACAGCGCTGCGTATTTCTCGCAAGTCACACTGCTTGTCCGTGTGTAATCCGTATTTTTCACGCTTCCATAGACTTTCATTGGCGTATTTCTTGCGCAGTACGGTGACAAACGCAGCATGCTGCGATTTTGTACGGCCGTAGAAAGCCGTATAATACTGATCAGTAAAATACGGCAAATAGGAGCAGGGGCATAGAGAATAATTGTGCCGTATTTTTTGCGAGTTTTACGGACGTAGATTCTGCGCTCTTACGTCCGTAAAACTCGCATGTGTGATGGCGGCCTAATAAGTGACACATCGCTGAATCATCATGCTGTTCGCAGATTACATAGCAAAAACCTGCTGGCAGATTTATTTTAAAGCTGAGGTTATGTGTTGATATTGGCTGTGACACATCATGTAGCCAAAGATCGCGTTAATCCGCTGCTACTTTGCAGCATAATGCAAGTGACCCACAAAGTATTGCGACAATCAACTCGCAAAAATCCAATTGGCTCTGACTGGCGACTTTCTTGTTATGGTACGTTGCATTGTAATTCCAATAGCCTACAAAATAGCAGCAGCTTACATTGGTCGTTGGCCACAGCCAGAGTCACCATGTAGCACCACTAGTGATGAGCGAGTGTGCTTGTTACTTGAGTTTTCTGAGCATGCTCGGGTGTTCTCCGGGTATTTTGGGTGTGCTCGTAGATTATGTTTTTGTCACCGCAGCTACATGATTTGCGGCTGCTAGGCAGCCTGAATACATATGGGGATTCCCTTAGAAACAGGCAATCTTAACCAGCATCCAGGGCTTCCCGACACACTTTAGCAGGACTACCCTCCATCCCTCTTGCCCTTGTTCAATTTCCCTTTTTTCCTCTCTCTCCTTCACCCAGATCCCATACATTTTGTACCCCTTAGGCTGCGGTCACACTAGCAGTATTTGGCCAGTATTTTACCTCAGTATTTGTAAGCCAAAACCAGGAGTGGAACAATTAGAGGAAAAGTATAATAGAAACATATGCATCACTTCTGTATTTATCACCCACTCCTGGTTTTGGCTTACACATACTGAGGTAAAATACTGACCAAATACTGCTAGTGTGACCGCAGCCTAATAGAAAACGAATGTAGTTTGTTTTTCTTATTTTCTTTGATGTTATATTGCTTATTTCAACATTCTTAAATAAAGAATAGTATTTCACTAGAAAATAGTCAATTTTTCATTCATATTGCCATCCACATTGTCCTCCATATGACTTTTTTTTTACATCTGTATGACACCCTTTTTTTCAGAATAACATTTAAAAAAAATACAAAACCAAATCCAATTTCTAATCTTTATAACTACAATAGATCCATAAAAAAATACACAGATACCATACTTTTAACGCGTACCCATAGAGTTTAATTGTCAAGTCTGATCTGAAAAATGGTTGATAATACTGCCATGTTTTACATCGGTTTGCATGTAAACAGACTGAAAGTACACTCATCAGGATACTGTATATCTGTTTGGGATTTTTACATAGGAAACATGCATCAAATCTGAGTTTGCTGCAGATTTCACTTTTTTAAGGTGAAATACACACTAAATGCAGACAAAGAATCGACATGCTATAAATCTGCTCCAATCAGAAAATGTACACACAGAAAATAGCTGCAATTTTGTAGTTGAGATTTCCTGCAGATATTCAGAACGCAAATATTTCGGGTAAAATCCACGACAAATACGCAACATGTCAACTTAGCCTGATCTGCTTAAAAAAAACTTCAACATTTTGCCTAAAATGCTTGAAACACTCTTCCTATTCATTTCAATGTTAATCCTCTTTGATGTTCATATGTTGTTGTTTTTTTAGCTTTTTTTCTACACCTCAAGTTCTGAAAACTGCATGGTGGGCCAAAAAAAATGAAAGTGATAGTGCATGTCATTTCATTGAAGCAGATCCTCATGGAAACCTCTCCAAATTAGCCTCTGTAAAGTCAAAATGTTGCAAAATTTGCTTCAGGAAAGGAAAAAAAAAACTCCTCCATAAAGAAAAAAATAAGTGCTTACTAAAGCAGATTGTGCTTAAAAAACTTGAGTTTTTTTGAACACCTACACAAAAAAATGTGCGAACATAGCCTCACTGTTCAGATAGAAAATCTGGACGGCAAAGGAATCCATATCATAATCTACATCAGACTCCTCGCTGGTCATGAACTGCAAGATTTTAGATGGAAATTTCACAAAACTGCCAGCGTCAGCATTTGTCTAACAGGCAAAAGAAGGGTGGTTCAGGCTTTCCACAAGGCTTTTCATGAGAATGTGACAGACATATTGGAAAAGGCGCATAGGGGCCACCAAGCAGAAAACACAGTGGCAGCCTTGTAAAACAAGGGCACAGGCTTTGAGGACTATACACCAGAAATGTGTAATCAGTTTTAACTTATTCGCATTGGGGCAGGCTCAGGAGCTGTGCGCGCTCCATAAAGGGCAGATGGCAGCTGCGATACTGGTATCAAAGAAAACTAAAACTCCACATGCAACAAATAAAGGCCTTAAGCTAGGTTCACATTGCGTTAGTGCAGTCCGTTCAACGCATATGTTAAACAGACTGCGCTAACGCAAGTGCCAACTTTGCACAGCGCTAGCGCAGATGGAGCATCTGCTAGCTCTATCTGCGCTAGCAGTGACGGACCCGGAAACGCTGCAGCCCGCGTCTCGGGTCCGTCACTCAATGACGGCACATCGCTAGCGCACGCCTGTGCTGATACTGGGTCATGAGGTTATTCCTCTTCAGATACTCCAGTATAGCATCCCTTAGAATGCCCTCCAGGATTTTACCCACAGTAGAGGTTAAGCTTACTGGCCTATAATTTCCGAGTTCAGTTTTTGTCCCCTTTTTGAATATTGGCACCACATTTGCTATACGCCAGTCCTGTGGTACAGACCCTGTTATTATGTAGTCTTTAAAGATTAAAAATAATGGTCTATCAATGACTGTACTTAATTCCTGCAGTACTCGGGGGTGTATCCCATCTGGCCCCGGAGGTTTGTCAATTTTAATGATTTTTAGATGCCGCCGCACTTCCTGCTGGGTTAAGCAGGTGACATTTAATGGGGAATTTTTATCACTTGTCATTTTGTCTGCCATAGAATTTTCTTGTGTAAATACTGATGAAAAAAAGTCATTTAGCATCTTTCTGATATGTTTCACTCCTCCCTAAACTGAGCCCATAGCTTGGCCTCTGTTGCACAGAGTAACATTTTGCACCTACATTTGCAGCATAAATTGACATGTTGTGGATCTAAAACCTGCAGCTGTTGTCACTTTACATCATGGATATGTTTTGCAGCATGTGCATGAGATTTCTTAGCATTTCATACACTATTTTACACTATCGTAAAATGCAAAAGATTTTCCACACGCTATTATGCAGCGGGAAATCTGCTTTGTTCTTGCACCACGGGACCTTAACCTGAGCATTTTAACCCAATAATTTTATTTTTCCAGTACCACACTCGCCTCTCACTCCACACATCATCCTATACACCTACTTGTACCTCTGCCAGCATTTCAGAACCTGGAGCCGGAAGTCTTCGCTGTCTCCCAATGGATTGTTTGCACCTGTGTCTTCAATTTATGTTCCTATTGTTCTAACCTGGTGGAGGTCAAGGTACTAACCAGAAGCATAGTAAGTGGGCAGTCAGACGGCCATATAACACGGACGACGATCGCATTGCAGTGCTCGGACTGGCGGCTCTCCCAACCCCAGCATGACATCTGCATAGAAATACATTCGTTCACTCTCGGGTCAGGAGAGCCGCCAGCCAGTCCGAGCATTTCGATGCAGTCGTCATCTCTGTTATATGGCCATCTGACTGTGCCCAATTCATCAAGGTGTATTTGCTATTAAACACCTTGAAATGTCACCAAATTTAGCATCTTTTGGTGATTTTATACCACTCCTGGCCAGCTCAGGAAACTTTTAGAAAAGTGTGTGATGAAGCTTACCCGAGTAATTCACGATAATGTACACCAAGACCGTGGCATAAATTACACTAGAGATGTATTCCAGTCACTGGACTAACATTTCTGGCGGTGATGCATAGGAGTTGAAGAATGTGCCAAATTAATTGAGACGCACCTTACTGCATGTCAGTTAATCAGATCTGGGGTACAAAAAGCCAGTCCTGATAAACTTGGCCCACAGGGTTTTTTTTTTTTTAAACATCACTCATCAAGGCCATGACCAAGGTCCAAAGATTGCTGTGTGCCGTGGCTATATCGCAGCATAATAAAAGTGAATGGGGGTCACAAGCGACGCAAGATAACTGTTGTGACTTTCTTGTGCAATATGTCCCAATTATGCTGTGATGTAGCAGCATACAGTAATCTTCGGTCACGACACCCGTGTCTCAGCCAAACTCACTATGATTAAGAGATTTAATACGCGCACGAAGGCCTGGGGGGCAGTGACTCCCTGTGTTATGCTGCTGCTCTGCCCCCACAAACCGCCACACTAGGACTAACACACTGAGAAAGATTTACTAATCCTGTGCAGGACCGGACTGGCCATTTGGCAATTATGGCAAATGCCAGAAGGGCCGGTCTGGTTGTGGGCTGCCTTGTGTGCTACATTGTTAACAAAATCTGTGTTATCAGGACACCCATACTGTTAACAGTTGTGACGGAGCACAAAGTCGCTGACTCCGTCACTTACCCCAGTAGGCCACGGGTATCATCAGACATATTGGTCTTGTAGTAAATCTTGTTTTCCCTCTATCCAGGGTAATATTAGTAATATATCCCATCTGGTGTTTGGAGATGGAGATAACATGGGCCTGTGTGATTTCAAATGCCAGGGCTGAATTTCATCCCCAGTCCTTACCTGATCCTGTGTAATAGTTAGGCTAAGCTTGGACAAGCGCTAAATTGCGCAAATTACAGAGCTGACCACCTTCGGGTGAAGGATCAGTTTTGTTTGCATGCACTGCTATGGTCCGCAAACCTGAGGTCCTTGTTAAAAATCGCCTAACACACAGTTACACTTGGTGTGTCTACAGTCAGTGTGCGGTATATTGAACACACTGACTGCATTTGTTTTTCAGGGAATCTGACAGAAACTCTAAAATAGTCCTCAGCAGAGAACACTGTATTAGTGTGAACCTAGCCTTAAAATCCACTACTATCACAGGCTCAAATGTGAGGGCGAGAATTATATACATGGCGGCTGCTCCATACAGCGCTGTATTACAAAGTTCTGTAATAAATAATAAAAGTATTTAATGCAAAGGCTATGCATGCCTCCATATGAAAAGAGGCAGTACAGGAGGCCCCAGCCGTAGTCCGTGCTCCCTGGCTTTACGCAACCTGTGGTTCTTGTAGAGATCCAACTATGCTGAGTGTAGTAGTTCAGAACCGCAGGTTGCAGATCTCTGGCCTAAGGGTATGTGTCCACGTTCAGAATTGCATCAGGATTTGCTCAGGATTTTTCATCAGTATTTGGTCAGTATTTTTACCTCAGTATTTGGTCAGTATTTTACCTCAGTATGTGTAAGCCAAAACCAGGAGTGGGTGATAAATGCAGAAGTGGTGCATATGTTTCTATTATACTTTTCCTCTATTTGTTCCACTCCTGGTTTTGGCTTACAAATACTGATGTAAAATCCTGACCAAATCCTGAACGTGGACACATACCCTAATGCTTCAATAGCTATACACATAATATAAAATGAATACTCTGCAAACTAATGATCCAGTGTGTTATCTATAAATCTATATATTGTACAATAGCCGTCATGTATCCTAGTGGGCCATCTCATAAGTGATATTCATATGATCCATGCGGTTCTGCAGCACTGAGGCTCGGTGATGACAATCACTAATATAGATGATAGTGATACATGGGAGTGTTCTGGGGTTTTTTCACTTGTGCTTCTTAGTGAGTGGCATCGCCCTTTTAAATTTCCTTCTGTAGTATTGCACATGATAAGGGGCAGAAATAAACAGTCTGAATATAATGGACAACTCAACCAGCCAATCACAAAAGATTCAGTGGCGTCATGTGTACTTAATCTTTGCTATGCCACATAGGCCTTTATTGTCAGCTGTGCAGTAGCCTGAGGACATCCTCAATTACAGTTATTCAGAATTGGTTTCTAAAAGGAGTTGTCAGGTTAGGACAGCTCATCCTTATACTGGAATTCTGAACTGAAGGGGCAGTGGAGGTTATAGGGGTTCGTTTTTTCAGGTCCCTTATGTATTAGCTAGTAGCTACAAACAGCATCTCTAGTCCTGGAGGACTCAGCCCATCCAGATAATATTTCAATAGCCTGTGAATAACAAAAGGGGCTATGTAATTCATCACTTACCTGGTGGTGGCGATGCAGGGGAATAGATCACTTGCTGCCAGTAGCTCATGGGTGTCCAATAGTGACGGGTGAACGTGCTCGGATAACATGTTATCGAAACATGCTCTGGTGTTATCCGAGTATCTTGGGCGTGCTCGGGTAATATGTTCGAGTCCACGCGACTGCATGCTTTGCAGCTGTTAGACAGCCGCAACACATGCGGAGATTGCCTGTTTGTTACACAGCCGCAACACATGCGGAGATTACCTGTTTTTTTAGACAGCCGCAACACAAGCGGGGATTGACTGTCTGTTAGACAGCCACAACACATGCAGAGATTGCCTGTTTGTTAGACAGCCACAACACATGCGGAGATTGCCTGTTTGTTAGACATCCGCAAAACATGCAGAGATTGCCTGTTTGTTAGACAGCCGCAACACATGCGGAGATTGCCTGTTTGTTAGACAGCCGCAACACATGCGGAGATTGCCTGTTTGTTAGACAGCCGCAACACATGCGGAGATTGCCTGTTTGTTAGACAGCCGCAACACATGCGGAGATTGCCTTTTGGTTAGACAGCCGCAACACAAGCGGTGTTTGCCTGTTTGTTAGACAGCCACAACACATGCGGAGAGTGCCTATTTATTAGACAGCCACCACACAAGCGGGGATTGCCTGTTAGATAGCCGCAACACAAGCGGGGATTGCCTGTTTATTAGAAAGCCACCACACAAGCAGGGATTGCCTATTAGGCAGCCGCAACACAAGCGGGGATTGCCTGTTTGCTAGACAGCCGCAACACATGCAAGGATTGCCTGTTTGTTAGACAGCCGCAACACAAGCGGGGATTGCCTTTTGGTTAGACAGCCGCAACACAAGCGGGGTTTGCCTGTTTGTTAGACAGCCACAACACATGCGGAGAGTGCCTATTTATTAGACAGCCACCACACAAGCGGGGATTGCCTGTTAGACAGCCACAACACAAGCGGGGATTGCCTGTTTATTAGACAACCACCACACAAGCAGGGATTGCCTATTAGACAGCCGCAAGACAAGCGGGGATTGCCTGTTTGCTAGACAGCTGCAACACATGCAAGGATTGCCTGTTTGTTAGACAGCCGCAACACATGCAAGGATTGCCTGTTTGTTAGACAGCCGCAACACAAGCGGAGAGTGCCTGTTTATTAGACAGCCGCCACACAAGTGGGGATTGCCTGTTAGACAGCCGCAACACAAGCGGGGTTTGCCTGCTTGTTAGACAGCCGCAACACATGCAAGGATTGCCTGTTTGTTAGACAGCCGCAACACATGCAAGGATTGCCTGTTTGTTAGACAGTCGCAACACAAGCAGGGATTGTCTGTTAGACAGCCGCAACACAAGCGGAGATTGCCTGTTTATTAGACAGCCGCCACACAAGCGGGGATTGCCTGTTAGACAGCCGCAACACAAGCGGGGTTTGCCTGCTTGTTAGACAGCCGCAACACACGCAAGGATTGCCTGTTTGTTAGACAGCCGCAACACATGCAAGGATTGCCTGTTTGTTAGACAGCCGCAACACATGCAAGGATTGCCTGTTTGTTAGACAGTCGCAACACAAGCAGGGATTGTCTGTTTGTTAGACAGCTGCAACACAAGCGGAGATTGCCTGTTTATTAGACAGCCACCACACAAGCGGAGATTGCCTGTTTGTTAGACAGCCGCAACACACTAGGTGATTACCTAACAAACCCAAAATGTGCAGCCGCATGGACTCGAACATATTATCCAAACGTGCCCAAGATACTCGGAAAACACCCGTGCATGCTCGGATAACACGCTATCTGAGCATGTTCGCTCATCACTACTACCCAATGATCGCCACACTGATAGATTGACAAAGAATGCCCCCTGCCTCAGTCAAAGATCATCGATCCCGTGTCCACTATAAATCTAAGAGGTGAAATGTTCGTGATCAGAGTTAGCTTCAATTCCAGTAATTATAGTAGGAGCCTGGTTGTATATTACTGCCATGTTCCTCCTGTGATCTCCATGGTACAGTAGCCATTAGCTATGACATCCCAGTGAGTCACTTGCCTGTTACAGGCATGTAGCACTCTGGCTGTTAGGCCGTGTTCACACGTTCAGTATTTGGTCAGTATGTTACCTCAGTATGTGTAAGCGTACACCAGGAGCGGAACAATCAGAGGAAAAGTATAATAGAAACATGTCACCACTTCTGTATTTATCACCCACTCCTGGTTTTGGCTTACAAATACTGAGGTAAAATACTGACCAAATACTGAATGTGGCCTTAAGGTAAGTAGTATACCTTAAGATTTTTGTTACCTGTCATTGAAATAAAATCAAAAGAAAGAGTTCTTGAAAACTTAATTAGGCAGAACACAGTGTATCATTTACAGAATGTTCATTCAAAGAGAGTCAAGTTCAAACGTGTCCAGATTTTGCTTTGTTTTCCTGGAAGATCCTGAGTATTCTTTTTTTTTTTCAAATCAACCATACAGTCCATATGTAAAGCTAATTTTTATGGCCGTTACAAAAAGAGGCGTGGCTGATTCTGTGGGGGCGTGTCTTTAGGTTCCTCTGTATAATTACCCTGTGACCAAGCGCCCTTGTTACAGACCATAAAAACATTGCGGATTAATATATATATATATATATATATATATATATATATATATATATATATATATATATATATATATATATATATATATACACACTAACTACAAGATGCAGTAAATCCCTGACATCTAAAAAGAAGCCAACCATAAATAAAGATAAAATGAAATATTTATTACAGAAAAAAATAATAATATATACAACTAATACACAAACACCTAAAAAAGCTACAAGACATCATCCTGGTAATACCCCATGGGAAGGCGGCGAGGAACACATACCGAAGATACCATACAAAAAATAATAATAACAGATCACCTATATTACATATACAAGTATAGGTGCAAAAAGCATCCTTTCTGGAACCATAAATAAAGGCAGTCCTACTGACACTCTCATCTCCCCATATCTCTATAAGCCTATTCTGAAACCCGTGCATGTATAAGGCAAATAGGGAGAGAGGGTCTAAATAATTACCAGTGTAGGTCTCTATGAAGTGCGTCCTCCCACGTCACATTCCCAGCGCCCCGACGCGCGTTTCGCCCTGGCTTCTTCTGGGGGCCAGAAAGGATGCTTTTTGCACCTATACTTGTATATGTAATATTAGGTGTTTGTGTATTAGTTGTATATATTATTATTTTTTTCTGTAATAAATATTTCATTTTATCTTTATTTATGGTTGGCTTCTTTTTAGATGTCAGGGATTTACTGCATCTTGTGGTTAGTACATATGTTTTGTAGAAGTACCATTTGTTACTCGGTTGGACTCTTTTTGGTATATATATATATATAGTAGCTTGGCTAAAGGTCGTATAGTCGACGGGAGATGTGTGTCACATAGGTGGATTGTCGCTGTAACATAACTCTGCCTATCTATGTGTGTTTCAGGACCTGTGGTGATGTCATAACAAGTCTAATCATGTGAAGGCTTATGTTTAACACAGAAGATATATGTGTGGAGGTGAAACCCTCCAGAGTGTGTTAAGGCTCCAGGACTGAGCCTGAACACTTGTTTTTCTTTTCCTGAGCTAGAGGCTATTTGCTTTCTATTATTTTGCCATGTGGTTTATTGCTCCATAAACCACATGGCAAAATAACAGAAAGCAAATAGCCTTTAGCTCAGGAAAAGAAAAACAAGTGTCCAGTCCTTCAGGCTCAGTCCTGGAGCCTTAGGCTATGTGCACACGTTGCGGTTTTTACCGCGGAACCGCGGCGATTTTACCGCTGTGTGCATGCTGCGGGAAAAACCGCACAGAAACGCAGCGGTTTATAACCTGCAGCATGTCACTTCTTTGTGCAGAATCGCAGCGATTCTGCACCCATAGAAATGCATTGATCCGCTTACTTCCCGCATGGGGCTGTGCCCACCATGCGGGAAGTAAGCGGATAATGTGCGGGTTATACCTGGGGTGGAGGAGAGGAGACTCTCCTCCAGGCCCCGGGAACCATATTTGTGGTTAAAAAAAGAATTAAAATAAAAAATAATGTTATACTCACCTCTCAGTGCTGCACACGGCCGTCCGGTCTGGGTTGCTGTGCGAGCAGGGCCTGCGGTGACGTCACGGTCACATGACCGTGACGTCACGAAGGTCCTTCTCGCACAGCATCTTTGGAACCGGACCGCCGCCTGCAGCGCCGAGGAGATCGGGACGTCAGAGGGTGAGTATATCATTATTTTTTTATTTTTAACATTACTATTGATGCTGCATATTGCTGCATATGCAGCATCAATAGTAGGAGTAAAATCCCGCAGCGGAACCCGCAGGACAAACCGCGATAAATCTGCAGGGATAACCGCAGCGGGTTTGCCCTGCAGATTTTTCAAATCCACTGCGGGAAAACCCACAGGGACCCGACGCAACGTGTGAACATGGCCTTAACACACTCTGGAAGGTTTCACCTCCACACATATATCTTCTGTGTTAAACATTAGCCTTTCTTTTATAGGACTAACCACACCCAGGAACCCATCACATGATTAGACATGTGGTTATGACATCACCACAGGTCCTGAAACACACATAGATAGGCAGAGTTATATTACAGCGACAAGCCACCTATGTGACACATATCTCCCGTTGACTATACAACCTTTAGCCACGCTACAATATATATATATATATATATATATATATACTAGCTGAAGAGCCCGGCGTTGCCTGGGCATCTATATATATAATTGCCTAAGGGTTTTTCCGTCTGTCTGTCTGTCTGTCCTGGAAATCCCACGTCTCTGATTGGTCGAGGCCGCCAGGCCTTGACCAATCAGAGACCGGCACAGCATCGACGTAGAAATCCCGCGTTTCTGATTGGTCGAGGCCTCCAGGCCTCGACCAATCAGAGACGGGCACAGCGACGATGATGTCATAATGGACGTAGACATCCCGCGTCTGATTGGTCGAGTCCGCCAGGCCTCGACCAATCAGCAACGAGCACAGCGACGATGATGTCATAAAGGACATAGACATCTCACGTTTCTGATTCAGCGACGGGCACAGTATCGACGTAGATGTCATAATGGTTGCCATGGCGACGATGATGTCATAAAGGTTGCCTCGACCAATCAGCGACGGACACAGTCTGCCGCAAATTCTGGAATCATCATTGTCCATATACTACGGGGACATGCATGTTCTAGAATACCCGATGCGTTAGAATCGGGCCACAATCTAGTAGTAAATATCTGTGGTTAGTTATAGCACCTCACTTCTCTTATTTTCCCATCACGCCTCTCATTTTCCCCCTCACATCTCTCATTTTCTCCCTCACTCCTCTCATTCCCCTCTAACACTTGTCATTTCAACCTCACATCTGTCATTTTCTGATCACTCCACTATTTTTCCTCACTCCTCTCATTTTGCACTCACACCTTTTCATTTTCACCTCATTACCTCAGTATATACATGTTTGTCATCTCCCTTATATATAGTATACATCTGTATGTCATCTCCTGTATATAGTATATACCTGTATGTCATCTCCCTTGTATATAGTATATACCTGCTGTGTGTCATCTCCCCTATATATAGTATATACCTGAATGTCATCTCCTTCTATATATAGTATATACCTGTATGTCATCTCCTCCTGTATATAGTATATACCTGTGTGTCATCTCCCCTGTATATAGTATATATCTGTGTGTCATCTCCTCCTGTATATAGTATATACCTGCATGTCATCTTCTATATATAGCATATACCTGTATGTCATCTCCTCCTGTATATAGTATATACCTGTGTGTCATCTCCCCTGTATATAGTATATATCTGTGTGTCATCTCCTCCTGTATATAGTATATACCTGCATGTCATCTTCTATATATAGCATATACCTGTATGTCATCTCCTCCTCTATATAGTATATACCTGTATGTCATCTCCTCCTGTATAAATATGTACCTGTATGTCATCTCCTCCTCTATATAGTATATACCTGTGTGTCATCTCTCCTGTATATAGTATATATCTGTGTGTCATCTCCCCTGTATATAGTATATACCTGTGTGTCATCTCCTCCTGTATTAGACGTCGTTCACACGTTATTTGCTCAGTATTTTTACCTCAATATTTGTAAGCTAAATTGGCAGCCTGATAAATCCCCAGCCAATAGGAAGCCCTCCCCCTGGCAGTATATATTAGCTCACACATACACATAATAGACAGGTCATGTGACTGACAGCTGCCGTATTTCCTATATGGTACATTTGTTGTAGTTTGTCTGCTTATTAATCAGATTTTTATTTTTGAAGGATAATACCAGACTTGTGTGTGTTTTAGGGCGAGTTTCGTTTGTCAAGTTGTGTGTGTTGAGTTGCGTGTGTGTTGTGAATTCTGTGGCAGAGCTCCCTCCTGTGGTCACAAGTGGTACTTCGGCTGATTCTCTCTGTGAGCTTCCGTTGGTGGAGGAGAGTGGTACTGCGGCTTCTGAGTTTCCTTCCTCAGGTGATGTGGTGAAGTCGTTAGGTGCTGCTCTATTTAACTCCACCTAGTGCTTTGATCCTGGCCTCCAGTCAATGTTCTAGTATTGGACCTGTTTCCTCCTGGATTGTTCCTGTGGCCTGCTGCTCTGCATAGCTAAGTTCCGCTTTGCTATTTTGTTTGCTGTTTTTTCTGTCCAGCTTGTCTATTTGTTTTTTCTTGCTTGCTGGAAGCTCTGGGATGCAGAGGGTGTACCTCCGTGCCGTTAGTTCGGTACGGAGGGTCTTTTTGCCCCCTTTGCGTGGTTTTTGTAGGGTTTTGTGTTGACCGCATAGTTACCTTTCCTATCCTCGCTCTGTTCAGAAAGTCGGGCCTCACTTTGCTAAATCTATTTCATCTCTACGTTTGTCTTTTCATCTTACTCACAGTCATTATATGTGGGGGCTGCCTTTTCCTTTGGGGTATTTCTCTGAGGCAAGGTAGGCTTATTTTCTATCTTCAGGCTAGCTGGTTTCTCAGGCTGTGCCGAGTTGCATAGGGAGCGTTAGGCGCAATCCACGGCTGCCTCTAGTGTGGTTGGAGAGGATTAGGGATTGCGGTTAGCAGAGTTCCCACGTCTAAGAGCTCGTTCTATGTTTTTGGGTTATTGTCAGGTCACTGAGGGATGTTATTCTGGATTATCTCAATGAGAATAACTGTTTAACTCCATATCAGCATGGGTTTATGAGAAATCGCTCCTGTGAAACCAATCTAATCAGTTTTTATGAAGAGGTAAGCTATAGGCTGGACCACGGTGAGTCATTGGACGTGGTATATCTCGATTTTTCCAAAGCGTTTGATACCGTGCCGCACAAGAGGTTGGTACACAAAATGAGAATGCTTGGTCTGGGGGAAAATGTGTGTAAATGGGTTAGTAACTGGCTTAGTGATAGAAAGCAGAGGGTGGTTATAAATGGTATAGTCTCTAACTGGGTCGCTGTGACCAGTGGGGTACCGCAGGGGTCAGTATTGGGACCTGTTCTCTTCAACATATTCATTAATGATCTGGTAGAAGGTTTACACAGTAAAATATCGATATTTGCAGATGATACAAAACTATGTAAAGCAGTTAATACAAGAGAAGATAGTATTCTGCTACAGATGGATCTGGATAAGTTGGAAACTTGGGCTGAAAGGTGGCAGATGAGGTTTAACAATGATAAATGTAAGGTTATACACATGGGAAGAAGGAATCAATATCATCATTACACACTGAATGGGAAACCACTGGGTAAATCTGACAGGGAGAAGGACTTGGGGATCCTAGTTAATGATAAACTTACCTGGGGCAGCCAGTGCCAGGCAGCAGCTGCCAAGGCAAACAGGATCATGGGGTGCATTAAAAGAGGTCTGGATACACATGATGAGAGCATTATACTGCCTCTGTACAAATCCCTAGTTAGACCGCACATGGAGTACTGTGTCCAGTTTTGGGCACCGGTGCTCAGGAAGGATATAATGGAACTAGAGAGAGTACAAAGGAGGGCAACAAAATTAATAAAGGGGATGGGAGAACTACAATACCTAGATAGATTAGCGAAATTAGGATTATTTAGTCTAGAAAAAAGACGACTGAGGGGCGATCTAATAACCATGTATAAGTATATAAGGGGACAATACAAATATCTCGCTGAGGATCTGTTTATACCAAGGAAGGTGACGGGCACAAGGGGGCATTCTTTGCGTCTGGAGGAGAGAAGGTTTTTCCACCAACATAGAAGAGGATTCTTTACTGTTAGGGCAGTGAGAATCTGGAATTGCTTGCCTGAGGAGGTGGTGATGGCGAACTCAGTCGAGGGGTTCAAGAGAGGCCTGGATGTCTTCCTGGAGCAGAACAATATTGTATCATACATTTATTAGGTTCTGTAGAAGGACGTAGATCTGGGGATTTATTATGATGGAATATAGGCTGAACTGGATGGACAAATGTCTTTTTTCGGCCTTACTAACTGTTACTATGTTACTGTATGTGCTCTGACCTCTATGTCCATTGTGGTACTGAATTACCTTATCATAACACATGGCGACATGCATGTAGCGACTTTTGTGAGATGAGTTTTGTGTGGCAACATGCGTGTAGGAACTTTTTGTGTGTCGAGTTGCATGTGACAGGTTAGTGTAGCAAGTTGTGTGCAGCAAGTTTTGCGCATGGCGAGTTTTGCGCGTGGGGAGTTTTATGTGTGGTGCCTTTTGAGTATGTGCAAGTTTTGTGTGAGGCAACTTTTGCATGTGTTGCAACTTTTGTGCATGTGGCAATTTTTCCGCGTGTGCAAGTTTTGCGTGTGGCGAGTTTTCCATGAGGTGAGTTTTGCACTTGTGGCGAGTTTTGCAAGAGCCTAGTTTTTGCATGTGGCGAGTTCTGCGTGTGGCGAGTTTTGAGTGGCGACTTTTGTGTTTCAACTTTTATGTGGCGAGGTTGGTGTATTTGTGGTGAAATGTGTGCTGAGGGTAATATCTGTTCAAGCACATGGTAGTGTGTGGCGCATTTTGTGTGTGTTCATATCCCCGTGTGTGGTGAGTATCCCATGTCGGGGCCCCACCTTAGCAACTGTACGGTATATACTCTTTGGCACCATCGCTCTCATTCTTTAAGTCCCCCTTGTTCACATCTGGCAGCTGTCAATTTGCCTCCTACACTTTTCCTTTCATTTTTTCCCATTATGTAGATAGGGGCAAAATTGTTTGGTGAATTGGAACGCGCGGGGTTAAAATTTCACCTTACAACATAGCCTATGACGCTCTCGGGGTCCAGACGTGTGACTGTGCAAAATTTTGTGTCTGTAGCTTCGACGCCTCCAACACTTTTCCTTTCACTTTTTTCCCCATTATGTAGATAGGGGCAAAATTGTTTGGTGAATTGGAACGCGCGGGGTTAAAATTTCGCCTTACAACATAGCCTATGACGCTCTCGGGGTCCAGACGTGTGACTGTGAAAAATTTTGTGGCTGTAGTTGCGACGGTGCAGATGCCAATCCCGGACATACACACATATTCAGCTTTATATATTATATATATACAGTTAGGGCCAGAAATATTTGGACAGTGACACAAGTTTTGTTATTTTAGCTGTTTACAAAAACATGTTCAGAAATACAATTATATAATATGGGCTGAAAGTGCACACTCCCAGCTGCAATATGATAGTTTCCACATCCAAATCGGAGAAAGTGTTTAGGAATCATAGCTCTGTAATGCATAGCGTCCTCTTTTTCAAGGGACCAAAAGTAATTGGACAATGGACTCTAAGGGCTGCAATTAACTCTGAAGGCGTCTCCCTCGTTAACCTGTAATCAATGAAGTAGTTAAAAGGTCAGGGGTGGATTCCAGGTGTGTGGTTTTGCATTTGGAAGCTGTTGCTGTGAGCAGACAACATGCGGTCAAAGGAACTCTCAATTGAGGTGAAGCAGAACATCCTGAGGCTGAAAAAAAAGAAAAAATCCATCAGAGAGATAGCAGACATGCTTGGAGTAGCAAAATCAACAGTTGGGTACATTCTGAGAAAAAAGGAATTGACTGGTGAGCTTGGGAACTCAAAAAGGCCTGGGCGTCCACGGATGACAACAGTGGTGGATGATCGCCGCATACTTAATTTGGTGAAGAAGAACCCGTTCACAACATCAACTGAAGTCCAGAACACTCTCAGTGAAGTAGGTGTATCTGTCTCTAAGTCAACAGTAAAGAGAAGACTCCATGACAGTAAATACAAAGGGTTCACATCTAGATGCAAACCATTCATCAATACCAAAAATAGACAGGCCAGAGTTAAATTTGCAGAAAAACACCTCAAGAAGCCAGCTCAGTTCTGGAAAA
This sequence comes from Ranitomeya imitator, assembly GCF_032444005.1. Lineage (NCBI taxonomy): Eukaryota > Metazoa > Chordata > Amphibia > Anura > Dendrobatidae > Ranitomeya > Ranitomeya imitator. The sequence continues at coordinate 484,062,742 of NC_091283.1, forward strand.
GTATTCTATGGACAGATGAGACAAAGATCAACCTGTACCAGAATGATGGGAAGAAAAAAGTTTGGAGAAGAAAGGGAACGGCACATGATCCAAGGCACACCACATCCTCTGTAAAACATGGTGGAGGCAACGTGATGGCATGGGCATGCATGGCTTTCAATGGCACTGGGTCACTTGTGTTTATTGATGACATAAGAGCAGACAAGAGTAGCCGGATGAATTCTGAAGTGTACCGGGATATACTTTCAGCCCAGATTCAGCCAAATGCTGCAAAGTTGATTGGACGGCGCTTCATAGTACAGATGGACAATGACCCCAAGCATACAGCCAAAGCTACCCAGGAGTTCATGAGTGCCAAAAAGTGGAACATTCTGCAATGGCCAAGTCAATCTCCAGATCTAAACCCAATTGAGCATGCATTTCACTTGCTCAAATCCAGACTTAAGACGGAAAGACCCACAAACAAGCAAGACCTGAAGGCTGCGGCTGTAAAGGCCTGGCAAAGCATTAAGGAGGAAACCCAGCGTTTGGCGATGTCCATGGGTTCCAGACTTAACCCTGCTGTTCTGTTCGGTCTGGGGAGACCTATTTTGAACTTTGGTATTTTTTGGGGTGTTCAAGATGCGGTTCTGAAACTTGTGGTTGATTGACTTAAATGAGGATGGGTCGGTCGGCCACGGGTTTCAGAGCCGCATCTTGAATATTTTAAAGAATATTGAAGTTCAAAGTCAGTCATTTTTGACCAACAGAACAGCAGGGTTAAGGCAGTGATTGCCTCCAAAGGATTTGCAACAAAATATTGAAAATAAAAATATTTTGTTTGGGTTATGTTTATTTGTCCAATTACTTTTGACCTCCTAAAATGTGGAGTGTTTGTAAAGAAATGTGTACAATTCCTACATTTTCTATCAGATATTTTTGTTCAACCCTTCAAATTAAACGTTACAATCTGCACTTGAATTCTGTTGTAGAGGTTTCATTTCAAATCCAATGTGGTGGCATGCAGAGCCCAACTCGCGAAAATTGTGTCACTGTCCAAATATTTCTGGCCCTAACTGTATATATATATATATAAATACTCAGGAGAAAAGTGGGAATAGAACAATTTAAAAAAATGCCACTTTTGACCTGGTGCCAATGTCCTCTTTGGGTTACGTTTTTACAATGGGTGTTTGATGCTGCGTATTTTCACTGCGCAAAGTAACATTGTCTTACAGTGGATGGGATTTATAGAAAGCTGATGCCCAATGTGGGTCTTTTTACTCAGTGTAAACTGACCTGCGGTGCGGGTTTGAAATCCACAACATACAATTTCTCTTGTGGGTATGCTAAGTTTATGTGTGGATTTCTCCATAGGATTGCATCAGATGTGGAAAATCCACAGGTAAAAAAAAACGCATATGGGTTTTTAGTGCATTTCCTTTGTAGAACTGTACTAAATACCCATGTAATTCGCACAACTGTTCAAATTTTCGGCAAAGCCAAATACCAGGAGGCATCAAAAACAAAGCAACGTTATTTAAAGAACGACATCCCAAAAACCGCAGTGTCAAAAACACGTTTACATAATAGGTTCAGAAAATCTGCATCATGAAAAACTCACCAATTACTCATAGGAACATAGCCTTACAGTAGCAGCTCTGCAGTACCACATGAATGACACGCTGTTTCCCCGCAGAAATTGGGGCATCTTATTCTTACAACTGGAAACTTTGTTTTATACTGGAATTCACCTTTTATGTTAGTCTGAGTCAAAACAGGATATAGGCTTTGATGACACTTCGAAAACCTCAGCACCAGGCTGTAAAGAGCATGAAGCGTCACGGTGGAGGATGAATTGTTCTGTTAGTCTTGTTACTTGTTGTATTTCATAGATTCCAAAAGTTATGGTGAAAACCCACCTCAGTGAGTCACGGACTGGGGACAGCTGTCTGAAAAAAGAAATCCAGTTTCAAAAACCTTATACAGCAACTCATAGACATGGGAGAAGTTGACACCTATCTGACAACAGGACAGGCCAATGTATTTTAAGGGCACATTTTCATCTTCTGCATGGTGGATGTGACATAAATGTCTTGCAAAATGTCCCTTAAGTGCCAGAATGGTGGGTATTTCTCCCACAAAGCCAAATGTTTGAGTGGATACTCTTTTTGATGATAGCGATCAGCAAGAAATTCAATGTGTCTGATCCTTCTTTTTGGAACTCATATTATATAGAGTAATTACAGAGTGATCTATTTCAAGTGTTTATTTCTGCTAATGTTGATGATTATGGCTTACAGCCAATGAAAACCCAAAAGGTCCCAGAGTCTGGAGGAAGAGTGGAGAGGCACACAATCCAAGCTGCTTGTGGTCTAGTGTGAGGTTTCCACAATCAGTGATGGTTTGGGGAGCCAGGTCATCTGCTGGTGTGGGTCCACTATGTTTTATCAATACCAAAGTCAGTGCAGCCGTCTACCAGGAAATTTTAGAGTACTTCATGCTTCCCTCTGCCAACAAGATTTTTGGATATGGAAATTTCATTCTCCAGCAGGACTTGTTACCTATCCACACTGCTAAAAGTCCCAATACCTGGTTTAAAAACAACAGTATCTCTGTGCTTGATTGGCCAGCAAACTCCCTGACCTTAACCCCACAGAGAATCTATAGGGTATTGTCAAGAGGAAGATGAGAGACACCAGACCCAACAATGCAGAAGAGCTGAAGGCTGCTATCAAAGCAACCTGGGCTTCCATAACACCTCAGCAATGCCACAGGCTGATCGCCTCCATGCCATGCCACATTGATGCAGTAATTGATGCAAAAAGAGCCACGACCAAGTATTGAGTGCATTTACTGAACACACATTTCAGTAGGCCAACATTTTGGATTTTAAAGTAATTTTTCAAGCCGCTGTTATAAAGTATTCTAATTTACTGAGATAATGACTTGTGGGTTTTCATTGGCTGTAAGCCATAATTATCAACATTAACAGAAATAAAGACTTGAAATAGATCATTCTGTTTCTAATGACTCTATAGAAGTTTCACTTTTTGTATTGAATAACTGAAATAAATTAATTTTTTGATGATATTCTAATTTTGTGAGAAGCACCTGTAGTTGGCCAAAAGTTGATGGGGTTCAATGAAGAGTCTAGTAAACCCTATACATAGTAGTTGGCCAAAAGTTAGTGAGGTATCTGAAATATACCTTAAGGGTTTGTCCAGTCAGAATATATTGAGGAGCTACCCTTGTGATTGGTCATCAATATCAGATCAGTAGGGCTTCACCCCTGGTAACCTCACTGATCAGCTGTTACAAGCTTTGGTGGCTGCTGGGTGAAAACACTGCGCAGCTCCTTTCAATGTGTAGGAGCTGTTCTGTAGTAACCGGTAGCGGCAACTACTGTACCTATTGAATGGAGCTTTGCAGTGCCGCTGCAAGAATAGCTTGTAACAGATGATCGTGGGAGTGCCCCACTTATCTGATATTGTTGATCTATTCAATTTTATTATTATTATTTATTTATATAGCACCATTGATTCCATGGTGCTGTACATGAGAATGGGTTACATACAAGTTACAGATATCACCTAGAGTAAACAAACAATGACAGACTGATACAGAGGGGCGAGGACCCTGCCCTTGCGGACTTACATTCTACAGGATTATGGGGAAGGAGACAGTAGGTTGAAGGCTGCAGGAGCTCCGGTGATGGTGAGGCGGTAGCTTCGGTAGTGATGAGGAGGCAGCAGGGTCAGTGCAGGCTGTAGGCTTTCCTGAAGAGATGGGTTTTCAGGTTCCGTCTGAAGGATCTGAATGTGGTTGATAGTCGGACGTGTTGGGGCAGAGAATTCTAGAGGATAGGGGATATTCGGGAGAAGTCTTGGAGGCGACTGGATGAGAAGCGTGGAGGAGAGGAGGTCTTGGGAGGACCGGAGATCACGTGAGGGAAGATATCGGGAGATTAGTTCAGAGATATATGGAGGAGACAGGTTATGGATGGCTTTGTAGGTCAGTATTAGTTATTTGAACTGGATATGCTGAGGGAATGGGAGCCAGTGGAGATATTTGCAGAGGTGGAAGAGGAGGAGTAGCGAGGAGAGAGATGAATTAGTCGGGCAGCAGAGTTAAGGACGGACTGGAGAGATGCAAGGGTGTTAGCAGGTAGGCCGCAGAAATGGATGTTGCAGTAGTCAAGGCGGGAGATTATGAGGGCATGCACAAGCATTTTAGTAGATTGACGGTTGAGGAAAGGACGGATTCTGGAGATATTTTTGAGCTGGAGGCGACAGGAGGTGGACAGAGCTTGGATGTGCGGTTTGAAGGGCAGGGCAGAGTCAAAGGTTACTCCGAGGCAGCGGACTTCTGGTACGGGGGAAAACATGATGTCATTGATTGCGATGAAATCAAGGTAGATCTATGGGATGGAGGGAAGATGATGAGTTCAGATTTGTCCACATTGAGTTTGAGGAAGCGAGAGAAGGAGGATAAGGCTGATAGACACTCTGGGATTCTGGACAGCAGAGCGGTGACGTCTGGGCCAGAGAGGTAGATCTGAGTGTCATCAGCATAGAGGTGGTACTGGAATCCATGGGACTTTATGAGTTGTCCAAGGCCAAGTGTATAGATTGAGAAGAGTAGGGGTCCTAGAATAGAGCCTTGGGGGACTCCAACAGAGAGAGGGTGGGATGAGGAGGTAGTGTGGGAGACGCTGAATGTGCGGTTGGAAAGGTACGAGGAGATCCAGGATAGGGTGAGGTCTTTGATGCCAAAGGAGGAGAGGATCTGTAGTAGGAGGCAGTGGTCAACTGTGTTGAAAGCAGAGGACAGGTCTAGAAGGAAGAGTACAGAGTATTGTCCGTTAGCTTTGGCTGTAAATAGGTCGTTAGTGATTTTTGTCAGGGCTGTCTCAGTTGAGTGATGGGGGCGGAAACCAGATTGTAGATTGTCAAAGAGCAAGTTAGATGAGAGGTGGGAGGAAAGTTCAGAGTGGACGTGCTGCTCCAGGAGTTTGGAAGCTAATGAGAGCAGCGATATTGGGCAATAGCTGGACATAGCAGTTGGATCGAGGGTTGGCTTTTTAAGGATAGGCGTGATTATGGCATGTTTGAAAGCAGAAGGGAAGGTGCCAGAAGTTAGTGATAGGTTGAAGAGGTGGGTTAGGGATGGGATAAGTGTGGTGGTGAGGTTGGGGAGGAAATGGGATGGGGTCGAGCGCACAGGTGGTGAGGTGCGATTTGGAGAGGAGACAATTAAGCCCCCCTTCAGTGATGTTGGATAGGGAGGTTATGGGGTTTGGGCATTGGTCTGGTATACAAAAGGGTTGTGGTGGTCTTTTCTTCCAACGCTGCTCTGCAACCCTGGACACTTGCTGGAGCTTTTTAGTGGCGTTATTGTGCCAAGGTTGTCTATTGTTACGTCGCACTCTGCCTTGGACGAGAGGGGCAACCGTGTCACCAATATATTCCGACTAGATAACCACTTTAATTTGTATATGAACTTTTAGTGGCAATGCTGTAATAGGGGCAGTCCTATAGGGACTGGACCAGAACTCCATTCACTACTGTGAGCCTATGGGAGCAATGACGCACCAGCATCATCCAGAAGGAAGTCAGACAGACATATTTGAAATATTCATTATACAGTCATGAAAGTGTTGGCACCCTTGAGATTTTTCCAAAAAATGAAAGTATTTCTCCCGGAAAATTATTGCAATTACGCATGTTTTGTTATACAAATGTTTATAATAATTTTCTTGGAGAAATACTTAATTTTCTGGAACAATTTCAAGGGTGGTAACACTTTTGGCCATGACTGTATAGTCAGATGAATGATCTCCCAGAAATATTGTTCTTCCTTTGCCTGATATCATTAAAAGTGTATACCCATTTTGTAATTGCCCATATGAACTAAGATGGATGTAAGGGCGTCAGGGTAATGAGCTATTCACATAGAGGACCGTTTATGCAATAGTTGTCCATCTAACTACTGTACTTCTGTCAAAGGGCTTCTTTTCACTTGTGAGAAATACGTCCGAGTCTCGCAGGTTAAAACCAAGCTCTGGCGCCGGCACTCCAGAGCAGAGCATGCGGCTGCATAGCAATACATGGAGCTGCACGCTCCTCTCCCAAGTGCCGGCGCCAGAGCTTGGTTTTAACCTGCGAGACTCGGACATATTTCTCGCAAGTGAAAAGAAGCCATAAGGCTAGGTTCACATTTATATTGTGCATCAATTAAGACATATGCATCAGTATAGCAAAAACCTGTACTTTGCTGTGTGAAAGTCAGGAGATTAACTATAATGGGTGCAGGCGTTGCCATCGAACCTGGCCCTGGAGCCTAGGTGACCCAAAAGGTCCCTTTGGCCCATATGAAAAGACCATTATTATTAAAGAATTGCAATAGTTGGGGTGCCCCATTGGAGCCCTCGCAAATACTGCGTCATGTTTTACCAGGTTTTTGTTTAATTTGATGGAAAAAATAAGATGGACTTCAATGGACTCCAATCCTGGTGGATGCACAAGTTAAAAATAAATAAATAAATAAAAAAAAAATAAAAAAAAAATATATACAGTTTTTTCTTTTATATAAAACTATAAAACACTTACAGATGTGAATAAAGCCTCATGTGTAAACTGGTCTATAGGCAGCATATAGTTTAAGGCTGTGTTCACACGTTCCGGTTTTTTCGCGGTTTTTCCCTATAAAAACGCAAAAAAAACCGCATACAAGAAGCATCCCATCATTTAGAATGAATTCCGCATGTTTTGTGCACATGATGCGTTTTTTTCCGCATAAAAAACGCATCAGGCACAAAATCCGGACATGCTCATTCTTTTTGCGGTTTTTATGCGGATTTCCCACTACAAAATGCATTGGGAAGTGTCCGGAAAAAACCGCGGAAAAAACGCGTCAAAAACGCGTCAAAACCGCGGCAAAAAACGCATACGGATTTCTTCCGGATTTCATGCAGAAAATGTCCGGTTTTTCACAGGAATTTTCTGCATGAATTCCTGAATGTGTGCAAATTTTTTTTTTTTTGTATAGTAAGGCTATTACTATACAAAAAAAATTTTTTTTTATATATATATATATATATATATATATATATATATATATATACACACACACATATACACACACACATACACACACAGTCATGGCCAAAAGTATTGACATCCCTGCAAATTCTGTCAGATAATACTCAGTTTCTTCCTAAAAATGATTGCAAACACATTCTTTGGTATTATTATCTTCATTTAATTTGTCTTAAATGAAAAAACACAAAAGAGAATGAAGCAAAAAGCAAAACATTGATCATTTCACACAAAACTCCAAAAATGGGCCAGACAAAAGTATTGGCATCCTCAGCCTAATACTTGGTTGCACAACCTTTAGCCAAAATAACTGCGACCAACCGCTTCCGGTAACCATCAATGAGTTTCTTACAATGCTCTGCTGGAATTTTAGACCATTCTTCTTTGGCAAACTGCTCCAGGTCCCTGATATTTGAAGGGTGCCTTCTCCAAACTGCCTATTTTTAGATCTCTCCACAGGTTTTCTATGGGATTCAGGTCTGGACTCATTGCTGGCCACCTTAGAAGTCTCCAATGCTTTCTCTCAAACCATTTTCTAGTGCTTTTTGAAGTGTGTTTTGGGTCATTGTCCTGCTGGAAGACCCATGACCTCTGAGGGAGACCCAGCTTTCTCATACTGGGCCCTACATTATGCTGCAAAATTTGTTGGTAGTCTTCAGACTTCATAATGCCATGCACACGGTCAAGCAGTCCAGTGCCAGAGGCAGCAAAGCAACCCCAAAACATCAGGGAACCTCTGCCATGTTTGACTGTAGGGACCGTGTTCTTTTCTTTGAATGCCTCTTTTTTTCTCATGTAAACTCTATGTTGATGCCTTTGCCCAAAAAGCTCTACTTTTGTCTCATCTGACCAGAGAACATTCTTCTAAAACGTTTTAGGCTTTTTCAGGCAAGTTTTGGCAAACTCCAGCCTGGCTTTTTTATGTCTCAGCGTAAGAAGTGGGGTCTTCTTGGGTCTCCTATCATACAGTCCCTTTTCATTCAGACGCTGACCGATATTAGGGGTTGACACTGTTGCACCCTCGGACTGCAGGGCAGCTTGAACTTGTTTGGATGTTAGTTGAGGTTCTTTATCCAACATCCGCACAATCTTGCGTTGAAATCTCTTGTCAATTTTTCTTTTCCGTCCACATCTAGGGAGGTTAGTCACAGTGCCATGGGCTTTAAACTGCTTGATGACACTGCGCACGGTAGACACAGGAACATTCAGGTCTTTGGAGACGAACTTGTAGCCTTTAGATTGCTCATGCTTCCTCACAATTTTGTTTCTCAAGTCCTCAGACAGTTCTTTGGTCTTCTTTCTTTTCTCTATGCTCAATGTGGTACACACAAGGACAGAGGTTGAGTCAACTTTAATCCATGTCAACTGGCTGCAAGTGAGATTTAGTTATTGCTAACACCTGATAGGTGCCACAGGTAAGTTACAGGTGCTGTTAATTACACTAATTAGAGAAGCATCACATGATTTTTCGAACAGTGCTAATACTTTTGTCCACCCCCTTTTTTATGTTTGGTGTGGAATTATATCCAATTTGGCTTTAGGACAATTCTTTTTGTGTATTTTCATTTAAGACAAATTAAATGAAGATAATAATACCAAAGAATTTGTGTTTGCAATCATTTTTAGGAAGAAACTGAGTATTATCTGACAGAATTGCAGGGGTGTCAATACTTTTGGCCATGACTGTATCACCACCAGTGACAGTTGTGTTCCCCATAGTGACCACAAATATAAACATTGCATTCACAATTGAATGTAAATGGGGCACAAAGTCCTGCAAAGTTCAGTTGTAAGCAAACCAGGAGGCCTGCAAACCAGGTGGGACCTTGAGGGACAAGATCACATTATTGGGAGGGATGAAGAGGCTGGCTTTTTCCAGTGTAACACAGAAGTCCCTTTAATTCTTATCTTGTGCTGGTGAAATGTGCCCTATATCCTTACTGCAGGGCATTCAGGTTTCAGCAAACATCTTAGGCAGTGGTGGGAACACTTTTTTTTCCAGGATAGTATAAGTGCTACCTGTTACATAACTTACATACGCTTCACTGACATAGCTTTGTTTTGTATATATGAAACTCCTGAATACGATCCTGTCCTATCTCAGCACATATAAGTGACGTGATCTCTCCAAAATAGTCAACCGAGTTTGAAAAACTATAGACGACTCTTATTGTAATCTTGTGAGCCTTGTACAAGACTGGAAACAGCGCTCCTCCTGTTCACGGGAAATGTCTGGCATTACAGCTCACATCAATACTGTCAGACACAGCCGGTGTAACATAGTAACATAGTTAGTAAGGCCGAAAAAAGACATTTGTCCATCCAGTTCAGCCTATATTCCATCATAATAAATCCCCAGATTTACGTCCTTCTACAGAACCTAATAATTGTTCTGCTCCAGGAAGACATCCAGGCCTCTCTTGAACCCCTCGACTGAGTTCGCCATCACCACCTCCTCAGGCAAGCAATTCCAGATTCTCACTGCCCTAACAGTAAAGAATCCTCTTCTATGTTGGTGGAAAAACCTCCTCTCCTCCAGACGCAAAGAATGCCCCCTTGTGCCCGTCACCTTCCTTGGTATAAACAAATCCTCAGTGAGATATTTGTATTGTCCCCTTATATACTTATACATGGTTATTAGATCGCCCCTCAGTCGTCTTTTTTCTAGACTAAATAATCCTAATTTCGCTAATCTATCTAGGTATTGCAGTTCTCCCATCCCCTTTATTAATTTTGTTGCCCTCCTTTGTACTCTCTCTAGTTCCATTATATCCTTCCTGAGCACCGGTGCCCAAAACTGGACACAGTACTCCATGTGCGGTCTAACTAGGGATTTGTACAGAGGCAGTATAATGCTCTCATCATGTGTATCCAGACCTCTTTTAACCCCTTCCCGACCTGTGACACAGCGTATGCGTCATGAAAGTCGGTGCCAATCCGACCTGTGACGCATATGCTGTGTCACAGAAAGATCGCGTCCCTGCAGATCGGGTGAAAGGGTTAACTCCCATTTCACCCGGCCTGCAGGGACAGGGGGAGTGGTAGTTTAGCCCGGGGGGGTGGCTTCACCCCCCCGTGGCTACGATCGCTCTGATTGGCTGTTGAAAGTGAAACTGCCAATCAGAGCGATTTGTAATATTTCACCTAAAAAACTGGTGAAATATTACAATCCAGCCATGGCCGATGCTGCAATATCATCGGCCATGGCTGGAAACACTTATGTGCACCCACCCCACCCCACCGATCGCCCCCCCAGCCCCCTGATCTGTGGTCCGTTCCCCTCCGTCCTGTGTTCTGCTCCCCCGTCCTCCTGTCCGCTCCCCCCGTGCTCCAATCACACCCCCCGTGCTCCAATCAAACCCCCCCGCACTCCGATCACCCCCTCCGCACAGCGATCCCCCCCCGTGCTCCGATCCACCCCCCCGCACAGCGATCCCCCACCCCGTGCTCCCATCCCCCACCCCGTGTTCCGATCCACCCACCCCGTGTTCCGACGCCCCCCCCCCCCCCGTGCCCTGATCTCCCCCCCTTATACTTACCTAGCCTCCCGGGGTCCGTCCGTCTTCTTTCCTGGGCGCCGCCATCTTCCAAAATGGCGGGCGCATGTGCAGTGCGCCCGCCGAATCTGCCGGCAGGCCGATTCGTTCCAAAGTGAGTTTTGATCACTGAGATATAACCTATCTCAGTGATCAAAATTAAAAAAAATAGTAAATGACCCCCCCCCCCCCTTTGTCACCCCCATAGGTAGGGACAATAAAAAAAAATAAAGAATTTTTTTTTTTGTTCCACTAATGTTGGGGTAAGAACTAGGGTTAGGGTTAGGGATAGGGTTAGGGGTAGGGTTAGGGTTAGGAATGTGCACACGTATTCTGGTCCTCTGCGGATTTTTCCGCAGAGGATTTGATAAATCCGCAGGGCTAAACCGCTGTGGATTTATCGCAGATTTACCGCGGTTTTTCTGCGCATTTCACTGCGGTTTTACAACTGCGATTTTCTATTGGAGCAGTTGTAAAACCGCTGCAGAATCCGCAGAAAGAAGTGACATGCTGCGGAATGTAAACCGCTGCGTTTCCGTGCAGTTTTTCTGCAGCATGTGTACAGCGATTTTTGTTTCCCATAGGTTTACATTGAACTGTAAACTCATGGGAAACTGCAGCGGATCCGCAGCGTTTTTCGCAGCATGTGCACATACCTTTAGAATTAGGCTATGTGCACACGGTGCAGATTTGGTTGCGGATCCGCAGCGGATTGGCCGCTGCGGATTCGCAGCAGTGTTCCATCAGGTTTACAGTACCAAGTAAACCTATGGAAAACCAAATCCGCTGTGCCCATGGTGCAGAAAATACCACGCGGAAACGCTGCGCTGTATTTTCCGCAGCATGTCAATTCTTTGTGCGGATTCCGCAGCGTTTTACACCTGTTCCTCAATAGGAATCCGCAGGTGAAATCCGCACAAAAAACACTGGCAATCCGTGGTAAATCCGCAGGTAAAACGCAGTGCCTTTTACCCGCGGATTTTTCAAAAATGGTGCTGAAAAATCTCATACGAATCCGCAACGTTGGCACATAGCCTTAGGGTTAGGGTTGGAATTAGGGTTGTGGTTAGGGTTGTGTTGGGGTTAGGGTTGTGGTTAGGGGTGTGTTGGGGTTAGGGTTGTGATTAGGGTTACGGCTACAGTTGGGATAAGGGTTAGGGGTGTGTTGGAGTTAGAATTGAGGGGTTTCCACTGTTTAGGCACATCAGGGGTCTCCAAACGCAACATGGCGCCACCATTGATTCCAGCCAATCTTGTATTCAAAAGGTCAAATGGTGCTCCCTCACTTCCGAGCCCCGACGTGCGCCCAAACAGTGGTTTACCCCCACATATGGGGTACCAGCATACTCAGGACAAACTGCGCAACAATTACTGGGGTCCAATTTCTCCTTTTGCCCTTGTGAAAATAAAAAAATGCTTGCTAAAACATTATTTTTGAGGAAAGAAAAATGATTTTTTATTTTCACGGCTCTGCGTTGTAAACGTCTGTGAAGCACTTGGGGGTTCAAAGTGCTCACCACATATCTAGATAAGTTCCTTGGGGGGTCTAGTTTCCAAAATGAGGTCACTTGTGGGGGGTTTCTACTGTTTAGGCACACCAGGGGCTCTGCAAACGCAACAAGACGTCCGCAGACCATTCCATCAAAGTCTGCATTTCAAAAGTCACTACTTCCCTTCTGAGCCCCGACGTGTGCCCAAACAGTGGTTTACCCCCACACATGGGGTATCAGCGTACTCAGGAGAAACTGGACAACAACTTTTGGGGTCTAATTTCTCCTGTAACCCTTGGGAAAATAAAAAATTCTGGGCTAAAAAATTATTTTTAAGGAAAGAAAACGTATTTATTATTTTCACGGCTCTGCGTTATAAACTTCTGTAAAGCACTTGGGGGTTGAAAGTGCTCACCACATATCTGGATAAGTTCCTTTGGGGGTCTAGTTTCCAAAATTGGGTCACTTGTGGGGGGTTTCTACTGTTTAGGCACACCAGGGGCTCTGCAAACGCAACGTGACGCCCACAGACCATTCCATCAAAGTCTGCATTTCAAAAGTCACTACTTCACTTCCGAGCCCCAGCATGTGACTAAACAGTGGTTTACCCCCACATATGGGGTATCAGCGTACTCAGGAGAAACTGGACAACAACTTTTGGGGTCAAATTTCTCCTGTTACCCGTGGGAAAATAAAAAATTGCGGGCTAAAAAATCATTTTTGAGAAAAGAATTTTTTTTTTCATGGCTCTGCGTTATAAACTTATGTGAAGCACTTGAGGGTTCAAAGTGCTCACCACACATCTAGATTAGTTCCTTTGGGGGTCTAGTTTCCAAAATGGGGTCATTTGTGGGGGATCCCCAATGTTTAGGCACACAGGGGCTCTCCAAACGCGACATGGTGTCCGCTAATGATTGGAGCTAATTTTCCATTTAAAAAGCCAAATGGCGTGCCTTCCCTTCTGAGCCCTGCCGTGCGCCCAAACAGTGGTTTACCCCCACATATGGGGTATCTGCGTACTCAGGACAAACTGGACAACAACATTTGTGGTCCAATTTCTCCTACTACCATTGGCAAAATAGGAAATTCCAGGCTAAAAAATCATTTTTGAGAAAAGAAAAATTATTTTTGATTTTCATGGCTCTGCATTATAAACTTCTGTGAAGCACCTGGGGGTTTAAAGTGCTCAGTATGCATCTAGGTAAGTTCCTTGGGGGGTCTAGTTTCCAAAATGGGGTCACTTGTGGGGGAGCTCCAATGTTTAGGCACACAGGGGCTCTCCAAACGCGACATGGTGTCCGCTAACAATTGGAGCAAATTTTCCATTCAAAAAGTCAAAAGGCGCGCCTTCCCTTCCGAGCCCTGCCGTGTGCCCAAACAGTGGTTTACCCCCACATATGAGGTATCGGCGTACTCGGGAGAAATTGCTCAACAAATTTTAAGATCCATTTTATCCTATTGCCCATGTGAAAATGAAAAAATTGAGGCGAAAAGAAATTTTTTGTGAAAAAAGTACTTTTTCATTTTTACGGATCAATTTGTGAAGCACCTGGGGGTTTAAAGGGCTCACTAGGCATCTAGATAAGTTCCTTGGGGGGGGTCCAGTTTCCAAAATGGGGTCACTTGTGGGGGAGCTCCAATGTTTAGGCACACAGGGTCTCTCCAAACGCGACATGGTGTCCGCTAACGATGGAGATAATTTTTCATTCAAAAAGTCAAATGGCGCTCCTTCCCTTCCGAGCCTTACCATGTGCCCAAACAGTGGTTTACCCCCACATGTGAGGTATCGGTGTACTCAGGAGAAATTGCCCAACAAATTTTAGGATCCATTTTATCCTGTTGTCCATGTGAAAATGAAAAAAAATTGAGGCTAAAATAATTTTTTTGTGAAAAAAAAAAAGTACTTTTTCATTTTTACGGATCAATTTGTGAAGCACCTGGGGGTTTAAAGGGCTCACTATGCATCTAGATAAGTTCCTTGGGGCGTCTAGTTTCCAAAATGGGGTCACTTGTGGGGGAGCTCCAATGTTTAGGCACACAGGGTCTCTCCAAACGTGACATGGTGTCCGCTAAAGAGTGCAGCCAATTTTTCATTCAAAAAGTCAAATGGCGCTTCTTCCCTTCCAAGCCCTGCCGTGCGCCCAAACAGTGGTTTACCCCCACATATGAGGTATCAGCGTACTCAGGACAAATTGGACAACAACTTTCGTTGTTCAGTTTCTCCTTTTACCATTGGGAAAATACAAAAATTGTTGCTGAAAAATCATTTTTGTGACTAAAAAGTTAAATGTTCATTTTTTCCTTCCATGTTGCTTCTGCTGCTGTGAAGCACCTGAAGGGTTAATAAACTTCTTGAATGTGGTTTTGTGCACCTTGAGGGGTGCAGTTTTTAGAATGGTGTCACTTTTGGGTATTTTCAGCCATATAGACCCCTCAAACTGACTTCAAATGTGAGGTGGTCCCTCAAAAAAATGGTTTTGTAAATTTCGTTGTAAAAATGAGAAATCACTGGTCAAATTTTAACCCTTATAACTTCCTAGCAAAAAAAAATTTTGTTTCCAAAATTGTGCTGATGTAAAGTAGACGTGTGGGAAATGTTATTTATTAACTATTTTGTGTCACAAAACTCTCTGATTTAACAGAATAAAAATTCAAAATGTGAAAATTGCGAAATTTTCAAAATTTTCGCCAAATTTCCGATTTTTATCACAAATAAACACAGAATTTATTGACCTAAATTTACCACTAACACGAAGCCCAATATGTCACGAAAAAACAATCTCAGAACCGCTAGGATCCATTGAAGCGTTCCTGAGTTATTACCTCATAAAGGGACACTGGTCAGAATTGCAAAAAACGGCAAGGTCTTGAAGGTCAAAATAGGCTGGGTCATGAAGGGGTTAATGCACCCCATGATCCTGTTTGCCTTGGCAGCTGCTGCCTGGCACTGGCTGCTCCAGGTAAGTTTATCATTAACTAGGATCGCCAAGTCCTTCTCCCTGTCAGATTTACCAAGTGGTTTCCCGTTCAGTGTGTAATGGTGATATTGATTGCTTCTTCCCATGTGTATAACCTTACATTTATCATTGTTAAACCTCATCTGCCACCTTTCAGCCCAAGTTTCTAACCTATCCAGATCCATCTGTAGCAGAATACTATCTTCTCTTGTATTAACTGCTTTACATAGTTTTGTATCATCTGCAAATATCGATATTTTACTGTGTAAACCGTCTACCAGATCATTAATGAATATGTTGAAGAGAACAGGTCCCAATACCGACCCCTGCGGTACCCCACTGGTCACAGCGACCCAGTTAAGAGACTATACCATTTATAACCACCCTCCGCTTTCTATCACTAAGCCAATTACTAACCCATTTACACACATTTTCCCCCAGACCAAGCATTCTCATTTTGTGTACCAACCTCTTGTGCGGCACGGTATCAAACGCTTTGGAAAAATCGAGATATACACGTCCAATGACTCACCATTGTCCAGCCTATAGCTTACCTTTTCATAAAAACTGATTAGATTGGTTTGACAGGAGTGATTTCTCATAAACCCATGCTGATATGGAGTTAAACAGTTATTCTCATTGAGATAATCCAGAATAACATCCCTCAGAAACCCTTCAAATATTTTACCAATAGAGGTTAGACTTACTGGTCTATAATTTCCAGGTTCACTTTTAGAGCCCTTTTTGAATATTGGCACCACATTTGCTATGCGCCAGTCCTGCGGAACAGACCCCGTCGCTATAGAGTCCCTAAAAATAAGAAATAATGGTTTATCTATTACATTACTTAGTTCTCTTAGTACTCGTGGTTGTATGCCATCCGGACCCGGAGATTTATCTATTTTAATCTTATTTAGCCGGTTTCGCACCTCTTCTTGGGTTAGATTGGTGACCCTTAATATAGGGTTTTCATTGTTTCTTGGGATTTCACCTAGCATTTCATTTTCCACCGTGAATACCGTGGAGAAGAAGGTGTTTAATATGTTAGCTTTTTCCTCGTCATCTACAACCATTCTTTCCTCACTATTTTTTAAGGGGCCTACATTTTCAGTTTTTATTCTTTTACTATTGATATAGTTGAAGAACAGTTTGGGATTAGTTTTACTCTCCTTAGCAATGTGCTTCTCTGTTTCCTTTTTGGCAGCTTTAATTAGTTTTTTAGATAAAGTATTTTTCTCCCTATAGTTGTTTAGAGCTTCAATGGTGCCATCCTGCTTTAGTAGTGCAAATGCTTTCTTTTTACTGTTAATTGCCTGTCTTACTTCTTTGTTTAGCCACATTGGGTTTTTCCTATTTCTAGTGCTTTTATTCCCACAAGGTATAAACCGCTTACAGTGCCTATTTAGGATGTTCTTAAACATTTTCCATTTAATATCTGTATTCTTATTTCTGAGGATATTGTCCCAGTCTACCAGATTAAGGGCATCTCTAAGCTGGTCAAACTTTGCCTTCCTAAAGTTCAGTGTTTTTGTGACTCCCTGACAAGTCCCCCTAGTGAAAGACAGGTGAAACTGTACAATATTGTGGTCGCTATTTCCTAGATGCCCGACCACCTGCAGATGTTATTCTGTCAGGTCTATTAGATAGTATTAGGTCTAAAAGTGCTGCTCCTCTGGTTGGATTCTGCACCAATTGTGAAAGATAATTTTTCTTGGTTATTAGCAGAAACCTGTTGCCTTTATGGGTTTCACAGGTTTCTGTTTCCCAGTTAATATCCGGGTAGTTAAAGTCCCCCATAACCAGGACCTCATTATGGGTTGCAGCTTCATCTATCTGCTTTAGAAGTAGACTTTCCATGATTTCTGTTATATTTGGGGGTTTTTAACAGACCCCAATGAGAATTTTGTTACCATTTTTCCCTCCATGAATTTTCACCCATATGGACTCGACATCCTCATTCCCTTCGCTAATATCCTCCCTTAAAGTGGACTTTAGACAAGACTTTACATAGAGACAAACCCCTCCTCCTCTCCGATTTTTAAGATCCTTTCTAAACAGACTGTAACCCTGTAAGTTAACTGCCCAGTCATAGCTTTCATCTAACCATGTCTCGGTTATTCCCACTATGTCAAAGTTACCTGTAGATATTTCTGCTTCTAGTTCTTCCATCTTGTTTGTCAGGCTTCTGGCGTTTGCGAGCATGCAGTTTAGAGGATTTTGTTTTGTTCCAATCTCCTCGCTGTGGATTGTTTTAGAAATGTTCTTACCTCCCTTCTGAGTATGTTTTCCTGGGTCTTCTTTGTTCGAGTCTAATGTTTTTCTTCCCGTCCCCTCTTCTTCTAGTTTAATGCCCTCCTGATGAGTGTAGCAAGTCTTCTGGCGAATGTGTGTTTCCCAGGTTTGTTGAGGTGTAGTCCGTCTCTGGCGAGGAGTCCATCGTACAAGTAATTCACACTGTGGTCCAGGAATCCAAATCCTTGTTGTCTGCACCATCGTCTTAGCCAGTTGTTCGCATCAAGGATCCTGTTCCATCTCCTGGTGCCATGCCCGTCTACTGGAAGGATAGAAGAAAAAACTACCTGTGCATCCAGTTCCTTTACTTTCTTCCCCAACTCTTCAAAGTCCTTGCAGAAGAGTAACGCATTTTTTAAAGGGAGCCTATGGAAAATGATATCTAATCTGCAGGCAGGATGTTATAGGCTAGTTTCACACTAGCGTTTTGAGGAGCTGCGGACTTCCTCCGTGAAGCCCCGCCCTCGGCCGCACCTCCACTGCTAGCTCCGCCTACTTCTGCATGCGGCAGAACGACGCATGCGGAAGCATCCGCATACAGCGGCACGACCTGCGTACGTAATGTTAAAGATAGGTATGCAGGCCGCATGCAGAAGTAGGCAGAGCTAGCGGCGGAGATGCAGCCGAGGGCGGGGCTTCACGGAGGAAGTCCGCAGCCCTCCGCAGCTCCTCAAAACGCTAGTGTGAAACTAGCTATAGAGCAGAAGGATCTGACCTGATTAATAGAGATTTTTGTGGGAAAGGTTTAACTAAAACTTGCATATTATTAAAATCCCTGATATTTGTATGCATACGAGTCCAGTGGGCAGTGCTACTCAATGATTGATAGTCTTCCCTCTATGACTGCTAGCTGTCAATCACTAGTAGGACTGCCAACTGGACTCATGCATACAAATATCAAGGATTTCAATAAATGAAACACAAGTCATACTTATTTTTTTTCCCCTAGCAAACCTATGTATAATTCTGCTCAGCTTCTCCTTCGCTATAACATGCCGTCCACAGATCAGACTGCATATACAGTAGAGAACAAAAGTTTGGACACACCTTCTCATTTAAAGATTTTTCTGTATTTTCATGACTATGAAAATTGTACATTCAAACTGAAGGCATCAAAACTCTGAATTAACACATGAGGAATTATATACTTAACAAAAAGTTTGAAACTGAAAATATGTCTTATATTCTAGGTTCTTCAAAGTAGCCACCTTTTGCTTTGATGACTGCTTTGCACACTCTTGCTCTGATCTGGGCAAAAGTCACTGTGCAGGAAGTGGGTTGAAGTGAGCTGTGACATCACTTACAAATGGTGGGTCCTGCATTATCTACTTTATCTGTAATAATAATGAAACTGCTAATTTCTGTTCCGTACAGATGACTTCTGTCTAGTATTAGGTTACCTGGATTTAAATACAAGGTTGTTTTCTGATTCCCTTTAAACTTTATTGTGATCCTTTGTACAATCCAACCTTTTCACCCACTGACTAGGAAAGTTTGTACACCCCTGCATTACATCCTGTGGGATGTTAATTGATGGAAATATATTGCATAGGAGATTTGATAATACATATTCTCACACCAGTGCATGTTCAAGAAATAGAAGTCAAGCGAGATCGTTTGCAATGGATTGGTTTGTCTTGAAGCTTCAGACATATGTAGTCTCTGTGTTCTGTATTTGTGTGATCGTACCTTGACAGCTAAAGGCCAAGCTCCCCACCATTGGTATTGTACCAATCCCTGGTTCTAGTTTATATGGGACCATGCGCATTAGAATAACGTTGGCAGTACCCACTGATGTGTATGGCAGGAAGGAATGGGCTGTTTGTTGTCAGCATGTCCAACCCTTTTGTTCCCAGGAAAGATACATCATGGCCAAAGATGTCTGACATCGAGTTACTCCACTTTCCCTATTCAGAACACATACATGCTCTGCCAAGCCAATGTATATGTATGAGGAGGATCGGGAGAAATGGTGCTTGGAACATTTGACCCAAGGAGTATAACAACTATAGGACAGATATATAAAGCCTGGCAGGCAAATGTGCCCTAAACAGATCCATGAAGAAGGCTGTCGTATAATCATTTTATTACTGAAGCTCTGTGTTAAACGTGAGAAGAAAGGCGGGAGTGTAATTACTAGGATAAAAGGTAGGATTTCACTAAATGTGAATATAGCCATACAATATCTGACCCACGGTGTCGAGTGGTATACAAGAATGGCAAGTTTGCGCTAGAACCTTGACAAACGTCCCTGCAACACTGTAGCCCTGGGCTATTATGCAGCCTCCCCTTCATGGCTTTCCTTCTTGTGCTTGCACTCCTCCCTGTTTTCCCTTGTTGTTCTTGCACTCCTCTATGGCCTCTCCTCCTGCCTTTTGCACGCCCCTGTGGCTTCACCTCCTGCCCTTGCACTTTTCCTCCATGGCATCTCCTCCTGCCCTTGCACCCCTCCTCCATGGCATCTCCTCCGGCCCTTGCACACCTCCTCCATGGCATCTCCTCCGGCCCTTGCACACCTCCTCCATGGCATCTCCTCCGGCCCTTGCACACCTCCTCCATGGCATCTCCTCCGGCCCTTGCACCCCTCCTCCATGGCATCTCCTCCGGTCCTTGCACCCATCTTCCATGGCATCTCCTCCGGCCCTTGCACCCCTCCTCCATGGCATCTCCTCCGGCCTTTGCACCCCTCCTCCTTGGCATCTCTCCTCCGTGGCATCTCCTCCTGCCCTTGCGCCCCTCCTCCGTGGCATCTCCCCCCTACCCTTGCATGCCCCGTGGCTTCAACTCAAACCCTTGCACTCTCTGTGGCCTCACCTCTTGCCTTTAGACACCCCTGTAGCATCTCCTCCTGCCCTTGCACTCTCCGTAGCCTTCCCTTTTCCTTTCCTTGCACTCTCTGTGGCCTCTACTTGCACACCTCTATGGCTTCCCCTCCTGTGCTTGCACACTTCTGTAGCCTCTTCTCCTGCCTTTCCCCACTACTGAGCCTCTTCTCCTGCCCTGTCTTGTGCCTACCAGTCCAATCCATATGCAAAACCTCTCTCGAACTCTGCCCAAGAAAAATCTCTCTGATTCTACTATTCTCTATGTGTAATATCATGCTGTTTAACTTTCTCTTGGTTACTCTGTTTGTTTTGTGCCTTTGTTGCTTACGTTCCCTTAGGACTATGTACGAGTATACTCTTGTCTATCAACAATAATGGCAGCTGTGCCTAAAGCTTTAGTTACACTAAACAACTTACCAACGATCACGACCAGCGATACGACCTGGCCGTGATCGTTGGTAAGTCATTGTGTGGTCGCTGGGGAGCTGTCACACAGACAGCTCTCTCCAACGACCAACGATCAGGGGAACAACTTCGGCATCGTTGAAACTGTGTTCAACTATGCCGAAGTCCCCCTGCAGCACCCGGGTAACCAGGGTAAACATTGGGTTACTAAGTGCAGGGCCGCGCTTAGTAACCCGATATTTACCCTGGTTACCATTGTAAAAGTAAAAAAAAAAAAACTACATACATTCTGATGTCTGTCACGTCCCCCGCCGGCGTCCACAGGGTTAAAACTGCTTTCGGCAAGAGCGCTGCTAATGCACGCGCTGCTGCCGAGAGCTTCCCTGCACTGACTGTGTCAGCGCCGGCAGTAACAGCGGTGATGTCACCGCTGTGCTCTGCTTTACGGCCGGCGCTGACACCGTCAGTGCAGGGAAGCTCTCGGCCGGAGCGCGTGCATTAGCAGCGCTCCTGCCGAAAGCAGTTTTAACCCTGTGGACGCCGGGGGACGTGACAGACATCAGAATGCGAGTATGTACTTTTTTTTTTTTTACAATAGTAACCAGGGTAAATATCGGGTTACTAAGCGCGGCCCTGCGCTTAGTAACCCAATATTTACCCTGGTTACAAGTGAACACATCGCTGGATCGGCGTCACACACGCCGATCCAGCGATGACAGCGGGTGATCAGCGACCAAAAAATGGTCCTGATCATTCCCCAATGACCAACGATCTCCCAGCAGGGGCCTGATCGTTGGTCGCTGTCACACATAACGAGATCGTTAGCGGGATAATTGCTACGTCACCAAAAGTGTGACGTTGCAACGATATCGTTAACGATATCGTTATGTGTGACTCCAGCTTAAAGATGGTCTAAGAAGCAGACAGGATTAAGGAGATTATTCAAGAAAGTGGTGAATATAATTCTTAAATCAACAAGGAAATATTAGAATAATAATAATGATTATCTTATTGGACATACAATAGTCACTGAGCTTCTTGGATTTTTTTTTAGCAGCTGTCTCTTTTTGAAAACAACAGGCTGATGAAAGTCTGATTCATTCTGTCCACTCCAGATATAGTTCTGTACAGGGGACAATACGGGCCAAAAACAACAGGTCATCTCTTCCTCCAGAACAATCTGCGCAGCAGCCAGTGCACGACAAATGGCCAGACAACTATGAACAGAAATGTCTGAGACCTGGCCAGTGCAGGACGTCGCCTTTTCTGGAAAATGAAACAAAACAGTAATATTAGAAAAATACATATCATGCTATAACTGTTCTACCATTCACAAGACATCTACAGACATCAAATTTTTCTTAAAAAAAAAAAAAAACACCTCCTCCCCCAAATCTGTTGTGTTGAATTTTTGATTTTTTTTTGTATGATGAGTTGTGGTTTTAAATGACACCATTCACTTTATCATACAATGTTCCGAAAAATGGGGGGAAAAAATCCAACACAGCATTCTCTGTAAATAAAAAAAAAAATACCGGATTACGTACCGGTAATGCTCTTTTATAGAGCCCACGACAGCACCCACTAGAGAGAGGGGATCCGCCCCTAGGAACAGGAAACCTACAGAGAGATAAAAGGGGCGGCCCCCCCTCGCTCCTCAGTTGTTTTACAGAGAATAGGAGGAACCGCCGCCAGGTTTTAGTTAACAGGTTCGGGTATATACATATATATACATATTTACAACCTCATACTATATCTTCTAATATTTACACCTCACCAAAAAAGCACCATGTGCAACTATATACAGAAAAGGGAGGGATGTGAACGGGTGCTGTCGTGGGCTCTATAAAAGAGCATTACCGGTACGTAATCCGGTATTTTCTATTCGCCACGACAGCACCCACTAGAGAGAATTGCAGAGACTATAGACTGGGTGGGTTTACTGAGTCAAGGACCGATACACCAAAAGTTAGATCAGAAGCAGAGGATAGATCTAATCTATAATGCTTATAGAAGGTATTCGGTGAAGACCAAGTTGCAGCCTTAAATATAAGGTCTATTGGCACATTTGCCCTTTCTGCCCAGGAAGTCGACAAGGCTCTTGTAGAGTGCGCTCCCACATGCATTGGAGGATCTTTCCCTCCAGCTTTATACGCCAAGATTATTGCCTCTCTGATCCAGCGAGATAATGTGTTCTTTGTGACTCCGGCACCCTTGGTTTTACCCTGAAAAGACACAAAGAGAGCCCTACTCTTCCTCCAGTCCCTAGTTCTCTCTAAATAGGCTAAGACAGTCCTTTTTACGTCTAGGGTGTGAAGTCTTTCTTCTTCTGGAGTTGAGTGGTTCTCATAAAAGGTAGGTAACAGGATCTCCTGGGATCTATGAAAGGTAGAAGCCACCTTAGGGAGATAACAAGGATCTGTTTTTAAAAGTATCCTATCTGATGTTACCACAAAAAAGGGAGGATCTATAGATAAAGCATGAAGATCACTTACTCTTCTGGCAGAAACTAATGCCACTAATAATACCGTTTTTAAAGAAATATTTTTTAGTGAGGCTGCATGGAGAGGCTCAAAAGGTGATTGAGTCAATGCATTTAGGACTATCGATAGATCCCACTGAGGGACCTGAGGTATGCTAATTGGTCTCGATCTCTCACAGGCAGATATAAACCGAGATATCCATTTATTACCTGCTACATCAAAATTAAAAAGAGCTCCTAAGGCTGACACCTGTACTTTCAGAGTGCTTACTGAAAGACCTAATTCCAGACCTTTTTGTAGAAATTCCAATATTGGAAATATAGGAATATCAGCGGAAAGTTGTGTAGTATGGAATTGAAGGAATTTCCTCCAAATTCTAACATAAATCCTGGTAGTTGAAGGTTTTCTGCTCTTCAGAAGAGTATCTATTAACCCACTAGAAAACCCCCTGAGATTTAGTAACTGCCTTTCAAACTCCATGCAGTTAAATTCATGCCCTTTGCCTGAGGATGAAGGAACGGACCCTGAGAGAGCAGGTCCTTGGATTGAGGCAGAATCCACGGGTCCGACACTGACATCGCCATTAGCCATGAGAACCATGGCCTTTTGGGCCAGAATGGGGCTATTAATAGAATTCTTGCTCCTTCTTCCCTTATTTTTCTTATTACCAAAGGTAGTAGATTCCATGGAGGAAAAGCATATGCCAGGTCGAAAGTCCAGGGTACTTGGAGGGCATCGAGTATGTCCGGCTTGTCCTCCCTGTTTAGAGAGGCAAACGCCCTGACCTGTCGGTTGGCTCTTGTGGCAAACAAAGTCTATTTGAGGAACACCCCATTGCGCTGTTATCATTTTGAAAATTTTTCTGTTTAGCATCCATTCCCCTTGATGGAGGGTGTGACGGCTCAGAAAATCGGCACGAAAGTTGTCTGTGCCCCTGATGTGAACTGCTGATAGTGATAGCAGATGACCTTCGGCTAATTCCATGATGTCTGATGCCAGCTCCCTGAGTCTGTCCGACCGCGTACCTCCTTGATGGTTTAAGTAAGCTACTGCCGTGGTGTTGTCGGAGAACACTCTTGTGTGAGAGCCGCTGAGCTGAGGAAGAAAGTGAAGTAGGGAATAATATATCGCCCTCAACTCTTTGACATTCGAAGAACTATCCAGTTCCGAACTAGACCAAAGATCCTGAACCCACTGATCCTTAAAATGTGCCCCCCAGCCTTTAGGACCAGCATCTGTGGTCACTATACTAGAGGGGGAAATTACCCAGAGAACCCCCCTTGAAAGGTTTTTCTGATTTAACCACCACTTAAGGGAGTGTAATACTTCCGTTGTTAGATAAACTGTTCTATCCAGACAGCCTCTATTCTTGATGTCTTCCTCTAATATAAATTTTTGTAGAAGCCTAGTATGAGCCTGAGCCCACTGGACCGCAGGAATACACGATGTCAGAGAACCTAGTAATGACATGCTCTGTCTGAGTGACATACTACGATTTTCTATTGCTAAGGATACCTTATCAACTATGGAGAATTTCTTATCCTCAGGCAGCTTACAAATCTGGTCAGCTGAATCTAGAAGGAGCCCCAGGAATTTCTGACACTTAACAGGCTGGAGTCTAGATTTTTCCCAATTAACCAGCCACCCCAGGGATTGTAAGGAAATCACTACTTCCCGTAACCTCTGCTCACACTGTAGGGGGTCTTTACCCACAATCAATAGGTCATCTAGATATGGAATGACTAAAGTATCTTTTACTCTTAGGAAAGACATAACTTCCAATAGCAATTTTGTGAAAACCCTTGGGGCCATGGATAATCCGAAGGGCATCGCCTTATATTGTAGATGACGAATTTGTCCCTCTATACAGACTGCTACCCGAAGGAACTGCTGGAATAAATGATGTATAGGAATATGATAGTAAGCATCCTTAAGATCCAATACTACCATGTAACAGTTTGGAAATAGATTCTTTATGGCTGAACGAATGGATTCCATTTTGAATGTTTTAGGCCTTATAAAGGAGTTCAGCTTTCTTAAATTAATTATGGTTCTGAAAGAGCCATCCGGCTTACTAATCAGAAACAAGGGAGAATAAAATCCCCTCCCCATCTGGGAAGATGGGACTTCCACTAGGACTTGTTTGCGTAGGAGGGTTTTAACCTCTGTTTCAAGCGCCTCTTGCTGAGGCCTGGATCTTAAGGTGGTAAGGAGGAAGGAGTCCGGTGGAGTTCTAATAAAGTCTAATGTGAGGCCTGAAGATATTAATTTAATGGCCCAAGTATTTATTGTTATCTCTTCCCACTGTTGCCTAAACTGTTTTAATCTTCCACCCACTGGAGGAATATAATTACTGGAATTTGTCGGCTGGCTTGAATGGACGTTTATTAAACAGGTTTCCTTTTTGTTTAAAATCCTTATTGTTCCATCTGTCTCTGAAGCCTCCCTTCTTTCCGAATGGTGGTTTCCTGAAGGCCCTTCTGTAAGATGGAACAAAGGGATTAGGGAATCCTTTTTTCCTTTCACCTGCCTTCGTGAGTATATCGTCAAGGACTGTTCCAAACAGGTACTCACCCTGACAGGGTATGGCACATAATTTGGATCTAGATTGGGCATCTCCTTTCCAGTTTTTTTAGCCATAAAGCCCGCCTAGCCGTATTGGAGATATTAGCTGTTCTGGCCGCCAGTCGTAGGGAGTCAATAGAGGCATCCGATATAAAGGCAGCCGCACCTTTGATCAAAGGGATAGATGCTCGTAACTTCTCCCTGGATACACCATTTTTAATATTTTGCTCCAGCTGATCCAGCCAGACTAACATTGACCTGCCAGTACATGTGGCTGCAATTGCCGGTTTGAATGCCGTGACACAGGCCTCCCACGATTTTTTATGAGCCGTATCTCATTCATTTTCACCGATTCCTCCCGCCGTAAGGTGTTATCTATACATGCCTGACATAGACTCTTAGTATAGGAGTCAGGCAGGGGTTCGGTACATATAGCACATTGTTTGTGCTTACTCTTTCCCGTCCTCTTTGCCTAGAATAATACAAGCAAAGGAATCAATATATGCTTCAGTGAAGCTATGTGTACACTCACCCAGCGTATTAATTTTACCGGCTGCGGGGTTGCCTTAGTTTGGGATGTGGAACGGGACGATTTCCTTCCCGATTTATCAGTGGAGTCACTTATCTTAGAGTGTCCACTGCTCTTTTTCCTGGTTTCGCTACTAGGTACTAGTGGCTCCTCCATGGAGTGCACACGGACCTCCTCTTGGGACGACATAATGCACACTGACTGCACTTCTAATCCTGACCTTTATAGTGTAGCCACTCCTGCATACATCCCCTCCTAAAATTTTTTTTTTTTTTTTTACTCACAAGTCCGGCGTCCGGACACTGGGATCGCATGGGGGAATCCAATATGGCGGTTCCCCCGGAAATGGTCCTCTGACACCGCGACCCCGGAAGTTCAAGCTTCCTTCCATGGGACGCCGACGCTACTGCGCATGCGCCCGCGTCTGCTGCATACCGGAAGCGCCCTAAGCGCTGCTCCCCACACCATGTCGCCTCTTACCTCTGGAGGGAACGGAGGGAAGATTCCGCCCAGGGACGCCGCACCGCTGCTCAGCTCCACTTAGGAGGGCATTACCGCAGGTATCCACACTGCGCCGTGCATTCATTAGCACTTACCCAACGGTGTCCCAGCAGGGAGACCGTTGGCACCTTCAGGCTTCCCTGTCAGCCGCACCAGATGAGGGGGGAGCCCGCAGGAACATTCCCCCAACACTGTCCACCTGCTCTGGGACCCCTGTCGCTCAGCAGAGTCGATACAGGCGGTAGCCCAGGCAGGTCTTCCTCTTCTTAGCCATAGAGTTTTCTCTGTGGGTTCCCTTCTAGGAACAGGAAACCAACTGAGGAGCGAGGGGGGGCCGCCCCTTTTATCTCTCTGTAGGTTTCCTGTTCCTAGGGGCGGATCCCCTCTCTCTAGTGGGTGCTGTCGTGGCGAATAGAAAAAAGGACCTGGTGGAATGGTTCTCCAGTTCAGTAGGATTACAGTGATACAGTTATAATATTTCTTCTAGAATTTGGTTTGTGTTGCCCTTTTTTTAATTTTTTTTTTTTAAGGACCCTTACCTTTGTTACTTTTCTGTTCATGGACATGTATTAGGGATTGCTTTTCGCATACTGAACTACGATTTTTCTTATCACCATCTAGGGATACATACAACTTTTTTTCTTTTATTCCTTTTTTCCCATGCAAGAGAGTGGACAAAAAAAGGAAAAAAAAACCCACAGCAGTTTTGGTTTTCATTTTTACTTTTTTTTTAATTTTCATGCTCCAAGACCTGAACCTGCAAACTTTTGTGCAATAATCATAGGAGAATCAAAAGTGGCCTCCAATAGGCTGCTGGCTGGTATGGTAAGTCAACGGTACCCCACAATCATGCCAGGGAAAGAAGGTTGGTAAAAAAGTAAACAATAGCCATCCCACCAAGAACTTATCACTTAAATAATACTATAAGTAACTGACAGCGGCATCGGAGTGTTTTAACAGCAATTGACCAATGCTGTTAGAGGCATGGGCTGGCTATCTGGTTTTCATGTCCGTATGCGGTCCATTTTAAGGACCGTGAATACAGACACATGCACACCCCATTGTACTCAATGGTGGTGCGCATGTCAGATTTTTCACATCAATCGTGTGTCAGTGTAAAAAAAAGCAGACATGTCCTTTTCTTTTTTTTTCACGCACCTTGGAGAAATGCGTGCTGCATACGTTCGCACTGATAACACACGGATGACATACGTGTTTCATCAGTGTGACACTTCCCGTCACCTGGGAAAAAGTAGTACAGTTATCGCTGTTCCCAGGCGCCGGGTGCTGAATTAAACTCCACATTGTCACCTGGTCTCTCTGCAATCAGATATACCAGGCAACACTGATGAGACTTGTAGTCAGCACCTGCTGCATGGGAACAGCACTAATCACAAGTCTAATCATTGTCACCTGGTCACCCTGTGATCAGAGCGACTAATCAACCATGGTGGGAGTTGGAGTCAGCACCCGCTACGTGTGTATATCATATATTAAATCAATAAAATGAATTAATTAAAAAACAGCATGGAGTCCCCATCCCCCATCATTTTCCTAACTAGCTGAGGGAAAGTCGACAGTTGGGGGCTGATGTTAATATTCTGGGAAGGGGCCAAGTCATAAAGGTTCCCAGCGTATTATTAACAGCTCGCAGCTGTTTGCTTAGTCTTTACTGGTTATTATATGGGGCACCCCCCCCAGTAAAAACATTTGTGGGCTCCCTCCTACATTTACTAACCAGCAAAGGCTAAACAGACAACTGCAGGCTGATATTAATAGGCTGGCACGGGGCCATGGGTATTGGCTCCCTCCCAAACTAAGAACATCAGCCATCAACCGCCCCAGAAATGGCGTATCCATCAGATGCACCAATTCTGGCACTTAGCCTCTGCTCTTCCCACGTGCACTAGTGCGGTGGCAAGTGGGGTAATAGTTGTGGGGTTGATGTCAGCCGTTTTCTGGTCGCTGACATCAAGCCCAGGGGTTAGTAATGGAGAAGCATCTATAAGACACCCCAATTACTACCCCCATTGTCAAATTTAATAAAGGACACAGAGTAAAGACCTATAATTGAAATACACACTCCCAACCCTATTGTAACCATTTATTCACCAAAAAATAAAAAAAAGCAAAGATCTACTCACTTTTCCGCTTATGATCTATAATGCTCATGTCCCATGAAGATCCCCAACTCAGCTACATCCAGATGGTGTGGTGAGTGGTGACACCCTGATGCAACAGCTCACAACGCCGGTCGGAACACACTGAGCTGAGCATTAGAACTGCTGCCTGGGACCGGCGGTAACCTTAATGATGCTCAGTGGGTTGCAGCTGGAATGGTCAGCTGTCGTTTCACTGATGTCACCACTCACCACACCATCCGGATGTATATGAGTTGTGGATCTTTGTGGGATATGAGCATTATGGATTATCGGCGGAGAGTATAATTTTGCTTTTTTATTTATTTGGTGAATAAATGGGTAAAAGAGGGTCGGGGAGTGTTTATTTCAATTAAAGGACTTTACTATATCTGTGCCTTTATTAAATTGGACTATGGAGTTAGTAATGGGGGTGTTTGATAGACACCTCTCCATTACTAACCCTTGAGCTTGATGTCAGCTACATTTTAAAGCAGATATCAACCCCACAACTATTACGCCATATGCCACCACACCAGGGCAAGTGGGAAAAGTGGAGGCGAAGATCCAGAATTGGTGCATTTAATATTCATGGCCCCATCCAAGTCTATTAATATCAGCTCACAGGTGTCTGTTTAGCCTTTGCTTGTTAGTAAATATCGGGGGGACCACACAATTTTTTATTTTGGGGTACCCCTAAAATAACCAATGAAAAGCTAAGCATACAGTTGCTATTAATACGCTGGGAACCTTTATGGCTTTTGGCCCCTTCCCAGAATATTAACATCAACCCCCAGCTGGTTAGGAAAGTAGAGGGGGACCCTACACCGTTTTTTTAAATTTATTTAATACACGATTTACACACACAGCGAGTGCCGACTCCAGCTCCTATCAGCGTTGTCTGGTCGCAGGGAGAACAGGCAACAATGATGAGAAGCACCCGGTGCTTGGAAACAGCGCCAACTGTACTGCTTTTCTCAGGTGCTGATATGCGTCACATGGATGCCACACGTAGGTTACACACGAACACTGATAGCACCAATACTAGAAAAAAACAGAACCGGGAATATCAGGACGTGTGAAGGGGACATAGTGAGCACCCACCATGTATGGAGCAGGCTCTGTGCTATTTTGTACATTTGTAGATGATATCATTATACTGTTCACATTTGCACCACTGCATAAACCTGATGGACCTTAATAGGAGTCAATTTGTTGCTGTAGTAACTGTCATATGATGGACCCATCAGAGCGTTGTGACTTTCGTTATGAATGGAAGTTGCAAGTGTGAACAGAGCTTTAGTTGTATCATTTTTATCGTTCTGGTAGTTAGTCATAGACACTGGTCCGATTCAGTCACACTTTCTGATTACTGACATACCGGCAGTTTATGTGATCGCAGCGTTTGCCCTTCTATATATTGTCGCTGATCCTGTGAGGGAAGAAAAGATCTGTGTTCAGTATGAATGCTAAATGACAACCATAAACCTATTGCTTATCTGATCAGATCTGATTATTAGCCAAATACATAAGCCACTGATAGAAAGAAGAAGGGCTCACAGACTTGTGACAGAATAGATACTGTGAGACCCTGCTTTGTTGTCACAGTAAATACATCACTTTATATGTGATATTTAGTGGTTGTATGAGATTACTGTAAACAAACAGCTCCCCTTTTGTCCTCTGGCTGTGCGTGGCATTGCAGCTTAGCCCCATACATAAAGTAGAAAATCTGACACAGTTGCTTTAAAAATGGGCTTTGCATGTAACACAAGTTACTTTATGTTTTCCATAGATCATAGCTAACTGATAAGGTTGCAGAATCATAACCTGTAAAGCTCTCTCCAGGCTTTCTAGCCGCTGACAGAGACTCTGGATTGACGCTTGCAGAGCCTCTACCGTGGCCTTAATTTGAGGGCTCAAGTGGTGCGGTTCACTTCTGTATCTGCTCTGCAATCCATGTGATGTCTCTCCACTGTCTTTATCACTGGGTTTTCTTTGCCAGACATCACTAGTTGATTGAGGAACTAAATGGAGGGAACAAAACACTTTATGAAAAAACATACAACCCGGCATAAACTATTCGTGAAATCGGATTTACAATTGTAAATCACAAAAAAAAAAAGGTAAAGCTCCTAGTACTTGTGGCGGAATCATAATACCCCTTACAGCCATCCAGCTCTCTGCTAACAGGATACTTGCCAAAAAATGTAAGAAGTTTAAAGCAGGCACTAGACGAGCCTGTGTCAGCATGTTATCACTGTTGTGTGTGAAGGGGGCTGGCTGACAGGCTCATTACTAGCTCATCAGGGAACTGACATAGCTATTAAAATTAGTTAGTCAGAAAGTCCCCTCTACATACAAACGAAAAACTCTACTGGGACACTGGACTGGAGTAGATATATCTCCTCTTCAATTCCTCTAGACTTCCACAGTTACAGGACCTTTGATGACATCATGGTCACATGACCGTGATGTCACCAAAGGTCCAGTGTTAACTCGGAATAGAAACACTTGTGGACCCTAAGAGAGTGGGGAGAAGTTGCTTAGTTTGCTTTGCCCCATGCCCCCTTAAGGCCGGCACTGCATACCAGACTGTCTCCTTTTCAGTTGCTCTAGACTTATGCAGTTAAAGGACCTTTTAAGGTACCTTCACACTGAGCGACGCTGCAGCGATACCGACAACGATGTCGATCGCTGCAGTGTCACTGTTTGGTTGCTGGAGAGCTGTCACACAGACAGCTCTCCAGTGACCAACGATGCCGGTAACCAGGGTAAACATCGGGTTACTAAGCGCAGGGCCGCGCTTAGTAACCAGATGTTTAACCTGGTTACCAGCGTAAAAGTAAAAAAAAAAAAACACTACATACTTACCTTCTGCTGTCTGTCCCCCAGCGTTCTGCTTCTCTGCGCTGTGTAAGCACAGCGGCCGGAAAGCACAGCGGTGACGTAACCGCTGTGCTTTCTGGCCGCTGCGCTCACAGCCAGTGCAGGAAAGCACAGTGCCGGGGACAGACAGCGGAAGGTAAGTATGTAGTGTTTGCTTTTTTTTAACTTTTACGCTGGTAACCAGGGTAAACATCGGGTTACTAAGCGCGGCCCTGCGCTTAGTAACCCGATGTTTATCCTGGTTACCAGTGAAGACATCGGTGAATCCGCGTCACACACGCCGATTCAGCGATGTCTGCAGGGAGTCCAGCGACGAAATAAAATTCTGGACTTTCTGCAGCGACCAATGACATCACAGCAGGATCCTGATCGCTGCTGCGTGTCAAACTGAACGATATCGCTAGCCAGGACGCTGCAACGTCACGGATCGCTAGCGATATCGTTCAGTGTGAAGGTACCTTAAGTGACCTCATGATCACATGACCATGATGTCGCAAAAGGCCCTTAAGTCAAACTCGGATTAGAAATACTCGGGGCCCCAGTTTGCCCCCCACCCCAACTGACTGTAAGTAGGGCTTATTTTTGGATGCTTAGGCCATGTTCACACAGTGCGTTTTTTACTGCGGAACCGCAGCGGTTTTGCAGCTGCGGTTCCGCAGCTGTTTTCCATGCAGGGTACATAACAATGTAACCCTATGGAAAACAGTCACTGCTGTGCACATGATCCGTAATTTCGTTTAAAAAGCCGCGCAGAATAGCTGCGGCAAAAAAGAAGGAGCATGTCACTTCTTTTTCCTGAACCGCAGCGGTTCTGCACCCATAGACCTCCATTGTGAGGTCAAAATCGCAGTAAAACCCGCAGATCAAAAATATATCTGCGGGTTTTACTGCGATTTGATGTGCAGAACCGCTGCAGCAGGAAGTGCGGGGGAGCGGGCGGAAGTGCGTGGGCGGAGTGTGGCTGCCCCCCCGTGCTCCGATCCCGCCCCCCCGTGCTCCGATGCCCCCCCCCCGTGCTCCGATGCCCCCCCCCAGTGCTCCGATGCCCCCCCCCCCCCCCGTGCCCTAATCTCCCCCCCTTATACTTACCCGGCGTCCCGGTGTCCGTCCGGCCGTCTTCTCCCTGGGCGCCGCCATCTTGCAAAATGGCGGGCGCATGCGCAGTGCGCCCGCCGAATCTGCCGGCCGGCAGATTCGCTCCAAAGTGCATTTTGATCACTGAGATATAACCTATCTCAGTGATCAAAATAAAAAAATAGTAAATGACACCCCCCCCCCACTTTGTCACCCCCATTGGTAGGGACAATAAAAAATTAAGAATTTTTTTTTTTTTTTTCACTAAGGTTAGAATAGGGGTAGGGGTAGGGGTAGGGTTAGGGTTAGGGGTAGGGTTAGGGGTAGGGTTAGGGGTAGGGTTAGGGTATTTTCAGCCATTTTAGCCCTAAAAAGCTTCCTAGGAAACACACAGTCTCTGCATAGAAAACTGCATAAAAAAAGGATAAAAAAACGCATCAAAAAACGCATCAAAAAACGCATCAAAAAACGCATCAAAAAAGGACAAAAAAAGGACCAAAAAAAGGACCTGCGTTTTCTGCCAAGAGCTGCAGTTTTTTAAAAAAACTGTCCTGAAAAAAAAAGGATGGAAATCCTGAACGTGTGAACATACCCTTATACTTCAAGCATCCTGTAAAATCATGTTAGGGCTTATTTTTGGGGTAGATCTTATTTTCGGGGCAACACGGTAGCAGGAAGGTCTGTCTTTGGCAACAGCTTAGAAGAGGACCT
Organism: Ranitomeya imitator; assembly: GCF_032444005.1. Classification (NCBI taxonomy): domain Eukaryota; kingdom Metazoa; phylum Chordata; class Amphibia; order Anura; family Dendrobatidae; genus Ranitomeya; species Ranitomeya imitator. Next base: position 484,096,216 of record NC_091283.1, read on the forward strand.
TCATTTTTTGTTTTCTCACCTGAAGTAGCACTTTCAATGTGAACAAACACTTAGCGTCTTGCTGTTACATATATACTTCAATACCTGTGTAGCAATCCTCATCCTTTCGCCTGTCTGCACTTCTCCTTGTTCTAGCCTTGGTCTTTTTGTGTGAAACATCAGATGCTTGAAATAAGTGTGGATAAATCCTAGAACCATTGTCTTCACAGTCCTAAGAGGATGTGCATACATTATATATACACTAATTCACAGATTGCATAGTATAAGTAATGTATTTATTACATTAGCGTCCCACCTTATCAGACCCCAGCTGCTCCACACTGTCAGAATTATCATTTTCTGACCCCCAGCTCTGCAATCTCTGCTCAGCTTGCACTGGACGTGTTGCCTCACCTGAATGCGCAAGCAAAAAAAAAAAAAAAAATCAGCAAGCTAACTTGTAGACAATCCACCTAACTATAGGACTATATACTAAATGAGAACCGGCCAGTGACCATACAACATGCAATAACACATAAGTGCCCCACTCCAACTGGTGCCCATCAGCCATAAGTACAGTGGCAAAGTGGTTGACGTTGTAATGTTTGTGTACGTCTGTACTTTAGAGATATCAGATTCTCAGCCTGCAATGGAGAGGGACTGATGGGTGACGGCCATCTCCGCTGTCTGGAGAACAGGATCAATGGCGGTGAGTATGCCATAGTGTGGAGTTAGTCATTTTACAATAGGAGCCTAGAAGCAGCACCTGATCTGCACTTACTAAAAAGGTCCTTAAATTGTACGACAATATCTAGCAACTAGTGCAGATTTTACATTATGGTGAAGAATTCACATCTGGTCTGTACTCGCCAACCTAAAGGATCTCTTCTTTGTTCTAGCTCTTCCTGCACAGACACTACCCCCGGCTCCATCTCCTCTGTTACAGCGTCATGTCGTTTGGCCTCTCCAGGACGTTGGTCCCACGTTTCTTCACTCTGCTCCTTCGCATCCTCTGAACTTTCATCATCTGTAAGACGAGGGCATTTATGGACAATGTGGATGGTAGAGAAAATATCAGTTACATAAAGGAATCTACAAATGGCAAGGATAAAACATGGGTAGATGCTGTATTTGTGGCCCGATAATTTAGGCCAGCCATGCACATTACATCGGTGGGTCCAGCCACCCATGAATGTGTTCTCAGTAAGAACAGAAGAGTTGTCTGGTGGCAACTTATCTCCCCAACAAGAAAAGCATTGGGCAACTGAAATTCCCCTGCTTGATCTTAATCCCCACCTTGACGTCTGCCTTCAGTGAATAGAGGGTAGGCCCCAATACACATTAGATCGTCACTGCCCTATCCATCTAGGCATGTGGCCAGCTTTACATCTCATGACTTCATATACCTATGTACAATCATATGCTATATAAAATCTGTATACATAACATACTATCTATATAGTCAGAAAGGAAAATCGGACTCCTGTTTTGGGTTCCCTTCCTTACTATTTTCTGCAGATCATTTGGGGCCTGCAGCTTACAGAACACCAAGTGCTCACACAGGACGTCAGCGTCCCCAGCAGAAGAAGCAAGATGACGTCACCACATCGCTCCACCTGTGCTTGGTGCCAACACCAGGGGCTCACACAGGACGTCAGCGTCCTCAGCAGAAGAAGCAAGATGACGTCACCACATCGCTCCACCTGTGCTTGGTGCTAACACCAGGGGCTCACACAGGACGTCAGCGTCCTCAGCAGAAGAAGCAAGATGACGTCACCACATCGCTCCACCTGTGCTTGGTGCTAACACCAAGGGCTCACACAGGACGTCAGCGTCCTCAGCAGAAGAAGCAAGAGGACGTCACCACATCGCTCCACCTGTGCTTGGTGCTAACACCAAGGGCTCACACAGGACGTCAGTGTCCTCAGCAGAAGAAGCAAGAGGACGTCACCACATCGCTCCACCTGTGCTTGGTGCTAACAGAAAGGGCTCACACAGCACGTCAATGTCCCCAGCAGAAGAAGCAAGATGACGTCACCACATCGCTCCACCTGTGCTTGGTGCTAACAACAAGGGCTCACACAGGACGTCAACGTCCCCAGCAGATCGCTCCACCTGTGCTTGGGTGCTAGCTGTGTAAGGGAGGACTCGTCACAATTTTTCCCTGAGGTATTAATGCTTTTGAACAGCCAGTCAAGAAATTGTCACTTTTTAATGAGCACATTATTACTTTTGAGGGGCATTTGTAGCATTATTACTTTTCTTGGTGGCAGAGCACTTAGAAGACATTGTCACTTTTCGAGGGATTAATTAATTAATTAAACCCTTTAAATTGCAAAGGAGGCATCATTACTTTCTGGGGGCGCTCTAGGGACAATATTTGTCAAGATGGAATTCTAAGGGCATTATTACTTATAGGTGGCACGCTGAAGAATTCTTAGTTTATAGGGGGCAGACACAGCAGTATTTTTTTTTAAATTATGTATCCTGTAATTCTTAGGGGCACAGGGGGGAATTTATTACTTGCTATTATTGTCTACTACCAGGGACACGCTATAGAGCACCATTTGCACTTTTTTAGGGGGTTTATGTGGCATAATTTGGGGTAGTTATAGTAATGGAACCAATATTTCTGGAGTACAGAATTTGGGGAAACTTTGAGACATCGCAGGTGCAGTGATGGAATAAATGGGGTGGCAATAGGCATACACTGAGCAGAAACGGGATGAGAAGTCTCTGTAGGTGCTAGAAATGTAAGAAGTCAAATATGTTCCTGTTCGAAACTCTGCAGACCAGTTGTGGCCACAAGAAGTCATCAGGGTGGTCTGGGCCAGATGGAAAAAAAGGAAAAAGCAAAAACTCCCAATAGAAAGAACATTACTAGTGAGCCACTATATCTAACGCTTCTGTAGTCACTTGGATGGTCTGAAGGACTGGCATCTAACACTATATGGTCACTGTATGCTGGTACGATCGGTCTTATTCAGTGAAGTGCCCATTATACTTACTAGGGCGCACCTATGTAGCCACAAACTAGCATAATCTGGCTTGGGGCCCCACACAGATGTATTGTGCCCCCCTTTACTGAAGCCCTAATTTACACCACTGACCTGATACGTCGAAGAAAACCATCAAAAACAGGAGCAATATTTGTTGAACAGATGTATTTACTGTATCCACTGAACATAGAACCAGACCGCTACAGTTTTTTATCTTATGGATACAATAAAATATTTAATTTTTTTCCACTGACGGCAATCAGTGATTTGTAATACTATAATGAGCAGAAACAGGAAATATATTAGGAAACTAGAAGCTCTCTTTAAATAAAACCAGTAAATCCCTTTAAGCAGCTACATGCGTCTGTGTGTGTATTTGCTTTCTGTCTGCATTGTATTCATAAGCCAGGCTGCAATATTGGCTCACTTGCAGAGGTTTCTTTCATATGGAAGATAGCTGCTCTCTAGTGATAAGATAAACTTTCACCAGGCTACAGTATATCCGCTTATCTGCCAGATCTTTAAACTTTAACCCTTTAGGCTATAAAAAAGTAATAATCTGCTCATATACAGAGTCACAAAGGTACCGTAGTCTAGGTGAAGCCAAGGCTGCTTGTAAAACCTTGTATATACTGTATATCTCAGTCTACAAAATACTGCCAACATATCACCGCCATATACTTGCAAAATAACAGTTGTGAAATCAAATAGCCAAATAACAATACAAACAGCATACTGCTAAAAAACACTGGGTGCTTTTATTTTTCCCCTTGAGTTCACATTCTTGGGGGCTCCGTATTAATCTTGGGCTGACCACTTATAAAGCACACTATGCCATGATTAAGAAGCATGCTTCGGTTCGGAATGCGTTAGCGTAGATCCTACAATGTTCTTGCTATGTTTTTATAGATGATTTATTATATATTGTTGTTATTGATTATTAAAATATGAAGCTTATATTGTTAATACTGCTAATGATCTTAATGTTATTCTTGCACGCCCCTCATTAAGATTGGCGTCCAAATTAATGGCCTCAAAGGGGAATTCCCATCTCCAATACATTATCTCAATATGTAGTAGTTGCAATCATAATAATATAAGCACATACCTCCTTTTTCAAATGTAATATAGTTCTTCTGATTAGCTATGTTGCTTACCCCATGTGCAGGGCATTGCAGTTGCTTAGGTATCCATGGTTATGGCGACTAATGTAACGATAGCTAGATAGTTGTTAGTGGTCCTAACCATGAGTATCTAAGCTTCTGCAATGCCCTGCCCTCGGGGTAAGAGACATAGCTAATCAGAAGAACTACACAACATTTCTACTACATATTGGGATAGGATTTTGGAGATGTGAATACCCCTTTCATAAATCAAAGTTTAAAAAAATAAGTGGAGAGGTCATGTTTGAGGTTTTGTAATAGAGGAGCGTCCACCTACCATTGCTGGCCTCGAAAAAGGAGTCTGGGGGACGTGGCATGTCAGGGATGACATCATACAGGGGACGGAAATGCTCAAACATCTCCGGTGATGTGTCTTCCAAGGGGATTGTGTCTATAATCTGATACATACAAAACAGAAGGGTTTTCACTGTTACCATATAGATTAGTCCAGTACATATTAAAGTCCTGCATGTCAAGAAAACATGTAAAGGCATGAGAAAGGTCTACGTTCTCCAGTACGTAATGTATTTGGTGTATACCGGTATATATCAGCAAAACTGATTAACCATTAAGCTGACTGACCTAGCTCTGCCTCCGCATGCCCTGACCAGAGCAGAATGGCTTGCTATTCCACCTTTGGCACCCAGGGCATATTATATTTTCTACCCGCCATGGCGGTGTAGTTCATGTGGGCCAGTACGTATACCACTCGCTAGATTCTCATGATGCAACAAAGTCTATGGCGACTATCTTGAACTACCACACCCCTATGGGGTGATCCGTAGACTAATGCTATGGCTATATAATGGACATAATATCAGAACCTCATGTTCGTGGCTGATAATAAACTGTCGGGAATAAGGTGACATCAGATGGGACCCGCGTCATGACATTGGCTTTATTCAATTTCTCCACCATTATCAGACAAGACATCACACGTCATATACTGTACCTTTTGTGCCACCATTTTCATTTCTCGGATATAAGCACACATGGCGTCCTCTTGACTCATATCACCAAGCTTGCTCCAGGCATCCCTGCAAAAGACATACCAAAATAATGTATGCAAATTGCCGAAGAGGGGCTTAAACTCTAGCGCCGCCCACAATCATAAAAGTCAATATCAACCCTTTAATGAGTCTTGCCACCTGACTTAGGATAAAAGCCTAACAGGCATCTCAATTTGAAGAGACATGTTTCGGGGGTGGTGCCCTTCCAATAAGAGGCACTAGCGGTCAAGCACTCTTCCTCTCTGAAAAGACAATTTGCATATTTAATTTCCCAGGAGCTTTTCATGGCCTATAAGTCTCCTTACACTGACATGTCACTTCACAAGGAGAAAGGTTACCCCTTAGACCAAAATAATGCAAGCTGGTAGGCAAAAAAGGAGAATTGTCCAGTGGAAATTAAGAGCCAGGATGCATGGAATGAATCCTCCTGGGACCCTCCTATAATATATTAGAGAAAACGCTGATCTGGGTCGTATATATACGCTGACCTGTGCTGTGTATATTGCTTAGTGCTCACCACTGTTTCACTTCTGCCTTTGCCGTATTCTGCATACATTTGCTAATGTCTGTACAAGCTTTATTGCCAGTCCCTAAAGAGGCCCGATAACTTGCCATAAATATGTATTTTTTACCTAATGCAAGTTGCAATTTTCTCCTGAATTTGGCATTATTTTTTGTTCCTGCTCCTACACCCAGACAATGGAGAACCATGCCCACTTGGATAACAAGATTAGATGTATAGATAGGGAAGAGGGGGCCCTATATAAGGAACGGAAAGGCGCACAAAAAAAAGAAAAACAACTTTAGATTCAGGAGCACAGTAGCATTTACACTAGGTACAAAAAAAAATACCTGTTTATGGTAAGCGACAGGTGCTCGTTAAAGGGGTTGTCTCATTATAAAAACACTTTAAGAAACCCTGCTGCTGGGGAAATGTAGCATTACATAGCATTCATAATTTAGTTATCCAAGTATACATGAACAGGTCGAATGTGCCAACACTTATCGCCACTCCACTCTTTCTCACAAATGAGAATTCTGGCCCTTTAAGACGTTCACATACGGGCACATGAAATAAAGTATAGTGTTCATACCACTTGTACTTCCCGATAGGATCCCAGAACCCGGGGCGAGTTATATTGCAGGGTCCCATGGTAGCCTGCTTGTAGTAGCTGTAGAATCTGAGCATTTCTTCATATGACGGCCGGTAAGCGCCTAGGGGAACCAGGATGAAAAGTCCAGTCATTCAGGGGATGGGGAGACAGGAGGTGAATACACATAGGACCCTATACACAGAGTAAGGTGAGAATGATAAGCAAAGGTGGCTTTTATATGTCTTCCTCTTTACATCTGTCTAGATATATTCTTTTTGCACTTCTATCTACATGACCCGCCTATAATTGTAGTTTGGATAAGTGGAAACCAGGACATGGTGTCAGAATAATGGACAGCATACAAGTAGAAAGCCGTCAGCGGTGTTAAAGGGATTTTCCTACAAACAAAGTTCATTTTAATCAATACATCTTGGAGTAATAAAAATTTCCACAATTGGATGTGTTTAAAAAAAATGTCCCTGTGCTGAGATAATCCTATAAATGTGCCCCTGCTGTGTACTGTGTAATGGCTGTGTCTGACCGTACAGGGACATGGTCTGATCATACCACAGCTCCTGGGCAGGGGAAGGACACAAAAGAGAGTATACAGACAGTAGTAGCAGAGCCGATCGAGTTGTGCCAGCTTCTAGTCTCCAATGGAGACTATTACAGCATGCCGAAAGTAAAAAATGTGTTTAAAAATATATATTTATATATATAATTGTCTAAGGGTTTTTCTGTCAAACTGTCCTGGAAATCCCGCGTCTCTGATTGGTCGAGGCCACCAGGCCTCGACCAATCAGCGACAAGCACAGCATGGCGACGATGATGTCATAAAGGTTGCCTCAACCAATCAGCGACATGCATATTCTAGAATACCCGATGCGTTAGAATCGGGCCACAATCTAGTATATATATATATATATATATATATATATATATATATATATATATATATATATATATATATATATATATATATATATATATATATATATATTCTAACGCATCGGGTATTCTAGAATATGCATGTCCCCGTAGTATATGGACAATGAGGATTCCAGAATTCGCGGCAGTCTGTGCCCGTCGCTGATTGGTCTAGGCAACCTTTATTACATCATTGTCGCCATGGCAACCATTATGACATCTACGTCGATACTGTGCCCGTCGCTGAATCAGAAACGTGGGACTTCTACGTCCTTTATGACATCAGCGGCCTCGACCAATCAGAGACGCGGGATTTCCAGGACAGACAGACAAACAGACAGACAGACAGACGGAAAAACCCTTAGACAATTATATATATAGATATATATATAAAAAAATGAACCTGATCGCTAAACGGCGTAGTGAGAAAAAAAGTCAAAAAGACAGAATTAGGTTTTTTTTTTGGTCGTCGCAACATTGCATTCGAGCAAAAGATCGTATCTGCATCAAAATAGTATCATTAAAAACGTCAGCTCGGCACACAAAAAATAAGCCCTCACTCGACCTGAGATCGCGAAAAATGGAGACGCTATGGGTATCAGAAAATGACAATTTTTTTTTTTTTTTAAAGCAAAGTTTGGAACCTAGACATATTTGGTGTCTATGAACTCGTAATGACCCGGAGAATCATAGTATCAGGTCAGTTTTAGCATTTAGCGAACCTTGCAAAAAAGCCAAACAAAAAAACAAGTGTGGGATTGCACTTTTTTTTTGCAATTTCACAGCACTTAGAATTTCTTTCCCGTTTTCTAGTACACGTCATGGTAAAACCAATGGTGTCGTTCAAAAGTACAACTCGTCCTGCAAAAAAATAAGCCCTCACATGGCCATATTGACGGAAAAATAAAAAAGTTATGGCTCTGGGAAAGACGGGAGCGAAAAACAAAAACGCAAAATCGAATAAAGCTCCGGTAATGAAGGGGTTATTGACCAAGATATCTTGAAGCACCTGGGGCAAAAACGACCCTTGGTACCACGGGGAGGACGTCACCTGCCCTCCCGTCATTGTTTTTATACCTATATAGCATCATTACTTTGCTCTATCACTGCCCCTCCATACTGTCCTCTCCTATGGCAGGGAGGCTGGTGGGGTGTGCTGGTATATAGGTCCATAAATCATGGAGGAGTAGGGATATAATGAGTGCGATGCATTACAGACACATAACTAGTAGCATGAAGGGACATTACATGGACTTGTGACATAACACGGGGTCACATAGGGCTTTACATACCGTTTTTTGGCAAGCTCTGAATAACGGACACAGCTGCATTAAATTGCCTCTGGTATCCAGTTTCATCCTGATCCGTCCCCATGGGTCCAGAACGCAGAGCTGCACAATCCCAGACTGCAGCGTACAAAGCTTCCTCTACAGGACAAAAGTGCTGCCAGGTACTGCCGTGGCACTGCTCCGCTGCACCATGCCCTGATAACAGGTGAACTCTAATCCGCCTGTTGACTTGGTTTGTAGAAAAAAAGACAATGAGAAGACAAAAACCTACAAGATACAGAACCATAAAGAAAAGCATTGCTGTAGAACACGTGGCAATCTCTCTGTAGTGAAATCTGGGAAATAATGATGAAAACCATCAAACTATCACTGCAGCAATCACAGGAGTGATCACCCAGCTTTCCAAGAGTCCTGAATGGCAAACAGATCCCTGCATACCTAGCGGAGTGAGAACCTGGATTAGGACTGCAATAATGGCCAAATTAGTGGCCAAACCGAAGAAGGTAGAACTAAAAACAAGAACGGAGATTTCTCCATTAATTTTTATTTTAGAGTGAAATATTATTTAGGCCAAATTCAGAAGTCTAGAAATTATGATCAGAGGAAGGACTTTGATGTCTGGAGCAGCCTTGGGTCTCCTAATCCAAACTCAACAACCTCGAGTCAGGCCAAGAGCCCATCCAAATATCATGTGCCATGCTAGGACACTTTTTCCATATTCAGCATTATAAGGAGGAGATCTACATTAAATTACCTGCACACATAGTGGATTTTCACAGCAAAATCCCGGTGTGTTGCAAGCGGATTTGATAGTAAATTGCAGGGCTGTGGAGTCAGAGTCGGAGCCCATTTTGGTGGAGTCGGAGTCATGGAAATTGAGGAGTCGGAGGTTTGGCTTACCGACTCCATAACCCTGGTAAATTTCATTGCAAAGTGAAAAATCTGCAAAAAAAATTTTCACAGCAGATCTTCCATGAAGGAAAGATGGATTCTGACTATTTGTTATAGGCCCAGGACAAGTCATTGATTTTTATGAACCCCCACACAGTAGGCTCCCCTAAACAGTGCCACCCAGACTGTGTTAGTGCCAGAGAAGTGCATTACAGGCACATTACCTGATGCCAGTCACAGTGCGGTGTTCATGAGTCTATTGAGGGTTTCTGTCCCTGAAAGACAGGATCCAGACGTGCCAACAATGAAGCCACTGACTTCAGTTAGGCAAATGAGTCCAAAACATAAAACTCTACTGAAAATGAACGTTTATTCTGCTATCGGGCCAGGCTAAAAAGACGCACACAGCCAAAAAAAGGTCAGCAGGAGTCCAAAATTTCCTGTTTTGGATTAAATTTCACTTGTAACTTTCACAGTCCAAGTGTAGTACAAGGGTCTCCTGCCCCTAGCGTAACAGCCTCATATATGCCCATGAGGTTGTGGAGTTCGGGTCAGAAGACCCAAGGCCGGTCCAGGCATCACGACCCATACTCGAACCTTGAATATCATTTGTGTGAAACCAGCCTAACTAAAATCAATGGTTTCATCAGAGGCCCTTCTGAATCCTGTTTTTCGGGAATTAAGGTAAAAGCCCCCAACAGAGTCATGAGCGGTGAAACAGACATGATCTGAGGATAGCCTTCAAGTGCTGTCAAGCGGTTGCAGCCAATACAAGATTTTCCGACCTGATAATATCCAGCGATGTCATCCACCGGAGCTGGGAGCAATGACTGCACTAGAGTGGTGAGGTGTAATGCCATCATCATAGAAGACAGAGGAGTCCATCAGCTCCCTACACTGATTATTAGTGGGATGGAAAGCGATCTGTCAGACCATCTATAGTAGACAGGGGCACAGAAACATTTTTAGGGTAAGTTCACACTGGGTGAGTGCTTGAGTGGAAAGAGGCTGCAGCAAAATGCTGCTTTTTTTTGCAGTGCTTTTGATGTGTTTTTTGCATTCAATTCAATGAGTGAAAAACGCTGAAATACTGCTGAAAGTGACATGCTCTAGGTCCAAAAAACCATGCAAAGCACAAAATACTGATGACAAAAACCAATGTGTGTGCATGAGATTTCTGAAATCTCATAGACATAGCTGGTATTGTAAAACGCAGCTGAAAATTAGCATAAAAAAGCAGCAAAAAAGCCCAGTGTGAACTTAACCTTAAAAGAGTTTCAATGCAGATTTTCTCCTCCACTACACACGTAGAAAAGCAGCACATTAGGCTCGTACCCGCTGTAAACATTTTACATTGAAAGGATCATAATATTTTTCTCTATTAGTAGAAGCATGTACAGGCGGATTTACGTGATATAGGGCAGGGAGAATTAGATAAATGTAAAGTATCTATGATTCCATAGACGGTGGGGTTTCGACAAGAAGTGTGGCATCGATAGATATCTAAAGACGTCCACCCTAGTGATTTTTATTCTCAGGAGCGTGAAAGAACGGTTTACTACAGACGTGAACACCTTGGGAATGCACACTGGAAAACAACCGATACAACTAACGGATGGGGGAATGGTCGTCCCACAGCAGCAGCGGTGTACAGAGGTGGCGAATGCAGTAAGTGGTAGGACAAGCCCTGCCCTATATCAGAGAGCGCAGATATTTCACAGATTACTGACATCTTGTATGGGTAAGATAACACATGGCGTATTTAGTGCGGATTTGCGTGCAGAAAATCCACAGAATAATCAGTAATGTTAGCGAGATCCCAACAAATCTGATCTACACGTCTCAGACAACTGCCGCACAGAAGCCAATCTGCGATTCGGATTGTAATGTCTGCAGCGCAGGGCTGTGGAGTCAGAGTCGTGGGGTCGGTGTCATGGAAATTGTGGAGTCGGAGGTTTAGCTTATGGACTCCACAGCCCTGCTGCAGTGGGTCAAAACTTTTGTGCATTTTTCAGACCATAAATGTCGGACAGGTAAAAATGACCTAAACATTTTTTGATGGAGGACTGGAGTCATTATCCATTTCAATCAAGCTCACAACCTCCCTCAGAGGCGCTAGGAGGCTTTAAAGGGAACCTGTCATCTGATTCATGATGGAAAAAACCACGGGCTGCATGGATCAGAGTCGGGATACATGATTTCAGTCATGTTTCAGATACACTCGTATACTTTAATGATTTAGTAGGGGGCCATAGCCAGACATGAGACTGGTCCGGTTCCACCCTGGCCGGATCATCCGAGCCCTGCTACAGGTGACGGACAGGTCTCTCAGCTGTAACACCCAAGATCGGATTCATGCTGCCCACGATTTGGCAGCATCAATCAGATGACAGGTTCCCTCAAAAGTGCCCAAGGGGGTTTCTCCAGCTGCAGACCCTTATGTCGGACAATAGACATTAGAAAGCACTTATTAGTTGGGTTTTCCATATTAGCATAGCAGTCATTTTAGATGAGTAGACATATTATTTAATTAAAGAATAGGAGGTATGGGTCAATTGAGGTCTACAACCTACGATCTACGGCAGTAGTCTCCAACATGCGAGTCTTCAGCTGTTGCAAAACTACCGTAAGTCCAATTTAACATATGCAAGTTTTGTGGTCTGATGCATGGACCGGCCACTGGTCTCCTGACCCGAACTCTACAGGTTCTTATATGCCTGTAAGGCCTCATTCACATGTCCTTGTTGTAGCCGTTTTTTTTTCACTGATCGAAATAGAAGGAAGAAGGGGACGGGAAGAAAAACATTAGACTCGAACAAAGACGACCCAGGAAAACATACTCAGAAGGGAGGTAAGAACATTTCTAAAACAATCCACAGTGAGGAGATTGGAACAAAACAAAATCCTCTAAACTGCATGCTCGCAAACGCCAGAAGCCTGACAAACAAGATGGAAGAACTAGAAGCAGAAATATCTACAGGTAACTTTGACATAGTGGGAATAACCGAGACATGGTTAGATGAAAGCTATGACTGGGCAGTTAACTTACAGGGTTACAGTCTGTTTAGAAAGGATCGTAAAAATCGGAGAGGAGGAGGGGTTTGTCTCTATGTAAAGTCTTGTCTAAAGTCCACTTTAAGGGAGGATATTAGCGAAGGGAATGAGGATGTCGAGTCCATATGGGTTGAAATTCATGGAGGGAAAAATGGTAACAAAATTCTCATTGGGGTCTGTTACAAACCCCCAAATATAACAGAAAGCATGGAAAGTCTACTTCTAAAGCAGATAGATGAAGCTGCAACCCATAATGAGGTCCTGGTTATGGGGGACTTTAACTACCCGGATATTAACTGGGAAACAGAAACCTGTGAAACCCATAAAGGCAACAGGTTTCTGCTAATAACCAAGAAAAATTATCTTTCACAATTGGTGCAGAATCCAACCAGAGGAGCAGCACTTTTAGACCTAATACTATCTAATAGACCTGACAGAATAACAAATCTGCAGGTGGTTGGGCATTTAGGAAATAGCGACCACAATATTGTGCAGTTTCACCTGTCTTTCACTAGGGGGACTTGTCAGGGAGTCACAAAAACATTGAACTTTAGGAAGGCAAAGTTTGAACAGCTTAGAGATGCCCTTAATCTGGTAGACTGGGACAATATCCTCAGAAATGAGAATACAGATATTAAATGGGAAATGTTTAAGAACATCCTAAATAGGCAGTGTAAGCGGTTTATACCTTGTGGGAATAAAAGGACTAGAAATAGGAAAAACCCAATGTGGCTAAACAAAGAAGTAAGACAGGCAATTAACAGTAAAAAGAAAGCATTTGCACTACTAAAGCAGGATGGCACCATTGAAGCTCTAAAAAACTATAGGGAGAAAAATACTTTATTTAAAAAAATAATTAAAGCTGCCAAAAAGGAAACAGAGAAGCACATTGCTAAGGAGAGTAAAACTAATCCCAAACTGTTCTTCAACTATATCAATAGTAAAAGAATAAAAACTGAAAATGTAGGCCCCTTAAAAAATAGTGAGGAAAGAATGGTTGTAGATGACGAGGAAAAAGCTAACATATTAAACACCTTCTTCTCCACGGTATTCACGGTGGAAAATGAAATGCTAGGTGAAATCCCAAGAAACAATGAAAACCCTATATTAAGGGTCACCAATCTAACCCAAGAAGAGGTGCGAAACCGGCTAAATAAGATTAAAATAGATAAATCTCCGGGTCCGGATGGCATACACCCACGAGTACTAAGAGAACTAAGTAATGTAATAGATAAACCATTATTTCTTATTTTTAGTGACTCTATAGCGACAGGGTCTGTTCCGCAGGACTGGCGCATAGCAAATGTGGTGCCAATATTCAAAAAGGGCTCTAAAAGTGAACCTGGAAATTATAGGCCAGTAAGTCTAACCTCTATTGTTGGTAAAATATTTGAAGGGTTTCTGAGGGATGTTATTCTGGATTATCTCAATGAGAATAACTGTTTAACTCCATATCAGCATGGGTTTATGAGAAATCGCTCCTGTCAAACCAATCTAATCAGTTTTTATGAAGAGGTAAGCTATAGACTGGACCACGGTGAGTCATTGGACGTGGTATATCTCGATTTTTCCAAAGCGTTTGATACCGTGCCGCACAAGAGGTTGGTACACAAAATGAGAATGCTTGGTCTGGGGGAAAATGTGTGTAAATGGGTTAGTAACTGGCTTAGTGATAGAAAGCAGAGGGTGGTTATAAATGGTATAGTCTCTAACTGGGTCGCTGTGACCAGTGGGGTACCGCAGGGGTCAGTATTGGGACCTGTTCTCTTCAACATATTCATTAATGATCTGGTAGAAGGTTTACACAGTAAAATATCGATATTTGCAGATGATACAAAACTATGTAAAGCAGTTAATACAAGAGAAGATAGTATTCTGCTACAGATGGATCTGGATAAGTTGGAAACTTGGGCTGAAAGGTGGCAGATGAGGTTTAACAATGATAAATGTAAGGTTATACACATGGGAAGAGGGAATCAATATCACCATTACACACTGAACGGGAAACCACTGGGTAAATCTGACAGGGAGAAGGACTTGGGGATCCTAGTTAATGATAAACTTACCTGGAGCAGCCAGTGCCAGGCAGCAGCTGCCAAGGCAAACAGGATCATGGGGTGCATTAAAAGAGGTCTGGATACACATGATGAGAGCATTATACTGCCTCTGTACAAATCCCTAGTTAGACCGCACATGGAGTACTGTGTCCAGTTTTGGGCACCGGTGCTCAGGAAGGATATAATGGAACTAGAGAGAGTACAAAGGAGGGCAACAAAATTAATAAAGGGGATGGGAGAACTACAATACCCAGATAGATTAGCGAAATTAGGATTATTTAGTCTAGAAAAAAGACGACTGAGGGGCGATCTAATAACCATGTATAAGTATATAAGGGGACAATACAAATATCTAGCTGAGGATCTGTTTATACCAAGGAAGGTGACGGGCACAAGGGGGCATTCTTTGCGTCTGGAGGAGAGAAGGTTTTTCCACCAACATAGAAGAGGATTCTTTACTGTTAGGGCAGTGAGAATCTGGAATTGCTTGCCTGAGGAGGTGGTGATGGCGAACTCAGTCGAGGGGTTCAAGAGAGGCCTGGATGTCTTCCTGGAGCAGAACAATATTGTATCATACAATTATTAGGTTCTGTAGAAGGACGTAGATCTGGGTATTTATTATGATGGAATATAGGCTGAACTGGATGGACAAATGTCTTTTTTCGGCCTTACTAACTATGTTACTATGTATTATAATCTTTGGTGCTTTTCACAGATCCATGTTTTTTCATGGTGTGCCCATGCAAAACTCAGAGACATGTCCATTTTTTTTCTGGGATCACAGATAAGAAGTGCCAATACAAGTCTATGGGTCCGTGAAAGATACATCTAGTATACAGTCTGTGCTGTCTGTATTCAACACTGCAAAGGGAAGAGGAAGCCTGGTCATTACTTATCCATCCAAGAAAAACACTGATGGTAAGAACGGACACAAGGACCGTACAGTAAGGGTGGTTTCACACTTGCGTTTTTGTCTGCAGCATTAAATGCACAAAAAAAGCATGCGTTTTTTCCCTATATTTAACATTGAAAATGCATGCGTTTTTTGTGCATGCGTTTGCATGCGTTTTTGAACGCATGCGTTTTTTTACTGCATGCGTTCATTTTAAAAAATGCAACTTGTAGTATTTTTGAGGGGCGTTTTTTGGACACATAAAAACGCATGCGTTTTCATGCATTTTTTTGGGGCCAAAAAATACATTGGAGTCAATGGAAACGCATGCGTTTTTTTGTGCATGCGTTTGTTTGCGTTAAAAACGCATGCGTTTTTATATTAAAAAACCAGAAAACACACTGATATGCCACCCTCCACCATAAAGGTGATAAAGGGGATCCTAACCCTAACCATAACCCTAAAGGGATCCTAACCCTAACCCTAAAGGGATCCTAACCCTAACCCTAAAGGGATCCTAACCCTAACCCTAACCATAAAGGGATTAGGGTTAGGGGTAGGGTTAGGATCCCTTTAGGGTTAGGGTTTGGATCCCTTTAGGGTTAGGGTTAGGATCCCTTTAGGGTTAGGGTTAGGATCCCTTTAGGGTTAGGGTTAGGATCCCTTTAGGGTTAGGGTTAGGATCTCCTTTATCACCTTTATGGTGGAGGGTGGCATATCAGTGAGTTTTCTGGTTTTTTAATATAAAA
The DNA here is from genome assembly GCF_032444005.1 of Ranitomeya imitator. Taxonomy (NCBI): domain Eukaryota; kingdom Metazoa; phylum Chordata; class Amphibia; order Anura; family Dendrobatidae; genus Ranitomeya; species Ranitomeya imitator. The sequence goes on from NC_091283.1 coordinate 484,112,320, forward strand.
ACGCATGCTTTTTTTGTGCATGCGTTTACATGCGTTTTTTCACCATGCGTTTTTTTTCCAAACGTTTAAGCGTTTAAAAACGCAAGTGTGAAACCAGCCTAAGAGCGGACACACGGACTGTACACTGACGGTAAGAACGGACACACGGACCATACACTGGCGGTAAGAACGGACACATGGACCGTACACTGATGGTAAGAACGGACAAGTATAGGAAAAATCAGCCGCACTCAAATGGTTGAAAGTTCAGCAAACTGTGTAGTTTCTTTATTAACATATACAATAAACATCACCAGGTGCTTTTTTAGGAGGTAAATGGGTGGCGGACTATTCAATTCGGGTAACATTTCGACCCCAGCGGGTCTATATCAAAACCTAACTTATGCCAAAGAGGTAGAGGAGAGGAGAAAGAGCCGAGTTCCCATAGGGCAGCTCTGGTGGAGTTGTGTGGAAGCGCACCCACCAGGCGGACGCGCTTCCACACAACTCCAGGATGTTTGCAGGATGCGTTTTTGCCCCATAGATTAACATTAGCGACGCATTGACACACGTCGCAACCGTCGTGCGACGGTTGCGCCATGTTGTGGCGGACCGCCGGGAGCAAAAAACGTTACATGTATTGTTTTTTGCTGCCGACAGACGGCTTTTTCCGACCACGCATGCGCGGCCGGACCTCTGCCCCCACCTCCCCGCACCTCACAATGGGGCAGCGGATGCGATGAAAATCTGCATCCGCTGCACCCGTTGTGCGGCGCAAACAACGCTAGCGTCGTTGCGTCTGCACGTCGCATCGCGACGTGATGCTAGTGTGAAAGTAGCCTAACTTGTATTTTTTTTTTTATTCCTTGAGGGGGGCCATTTCCATTTTTACATTTTTATTGTGTTCCATTGAAAATAACACAATTTGCAAACGTCCTCAATTATTTTTCTGCTCAGTCATGAACAGCAGAAAAAACTAGTATTATCATCTACTCTGCAATATACTCGGTGCTGCTACATCAGCACTGCTACAGGAATTCTAGAAGGTACAGTAAGTGTTATGCATGTATATTTCAGTCTGAGGACAAATAGTCATATTCTGCCTTGGTGGAGATTTCACTTTACTTTCACACTTGCGTTGGTACGGGTTCGTCGCAATGCGTCGGGCCGACGTACCGACGAACGTTTTGAAATTTGTGCAGTTTTTCGACGCATCCACTGCCCATTCTGAAGTCCGGGGAGGAGGGGGAGGAGTTTCGGCCGCGCATGTGCGGTAGAAAATGGCGTATGTGACGTACAAAAAAACGTTACATTCAACATTTTTTCGTGACGACGGTCCACCAAAACACGACGGATCCGTTGCACGATGGACGTGACGTGTGGCCATCCGTCGCGATCCATCGCTAATACAAGTCTATGGGGAATAAACGCATCCTGAGCGCACATTTGCAGGATCCGTTTTTTTCCCAAAACGACGGATTGCGACGGATGCCAAACGACGCAAGTGTGAAAGAGGCCTAAATGGTGCAATACAGCGATCCTGAGTAGGTAGCCTGGTTTGGTCAGTCTCCTATTGGAGACTGCAGATGGACCACTATTTTCCGACGGATTCACTGCACGACGGATGAAACGGATAGCCATCCGTCACAATCAGTCGCTAATACAAGTCTATGGGAAAAAACAGGATCCTGCAGAAAAATTTGCAGGATCCTGTTTTTTCAAAACTCGACGGATTTCGACGGTAGAGAAAAGACGGAAGTGTGAAAGAGGCCTTACCTGTTCTGAGAGTTTTTAAGTGCATTTATTTCCCATTCATTTTAATGGGTGAAAAACGCTGCAAAAACTCTGAAAGAATTGACATGCTGCAGATTTGAGAAAATGCTCAAATTTTAGCAATCTCATTCACTTTGCTGGTACTAAATGGCAGCATTTCTACCCTTGAAAAACATGCGGAAACAATGCAGCTTGTGAATAAGTCCTAAGGGTATGTGTCCACGTGCAGTAAACGCTGCGTGTCTGACGCTGCATAGAGCCGCAGCGTCAGACACACAGCGTCCAGATGTTACAGCATAGTGGAGGGGATTTAATGAAATCCCGTCTCCACTATGCGTGGTAACACGCACACGGCGGCCCTGCGACTCCGGACATGCTGCGCGTCTTTTCAGATCGCAGCATGTCCGTATATAGCACAGGGCCCTATGCGATGGGTGCGATGATGCCGGATGTGTGCTGTGAACACATCTGGCATCATCGCGTCCCAGAAGGGGGCGGGGCTTAGCGCAGAGCGGCAAAGCCGCTCCGACGATACCACCGGCCATCCTGATCGTGGACACGCAGCCTAAGAGTAGCGGGACATGGCTACGACAGTTCGCTGCCCAACAAACATATTCTGGAAGCGCTTTTTCCAAGTGATGAATAACCCTTTATAAATGGCATGAACTCAGCCTATAACGGACAGGGCTTTAGGGTTAATACAGAAATGAATAGCTGTAATGTGAGAAATCACATCAGTAATCTGTGGTAACGTCCATCTCAGCGGAGGAAGCGGCTCCACATGTTCCAACAGCGCTAGCTCTGCAGATGCGGAAATACTGCTGATACAGCACTAGGGGAATACATGGACACAGCTAGGAAGGCAAGGCAATGTAACATGCGTATATATATATATATATATATATATATATATATATATATATATATATATATATATATATACACACACACACACATATATATACACACACACGCAGACCAAAAGTTTGGACACCTTCTCATTTAAAGATTTTTCTGTATTTTCATGACTATGAAAATTGCACATTCACACTGAAGCCATCAAAACTATGAATTAACACATGTGGAATTATATACTTAACAAAAAAAGTGTGAAACAACAAATTATGTCTTATCTTCTAGGTTATTCAAAGTAGCCACCTTTTGCTTTGGTGACTGTTTTGCACACTCTTGGCATTCTCTTGATGAGCTTCAAGAGGTAGTCACAGGGAATGGTTTTCACTTCACAGGTGTACCCTGTCAGGTTTAACCCCTTCATGACCCAGCCTATTTTGACCTTAAAGACCTTGCCGTTTTTTTGCAATTCTGACCAGTGTCCCTTTATGAGGTAATAACTCAGGAACGCTTCAATGGATCCTAGCGGTTCTGAGATTGTTTTTTCGTGACATATTGGGCTTCGTGTTAGTGGTATATTTAGGTCAATAAATTCTGTGTTTATTTGTGATAAAAACGGAAATTTGGCGAAAATTTTGAAAATTTCGCAATTTTCACATTTTGAATTTTTATTCTGTTAAACCAGAGAGTTATGTGACACAAAATAGTTAATAAATAACATTTCCCACATGTCTACTTTACATCAGCACAATTTTGGAAACAAAATTTTTTTTTGCTAGGAAGTTATAAGGGTTAAAATTTGACCAGCGATTTCTCATTTTTACAACGAAATTTACAAAACCATTTTTTTGAGGGACCACCTCACATTTGAAGTCAGTTTGAGGGGTCTATATGGCTGAAAATACCCAAAAGTGACACCATTCTAAAAACTGCACCCCTCAAGGTGCACAAAACCACATTCAAGAAGTTTATTAACCCTTCAGGTGCTTCACAGCAGCAGAAGCAACATGGAAGGAAAAAATGAACATTTAACTTTTTAGTCACAAAAATGATTTTTCAGCAACAATTTTTTTATTTTCCCAATGGTAAAAGGAGAAACTGAACAACGAAAGTTGTTGTCCAATTTGTCCTGAGTACGCTGATACCTCATATGTGGGGGTAAACCACTGTTTGGGCGCACGGCAGGGCTTGGAAGGGAAGGAGCGCCATTTGACTTTTTGAATGAAAAATTGGCTGCACTCTTTAGCGGACACCATGTCACGTTTTGAGAGACCCTGTGTGCCTAAACATTGGAGCTCCCCCACAAGTGACCCCATTTTGGAAACTAGACGCCCCAAGGAACTTATCTGATGCATAGTGAGCCCTTTAAACCCCCAGGTGCTTCACAAATTGATCCGTAAAAATGAAAAAGTACTTTTTTTTCACAAAAAAATTCTTTTAGCCTCAATTTTTTCATTTTCACATGGACAACAGGATAAAATGGATCCTAAAATTTGTTGGGCAATTTCTCCTGAGTACACCGATACCTCACATGTGGGGGTAAACCACTGTTTGGGCACATGGTAAGGCTCGGAAGGGAAGGAGCGCCATTTGACTTTTTGAATGAAAAATTATCTCCATCGTTAGCGGACACAATGTCGCGTTTGGAGAGACCCTGTGTGCCTAAACATTGGAGCTCCCCCACAAGTGACCCCATTTTGGAAACTGGACCCCCCAAGGAACTTATCTAGATGCATACTGAGCACTTTATACCCCCAGGTGCTTCACAGAAGTTTATAATGCATTGCCATGAAAATCAAAAATAATTTTTCTTTTCTCAAAAATGATTTTTTAGCCTGGAATTTCCTATTTTGCCAATGGTAATAGGAGAAATTGGACCACAAATGTTGTTGTCCAGTTTGTCCTGAGTACGCAGATACCCCATATGTGGGGGTAAACCACTGTTTAGGTGCACGGCAGTGCTCAGAAGGGAAGGCACGCCATTTGGCTTTTTAAATGGAAAATTAGCTCCAATCATTAGCGGACACCATGTCGCGTTTGGAGAGCCCCTGTGTGCCTAAACATTGGAGATCCCCCACAAATGACCCCATTTTGGAAACTAGACCCCCAAAGGAACTAATCTAGATGTGTGGTGAGCACTTTCAACCCTCAAGTGCTTCACAGAAGTTTATAACGCAGAGCCATGAAAATTTAAAAAAAAAATTATTTTCTCAAAAATGATTTTTTAGCCCACAATTTTTTATTTTCCCAAGGGTAACAGGAGAAATTTGACCCCAAAAGTTGTTGTCCAGTTTCTCCTGAGTACGCTGATACCCCATATGTGGGGGTAAACCACTGTTTAGGCACATGCTGGGGCTCGGAAGTGAAGTAGTGACGTTTTGAAATGCAGACTTTGATGGAATGCTCTGCGGGCGTCACGTTGCGTTTGCAGAGCCCCTGATGTGGCTAAACAGTAGAAACCCCCCACAAGTGACCCCATTTTGGAAACTAGACCCCCCAAGGAACTTATCTAGTGTGAGGTGAGCACTTTGAACCCCCAAGTGCTTCACAGAAGTTTATAACGCAGAGCCGTGAAAATAATAAATACGTTTTCTTTCCTCAAAAATAATTTTTTAGCCCAGAATTTTTTATTTTCCCAAGGGTTACAGGAGATATTGGACCACAAAAGTTGTTGTCCAGTTTCTCCTGAGTACGCTGATACCCCATGTGTGGGGGTAAACCACTGTTTGGGCACACGTCGGGGCTCAGAAGGGAAGTAGTGACTTTTGAAATGCAGACTTTGATGGAATGGTCTGCGGGCGTCACGTTGCGTTTGCAGAGCCCCTGGTGTGCCTAAACAGTAGAAACCCCCCACAAGTGACCCCATTTTGGAAACTAGACCCCCAAAGGAACTTATCTAGATATGTGGTGAGCACTATCAACCCCCTAGTGCTTTACAGAAGTTTATAACGCAGAGCCGTGAAAATAATAAATACGTTTTCTTTCCTCAAAAATAATTTTTTAGCCCAGAATTTTTTATTTTCCCAATGGTTACAGGAGAAATTGGACCCAAAAAGTTGTTGTCCAGTTTCTCCTGAGTACGCTGATACCCCATGTGTGGGGGTAAACCACTGTTTGGGCACACGTCGGGGCTCAGAAGGGAAGTAGTGACTTTTGAAATGCAGACTTTGATGGAATGGTCTGCGGACGTCGCGTTGCGTTTGCAGAGCCCCTGGTGTGCCTAAACAGTAGAAACCCCCCACAAGTGACCCCATTTTGGAAACTAGACCCCCCAAGGAACTTATCTAGATATGTGGTGAGCACTTTGAACCCCCAAGTACTTCACAGACGTTTACAACGCAGAGCCGTGAAAATAAAAAATCATTTTTCTTTCCTCAAAAATGATGTTTTAGCAAGCAATTTTTTATTTTCTCAAGGGTAACAGGAGAAATTGGACCCCAATAATTGTTGCGCAGTTTGTCCTGAGTATGCTGGTACCCCATATGTGGGGGTAAACCACTGTTTGGGCGCACGTCGGGGCTCGGAAGTGAGGGAGCACCATTTGACCTTTTGAATACAAGATTGGCTGGAATCAATGGTGGCGCCATGTTGCGTTTGGAGACCCCCTGATGTGCCTAAACAGTGGAAACCCCTCAATTCTACCTCCAACACTAACCCCAACACACCACTAACCCTAATCCCAACTGTAGCCGTAACCCTAATCACAACCCTAACCCCAACACACCCCTAACCACAACCCTAACCCCAACACACCCCTAACCCTAACCACAACCCTAATTCCAACCCTAACCCTAAGGCTATGTGCCAACGTTGCGGATTCGTATGAGATTTTTCAGCACCATTTTTGAAAAATCCGCAGGTAAAAGGCACTGCGTTTTACCTGCGGATTTACCACGGATTGCCAGTGTTTTTTGTGCGGATTTCACCTGCGGATTCCTATTGAGGAACAGGTGTAAAACGCTGCGGAATCCGCACAAAGAATTGACATGCTGCGGATAATACAACGCAGCGTTTCCGCGCGGTATTTTCCGCACCATGGGCACAGCGGATTTGGTTTCCATATGTTTACATGGTACTGTAAACCTGATGGAACACTGCTGCGAATCCGCAGCCAAATCCGCACCGTGTGCACATAGCCTAATTCTAAAGGTATGTGCACACTCTGCGGAAAACGCTGCGGATCCGCTGCAGTTTCCCATGAGTTTACAGTTCAATGTAAACCTATGGGAAACAAAAATCGCTGTACACATGCTGCAGAAAAACTGCACGGAAACGCAGCGGTTTACATTCCGCAGCATGTCACTTCTTTCTGCGGATTCCGCAGCGGTTTTACAACTGCTCCAATAGAAAATCGCAGTTGTAAAACCGCAGTGAAATGCGCAGAAAAAACGCGGTAAATCTGCGATAAATCCACAGCGGTTTAGCCCTGCGGATTTATCAAATCCTCTGTGGAAAAATCCGCAGAGGACCAGAATACGTGTGCACATACCGAAACCCTAACCCTACCCCTAACCCTACCCCTAGTTCTTACCCCAACATTAGTGGAACAAAAAAAAAAAATTATTTATTTTTTTTTATTATGTCCCTACCTATGGGGGTGACAAAGGGGGGGGGGGTCATTTACTATTTTTTTTATTTTGATCACTGAGATAGGTTATATCTCAGTGATCAAAACTCACTTTGGAACGAATCTGCCGGCTGGCAGATTCGGCGGGCGCACTGCACATGCGCCCGCCATTTTGGAAGATGGCGGCGCCCAGGAAAGAAGACGGCCGGACCCCGGGAGGCTAGGTAAGTATAAGGGGGGGAGATCAGGGCACGGGGGGGGGGGGGGGGGGGGGCGTCGGAGTACGGGGGGGAGTGGATCGGATCACGGGGGGGTGGATCGGAACACGGGGTGGGGGATTGGAGCACGGGGTGGGGGATCGCTGTGCGGGGGGGTGGATCGGAGCACGGGGGGGGGATCTCAGTGTGGGGGGTGGATCGGAGTGCGGGGGGGTTTGATTGGAGCACGGGGGGTGTGATTGGAGCACGGGGGGAGCGGACAGGAGGACGGGGGAGCGGAGCACAGAACGGAGGGGAGCGGACCACAGATCGGGGGGCTGGGGGGGCGATCGGTGGGGTGGGGTGGGTGCACATAAGTGTTTCCAGCCATGGCCGATTAAATTGCAGCATCGGCCATGGCTGGATTGTAATATTTCACCAGTTTTTTAGGTGAAATATTACAAATCGCTCTGATTGGCATTTTCACTTTCAACAGCCAATCAGAGCGATCGTAGCCACGGGGGGGTGAAGCCACCCCCCCTGGGCTAAACTACCACTCCCCCTGTCCCTGCAGATCGGGTGAAATGGGAGTTAACCCTTTCACCCCATCTGCAGGGACGCGATCATTCTGTGACACAGCATATGCGTCACAGGTCGGATTGGCACCGACTTTGATGACGCATACGCTGTGTCACAGGTCGGGAAGGGGTTAATAAGTGGGATTTCTTGCCTTATAAATGGGGTTGGGACCATCAGTTGTGTTGTGCTGAAGTCTCTGGAACTCTCTCTGCCCCAACACATCCGACTATCAACCACAGTCGGATCCTTCAGACGGAACCTGAAAACTCATCTCTTCAGGAAAGACTACAGCCTGCACTGACACCGCTGCCGCCTCATCACTATCGAAGCTACCGCCTCACCAACACCGGAGCTCCTGCAACCCTCAACCTACTGTATCCTTCCCCATAATCCTGTAGAATGTAAGCCTACAAGGGCAGGGTCCTCGCCCCTCTGTATCAGTCCGTCATTGTTAGTTTGTTTACTGTAAGTGATATCTGTAACTTGTATGTAACCCCTTCTCATGTACAGCACCATGGAATCAATGGTGCTATATAAATAAATAATAATAATAATACACAGCTGATAGTCCTACTGAATAGACTGTTAGAATTTGTATTATGGCAAGAAAAAGCAGCTAAGTAAAGAAAAACGAGTGGCCATCATTACTTTAAGAAATTAAGGTCAGTCAGTCCGAAAAATTGGGAAAACTTTGAAAGTGTCCCCAAGTGCAGTGGCAAAAACCATCAAGCGCTACAAAGTACCTGGCTCACATGAGGACCACCCCAGGAAAGGAAGACCAAGAGTCACCTCTGCTTCTGAGGATAAGTTTATCCGAGTCACCAGCCTCAGAAATCGCAGGTTAACAGCAGCTCAGATTAGAGACCAGGTCAATGCCACACAGAGTTCTAGCAGCAGACCCATCTCTACAACAACTGTTAAGAGGAAACTTTGTGCAGCAGGCCTTCATGGTAAAATAGCTGCTAGGAAACCACTGCTAAGGACAGGCAACTAGCAGAAGAGACTTGTTTGGGCTAAAGAACACAAGGAATGGACATTAGACCAGTGGAAATCTGTGCTCTGGTCTGATGAGTCCAAATTTGAGATTTTTGGTTCCAACCACCATGTCTCTGTGCGACGCAGAAAAGGTGAACGGATGGACCGCAGAGTGAAGGCAAAAGGGCAAACAAGTGCTAAGCATCTCTGGGAACTCCTTCAAGATTGTTGGAAGACCATTCCCGGTGACTACCTCTTGAAGCTCATTAAGAGAATGCCAAGAGTGTGCACAGCAGCCATCAAAGCAAAAGGTGGCTACTTTAAATAACCTAGAATATAAGACATAATTTCAGTTGTTTCTGTTGTGAATTCTGTTATCGAACTCCCTCCTGTGGTCATGAATGGTACTTCGGCGAGTTCTGTCTATGGACTCCCTCTGGTGGCTGTGAGTGGAGCTGCTGGTTCTGAGGTTCCTTCCACAGGTGACTCAGTTTATTCTTAGGCTGGCTGCTCTATTTAACTCCACTCAGATCGTTACTCCTGGCCAGCTGTCAATGTTCTTGTACTGGTTCAGTTCGCTCTTGGATCTTTCTGGTGACCTGTCTACTCCAGCAGAAGCTAAGTCCCTGCTAGTTAATTATTTGTTCTTTGTTTTCTTGTCCAGCTTGCTATCATGATTTTGCCTTGCTAGCTGGAAGCTCTGGGATGCAGAGTGGCACCTCCGCACCGTGAGTCGGTGCGGGGGTCTTTTTGCACACTCTGCGTGGTCTTTTTGTAGTTTTTGTGCTGACCGCAAAGATACCTTTCCTATCCTCTGTCTGTTTAGTAAGTCTGGCCTCCTTTGCTGAAACCTGTTTCATTTCTGTGTTTGTGACTTTCATCTTAAAGGGAACCTGTCACCCCGTTTTTTGAGATATAAATACTGTTAAATAGGGCCTGCGCTGTGTGTTACTATAGTGTATGTAGTGTACCCCGATTCCCCACCTATGCTGAGAAATACATTACCAAAGTCGCCGTTTTCGCCTGTCAATCAGGCTGGTCAGGTCGGGTGGGCGTGGTGACACCGCTCTTTTCTTCCCCAGCTTTCCGTTGGTGGCGTAGTGGTGTGCGCATGTCCAGAGTTCCGAATCCCCTGCACGCACCTGAAGCAAAAGCGCGCGTTCTGCGCTATTGCCCCTGTCATCGGTGGGGGCGGCCATCTTCCTGGGGCCGCGCGTGCGCAGATCGAGTGCTCTGCTGCACGGGGCTTCAGGAAAATGGCCGCGGGATGCCGCACATGCGCATTAGAGATCGCGGCGGCCATTTTCCCAAAGCTGAGATGCAAACTCGGCTTTGGGAAGATGGCCGCCGCGATCTCTAATGCGCACGCGCGGCATCCCGCGGCCATTTTCCTGAAGCCCCGTGCAGCAGAGCACTCGATCTGCGCACGCGCGGCCCCAGGAAGATGGCCGCCCCCACCGATGACAGGGGTGTAATAGCGCAGAACGCGCGCTTTTGTTTCACGTGCGCGCAGGGGATTCGGAACTCTGGACATGCGCACACCACTACGCCACCAACGGAAAGCTGGGGAAGAAAAGAGCAATGTCACCACGCCCACCCGACCTGACCAGCCTGATTGACAGGCGAAAACGGCGACTTTGGTAATGTATTTCTCAGCATAGGTGGGGAATCGGGGTACACTACATACACTATAGTAACACACAGCGCAGGCCCTATTTAACAGTATTTATATCTCAATCTCAAAAAACGGGGTGACAGGTTCCCTTTAACTCACAGTCAATATATGTGGGGGGCTGCCTTTTCCTTTGGGGAATTTCTCTGAGGCAAGGTAGGCTTTATTTTCTATCTCTAGGGCTAGTTAGCTCTTAGGCTGTGAAGAGGCGTCTAGGCAGAGTTAGATATGAGTGGCAAATAATTGTATATTTTAAAATATAAGAAAGTATGCACGAGGACAAAAAATTTTTTTCATATGTTACAAAATGATTAAAACATATACAATATATAAAAAAAAAATTTTTGTTTTAATCATTTTGTAACATATGAAAAAATTTTTTTGTCCTCGTGCATACTTTCTTATATTTTAAAATATACATTTGCCACTCATATTTAATAAAGGCGTTATTTAAATATATTCCCTGTCTGGTGTTATATCTTACTTTGATCTGTATACTGGTTATGGTTGTACTGATCTCTTGCTAAGTGGTCTTTCCACTATACCTTCCACAGCGCACTGGTCACTTTTATATGGTATTTTTATTCATTTTTTATCTACGTTGGCACGTGTATATATACATAATACCATTGTGTTCTGTGGACTTGCTTAAGTCTAGGCAGAGTTAGGTACGCTCCACGGCCATTTCTAGTGTGTGTGATAGGATTAGGGGTTGCGGTCAGCAGAGCTCCCACTTCCCAGAGCTTGTCCCGTGTTTGTTTAATCATCAGGTCATTCCGTGTGCTCTTAACCACCAGGTCCATAACAGTTTCACACTTTTTAGTAAAGTACATAATTCCACATGTGGTAATTCATAGTTTTGATGCCTTCCGTGTGAATGTACAATTATCATAGTCATGAAAATACAGAAAAATCTTTAAATGAGGAGTGTCCAAACTTTTGGTCTGTACTGTATATATATATATATATATATATATATATATATATATATACACACACACACACACACACACACACACACACACACACACACACACACACACTAGAGAAAGTATTCTTTTCATGTTACATTCACAAACTTAAATGTCTTGTTTTCTTTATTGGGATCTGATGTGATATACTAACAATAAATAGCAAGTGAAATGACACATGGTTTTCTAAATACCGTATATACTCGAGTATAAGCCGAGATTTTCAGCCCACTTTTTTGGGCTGAACGTCCCCCTCTCGGCTTATACTCGAGTCATACCCAGGGGTCGGCAGGGGAGGGGGAGCGGGGGCTGTCTAATTATACTCACCTGCTCCTGGTGCGGTCCCTGCTTCCCCGGCGCTGCAGCTTCTTCCTGTAGTGAGCAGTCACATGGTACCGCTCATTACAGTAATGAATATGTGGCTCCACCTCCCATAGGGGTGGAGCTGCATATCCATTACTGTAATGAGCGGTAACGGTGACCACTCACTACAGGAAGAAAATGTGGCGCCGGGGAACAGACGTGCAGCGACGGCGCCAGGAGCAGGTGAGTATGACGGGGGCAGTGCGCGATACTCACCTGCTCCTCGTTCCACCGTCGGCACCGCTGTGTCTTCCGCAGTGACGCTCAGGTCAGAGGGCGCAGTGACGCGATTAGTGCACGCCGCCCTCTTCCTGAACGTCGGTGCAGAGGATGGGAAGACACAGCGGCGGTCAACGGTGGAATGGGGAGCAGGTGACTATAGCAAGTGCCGGGGGCCAGAGAGGTGAGTATGTAATTTTTTTAATCGCAGCAATAGCATATGGGGCAAATATCTGTATGGAGCATCTTATGTCGCCATGTGCAGCATTATATGGGGGCAAATATCTGTATGGGGCATCTTATGTGGCCATGTGCAGCATTATATGGGGCAAATATCTGTATGGAGCACCTTATGTGGCCATGTGCAGCATGATATGGGGGCAAATATCTGTATGGGGCATCTGTATAGGGCCATGTGCAGCATGATATGGGGGCAAATATCTGTATAGAGCATCTTATGGGGCCATAATCCACATTTGTGGAGCATTATACGGGACAAATATCTGTATGGAGCATCTTATGTGGCCATGTGCAGCATTATATGGGGGCAAATATCTGTATGGGGCATCTTATGTGGCCATGCGTAGCATTATATGAGGCAAACATCTATATGGAGCATCTTATGGGGCCATAATCCACATTTGTGGAGCATTATACGGGGCAAATGTCTGTATGGAGCGTCTTATGGGGTCATAATCAACATTTGTGCAGCATTATATGGGGCATATTTTAATATGGCGCATCTTATGGAGCATTCTATGGGGCTCCTAATTCAATATGGATATTCAAAAACACTTAAACTACTGATGTCTTAATTAATTTTACTTTCATTGGTATCTATTTTTATTTTTTAAATTTACCACCCTAGGCTTATACTTGAGTCATTAAGTTTTCCCAGTTTTTTTGGCAAAATTAGGGGGGTCGGCTTATACTTAGGTCGGCTTATACTCGAGTATATACGGTATGTTAAATTTATAAATCTGAAAATTATGATATGCATTTGTATTCAGCCACCCTGGGTCAATACTTTGCAGGGCCACCTTTCACTGCAATTACTGCTGCAAGTCTTTTGGGGTCTGTCTCTGTCTAGATTTGCACATCTAGAGGCTGAAATTTTTGCTCATTCTTCTTTGCAATGGAGATGTCTGAACAGCAATTTTCACGGATTTTCAATGGGATTGAGGTCTGGACTGTGACTGGGCCATTCACACACATGAATATGCTTTGATCTAAACCAGTGTTCCCCAAGTTCGGTCCTCAAGAGCCACCAACGGGTCATGTTTTCAGGATTTCCTTAGTATTGCCCAGGTGAGAATTCCATCACCTTGACAGGCAACAATTCCATCACCTGGGAAATCCTGAAAACACGACCTGTTGGTGGCTCTTGAGGACTGGAGTTGGGGAACACCGATCTAAACCATTCCATTGCAGCTCTGGCTTAATGTTTAGGGTCATTGACCTGCTGGAACGTGAGCTTACACCCCAGTCTTAAGTCTTTTGCAGCCTCTAACAGGTTTTCCTCCAGGATTTCCCTGTATTTATCTTCCCATCAACTCGGACCAGCTTCTCCGTCTCTACTGAAGAAAAGCATCCCTACAATATGATGCTGCAACCACCATGTTTCACAGTACAGCCACCATGTTTCACGGAGGGAATGGTGTTTTCAGAGTAAAGGTACCGTCACATTTAGCGACGCTGCAGCGATCTAGACAACGATGCCGATCGCTGCAGCGTCGCTGTGTGGTCGCTGGAGAGCTGTCACACAGACAGCTCTCCAGCGACCAACTATGCGAAGTCCCCGGGTAACCAGGGTAAACATCGGGTTACTAAACGAAGGGCCGCGCTTAGTAACCCGATGTTTACCCTAGTTACCAGTGTAAATGTAAAAAAAAAAAAAACACTACATACTTACATTCCGGTGTCTGTCACGTCCCCCGACGTTCTGCTTCCCTGCACTGTAAGCGCTGGCCGTAAAGCAGAGCGGTGACGTCACCGCTGTGCTCTGCTTTACAGCCAGCCGGCGCTGACAGTGCAGGGAAGCAGAACGCAGAGGGACGCGACAGACACCGGAATGTAAGTATGTAGTGTTTTTTTTTTTTTTTACATTTACACTGGTAACCAGGGTAAACATCAGGTTACTAAGCGCGGCCCTGCGCTTAGTAACCCGATGTTTACCCTGGGTACCAGTAAAGACATCGATGAATCGGCGTCACACACGCCGATTCAGCGATGTCTGCGGGAGATCCAGCGACGAAATAAAGTTCTGGCCTTTCTGCTCCGACCAACGATGTCACAGCAGGATCCAGATCGCTGCTGCGAGTCAAACACAACGATATCGCTATCCAGGACGCTGCAACGTCACGGATCGCTAGCGATATCGTTGTAATGTTGTTCAGTGTGAAGGTACCTTAAGGCAGGGATCACACTTGCAAGTGCAATGCAAGAAACTCACACAAGTTTCTCACATCAATACCCGGCACTCAGGACCGGAGTGTACGGCTGCATGTATTTCTATGCAGCTGAATGCTCCGGTCCAAACCGCTGGCGGTAGTGCCAGGAATTGATGGGCAAGTTTCTTGCATTGCACACGCAAGTGTGACACCAGCCTAAAGTGCAGTGTTAGCCTTCTGCCACACAGAGAATTTTGCATTTAGCCAAAAAAAAATCTAGTTTGTCTCATCTGACCAGAGCACCTTCTTCCACATGCTAGCTGCGTCCCCTACATGACATTCGGAGCCAGCGAGACGCCTCTCTGATGGTATTGCATGATGAATAAGAATCTGGCAAAAACTTCTGCACATTATTGCATATCCTATACATACTGTGCGACATTGACAACTACTGTTGTGAAGTTGTGAATTCTGTGGCAGAGTTCGCTCCTGTGGTCACAAGTGGTACTTCGGCTGATTCTCTCTGGGATCTTCCGTTTGTGGAGGAAAGTGGTACTGCAGCTTCTGAGTTTCCTCCCTCAGGTGATCTGGTGAGCTCGTTAGCTTCTTCTCTACTTAACTCCACCTGATGCTTTGATCTATGCTTCCTGTCAATGTTTCAGTGTGGGACTTGTTTTTTCCCTGGATCATTCCTGTGGCCTGCTGCTCTGCAAAGCTAAGTTTTGCTTATGTTATTTTGTTGCTATTTTTCTGTCCAGCTTGCTTTATTGGTTTTTCTCGCCTGCTGGAAGCTCTGAGACGCAGAGGGACCACCTCCGTACCGTTAGTCGGTGCGGAGGGTCTTTTTGTCCCCTCTGCGTGGTTTTTTATAGGTTTTTGTGCTGACCGCAAAGTTATCTTCCCTATCCTCGTTCTGTTCAGCTAGTCGGGCCTCAATTTGCTAAAATCTGTTTCATCTCTATGTTTGTGTTTTCATCTTACTCACAGTCATTATGTGTGGGGGGCTGCCTTTTCCTTTGGGGAATTTCTCTGAGGCAAGGTAGGCTTATTTTTCTATCTTCTGGATTAGCTAGTTTCTCAGGCTGTGACGAGGCGCCTAGGTTCTGGTCAGGAGCGCTCCACGGCTACCTTTAGTGTGGTTTGATAGGCTTAGGGATTGCGGTCTGCAGAGTTCCCACGTCTCAGAGCTCGTTCTATTATTTTGGGTTATTGTCAGTTCACTGTATGTGCTCTGACCGCCATGTCCATTGTGATTCTGAATTGCCTTTCATAACACACTACATTTGCACCAACATTTTTGAAAAAATGACGACATTTTGCTACCACAAATGACTAAGGCTACTTTCACACTAGCGTTGTGTGACGGCCGTCGAAATGTGTCGTTTTGAAGAAAAAACGCATCCTGCAAAGTTGCCCGCAGGATGCGTTTTTTCTCCATTGACTTGCATTAGCAACGTATTGCGACGTATGGCCACACGTCGCATCAGTCGTGCGACGGATGCGTTGTGTTTTGGCGGACCTTCGGCACAAAAAAGTTACATGTAACGTTTTCTTTGTGCGACGTGTCCGCCATTTGCACCGGAACTCCGCCCCCTCCTCCCCGGAGATTACAATGGGGCAGCAGATGCGTTGAAAAACTGCATCCACTAGCCCCGTTGTTCATTTATTTCACAACGTGCGTCGGAACGTCGGCCCGACGCATTGCGACGGGCCCATACCGACACAAGTGTGAAAGTACCCTAAGACACAACTTATTGCCATTTTCTAGTACCAATGTCAAAGCTTAAGAAGGATGAGAAAAAGGGGCAGCATTAACCTTTTGATGTGATGTAGGACATGCTTATGAATATATTTGTACATGAAAGTAGCATCTTCTAGACAGGTCAGAGCAGGCTTAAAAAGGTGTGAAACAAGTTCAATTATTACAATAATTTTAAACATTAATAAAAAGTAGCAATTTGTTCAAATTTCATTAACATCAACGTTTCACAAGTTAATCTCCAGCTCTTTTCTAACATTAGGAAGTGTAATATATTTAACAAAAATTTGCACAAAAAGTTGAGCTAAATTTAATCAACATGCAACATATGGCACATAATGAGAAAAAAAGGGATCACCCAGCGGTGAAACCGGCTTAAAAATGTGGAAACTTTATTGGTACTAATATTAAGACATAAAAACCAGACACCAACCGACACCTGGATAGACAAACCGCCGTGTTTCAGCAAGCAGCCTTAATCATCGCATACCATGATTAAGGCAGCTTGCTGAAACGTGGCGGTAAGCTCAGTACAAATTGCACAACAACTACATGGTCCATATTCTCCGGTTAACATTGTAAAAATGAAAAATTTGGGGCTGAAGAATCATTTTTACAGGAAAAATGTATTTTTCATTTTCATGGCTCAACGTTATAAAACTCTTTGAGGCACCTGTAAGGTTACGGTACTCACCACATGAGTTCCTTGAGGGGGTTAGTTTCTACTGTTTAGGCATATCAGGGGCTCTGCACACGCGACATGGTGTCCGCCATCTATTCCAGCCAATTCTGAGCTCCAGCAGTCAGATGACAACACCCTTCTGTTCCGATCCCTGCCGTGCGGCCAAACAGTAGTTTTGCCCCACATATGAAGTATCAGTTTACTCAGGAGAAATTGCACAATAGATTGTATGGTCATTTTCTTCCCGTTTCTTCCCGTTACCCTTGTAATCATGAAAAATGTGGGGTTTACACAACGTTTTTGTGGGGAAAAAAATGGGATTTTGTTTTTATTTTCACAGCTCAATGTTATAAAATTCAGTGAAACACATGGGGGTTCAAAGTGCTCCCCACAAATCTAGATAAGTTCTAGTTTCCAAAATGAAGTCACTTGTGGGGCGTTTCCACTGTTTAGACACATCAGGGGATTTCCAAACGCGCCATGGCGTCCATTCTCGACTCTATTTTAAAAAAAGTCAAATGGTGTTCCTTCTTTTCCAAGCCCTGCTGTGCACCCAAACAGTAGTTTTCCACCACATATGAGCTATTGGCGTACTCAAGAGAAACTGCAAAGCAAATTTTGTTGTGAAAATAAGCAAATTGTCTCTTCAGAGAGGAAGAGAACTAGAACTCTAGTGCCACCTATTGGAAGTAGCAATCCTACTAGAGTTCTAGTTCTCTTCCTGTCTGAAGAGACAATTTGCATATTTCCCAGAGGAGCATTGCGGCTTTAAGTCTCCTCACCTCGACATGCTTATCATGTCACTCTCCGCAAGGAGAAATGATACTTCTTGGTTGTGAAAATAAAAAATTTGAGGTTAAAGTAACATTTTTGTGAAAAAAGGTAAAATGTGGTTTTTAGCACCATGAGGGGGTGCAGTTTTTAGAATGGTGTCACTTTTGGGTATTTTCTGTCATATAGGCCCCCAAAGTCACTTAAAAATGTGATAAAAAATGGTTCTCTAAATTTTGTTGGAAAAATGAGAAATTGCTGATCAACTTTTAACTCCTCTATCTTCGTAACCAAAAAAATAGATATTTCTAAAATGATGCAGATGTAATGTAGACATGTGGGAAATGTTATTTATTAACTACTTTGTGTGACATAACCCATTGGTTAGAGGGCATAAAAATACAAAGTTTGAAAATTTGCAAAATTTGTGCCATTTTTTCGCAAATAAATGCAAGTCATGGGGAACAAATTTTACCACTATCACGAAGTACAGGGAAAGGAAAAGGGGATTTCCAGCACGTCCAGCCAGTGTAAGTAAAATATCCAAAATTTATTAGAACATTTTAAAAAACAATATTAAAAAAGAGAGAGACCCTCTCTGCCTGACGCGTTTCTGGCGCACCACGGCGCCCTTAGGCGCGAACTAATACCATATAGATGAACAAGTTTATATATAGTATAATTTTTAATATTGTTTTTTAAAATGTTCTAATAAATTTTGGATATTTTACTTACACTGGATGGACGTGCTGGAAATCCCCTTTTCCTTTCCTTCTACTTCAGCTGAAATCACCAGCAGGTACGGCACCCACCAGCTACATTCATTTGCAACGGCTTACAGATGCATGTCTCGGCGTGTAAAGCTCCAACCCTTCCCTCTCCCCCCTCCTTTCTTTCTTGAATGTATCACAAAGTACAACATGTCACAAAAAATGTCAGAATCACTGGGATCCATTGAAGCGTTCTAGAGTTATTACCCATAAAGTGACACTGGTCAGAATTGTATAATTTGGCCTAGTCACAAAGGTGAAAACTGGCTTGGGGGGGGGTGGTTAACACTAGGGTTGAGCGAAACGGATCGGCCAATTTCATGAGTCGCCGACTTTCGGCAAAGTCGGGTTTCATGAAACCTGACCCGATCCCAGTGTGGGATCGGCCATGCGGTACGCGATCTTCGCGCCAAAGTCGCGTTTCATATGACGCGTTCAGCGCCATTTCTCAGCCAATGAAGGTGGACGCAGAGTGTGGGCAGCGTGATGACATAGGTCTCAGTCCCCACCATCTTAGAGAAGGGCATTACAGTGATTGGCTTGCTTTCTGCGGTGTCACAGGGGCTATAAAGGGGCGTGCATGCCGACCGCCATCTTACTTCTGCCGATCTGAGCATAGGGAGAGGTTGCTGTAGCTTTGTCTGAAGAAGGGATATTGTTAGGAAGGGAATATTAACCCCCAAACCGCTTGTGCTGTAGCGATTTCCACTGTCCAACACCACCTTTTCTTTGCAGGGACAGTGGAGGCTAGATTTCTGTGCATTTGATATATCTGCCAACCACTTTCTGCCACTCAAACTGTGTAGTGTAATACAGTGGGCCTGATTTTTTTCCTGCATTCTCCCACACATAAAAAAGGGAGATTTATATTGCCACTGAGTGCATCTGCGTCAGTCCTGTTTGTGGCATATCTGTCAGCCACTTTCTGCCAAACTGTGTAGTGTTATACAGTGTAATATCAAAACAAAAAACAACACTAAGGACGTGGTGAAGAGTAAATAAATCCCTTCTATAGGACATACCCATTGCATTCCACCGGGGATACTAGGGGGCAAAGACTCCCCAATAATATAAACCTATAAATTCAAAAGAGCATCATGCCCCAAAACAAATACATATAATATACGAGACTACCATAAAAAAAAATCAATAAATTTTATTAAACACAAATCAATAGAAAATACATGCAAAATGTGAGGATAAGGTGTATGATAAACAACAGAACACATACAAAGGGATATGCACATGCATAAGGGCACAGGGTAAAGTGCCTTCAAAAACAGTAAATGCAAACAAGCAAAGAATGGGCAATACAGCACACACGTGTGTGCAACAATGCTGGGTAGAATACAAAAAATGGCAGGGAGACTACACAATCGTAGCCTGAAAAAATGGGGGAGGCTATATAAAGCCTAGCACATACCCATATTAGTACACAGAAAACTGCTGTATATATGTACTGAATATCACTGCCAAAGAGCAGGGTAAATTACAGTTTAGATGTTAATGCTACCCCTACTGGCACCTATCTGTGTACCACCAGCCAAAGTAAAGTAACCGCCGTGGGAATGAACCCACCGTATAACTACCACTTACCCATGGTGTGCCACTACCCGATGTAAAGTGTCCGCCCGAAAGTTATACAGTGTGCCTGATTTTCCCAGCAGTCTCACCCACCTATAAAGGGAGATTTAAACTCACAAGTTTACGTACACCTTCTAACTGGTTTTACAGTACCATATAACGTTTGTTAGTTTGGTTACATTTTTCCAAGAATGAGGAAGTCTGGTGGAAGAGGTCGTGGCCGTGGGCGGTCATTGCCAGCTGGTAATGATGGTAGTGGTGGTGGAGCATCAGGTGGTCGTGGGAAAAGCAATATAGCACCTAAGTCTCGAGTTGTTGAGCCAGCGTCATCATCTGGCTACGCAATGCCTCGAACGCTCCTTTTTCTGGGAGTAGGAAAACCGCTTTTGAAGCCGGAGCAGCAGGAACAAGTTTTGGCTTTCCTTGCTGACTCTGCCTCTAGCTCTTTTGCCTCCTCTTCGGAAAGTGCAAAATTTAAAAGCAGCGCGTCGTCAGTGGATGCTCCCTATCAGGAACAAGTCGCTTCCTTGTGTCCTTCACCCAGAACAACAGAGAAGGATGCGTCAGGCGACAACAGGTTACTGCATGGAGCTCTTTACACATACCGTGCCTGGGTTAGAAAGGGAAATTGTTAACAGGCCATGCCCATTACAAAATGAATTGGACATGAAGTGCACAGATGCACAGCCACAGCTAGATTATTATCCTGTTCCATTGACTCAGATCACAACATTGCCCTCGCAGTGTACTGAGCCAGAATCTGATCCTGATGAGACTATGGTGCCTCGTCCCGAACGCTATAGCACTGGCTTACACGGTGACACAGAGGAAGGGGCACAGGACATAGAAGAGGAGGTGATAGATGACCCAGTTGTTGACCTCGATTGGCAGCCATTGGGGGAACAGGGTGCCGCTGGCAGTAGCTCTGAAGCGGAGGAGGATGAGCCGCAGCAGGCATCAACATCGCAACAGCTTTCATCTGGCAGGCCCGTATCTGGCCAAAAACGTGTGTCAAAACCAAAAACAGTTGTAGGACAGCGTGGCCATCCAGTTAAAGTAGCTCAGTGTGCAATGCCTGAAAAGGTATCCGATAGTAGGAAGAGTGCAGTCTGGCAATTTTTTAACCAAGATCCGAATGATCGGTGCAAAGTGATCTGTAAGAAATGCTCAAGGACCTTTAGCAGAGATCAGAATGTCAAAAATGTAAATACAAGTTGCATGCGTAGACATTTAACCACCATGCACTTGCAAGCCTGGACTAACTACCAAACGTCCCGTTAAGTTGTTGCACCCGCTCACAATGAAGCTAGTCAGCAACGCTACATTCCTTCCCTCACTGTAAGCACACCGTTTACCACACCACCTGCAGCAAATGTGGAGGTATCGTCGCAAGGCCAAAGCAGTCAGGGAATCACCAGGTTCTTGGTAGGAAACACTGTATGTAGGCCTAAAGCAAGAATACCATCATCAACCCTCTCTGTCTGCCATGTCCACCACCACCCCCGCCAGTTCCACCATATGCAGCTCTCCAGTCCACCTCACCCTACAAGAGACTCTCCTTAGGAAAAGGATGTACTCATCCTCTCATCCGCATACACAGGGTTTGAACGCCCACATTGCTAGACTGATCTCGTTAGAGATGATGCCCTACCGGTTGGTTGAAAGCGAAGCTTTGAAAGCCCTGATGACCTACGCAGTACCACGCTATGACCTACCCAGTCAACACTTCTTTGCGAGAAAAGCCATCCCAGCCCTCCACCAGCATGTCAAAGACCGCATTGTCCATGCACTCAGGCAATCAGTCAGTAGGAAGGTGCACCTCACAGATGCATGGACCAGTAGGCATGGCCAGGGACGTTACGTGTCTATCACGGCGCACTGGGTTAATGTGGTGGATGCAGGGTACACAGGGGACAGCCATAGTGGCACAGTTCTGCCTAGCCCACGGTCTAGGAAACAGTTGGCTGTAGGCATTTGCCCCCTTCCTCCTCCTCCAGAAGCAAAAGCTAGTCCACAGAGCGCAGTCGCACGACCACTACATCCGCAGCTGCCAGTGTTGCAACCGTGGTGTCCCATTATGGAACTACTTGTGGGAAGCGTCAGCAGGCTGTGTTGGAAATGAAGTGTTTGGGCGACAACAGACACACCGCGGAAGTTCTGTCCGACTTCTTGCAGCAAGAAACTAAGTCATGGCTGGGCAGTGTACATCTTGAGGCAGGCTCTGCATAGCTAAGTGCTTCTTTGCTATTTGTTGCTATTTTTTCTGTCCAGCTTGTCTATTTGTTTTGCTGGAAGCTCTGGGACGCAAAGGGTGTACCTCCGTGCCGTTAGTTCGGTACGGAGGGTCTTTTTGCCCCTTTGCGTGGTTTTCTTTAGGGTTTTGTGTAGACCGCAAAGTTATCTTTCCTATCCTCGTTCTGTCTAGAATATCGGGCCTCACTTTGCTGAATCTATTTCATCCCTACGTTTGTCTTTTCATCTTACTCACAGTCATTATATGTGGGGGGCTGCCTTTTCCTTTGGGGTATTTCTCTGAGGCAAGGTAGGCTTATTTTTTCTATCTTCAGGCTAGTTAGTTTCTCAGGCTGTGCCGAGTTGCATAGGTAGCGTTAGGCGCAATCCACGGCTGCCTCTAGTTGTGTTTGGAGAGGATCAGGGATTGCGGTCTGCAGAGTTCCCACGTCTCAGAGCTCGTTCTATTATTTTGGGTTATTGTCAGATCACTGTATGTGCTCTGACCTCCATGTCCATTGTGATACTGAATTGCCTCTCACAACAGCCTACTAAGTCTGTCTGCGGTCCCTCCTTGCAATCGTCCTTCGCTGACCACACCAATGCTGCCTGTGTACCCCTGTAACCTATTTAAACCTGCATCAAGACTACTTTTTTAGTTTAGGCTTTCGGCCTATATTTTTTTTTTTTTTATCTGAAACTGCATTTGGGCTACTAGTTTGGTTGGGGCCTACTAACGGTGTCTGCCGCTCCTTGGTGTTCTCCTGGTTTGTTTTCCTGAGCTTCGATCTTCAGGCTTTCGGCCTAGATTTTTAATAGGAAACTGCATTTGGGCTACTAGTTTGGTTGGGGCCTACTAACGGTGTCTGCCGCTCCTTGGTGTTCTCCTGGTTTGTTTTCCTGAGCTTCGATCTTCAGGCTTTCGGCCTATATTTTTAATCTGAAACTACATTTGGGCTACTAGTTTGGTTGGGGCCTACTAATGGTGTCTGCCGCTCCTTGGTGTTCTCCTCCACTGAACTAAGCTGACCTTCAATCTTCAGGCTTTTGGCCTATATTTACAAATTTTAAACTGCATTTGACCTACTAGTTTGGTTGGGGCCTACTAACGGTGTCTGCCGCTCCTTGCTGTTCTCCTCCACTGAACAAGGCAGTGCCGCCTGTTTACTACTGTTACCAATTTTGAACTGCATTTAGCCTACTTACTTGTTTGGGCCTACTCACTGTGTCAGCCTCTCATTACCGTTGTCCTCCACTGAACAAAGCAATGCCGCCTGGTTAGTCCTGTTACCAATTTTGAACTGCATTTAGCCCACTTTATTATTTGGGCCTATATCTGTGTTTCCTCCTCATCCTCCCCATTGCCCAGCCAGTGCTAGAGGAGTATGCTGGTACATTGACCCAGACCACTACATTCCCCTTGCACGCTACACAGCCAGAATGTGACCCTGCTGAAAGTCAGGTTCCCCTTCCCGCATATTATACCACCTTACACGGGGACAAAGAGGAAGGTGCAGATGAAAGTGCAGATTCCTTCATCAGGTGGGGGGGCATACTCGTTAGCGACGTCACTGGCACAGGGCCCCTCATAGTACGCAAAAGTGTCGCTGCCGGTGGGAGGCGCCCCCGCCGTGCAAACACACCGCCGTACTTTGAGGGGCCCTGTGCCAGTGCCAATGCGAACGAGTGGGCCCCCCCCTGCTTGCTCAGGATCACAGCACTTGCAAAGCTGAAATACTTACCTCTCCCTGCTCCACTGCCGTGACGTAGTCCACGTTTCCTGGGCCCACTAAAAACTTGAACCAGCCCTACCCCCCACAGCTTTAGCCAAATGACCCCCAATTTCCAATGCCTAACTATTATTATTATAAGGTAAATGAAGATTGACAAGCTTCAGTAACAAGAATGGATGTTTTTGCCATTAAAATGGGCACTGTAGGTGTTTTCCTGGCCTCCACTCACTACCCGACTATGCTTCCCCATTGACTTGCATTGGGTTTCATGTGTCGGTCGATCCCCGACTTTTTGCGATAATCGGCCGATTTCACTCGACCCGACTTTTGAGAAAGTCGGGTTCCGCGAAACCCGACTCGATCCTAAAAAAGTAAAAGTCGCTCAACCCTAGTTAACACTACATTCGACCCCCTCCATGCTGCCCCTATTTATAGAGCAATGCTATAGTGTCCATACCACTTCCTCTACTTGCCATTGCCTCAGAGGAAGTGATCGATGAATAGTCAATCGTCTCCTCCCATAAGGGTCTACTACCACTAGCAAGTACTCCGACTGATTGGCATGCAGAATTCACTTGTGGGATAGGACATGACATGTATTGCCTATGGTGCCAGTCCGCTGTATAAAGGAGCTGACCTGTTCGGAATTCTAAGAAAAAAAAAATCACTACTGTCTTTTAAAAACAGCGCCACAGTTGTCCACTGTTTGTGACTGATATTGCTGCTCTGCCAACTACCTTCAACAGAGCTGAGATACAATACCAGACAGTCCGTGCGCCGGTGTGGCGCCATTTCTAGAACAAAGCAGACATTTATACTAATCCTGGTTTTGGCTTATAAATACTGATGTAAAATACTGACCAAATACTGAACATGTGAACGTGGCGTTAACAATCAACCACTAGATTAAACATTTACCTGCATTTTACCTCATCCTTTCTGTAAAAAATGAGTGGGGTTATTACACCCCAGCTCTTTAGGAGGAAACCGCCACTTCCATTCTCCGCCTGTGGTTTCCTGCTTGCTTACATGTGTTTCATCACTGGTTTATTGTAAATCTGCAGCTTTCTAATATGTCAGTAGATAACCCTGTGTAACCATGGACCGGGTCTACAGCAGTGGTGTCATGTATGCAGGCTCGGACTGGCCCACCGGAGAACCGGAGGATTCTCCGGTGGGCCCAGGCACTGACACCTGCTGTGTGGCCCCCCGCTCCAGGGCCCCCCCCCCTCCCTCCTTGAAGACGATACTCACCCTGCTCCAGCGATGCCTGGTCTCGGCATCTGCAGCTTCTCCTGAATGAGCGGTCACGTGGTACCGCTAATTAAGGTAATGAATATGCGCATATTCATGACCTTAATGAGCAGTATCACATGACCGCTCACGCAGGAAGAAGGTGCTGCGCCGGGAGTCGGGACAGAGCCAGAGGGATGTCGGCGCAGCTGCGCGGTATGTGGGACAGGTCAGGTGAGTATGAGGGACGGGTCAGGTGAGTATGAGGGATGGAGGGACTGGGGGATGAAGGAGGACATAAGCCGGCGTGCCATGCAAGATGGGAGCAGGTCAGGAGCAGGAGCGGGAGCGGGGGGGGGGGGGGGGTGGAGAGATAAGCCATGCATACAGGAGGGGGGAATATGGGCCATGCATTCGGGGGGGGGGAAATATGAGCCATGCATTCAGGGGGGGGGGGGGGAATATGAGCCATGCATTCGGGGGGGGGGGGGGGGAATATGAGCCATGCATACAGGAGGGGGAATATGAGCCATGCATACAGGGGGGGGATATGAGCCATGCAAACAGGAGGGGGGGGGTCATTATACAGTATTGAGCATCATGTGGGATCATTATACAGTATGGAGAACTGTGTGTGGCCATTATACAGTATTGAGCATCATGTGTGGCCGTTATACAGTATGGAGCATCATGTGTGGCCAATGGACATTATACAGTATGGAGCATCATGTGTGGCCGCTATACAGTATGGAGCATCATGTGTGGCCAATGGACATTATACAGTATGGAGCATCATTTGTGGCCGTTATACAGTATGGAGCATCGTGTGGGATCATTATACAGTATGGAGCACTATGTGGCCATTATACAGTATGGAGCGCTATGTGTGGCCATTATACAGTATGGAGCATCATGTGTGGCCATTATACACTATGGAGCATCATGTGTGGCCTTTATACAGTATTGAGCATCATGTGTGGCCATTATACAGTATGGAGAACTGTGTGTGGCCATTATACAGTATGGAGCATCATGTGTGGTGGCCGTTATACAGTATTGAGCATCATGTGTGGCTATTATGTGTGGCCATATTTTTTTTGTTTATAATTATTGTATATAAAACAGTGTGATCAGCAGTGCTAAATGGCTGTGGTTAGGACGTGGATATGGGTGTGACTAGTTGTGAAATGGGTGTGGTCAGAGGCGTGGCCTAAAATTTACCGCAGCGCACTATGCGCACCGCAAACTTTATGCCTCCTTCCCTTCTTCAAAAGTTGGGAGGTATGGTACCGCATTTGCCAGATCACGGCAAGTGCCGCAAATCCCATAGGGAATGAATGAGGCCAAATGCAGTGTTGCTGTAAGTGATCCGTTACGTGGCAGATGCAGAAAAACTGCCAGATCTGCTGCAAAAGGCGACTTTCACATCAGCGATTCTTGCCAAAGTCACTGCCGATAGTGTCATACTTACTAAAGGGGGAGGCAGCACAAAAAGTGACTAGGGCAGCAGAAACTCTAAATATGGCCCTGGGGGGCTACATTATATTCTGTGGGGGGACTGCATTATACTCAGGGAACTACATTATATTATGGGGGGCTGCATCATACTATATGAGGGGCTGCATTATATTCTGTGGTGGGGCTGCATTATTCTCTCAGGGGACTACATTATATTATGGGGGGCTACATCATACTATATGAGGGGGCTACATTATATTCTGTGGTGGAACTGCATTCTCTTAGGGGACTACATTATATTCTGTGGTGGGTTGCATTATACTATATGAGGGGGCTGCATTATACCCTATGGGGGTGCTACATTATATTCTATGGTGGGGACTGTGTCATACCTGAGGGGGTTGCATTATATTTTGTGGGGTGCTGCATTATATTCTACTAGCTATTGAACCCGTTCTACGCCCGGGTGGCGAGCATTTATATTGGTATATGGTCTCCATCCTGGTATGTGCTGCTCCATCCTGCGCCCCCATCCTGTCATGTGCTGCTCCCATCCTGCGCCCCCGTTCTGTCATGTGCTGCTCCCATCCTGCGCCTCCATTCTGTCATTTGCTGCTCCCATCCTGTCATTTGCTGCTCCCATCCTGCGCCCGTTCTGTCATTTGCTGCTCCCATCCTGCGTCCCCGTTCTGTCATTTGCTGCTGCCATCCTGCGCCCGTTCTGTCATGTGCTGCTGCCATCCTGCGCCCGTTCTGTCATGTGCTGCTGCCATCCTGCGCCCGTTCTGTCATGTGCTGCTGCCATCCTGCGCCCGTTCTGTCATGTGCTGCTGCCATCCTGCGCCCGTTCTGTCATGTGCTGCTGCCATCCTGCGCCCGTTCTGTCATGTGCTGCTGCCATCCTGCGCCCGTTCTGTCATGTGCTGCTGCCATCCTGCGCCCGTTCTGTCATGTGCTGCTGCCATCCTGCGCCCGTTCTGTCATGTGCTGCTGCCATCCTGCGCCCGTTCTGTCATGTGCTGCTGCCATCCTGCGCCCGTTCTGTCATGTGCTGCTGCCATCCTGCGCCCGTTCTATCATGTGCTGCTGCCATCCTGCGCCCGTTCTGTCATGTGCTGCTGCCATCCTGCGCCCGTTCTGTCATGTGCTGCTGCCATCCTTCGCCCGTTCTGTCATGTGCTGCGGCCATCCTGCGCCCGTTCTGTCATGTGCTGCTGCCATCCTGCGCCCGTTCTGTCATGTGTTGCGGCCATCCTGCGCCCGTTCTGTCATGTGCTGCTGCCATCCTGCGCCCGTTCTGTCATGTGCTGCTGCCATCCTGCGCCCGTTCTGTCATGTGCTGCTGCCATCCTGCGCCCGTTCTGTCATGTGCTGCTGCCATCCTGCGCCACCATTGTATTATATGCCCCCCGCTCCAGTGTGTATGCCCCCGAATGCTGCTGCCATATAAAAAAAAAAAAAATACCATACTCACCTATCGTCCGGCTCCACTGCAGGTATGTCTTCAAGAAAATGGCGCCGGAAAGCGGGGACTGCGCAGGCGCCGATTCCGGCAGCAGGAATCGGCGCTTGCGCAGTCCGCGCTTTCCGGCGCCATTTTCTTGAAGACACACCTGCAGTGGAGCCGGAGTGTGTCTTCAAGAAAATGGCGCCGGAAAGCGCGGACTGCGCAGGCGCCGATTCCGGCAGCAGGAATCGGCGCCTGCGCAGTCCGCGCCCTCCGGAGCCGGGAGCAGAGGAGCCGGGAGACGGAGCCGCAAGCAGCGCTGGAACCGGGAAAGGTGAGTATACTTACCCTCCCTCCTGGCGGTCCCTGACTCTCCGGTGGAGATCGCGGTATGCGTTCAGTGCTTACGCATACCGCGATCTCCCGGGAGCGTCGCTCTGTGAGGCCCAGACTGCGCCGGCGCTTGCGCTTGCGCAGTCTATAGAGGCTTCGGACAGAGTGACGCTCCCAGCGTTATATTATAGATGAGAGGGGACCGCATTATATTTTATGAGGGGGTTACATTATATTCTGTGAGGGGGCTACCCCAACCCTTGCTACATTATTAAGACGTGAACTACCTTATATTATACCCTGATATTAGCGCTTTTTACCGCACAATTGGTGGTCTTGTATCTATTTCTATGTAGCTACATAGTGGGCCCCAAGAATGATTTTCTCTGGTGGGCCCAAGATGCTCCAGTCCGACGCTGCATGTATGGCATAAGGAGGGTAGTCAGGTGACATCAGAGCACTACTGTAGGTGTCGCCCTTGAGAGTTTATATGAGGCTAAAATGGTACATAGAGCTGTAACTATCCCTTTGCCAGATGCATAGAGAGAACCCTGTGTATTACAAGACCCCTCTTGCTAGATGTTCACCGAATGTACAGAATGAGAGGATGGGACATGAAGGAGCACTAAGCTTTGAGGGCCTATGAAGAGCGGGCTAAATAAGCTGCTTATTACACTATTGCCCATGGTCCTACATACGACTGCATCCAGCTCAGGGTACGATAGCAACCATAGATGTGATTTGGGACGTATGTCTTGCCCAGGACGTATATTTTGATCATAAGTCACTAAGGCCGATGTCGTCTTACATAGCAGACAACTAAGTGTACCTACAGCGACCAAAGTTTGTGCCGATCGCTGCAGTTTAACCATTTAAATGCTGCTGTCAATCTCAGATAGGCTACGTTCACATTCGCGTCTTTGGACGCAGCGTCGTCGCCGCAAAACAACGCATGCGTCATGCATCCCTATCTAT
Source organism: Ranitomeya imitator (assembly GCF_032444005.1). Lineage (NCBI taxonomy): Eukaryota > Metazoa > Chordata > Amphibia > Anura > Dendrobatidae > Ranitomeya > Ranitomeya imitator. Next base: position 484,141,834 of record NC_091283.1, read on the forward strand.
AACATTGGGGACGAATAGGCATGCGTTGTCATGCGTTTTGGTGCGTTTCGACGCACCTGGCAGGGCGCGGCAAACGCAACATGTTGCATTTTTTCTGTGTCCAATATTTAAAAAAAAACAAAAACGCTTGCGTCGCACTTGTGTTGCATTTGCGTCGTCGATGCGTCAAAAACTCCATTGAAGTGTATTGGCAACGCAGAAGACGCAAGTACTTGCGCTGTTGTGCGTTGTTCGACGCATGCGTTCTTTACTTAAAAAATAGAGACACTGAAGAGACCCTATATATATAAAAAAAAGTTGAACGCATGCGTCAAAAATGCCTGCGTTTTACTTGCGTCTTTCGTGCGTCGCGTCCACGACGCTGCGTCCAAAGACGCGAATGTGAACGTAGCCATAGCGGCATTCAAATGACGTAATTGCTGATGCACATGCCTTGGCCCCAACCATGACAAAATCACAGGTATCCGATGGATACCTGGGCAGAAATTGCGCTGCACTTGGCATTCCCCCCTTTTGCAGTAAATTTCATAGTAACATTAATATTGTCATTCTCGTACTACTTGTCCAGCAAAAAAAAAAAAAACAACAAAAAAACCCAAAAAAGTTATATCAAAGAAAAAAAATAAATTATGGGTATTGGAATAAAAGGAAGCGAAAAAGAAAGCAGAAAAACTAAAAAGTACTGGGTCACAAGGAGGTTGAGGGTATGTGCCCACGATCAGGAATTGCTGCGTTTTGACGCTGCGTATTTATGCATCAAAACCACAGCAGCCAGAAGTTACAGCACAGTGGATGGGATTTCTGGAAATCTCATGTCCACTGTGTATCTATGTGCACCTGCGGGTCACCCGCGGAAACTGACAAGCTGTGCGGGTTTATGAGCCACGGTACGAATTTCTCTTGCGAAAACACTAATCTCCGCAACAGAAATTTCAACAGCAAAATGTACTGGATGTGGTAAATCGGCATGGTTCAGTGATCACATGTGGATTTAGGATAAGTTCACACAAGGCGTTTTTGTTGCTTTTTTTCTGCAGCAAAACCTGATCTTCTTGGCAGAAAAGAAGCTGCGCCAAAAACGCAGGTTTAGGTTGCATTTTTCTGTGCATTTTTCGTCGCGTTTTTGTGCTTTTTTCATGCTTTTTTTTTTATCTTTGTGCATGCCAATAAAGTTGAATGCCCACAGAGAAAAAACAAACAAAAAAACTTTGATTAGACAGAAAGAATAGATAGGCCCGTGTCACACTAGAGAGAAATACGGACAAGTGAGAGGCGCAAAAACAACGTATTGCACACGGACCAATGATTCTCTATGGGGCAGCTTCCATCAGCCGTATATTTCGTAGCCGTATTTTACGGGCTGAGAAAATTGCAGCATGCTGCGTATGTCAGCGTATTCCTACAAAAATACGCCAATGCAAGTCTACGGGGCAAGAAAAATACGGATTACACATGGACCACACGTCTGCCTTGCGAGAAATACGCACCGGTGTCCTATAGAAAAGCCGGCAATTCAGTGCGGTGTACAGTAAAAACACACTGACAGGTTAAAAATAGGATGGATAGATAGATAGCTAGATAGACAGCAAAAGCCGGCAATTTCTACTAAGTTCTTACCGAACCCGACAGGATATGAGACATGGTTTACATACAGTAAACCATTTTATATCCGCTAGATTTTAACATATTCCTCACTAATAATGTTAGAAGTGTCTGTGTGCAAAATTTGGGGGCTCTAGGTGTTAAAATAAAGGGTTAAAATCACGGAAAGAACTGGCTCCCACGCAATTTTCTCCGCCAGAGTGGGAAAGCCAGTGACTGAGGGCAGATATTAATAGCCTGGAGAGGGACCATGGTTATTGCACCACCCCCCCTTCCCAGCTAAATAAATCTGCCCCCAGGCACCCCAGAAAAGGCACATCTGTAAGATGCGCCTATTCCGTCACTTAAGGTACCTTCACACTGAACAACATTACAACGATATCGCTAGCGATCCGTGACGTTGCAGCGTCCTGGATAGCGATATCATTGTGTTTGACACGCAGCAGCGATCTGGATCCTGCTGTGACATCGTTGGTCGGAGCAGAAAGGCCAGAACTTTATTTCGTCGATGGATCTCCCGCAGACATCGCTGAATCGGCGTGTGTGACGCCGATTCAGCGATGTCTTCACTGGTAACCAGGGTAAACATCGGGTTACTAAGCGCAGGACCGCGCTTAGTAACCCGATGTTTACTCTGGTTACCAGAATAAACGTAAAAAAAAAAAAAAAAAAAAACACTACATACTCACATTCCGGTGTCTGTCCCCCGGCGTTCTGCTTCCCTGCACTGTTAGTGCCGGCTGGCCGTAAAGCAGAGCACAGCGGTGACGTCACCGCTCTGCTTTACGGCTGGCGCTTACACAGTGCAGAGAAGCAGAGCGCCGGGGGACAGACACCGGAATGTAAGTATGTAGTGTTTGTTTTTTTTACGTTTACGCTGGTAACCAGGGTAAACATCGGGTTACTAAGCGCGGCCCTGCGCTTAGTAACCCGATGTTTACCCTGGTTACCAGGGGACCTCGGCATCGTTGGTCGCTGGAGAGCTGTCTGTGTAACAGCTCTCCAGCGACCACACAGCGATGCTGCAGCGATCGGCATCGTTGTCTAGATCGCTGCAGCGTCTCTAAATGTGACGGTACCTTTAGCCTCTCTTCCCATTGCCCAGTAGTGGTGGCATATGGGGTAATAAGGGGTTAATATCACCTTGCTATTGTATTGGATTTACATCGTGGGACTTGACTGTACAGTGGACAGGTATGGGATATTGTTTTTTCATTTTGCTTTTTTTTTCTCAGAAAAATGAGGGCTTCACTTTGGATTTAGCGTACAATAAAAATATTAAAAACCTGTGTTTCTTTCTTCCATTAAAATACTTTAGTGTGTGTGTGTGTGTGTGTGTGTGTGTGTGTGTGTGTGTGTGTGTGTGTGTGTGTGTGTGTGTGTGTGTGTGTGTGTGTTTTAACCATTTCCTACTATTGGGTTAATAATGGATACCGTAGGTGTCTTAACACCTCTCCATTATTAACCTGGCTTAATGTCACCTTACAATAGCAAGGTGACATTAACCCCTTATTACCCCATATCCCACTACTACACAGGAGTGGGAAGAGAGAGGCTAAGTGCCAGAGTAGGCACTGGGGTGGATGGGGGCAGATTTTTTTTTAGCTGGGGGGGGGGGGGGGTCAATAACCATTGTCCCTCTCTAGGCTATTAACCCCTTCATGACCCAGCCTATTTTGACCTTAATGACCTGGCCATTTTTTGCAATTTTGACCAGTGTCCCTTTATGAGGTAATAACTCAAGAACGCTTCAACGGATCCTAGCGATTCTGAGAATGTTTTTTCGTGACATATTGAGCTTCATGTTAGTGATAAATTTAGGTCGATAATTTTTGCGTTTATTTGTGGGGAAAAAAAACGGAAATTTGGCGAAACTTTTGAAAACCGTTATGTGACAGAAAATAGTTAATAAATAACATTTACCACATGTCTACTTTACATCAGCATAATTTTGGAAACAACATTTTTTTTGCTAGGAAGTTATAAGGCTTAAAATTTAACCAGCGATTTCTCATTTTTACAACAAAATTTATAAAACCATTTTTTAGTGACCACCTCACATTTGAAGTCACTTTGAGGGGTCTATATGGCTGAAAATACCCAAAAGTGACACCATTCTAAAAACTGCACCCCTCAAGGTGCTCAAAACCACATTCAAGAAGTTTATTAACCCTTCAGGTGCTTCACAGCAGCAGAAGCAACATGGAAGGAAAAAATGAACATTTAACTTTTTAGTCACAAAAATGAACTTTAAAGGGAACCTGTCACCCCGTTTTTTGAGATTGAGATATAAATACTGTTAAATAGGGCCTGCGCTGTGCGTTACTATAGTGTATGTAGTGTACCCTGATTCCCCACCTACGCTGCGCAATACATTACCAAAGTCGCCGTTTTCGCCTGTCAATCAGGCTGGTCAGGTCGGGTGGGCGTGTTCACAGCGCTGTTTCTTCCTCAGCTTTACGTTGGTGGCGTAGTGGTGTCCGCACGTTGAGGTGACTAATCCACTGTGGGCACGTGAACAAGGAGAGCGCGATCTGCGCTATCACCCCCTGTCATCGGTTGGGGCGGCCATCTTCCTGGGGCCGCGCGTGCGCAGATGTAGTGCTCTGCTGCACGGGGCTTCAGGAAAATGGCCGCGGGATGCCGCGCGTGCGCACAAGAGATCGCGGCGGCCATTTTCCCAAAGCCGAGTTTGCATCTTGACAGGCGAAAACGGCGACTTTGGTAATGTATTGCGCAGCGTAGGTGGATCAACATTTTTTTTTTATGTTCCCAAGGGTAAAAAGAGAAACTGGACCCCAAAAGTTATTGTACAATTTGTCCTGAGTACGCCGATACCCCATATGTGGGGGTAAACCACTGTTTGGGCGCATGACAGAGCTCGGAAGCGAAGGAGAGCCATTTGACTTTTCAATGCAAAATTGACTGGAATCGAGATGGGACACCATGTTGCGTTTGGAGAGCCCCTGATGTGCATAAACATTGAAACCCCCCACAAGTGACACCATTTTGGAAAGTAGACCCCCTAAGGAACTTATCTAGAGGTGTGGTGAGCACTTTGACCCACCAAATGCTTCACAGAAGTTTATAATGCAGAACCGTAAAAATAAAAAATCATATTTTTTCACAAAAATTATCTGGGGGGGGACCACTGTTTGGGCTCACGACAGGGCTCGGAAGGGAAGGAGCGCCATTTTACTTTTTGAATGAAAAATTGGCTCCAATCTTTAGCGGACTCCATGTTGCGTTTGGAGAGCCCCTGTGTGCCTAAAGATTGGAGCTCCCCCACAAGTGACCCCATTTTGGAAACTAGACACCCCAAGGAACTTATCTAGATGCATAGTGAGCACTTTCAACCCACAGGTGCTTCACAAATTGATCCATAAAAATGAAAAAGTACTTTTTTCACAAACAAAATCTTGTAGCCTCAATTTTTTTGTTGTTTTCACATGGGTAACAGGATAAAATGGATCCTAAAAGTTGTTGGGCAATTTCTCCTGAGTACACCGATACCTCATATGTGGGGGTAAACCACTGTTTGGGCACACTGCAAGGCTCGGAAGGGAAGGAGCGCCATTTGTCTTTTTGAATGAAATATTAGCTCCAATTGTTAGCACGCCATGTCGCGTTTGGACAGCCCCTGCTTTATTCTAGACATTGGAGCTCAAACACAAGTGACCCCATTTTGGAAACTAGACCCCCCCAAGGAACTCATCTAGATGTGTGGTGAGAATTTTGAACCCCCAAGTGCTTCACAGAAGTTTATAACGCAGAGCCGTGAAAATAAAAAATAATTTTTCTTTCCTCAAAAATTATTTTTTGGCCCACAATTTTTTATTTTTCCAAGGGTAACAGGAGAAATTGGACCCCAAAAGTTGTTGTCCAGGTTGTCCTGAGTACGCCGATACCCCATATGTGGGGGTAAACCACTGTTTGGGCGCATGGCAGAGCTCGGAAGGGAAGTAGTGACTTTTTGAAATACAGACTTTGATGGAATGGTCTGCGGGTGTCATGTTACGTTTGCAGAGCCCTTGATGTGGGGGGTTTCTACTGTTTAGGCACAAGTGACTGCATTTTGGAAACTAGACCCACCAAGGAACTTATCTAGATGTGTGGTGAGGACTTTGAACCCCCAAGTGCTTCACAAAAGTTTATAACGCAGAGCCGTAAAAATAAAAAATATTTTTTTTCCTCAAAAATGATTTTTTTAGCCCGCAATTTTTTATTTTCACAACGGTAACACGAGAAACTGAACCGCAATAGTTGTTGTCCAGTTTGTCCTGAGTACGCTGATGCCCAATATGTGGGGGTAAACCACTGTTTGGGCACACGTCAGGGCTCGGAAAGGAAGTAGTGACGTTTTGAAATGCAGACTTTGATGGAATGGTCTGCGGGCGTCATGTTGCGTTTGCAGAGCCCCTGATGTGCCTAAATAGTAGAAACCCCCCACAAGTGACCGCATTTTGGAAACTAGAGCCCCAAGGAACTTATCTAGATTTGTGGTGAGCACTTTGAACCCCCAAGAGCTTCGCAGAATTTTATAACGCAGAAAATAAAAAATAATTTTTTCCCCACAAAAATAATTTTTTAGCCCCCATTTTTTAATTTTTCCAAGGGTAACAGGAGAAATTAGACCCCCAAAATTGTTGTACAATTTTTCCTGAGTACACTTATGCCCCATATGTTTGGGTAAACCACTGTTTGGGCACACGTCGGGGTTCGGAAGGGAGGGAGCACCATTTGACTTTTTGAATGCAAGATTGGCTGGAATCAATGGTGGCGCCATGTCGTGATTGGAGACCCCCTGATGTGCCTAAACAATGGAAACCCCTCAATTCTAACTCCAACACTAACCCCAACACACCCCTAACTCTAATCCCAACTCTAACCATAACCGTAATCACAACCCTAACACACCCCTAACCACAACCCTAACCCCCAACACACCCGTAACCCTAATCCCAACCCTAACCCCAACCCTAACCCCAACACAGAACCAACCCTAAGTATAACCCTAACCACAAGCCTAACCCTAACCTCAACACACCCCTAACCCTAATCTTAACCCTAATTCCAACCCTAACTCTAGTTCCAGCCCTAACCCTAAGGCTATGTGCCCACGTTGCGGATTCATGTGCGGATTTTTCCGCACCGTTTATGAAAAATCCGCAGGATTTTTGCTTGCGGATTTACTGCGGATTTCCAGTGTTTTTTGTGCGGATTTCACCTACAAAGAATTGACATGTTGCGGAAAATACAACACAGTGTTTCCGCACGGTATTTTCCGCACCATGGGCACAGCGGATTTGGTTTTCCATAGGTTTACATGGTACTGTAAACGTGATGGAAAACTGCCACGAATCCGCAGCAGCCAATCCGCTGCCGATCCACAGCCAAATCCACACCGTGTGCACATAGTCTAATTCTAACCCTAATTGCAACCCTAGCCGTAACCCTAACCCAGCCAGTTTTTTCGGTGAATTAACCCTTCCAATATTATTAGTGAGGAATATGTTAAACTCTAACGCGGATATGAAATGGTTTACTGTATGTAACCATGTCTCCTATCCTGTCGGGTATATATACACAGTACAGACCAAAAGTTTGGACACACCTTCTCATTTAAAGATTTTTCTGTATTTTCATGACCATGAAAATTGTAACTTCACACTGAAGGCATCAAAACTATGAATTAACACGTGGAATTATATACTTAACAAAAAAGTGTGAAACTATTGAAAATATGTCTTATATTCTAGGTTCTTCAAAATAGCCACCTTTTGCTTTGATGACTACTTTGCACACTCTTGGCATTCTCTTGGTGAGCTTCAAGAGGTAGTCACCGGGAATGGTCTTCCACCAATCTTGAAGGAGTTCCCAGAGATGCTTAGCACTTGTTGGCCCTTTTGCCTTCACTCTGCGGTCCAGCTCACCCCAAACCATCTCGATTGGGTTCAGGTCTGGTGACTGTGGAGGCCAGGTCATCTGGCGTAGCACCCCATCACTCTCCTTCTTGGTCAAATAGCCCTCCACAGCCTGGAGGTGTGCTTGGGGTCATTGTTCTGTTGAAACATAAATGATGGTCCAACTAAACGCAAACCGGATGGAATAGCATGCCGCTGCAAGATGCTGTGGTAGCCATGCTGGTTCAGTATGCCTTCAATTTTGAATAAATCCCCAACAGTGTCAGCAGCAAAGCACCCCCACACCATCACACCTCCTCCTCCATGCTTCTCGGTGGGAACCAGGCATGTAGAGTCCATCCGTTCACCTTTTCTGCGTCGCACAAAGACACGGTGGTTGGAACCAAAGATCTCAAATTTGGACTCATCAGACCAAAGCACAGATTTCCACTGTTCTAATGTCCATTCCTTGTGTCCTTTAGCCCAAACAAGTCTATTCTGCTTGTTGCCAGCTCTTAGCAGTGGTTTCCTAGCAGCTATTTTACCATGAAGGCCTGCTGCACAAAGTCTCCTCTTAACAGTTGTTGTAGAGTTGTGTCTGCTGCTAGAACTCTGTGTGGCATTGACCTGGTCTCTAATCTGAGCTGCTGTGAACCTACAATTTCTGAGGCTGGTGACTCGGATAAACTTATCCTCAGAAGCAGAGGTGACTCTTGGTCTTCCTTTCCTGGGGTGGTCCTCATGTGAGACAATTTCTTTGTAACGGTTGATGGTTTTTGCCACTGCACTTGAGGACACTTTCAAAGTTTTCCCATTTTTTCAGACTGACTGACCTTCATTTCTTAAAGTAATGATGGCCACTCGTTTTTCTTTACTTAGCTGCTTTTTTCTTGCCATAATACAAATTCTAACAGTCTATTCATTAGGACTATCAGCTGTGTATCCACCAGACTTCTGCTCAACACAACTGATGGTCCCAACCCCATTTGTAAGGCAAGAAATCCCACTTATTAAACCTGACAGGGCACACCTGTGAAGTGAAAACCATTTCTGGTGACTACCTCTTGAAGGTCATCAAGAGAATGCCAAGAGTGTGCAAAGCAGTCATCAAAGCAAAAGGTGGCTACTTTGAAGAACCTAGAATATAAGACATATTTTCAGTTGTTTCACACTTTTTTGTTAAGTATATAATTCCACATGTGTTAATTCACAGTTTTGATGCCTTCAGTGTGAATGTACAATTTTCATAGTCATGAAAATACAGAAAAATCTTTAAATGAGAAGGTGTGTCCAAACTTTTGGTCTGTACTGTATATATATATATATATATATATATATATATATATATATATATATAAATAAAATTGTCTAAGGGTCACTTCCGTCTTTCCGTCTGTCACAGATATTCATTGGTCGCGGCCTCTGTCTGTCATAGAATCCAAGTCGCTGATTGGTCTCGCCAGCTGCCTGTCATGGCTGCCGCGACCAATCAGCAACGGCCACAGTCCGATTAGTCCCACCCTACTCCCCTGCAGTCAGGTGCCCGGAGCCTGCTCCATACTCCCCGCAGTCACCGCTCACACAGGGTTAATCTCAGCGGTAACGGACCGGGTAACTCACTCCGTTACCGCCGCTATTAACCCTGTGTGACCAAGTTTTTACTATTGATGCTGCCTATGCAGCGTCAATAGTAAAAAGATCTAATGTTAAAAATAATAATAAAAAAAAAATCATCATATACTCACCCTCCGGCGCCTTTCCCACTTTTTATGACGTTCCGGTGCTAAGGATGGTATGCCACAAGGACCTTCCATGACGTCACGGTTATGTGACTGCGACTTCATCACACCCTGGGACTGGAAGCTGGCGACAGAACTACAAGGGGCCCTCGGATTGGAAGGCGAGTATACGTTTATTTTTTAACCTGTGACTTTATCTGGGGGAGATAAAGTTTACAACCGGGAGCGCTGCTAATGCGACCGCTCCTGGCTGTAAACCACTGATGAATGAGGAGATGCCCCCGGCGCTTGCTTCAGTGAGCAGGGGTGATGTTACTGAGCATGTACTCCCTCACAGCCTGACCTGAAGTAACCTCTGGACCGTGGGAAAATTCCAGTAAAGAGGTTACCGCAGCTAATCTATCTATCGCCGGTGTCACACCTAACGTATAAATATACGGTCCGTATTTTTACGGCCGAGATATACAGAAAAGTTTCTGAACAGTGATCCGTATTCAATGCGAGGATGCAATTTTTTTTCTCCAAAAAGTATCCGTGTGTCATCCGTATGGCGTGATGATTTTCTCGCAGGCTTGCAAAATGGACATATATATATATAATGGATCCATGGGCTCAAATATTCGTGAAAACATATACACACATATATATATATATATATATATATATATATATATATATATATATATATATATATATATATAACTAGATGGTGGCCCGATTCTAACGCATCGGGTATTCTAGAATATGCATGTCCACGTAGTACATTGGCCAACCACGTAGTATATTGCCCAGTCTCGTAGTATATTGTCCAGCCACGTAGTATATTGCACAGCCACGTAGTATATTACACAGCCACGTAGTATATTGCACAGCCACGTAGTGTTATGCTGTAAGAAATCAGGCTGCACTCAGATGTCACCCGAGTGCAGTCCTACAGAGAGTACTGCAGAGACACAGGACTGATGGTTGAACTGCAGCAGTACAGGGACTGGCGGAGGAACTGAGGAAACGCAGAGGCTAACAGGATACAGGAAAGACAGGAACTGCAGAGACACAGGACTGATGGGTAAACTGCAGCAGTACAGGGACTAGCGGAGGAACTGAGGAAACGCAGAGGCTAGCAGGATACAAGAAAGACAGGATAAACCCAAAGTCAGAGGGAAAACGAACTTCACAGAGACTAACGGTACCGTCACATTTAGCAACGCTGCAGCGATCCAGACAACGATGCCGATCGCTGCAGCGTCGCTGTGTGGTCGCTGGAGAGCTGTCACACAGACAGCTCTCCAGCGACCAACGATGCCGGTCCCCGGGTAACCATTCGGTTACTAAGCGCAGGGCCGTGCTTAGTAACCCGATATTTACCCTGGTTACCAGCGTAAACGTAAAAAAAAAAAAAAACACTACATACTTACCTTCCGGTGTCTGTCCCCCGGCGCTGTGCTTCTCTGCACTGTGAGCGCCAGCCGGAAAGCACAGCGGTGACGTCACTGCTGTGCTCTGCTTTCCGGCTGGCCGGCGCTCACAGGGTAAACATCGGGTTACTAAGCGCGGCCCACACACGCCGATTCAGCGATGTCTGCGGGAGTCCAGCGACAAAATAAAGTTTTGGACTTTCTGCTCCGACCAACGATGGCACAGCAGGATCCAGATCGCTGCTGCCTGTCAAACTGAACGATATCGCTAGCCAGGACGCTGCAACGTCACGGATCGCTAGCGATATCGTTCAGTGTGAAGGTACCTTAAGAGCGGCCAGGAACAAATGATAACCAGGCACAGAGGGACAGCAGGAAGCAGTTAAAATACCTATAGGCAGAGTAGCACTTCCAGGTAACAGACCTCCAGAACCATAGAGAGGACAATAAGGAGAACCGACCTCCGGGTACTAGTCCTCCAGGACCATAGAGGAGACGAAGAGGAGGACCGACAGAAGATCAGAAGTGCACACGCACAGCACTCAACCTGGCATGCGCGCGCGCACGAGAAGCAGAGGCCGGGAGCGAGCGCGGAGAGAGAGACGCTGACTGGGGAGGCGGCAGCAACGGTATGATACGTAGTATATTGCCCAGCGACGTACTATTCAGCACAGAGCCACGTAGTATATTGCCCAGTCACGTAGTATATTGCCCAGCGACGTAATATTCAGCACAGAGCCACGTAGTATATTGCCCAGTCACGTAGGTATATAACACTGCCCACGCAGTATTTAGCAGTGTGTGCACCATTATCCCTGTTAAAAAAAATTATTAAAATAAAAAAATAGTTATATACTCACCCCTGGGATCCAGCGAAGCTGTGTGATGCAGCCGCCATCTTCCGTTCCCAAGATGCATTGCGAAATTACCCAGATAACTTAGCGGTCTCGCGAGACCGCTAAGTCTTCTGGGTAAGTTCGCAATGCATCTCTGGGAACGGAAGATGGCGGCCGGCGCGAGCGTATCGTCCGACGACGGAAGGTGAGAATAGCAGGTTTTTTGTTTTTTTATTATTTTTAACATTACATCTTTTTACTATTGATGCTGCATAGGCAGCATCAATAGTAAAAACTTGGTCACACAGGGCTAATAGCAGCGGATTACGGAGTGCGTTACCCGCGGCATAACGCGGTCCGTTACCGCTGGCATTAACCCTGTGTAAGCAGTGACTGGATGGGATTATGGAGCGGGCACTGACTGCGGGGAGTATGGAGCGGGCGCCGGGGACACTGACTGCGGGGAGTATGGAGCAGGCACCGGGGACACTGACTGCGGGGAGTATGGAGCGGAGCGCCGGGGACACTGACTGCGGGGAGTATGGAGCGGAGCGCCGGGGACACTGACTGCGGGGAGTATGGAGCGGAGCGCCGGGGACACTGACTGCGGGGAGTATGGAGCGGAGCGCCGGGGACACTGACTGCGGGGAGTATGGAGCGGAGCGCCGGGGACACTGACTGCGGGGAGTATGGAGCGGAGCGCCGGGGACACTGACTGCGGCGAGTATGGAGCGGAGCGCCGGGGACACTGACTGCGGGGAGTATGGAGCGGAGCGCCGGGGACACTGACTGCGGGGAGTATGGAGCGGGCGGCGGGCACTGTGACTGTAGGGGAGGGACTAATCGGACTGTGCCCGTCGCTGATTAGTCGCAGCAGCCATGACAGGCAGCTGCCGAGACCAATCAGCGACGCGGGATTTCCGTTACGGAAGTTGAGGACAGAAAGACGGAAGTACCCCTTAGACAATTATATATATAGATAAAAGAAAAGGTATATTGAATTTCTATTCCTTTTGGCATCTGTCTGGTTTAGGCCGAATTCAGACTTTCGGATATGTACGGAAATGTACAGTACAGGCCAAAAGTTTGGACACACCTTCTCATTTAAAGATGTTTCTGTATTTTCATGACTATGAAAATTGTACATTCACACTGAAGGCATCAAAACTATGAATTAACACATGTGGAATTATATACTTAACAAAAAAGTGTGAAACAACTGAAAACATGTCTCATATTCTAGGTTCTTCAAAGTAGCCACCTTTTGCTTTGAACACTCTTGGCATTCTCTTGATGAGCTTGAAGAGGTAGTCACAGGGAATGGTTTTCACTTCACAGGTGTGCCCTGTCAGGTTTAATAAGTGGGATTTCTTGCCTTATAAATGGTTCTGGGACCATCAGTTGTGTTTTGCAGTCTGGTGGATGCACAGCTGATAGTCCTACTGAATAGACTGTTAGAATTTGTATTATGGCAAGAATAAAGCAGCTAAGTAAAGAAAAATGAGTGGCCATCATTACTTTAAGAAATGAAGGTCAGTCAGTCCGAAAAATTGGGAAAACTTTGAAAGTGTCCCCAAGTGCAGTGGCAAAAACCATCAAGCGATACAAAGAAACTGGCTCACATGAGGACCGCCCCAGGAAAGGAAGACCAAGAGTCACCTCTGCTTCTGAGGATCACTTTATCCGAGTCACCAGCCTCAGAAATCGCAGGTTACAGCAGCTCAGATTAGAGACCAGGTCAATGCCACACAGAGTTCTAGCAGCAGACATCTCTACAACTGTTAAGAGGAGACTGTGCAGCAGGCCTTCATGGTAATATAGCTGCTAGGAAACCACTGCTAAGGGCAGGCAACAAGCAGAAGAGACTTGTTTGGGCTAAAGAACACAAGGAATGGACATTAGACCAGTGGAAATCTGTGCTTTGGTCTGATGAGTCCAAATTTGAGATCTTTGGTTCCAGCCACCGTGTCTTTGTGCGATGCAGAAAAGGTGAACGGATGGACTCTACATCAGGGGTGTCAAACTGCATTCCTAGAGGGCCTCAAACCATGGGTGTTTTCAAGATTTCCTTAGCATTGCACAAAGTGCTGGAATCATTCTCTGCAGGTGATTAAATTATCACCTGTGCAATGCAAGGAAATCCTGAAAACATGACCTGTTTGCAGCCCTCGAGGAATGCAGTTTGACACCCCTGCTCTACATGCCTGGTTCCCACTGTGAAGCATGGAGAAGGAGGTGTGATGGTGTGGGGGTGCTTTGCTCGTGACACTGTTGGGGATTTATTCAAAATTGAAGGCATACTGAACCAGCATGTCTACCACAGCATCTTGCAGCAGCAGCATGCTATTCCATCCGATTTGCGTTTAGTTGGACCATCATTTATGTTTCAACAGGACAATGACCCCAAACAAATGTATATATGTATATGTAATGCTGTTAAGTTTGGGTCAAGAAACCTGCGGTGGGTACATACATGGTGGTCTATGCAGACCATGATATCTGGACGTCTGAATTTGGCCTTATATGGGCACGAAAAGTCCCAAACTTTTTCTCAGATGTTCCCCAAATTTAGCACAAAAATACTGTAGACAAGGTGGCGAAACGAAAGTGCTAGTTCTCACAAATTTGCCCAAATTGGGCCATAATTATCCACATATTGCTGACTTGTCACAACAGTATAGTTGTCTAGATGCAGAAAAATCGTGCAATTACATACGACAATAACTCATCGTCACAATGATTAATTTTTTTCACGCGAGTTATTTTTAAATACTTTTTGTTGCTTGCGACCACTAGCTTCGTGGTGCTGACATACTGTATAATGGCCGCCTCTGGAGCAAATTTTTACTATGCGGCGACGTGAGTCTATCTGCGAGAGCGGGGAACGGACCTCGAACGCTGCAAGCAGCGTCCGCGGCGCGTCACAAAACACCGGCACATCTCTAGCGCGTGCCGAAAATGACACGCGCTAGTGATGCACGTCCCCATTGCTGTGAATGGGCACGCTAACGGACGCGTTGCACGGCGTTAATTTCGCCGTACAACGCTGTCCGTTAGCGCGGTCCTATTAACGCAATCTGAACCTAGCACACCAAAGTGTCACATAAACAACATTACTAATAAATGACTCAATGCTGAGGCTCATGGAGTCCCCCAGTCATCTTCATGCCATTAATATCCTGTGAGATGGCAGCTTTATTACATCATTATATAATACACTGCTGTACTGCATTGTCATTACCTACACAGCGTCGGGCATTCAGGCTCAGGCCTCAGGCGCTAACAGCATCTCCTCCTCCCGACACTCGGGACTCTCAGCCCGCCTGTGCAGCCCATAAATCCGGACACAGCAATCACGCAAGGCCGGGGATTATGAGGTGAAATTAGGCCTGAGGATCGAGGCGGGGGAAACCTGCATTGTGGGAGGACCTTGTGCTGACGTGAGGCTGAGTCTGGCAGTCTCCATTATGACTACGAGGATAAACAGAGCAGTGAGCATGTGCTGCTGAGTCCTGTCACAGAGACATGATGGGATAGGTCGTATCGGCCATTTTGTTGGGTGATATGGACAGACAGTAATATAAGTGAGGCATACAGTGATCAATACCAAGTGATATTATATAATTGTACAAAGCAAGGCTGCACACCCAACTTTCCTAGAGTTCTGACTGGCAAAGCTATCCATCCTCTATTGTCTATCTACTTATTATCTATTAGCTATATCTATATTTAGCATCTATCTAATCTATATATCACTTTCATTTATTATCTATATATCTCATATCTATCATTTCTATCTATTTCTCTCTAGAAGCAAAAAAGCAGACAGCACTCCAATATTTACCTGAGGATAAAGTGGACTTTATGTAGCCCATATGGCGTGGCGACATTTCGGCTCACATTCATATATTACTACTTGAATACATTTTCTATATAGGACACAGTGTTGTGTCTTGTTGAGCTGTATTGGCAGCTGTGATGGTTGTCACCCAGCTTTCCGAGGTACACAGACTTGTAAAAGTTTCCTAATACTTTGCAGAGGGGGTTCACCCTGCTGATATTCAGTATCATACATACACTACTGCAGACTATAGTTATAAAGGATGGGTGAGAATTATAATGGGAGGGGGGCATGCTAAATTTGAGTGTCTGCCTACTGGAAAACGCTGGAACAATGGACATGTCATTTTTAGCCACTTGGCATCTTTTGCTTTAAGGCTACTTTCACACTAGCGTCGGACTCGGCCCGTCGCAATGCGTCGGGCCGAGGTTCCGACGCTAGCAGTGAATGCGCCGCACAACGGAGGCAGCGGATGCATTTTTCCTGCGCATCCGCTGCCCCATTGTAAGGTGCGGGGAGGTGGGGGCGGAGTTCCGGCCGCGCATGCGCAGTCGGAAAAAGCGGTCCGTCGGCAGCAAAAAAACGTTACATGTAACGTTTTTTGTTCCCGGTGGTCCGCCACAACACGGCGCAACCGTTGCAAGACGGTTGCGACGTGTGTCAATGCGTCGCTAATGTTAATCTATGGGGCAAAATCGCATCCTGCAAACAACTTTGCAGAATGAGTTTTTTCCCATAAACGACGCGTTGCGACGTATTGCAAAAAACGCTAGTGTGAAATTAGCCTTATAGAAGATTAAAAGCTTTAACGTATGTACTTTTTTTTGCATAAAAATAGCGGAAAAAGCTGTGTGAATATATCCTAAAAATCATTTCTAAATCATGTGAAAGACTCTTCTATATATTTCACCGTTTCATCTGCTTTGCTGTTCACACGTTCAGGTTTTTTGAGCATTTTTGCCCTATTCAAGTTTGTAAAAACGCCCTGTGGAAAAAAAGAAGGTGCACGAGACTTTGAGACGAATTCCTTTAAGGCTATGTTCACACTAGACGTTTTTCAGCATTTTTTTTGTGCAGCAAAACATTCTCTCTTGGCAGTAGAGAAGATGCAGAAAAAAAATCAGGTTTTGCTTGTTTTTTTCTTGTGTTTTTTGTGCGTTTTTGTCATGCTACATTTGTCATGCTGATAAAGTTTAGCGCAAAAATTTTTTTTTATTCTACTTTATCAGGTTTTGGAACAAAAAAAAGGCAGCAAAATCTGATACCTGCATTTTTTGCAGCGTTTTTTTCACCACCCATTACTTTCAATGGGTGAAAAATGCTGAAAGAAATGCCATGCTCTATCCTGCAAAAACTATGCAAAACCAAGAAATGGCACACACAAAAACGAGAAAAAAACAACAACCAAGGTTTGGGCATGAGAAATGAAATCATTCTGAAATGCATAGACTTTGCTAGTAGTGTAAAACGCAGCTGAACATTTGCATAACGAAACCCATAAAAAAAACGCTGAAAAACCACCCTACTGTGAACTTAGCCTAAGAATCTACTCCAAACTTGACTCAAGTAAAAAAAAAAACCTTCAGAAAAAAAACTTAAGAAATAAAAAAAGCATTTCAGGAAAATCGAAAATCAAAACTCCCCAAAGAACTAGCTTTTCCTGAAGGGATTTCCACTTGAAAAACTCATTGGGCCCGATTAAGGCCGGGATCACACATACGCGAGATACGGCCGAGTCTCGCAGGTGAAAACCAAGCTCTGGCGCCGGCACTCCGGAGTGGAGCGTGCAGCCGCACAGCAATACATGGAGCTGCGCGTTCCGCTCCGGAGTGCCGGCGCCAGGGCTGGGTTTTCATCCGCGAGACTTGGCCGTATCTCGTGTATGTGTGATCCCGGGCTAAGGCCGGTTTCACACGTCAGTGGCTCTGGTACGTGTGGTGACAGTTTCCTCACGTACCGGAGACACTGACTCATGTAGACACATTAAAATAAATGTGTCTCTGCACATGTCAGCATGTTTTCACGGACCGTGTGTCCGTTTGCAAACAACGGAGACATGTCAGTGTTCGTGGGAGCGCACGGATCACACAGACCCATTAAAGTCAATGGGTGCGTGTAAACACGTACCGCACGCGGATGCTGTCCGTGTGCCATCCGTGTGCTGTCCGTGTGCATTTTTCCTGTCATAGGGTTAAAATTGTTGCAATACACGGATACAAGTACAGCACACAGACCCTAAAAACGTACTCACGGGCATCACACGGATCCCTCACGGATGACCTACGTGAGCACACGGACACGGATAACTCCGGTACTGGAATTATCTGGACATGTGAGACTGGCCTAATGTAGACCTTCATTACTCATACCAGCCATGATGAGGGAGCGTGCGGAAATCAGATGCTCCTGATTCATGAAGAGATGCATACCTCTTAATGAATCTGGAGCATCTGTCCAATGGCACAAACTCTCATTCCATGAATTAGAGTGGGCTGTGGCATATCCCCACACCCTAATCCCACCCCAACTTTGCCCTTTCCATTGAACTGGAAAAGGCCAAAAGTTACAAAATGTAGGCGCCACTCACAATTTTGCAACCTTTCAAAGCTTTTATGCCAGAATTCTGCTATGAAAGCTTTGATGAATCTGGTCCATTGTTAATGAACTCCTCAAAAAACTCCTGACTATAACTTTAGGCTATGTTCACGTAGAATTAGATCTGCCCAATAATCCTCATTAAAAAAAACGCTTCAGTAAGGCTACTTTCACACTAGCGTCGGGCCGACGTACCGACGCATGCTGTGAAGTAAAATCACAACGGGGGCAGCGGATGCAGTTTTACAACGCATCCGCTGCCCCATTGTAAGGTCCGGGGAGGAGGGGGCGGAGTTCCGGCAGCGCATGCGCGGTCGGAAAAAGCGGACCCGACGGACAAAAAAACTTTACAAGCAACGTTTTTTGTCCCGACGGACTGCAAAAACACGTCGCATCCATCGCACGACGGATGCAACGTGTGGCAATCCGTCGCAATGCGTCACTAATGAAAGTCTATGGAGAAAAAACGCATCCTGCCGGCAGCTTGGCAGGATGCGTTTTTTCTTCAAAACGACGCATTGTGACGTGCGTCGAACAACGCTAGTGTGAAAGTAGCCTTACACTTAGGCTGCCGTCACACTAGCAGTATTTGGTCAGTATTTTACATCAGTATTTGTAAGCTAAAACCAGGAGTGGAACAAATAGAGGAAAAGTATAATAGAAACACGTTACCACTTCTGTATTTATCAGCCACTCCTGGTTTTGGCTTACACATACTGATGTAAAATACTGACCAAACACTGCTAGTGTGATGGCAGCCTTAGAAAACTCTTCCGGATTTTTTGTATCGAAAATCCACTTTCCTGTCCATATGAGTTCTTGGAGCATTTCGTTCTTGCCTGAAGAGAATTGCAAAATCTTTCATAATGGGAAAAAAAACAAATACATGTCACTTTTTTTAAGTGGATTATGATGGATCCCGCACCAAACTACTTACTGTTCAATGAAAAGACGGTAAAATTTGCTTCAGGAAAAAAAGCTTTTCAAAACTGCTTCAAGAAAAGAAAAAACTCCTACTCCTTTCTTGAATTGGTATCTGCAAGGAATACTCATCTTCTTGAATACCTCAAAAAACTACATGTGAACACAGGCTTATGTTATGTTCACGCGGAGTTTTTAAATGCTAGAAAATGCTGAGGAATCTACTTCATGTTTTTTGTTTTGGAGATGTTTTTTATTTTTCCAAAGCATTTGTTTTGTTTTTTGATGCATTTTTTCCCCACAGTTTTTTGCAGCCTTTTAACTTAAGAGTGTCAAATTTCGCAAAGAGTCCACAAGGATTGACACGTGACTTCTGTTTTTCCTCTGCACGCTTCTGAAAACCTTTTAAAAAAATACCTGTTGCCTGAACAGCAAAATGTACTTTCCATTGAAATGACTAGGAAGGGTATTAAAAGAGTATTTGAAGCGTTTTTGAGGTGGATCTGCTTACAAGCCCTCCTCAAAAAACTAAGTGTGAACATACCGTTTATATTCCCAGCAGGTTGTGCTGCGTTTATCGTGCCACATGAAAAGATGGTGGTTTACATTGTTTTGCCACCTCGTACTTCCATGCATGAAACAACACTTACGGTAATAAATTTGCCTGCCCAATTGTGCACTTCAGGCCTTTTTCAGTGCTGTTAGGAATAAAGTAACGCAATGCAACGCTGAATTATATGCCAAAATGACTGAACCCTGTCAGAACCTTGGGTCTAAAGAATCACCAAAGTGCAGCCATTTTGGCTTGTGGCTCCTCTTTGTGCACCTGTGATGTCACTGGCGTTTGAGGAAGGATTATCTGCATTCCTAAATACCTGACGTGATGTTGTGTTTCTAGGGAATCACCGTGCTGCATTCTCATCATGTCTCAGCGATGTCACAATCCTTCAGAGATTATTGGCTGCATTTTTGTCAGGCCATTACTCTATAAATAGGACATAGGGCTAATTTGATTAACTTGAGGGCTTTTCACTCAGACAGCAATCGCTCAAATAATCAATCCCAACCATTTACCGTACTTGCGTAAAGTTGTAAATTGAGCGAAAGATCACTGATAACTTTCCTGATTATCACCGACCTAAAAATCATTGTTGGTCCACAGCACGTCCACCCATCATCTCATTACAGACGGTTTTGTTGACCTTTATAAAGGACCCTCAGACCAGTTTTTGAGGTTTGACCAAAAGATCGGTGATGGTCCTTATGAGGTTAGGAGTATGAGACTTGTGCTGAGTACAGAGAATTATAGGTAAGGTTAGCCATAATTTAGGCAGCCACAAGGGCCATCTGCAATGCCACCAGAAAAATGGCTGTACCAATAACAAAGTCACCATACCTATAGGGCAATGCCCACCACCGACCCCCATACCTATAGCAATCAGTGTCCCTAGCGTCAGTAACAGTAACCAGCTACAAGACTCCTAAAACGACAATGGATACAAAGTCAGCTACTGTGCCCCATACCAGTGAGTCGCAATGCCCCAAAATGCCAACCATGGAGCCCCCATAACAATCGCAATCACAATGTTCCTAGTGCTAGTTGCAATGCTTCTATAACAGTGCCAGAGCTGCAGCCCCTTTAATGGAGACTGTCACAATGCCACATTAACAATGGTTACTGCAATGACCTCTACGCCAACCATAATGATCCATAACAAAAGCAGCTGCAGAGTCCCTGCGTTTAGTCGCAGTGCCCTTGTGGCAGTAGGTGCTGTTTCTCTGAGTACTCCTCAGACTGTATGTCAGGAATCACCATCTGTCCTGGCAGCACTATTGGCTCCTTGCTCTGTTGGCACTGCCACATGGCTGGGGGTGGATGTGCTCTTCCCATCCGTGTCAGGTCTTGTCATGCAGTTTAGTGCTGAGCTATCTGAGTAAAAAAGATTATAATCTGCTTGGCAATGTAGATA
Source organism: Ranitomeya imitator (assembly GCF_032444005.1). NCBI lineage: Eukaryota > Metazoa > Chordata > Amphibia > Anura > Dendrobatidae > Ranitomeya > Ranitomeya imitator. Next base: position 484,162,656 of record NC_091283.1, read on the forward strand.
TAAAATGAGTTTTTCACTGCCATAAAGTGAAAAAGAAAGCCCATATGTAAGGCTTCCCACACAAATAACCTGATATAATCACATAGCGAGCTGCGGCCTGGAGATAAGACTGCTGAGAAGTATACAGCTCCTTTATTACATGGTAAAGGGGGGGCACGACCTGTGAGAACTTTATCTAAATTACCGAAAACTCCTGCTCTTCTACAGCAAAAGCTGCATAGCCTTCTGACTCCTAAACCGACCTCCAGCTACAGAAGAACGTAACGTTGGCCGAACCTGCTGATATCAGTGGGCTCAATCGACAGTCTAATATGTATGAGGCCTCTATACTCTACATCAACAGAGGATTTAACGAAAGATAAAGATCCAGAAAGTCCAACTTTAGATGGCCGATTTTGCTTTCGGCGAGATAGGCTGCTGCCAGAGGAGCATGGCAGCCGCTCTCCTAGAGAACAAAGGAGTGCTCGGCAGAGCAAGAGTTAAGGGGGAGTCACACATAATGATATCGTTAACGATATCGTTGCAACGTCACGCTTTTGGTGACGTAGCAACAATCCCGCTAACGATCTCGTTATGTGTGACAGCGACCGATGATCAGGCCCCTGCTGGGAGATCGTTGGTCGCTGGGAATGATCAGGACCATTTTTTGGTCGCTGATCACCCGCTGTCATCGCTGGATCGGCGTGTGTGACGCCGATCCAGCGATGTGTTCACTTGTAACCAGGGTAAATATTGGGTTACTAAGCGCAGGGCCGCGCTTAGTAACCCTGGTTACCATTGTAAAAGTAAAAAAAAAACACATACTCACATTCTGATGTCTGTCACGTCCCCCGGCGTCCACAGAATTAAAACTGCTTTCGGCAGTGTCAGCGCCGGCAGTAACAGCGGTGACGTCACCGCTGTGCTCTGCTTTACGGCCGGCGCTGACACAGTCAGTGCAGGGAAACTCTCGGCAGCAGCGCGTGCATTAGCAGCGCTCTTGCCGAAAGCAGTTTTAACCCTGTGGACGCCGGCGGGGGACGTGACAGACATCAGAATGTGAGTATGTAGTGTTTTTTTTTTTTACTTTTACAATGGTAACCAGGATAAATATTGGGTTACTAAGTGCGGCCCTGCACTTAGTAACCCGATGTTTACCCTGGTTACCCGGGGACTTCGGCATCGTTGAAGACAGTTTCAACGATGCCGAAGTCGTTCCCCAGATCGTTGGTCGCTGGAGAGAGCTGTCTGTGTGACAGCTCCCCAGTGACCACACAACGACTTACCAACGATCACGGCCAGGTCGTATCGCTGGTCGTGATCGTTGGTAAGTCGTTTAGTGTGACTAAAGCTTAAGTGTATGTAGGAGTCAGGAGAGATAGCTGTCTATTGTGTATGTGACCCCTTAGGCTGTGTTCACACGCTGCGGATTTTGCTGCGGATCCGCAGCGGATTTGGCCGCTGCGGATCCGCAGCAGTTTTCCCAAAGTTTACAGTACAATGTAAACCTATGGGGAAAAAAACCGCTGTGCACATGCTGCGGAAAAAGCCGCACGGAAACGCTGCGGATTATTTTCCGCAGCATGCCAATTGTTTGTGCGGATTCCGCAGCGGGTTTCAACCAGCACCAATAGGAAAGTGCTGGTGAAAACCCGCAGAACAAACCGCAAGAAAATCCGCAGTGAAAACCGCAGTGGTTTTGCACTGCGGATTTTCCAAATCCGCTGCGGGAAAATCTGCAGCGTGGGCACATACCCTAAGTCTTCAGATGCGAAATGGCCTTTACCAGACTACTATATAAAGGGTTAACAGCAGCTACGCATTACTGATATGATGTGACATTCAGCAGCTTTTTTTGATACTTGGTGAAGGCTATGTAAATGAAGTCAGCAGGAGTAGGAGTCACCACCAGTGCCCTAATCATGTGGGGTCCATAGACCTCATAAAAATTAAGTGTTCACAGTGGAGATGCCATGACGTAATACTTCCATCTTCACAAAATTAATAAGAACTTTTCTGTTCCAAACGCGTAGGCTTACTCCCGTGACATATCACCTCACCTTTTTTTCACCAAGTTTTTAATATGATTTAATATATTATCTCGAGTTTTTTTTTATATTTATTTCCTCTTGAATGTATTGCTAGATATTTTTCCCCTGTATGTAGGGCAGGTACGGACTGGGGCTGAAATTCAGTCCTGGCATTTGAAATCACACAGGCCCATGCCGTCCCCAAGCACCAGATGGAATATATTACTAATAATAACATGGATGGAGGAAAGGGAGATTTACTACAAGACCAATATTTCTAATGATACCCGTAGCCTGCTTTGGTAAGTGACGGAGTCATCGACTTTAGGCCATGTTCACACTATGCGGTTTTTACTGCGGAACCGCGGCGATTTTGCTGCTGCGGGTCCGCAGCTGTTTTCCATGCAGGGTACAGTACAATGTTACCCTATGGAAAACAAAAACCGCAGTGCACATGATGCGGAAAATCCCGAAAAAAAACGCGCTGAATTGCTGCGGAAAAAAAGAAGGACCATGTCACTTCTTTGTGCAGAATCGCAGCGATTCTGCACCCATAGAAATGCATTGATCCGCTTACTTCCCGCATGGGGCTGTGCACACCATGCGGGAAGTAATGCGGATAATGTGCGGGTTATACCCGGGGTGGAGGAGAGGAGACTCTCCTCCAGGCCCCCTGAACCATATTTGTGTTAAAAAAAAAGAATTAAAATAAAAAATAATGTTATACTCACCTCTGAAGTCTCAGCGCTGCACGCAGCCGTCCGGTCTCAGGTTTGCTATGCGACCAGGACCTTCGGTGACGTCGCGGTCACATGACCGTGAAGTCACCGAAGGTCCTGGTCGCACAGCATCTTTGGAACCGGACCGCCGCCTGCAGCGCCGAGGAGATCGGGATGTCAGAGGGTGAGTATATCATCATGATTTTATTATTTTTAACACTACTATTGATGCTGCATATTGCTGCATATGCAGCATCAATAGTAGGGGTAAAATCCCGCAGCGGAACCCGCAGGACAAACCGCGATAAATCTGCAGGGATAAGGCTACGTTCACACTAGCGTTGTGCGCCGCTGCGTCGGCGACGCAACGCACAACGCACGCAAGAATGCTGCGTTTTGCGACGCATGCGTCGTTTTTTGCCGAAAATCGGACGCAAGAAAAATGCAACTAGTTGCGTTTTCTTGGTCCGACGCTTGCGGCAAAAAAGACGCATGCGTCGCACAACGCAACAAACAAAAACGCATGCGTCCCCCATGTTAAACATAGGGGCGCATGACGCGTGCGTCGCCGCTGCGTCGCCCGACGCTAACCCGACGCACACTAGCATAACGCTAGTGTGAACGTTACCTAACAGCAGCGGGTTTGCCCTGCAGAATTATCAAATCCGCTGCGGGAGAACCCGCAGGACCGAACGCATAGTGTGAACATGGCCTTATGTTCCATCACAACTCTCAACAGTATGGGTGTCTTGAGAACACAGATTCTGTTTACAACGTAGCAGACAAAGTGGCCCATGACCAGACAGGCCCTGCCAGAATTACGAGATGGCCAGTCTGGTCCTGATGTAGGGTCAAAAATATTGAGACACCTCAACATTAAACCTTCAAGAGCTTTTATCCCATTCCAAATCCCTAAACAGAATAAGTATTTGCCCACCACATCCTCCTCACCCTTTGCAGCTATAAGTTTCTACTCTTCTTGGAAGACATTTTAGAAGATTTTGGAGGTGTCTGTGGGAATTTTTGCCCATTCATCCAGAAGAGGAGTTGTGTGGTCAGACATTGATAGGAGAGGGCCCGGCTCACAATATTTTTTGGATGGTGTTGAAGTCCGGGCTCTATATGGATTAGTCATGTTCTTCCACACCAAACTCGCCCAACCATCTCTTTATGGACCTTGGTTTGTGTACTGGGCACAGTCATGGGGAACAGAAATATGCCTACCCTCAACTGCTCCTGCAAAGTTGGAAGTTGCAATCGACAAAAATTGGTCTTGGTATGCTGAAGGATTAGTATTTCCCTTAACTGAAACTGAGATATTTACCGCAGTTAACCACTGAAAAACAGCCACACAGCATTTTCTCTCCTCTACCAAACATTACAGTTGACACAATGTAATCAGCCAGGTAACGTTCTCCTGACATTTGCCAAACCCAGACTTCTCCATCAAATGCTAAATTGAGAAGTATGATCCATCACTTCCCAGAGCATGTTTTCACTGCTTCAGAGCCCAGTGATTGTGACTTTACACCACTTTATCTGACACTTGGTATTGTGCTTGGTGATGTAAGGCTTGCATGTATCTGCTCAGCTATGAAGCCCCTGGCTTTGATGCACCTCAGCACTCGGTGACCTCGCTCTGTAATTTTGCGTAGTCTACAACGTTATGGCTGAGTGGCTGTGGATCCTAAGTGCTTCCACTTTCAAAATATCACTCACAGCGGAATATTAAGGCTATGTACACACGTTCAGGATTTCTTGTAGAAATTTCCTGACAAAAAACGGACATTTCTGCCAGAAATCCGCATGCGGTTTTTTTTGTGTTTTTTGTTTTTTCCCAATGCATTAAACAGCGGAAAATCCGCAAAATTAACCACTTAAGCCCCGAGGGTGGTTTGCACGTTAATGACCGGGCCAATTTTTACAATTCTGACCACTGTCCCTTTATGAGATTATAACTCTGGAACGCTTCAACGGATCTTGGCGATGCTGACATTGTTTTCTCGTGACGTATTGTACTTCATGTTAGTGGTAAAATTTATTCGATATAACTTGCTTTTATTTGAGAAAAAAACGGAAATTTGGCGAAAATTTTGAAAATTTCACAATTTTCCAACTTTGAATTTTTATACCCTTAAATCACAGAGATATGTCATGCAAAATACTTAATAAGTAACATTTCCCACATGTCTAATTTACATCAGCACAATTTTGGAACCAAAATTTTTTTTTGTTAGGGAGTTATAAGGGTTAAAAGTTGACCAGCAATTTCTCATTTTTACAACACCATTTTTCTTTTAGGGACCACATCTCATTTGAAGTCATTTTGAGGGGTCTATATGATAGAAAATACCCAAGTGTGACACTATTCTAAAAACTGCACCCCTCAAGGTGCTCAAAACCACATTCAAGAAGTTTATTAACCCTTCAGGTGTTTTACAGGAATTTTTGGAATGTTTAAATAAAAATGAACATTTAACTTTTTTTCACACAAAATTTATTTCAGCTCCAATTTGTTTTATTTTACCAAGGGTAACAGGAGAAAATGAACCCCGAAAGTTGTTGTACAATTTGTCCTGAGTACGTTGATACCCCATATGTGGGAATAAACCACTGTTTGGGCGCATGGAAGAGCTCGGAAGGAAAGGAGCGCCATTTGACTTTTCAATGCAAAATTGACTGGAATTGAGATGGGACGCCTGTTATGCTGTGCTATCAGGCAACACAGTGTGCAGTAATCAGCGCACATACAGTGATATGGCAATAACCCAAAAACAATAGAACAAGCTCTGAGACGTGGAATCTCTGCAGACTGCAATACCTGAACCTATCCTCACACAACTAAAAGCAGCAGTGGAATGCGCCTAACACTACCTATGCAACTCGGCACTGCCTGAGGAGCTGACTAGCCTGAAGATAGAAATACAAGCCTGACTTGCCTCAGAGAAATACCCCAAAGGAATAGGCAGCCCCCCACATATAATGACTGTTAGCAAGATGAAAAGACAAAACGTAGGAATGAAATAGATTCAGCAAAGTGAGGCCCGATATTCTAGACAGAGCGAGGATAGCAAAGAGAACTATGCAGTCTACAAAAAACCCTAAAGCAGAACCACGCAAAGGGGGGCAAAAAGACCCACCGTGCCGAACTAACGGCACGGCGGTGCACCCTTTGCGTCTCAGAGCTTCCAGCAAAAGAGAATAGCACAGCTGGACAGAAAAAACGGAAACAAAAACAAAGTAACACTTATCTAGCAGAGCAGCAGGCCACAGGAAAGATGCAGTAGCTCAGAACCAACACTGGAACATTGACAAGGAGCAAGGAAGACAGACTCAGGTGGAGTTAAATAGCAAGGCAGCCAACGAGCTCACCAAAACACCTGAGGGAGGAAGCCCAGAGGCTGCAATACCACTTGTGACCACAGGAGTGAATTCAGCCACAGAATTCACAACAGTACCCCCCCCCTTGAGGAGGGGTCACTGAACCCTCACCAGAACCCCCAGGCCGACCAGGATGAGCCACATGAAAGGCACGAACAAGATCTGGGGCATGGACATCAGAGGCAAAAACCCAGGAATTATCCTCCTGAGCATAACCCTTCCATTTGACCAGATACTGGAGTTTCCGTCTAGAGACACGAGAATCCAAAATTTTCTCCACAATATACTCCAATTCCCCCTCCACCAAAACAGGGGCAGGAGGCTCCACAGATGGAACCATAGGTGCCACGTATCTTCTCAACAACGACCTATGGAATACATTAGGTCCTATACGGACCAATAAAACGAGGTTTAAATTTAGGAGAGGAAACCTTCATAGGAATATGACGAGAAGATAACCAAACCAGATCCCCAACACGAAGTCGGGGACCCACACGGCGTCTACGATTAGCGAAAAGCTGAGCCTTCTCCTGGGACAAGGTCAAATTGTCCACTACCTGAGTCCAGATCTGCTGCAACCTGTCCACCACAGAATCCACACCAGGACAGTCCGAAGACTCAACCTGTCCTGAAGAGAAACGAGGATGGAACCCAGAATTGCAGAAAAATGGAGAGACCAAGGTAGCCGAGCTGGCCCGATTATTAAGGGCGAACTCAGCCAACGGCAAAAATGACACCCAATCATCCTGGTCAGCAGAAACAAAACATCTCAGATATGTTTCCAAGGTCTGATTGGTTCGTTCGGTCTGGCCATTAGTCTGAGGATGGAAGGCCGAGGAAAAAGATAGGTCAATGCCCATCCTACCACAAAAGGCTCGCCAGAACCTCGAGACAAACTGGGAACCTCTGTCAGAAACAATATTCTCAGGAATGCCATGCAAACGAACCACATGCTGGAAGAACAAAGGCACCAAATCAGAGGAGGAAGGCAATTTAACCAAGGGCACCAGATGGACCATTTTAGAAAAGCTATCACAGACCACCCAAATGACCGACATCTTTTGAGAAACGGGAAGGTCAGAAATGAAATCCATCGAAATATGTGTCCAAGGCCTCTTCGGGACCGGCAAGGGCAAAAGCAACCCACTGGCACGTGAACAGCAGGGCTTAGCCCTAGCACAAATCCCACAGGACTGCACAAAAGCACGCACATCCCGTGACAGAGATGGCCACCAGAAGGATCTAGCCACTAACTCTCTGGTACCAAAGATTCCTGGATGACCAGCCAGCACCGAACAATGAAGTTCAGAGATAACTTTACTAGTCCACCTATCAGGGACGAACAGTTTCTCGGCCGGACAACGATCAGGTTTATTAGCCTGAAATTTCTGCAACACTCTCCGCAAATCAGGAGAGATGGCAGACACAATGACTCCTTCCTTGAGGATACTCGCCGGCTCAGATAACCCCGGAGAGTCGGGCACAAAACTCCTAGACAGAGCATCCGCCTTCACATTTTTAGAGCCCGGAAGGTACGAAATCACAAAATCAAAACGAGCAAAAAATAACGACCAACGGGCCTGTCTAGGATTCAAGCGCTTGGCAGACTCGAGATAAGTAAGATTCTTATGATCAGTCAATACCACCACGCGATGCTTAGCTCCCTCAAGCCAATGACGCCACTCCTCGAATGCCCACTTCATGGCCAGCAACTCTCGGTTGCCCACATCATAATTACGCTCAGCAGCAGAAAATTTCCTGGAAAAGAAAGCACATGGTTTCAACACTGAGCAACCAGAACCTCTCTGTGACAAAACCGCCCCTGCTCCAATCTCAGAAGCATCAACCTCGACCTGGAACAGAAGAGAAACATCTGGTTGACACAACACAGGGGCACAGCAAAAACGACGCTTCAACTCCTGAAAAGCTTCCACGGCAGCAGAAGACCAATTAACCAAATCAGCACCCTTCTTGGTCAAATCGGTCAATGGTCTGGGAATGCTAGAAAAATTACAGATGAAGCGACGATAAAAATTAGCAAAGCCCAGGAATTTCTGCAGACTTTTCAGAGATGTCGGCTGAGTCCAATCCTGGATGGCCTGGACCTTAACCGGATCCATCTCGATAGTAAAAGGGGAAAAGATGAACCCCAAAAATGAAACTTTCTGCACACCGAAGAGACACTTTGATCCCTTCACGAACAAGGAATTAGCACGCAGTACCTGGAAAACCATTCTGACTTGCTTCACATGAGACTCCCAATCATCAGAGAAGATCAAAATGTCATCCAAGTAAACAATCAGGAATTTATCCAGATACTCACGGAAAATGTCATGCATAAAAGACTGAAACACTGATGGAGCATTGGCAAGTCCGAACGGCATCACCAGATACTCAAAATGACCCTCGGGCGTATTAAATGCCGTTTTCCATTCATCTCCCTGCCTGATTCTCACCAGATTATACGCACCACGAAGATCAATCTTAGTAAACCAACTAGCCCCCTTAATCCGAGCAAACAAGTCAGATATCAATGGCAAGGGATACTGAAACTTAACAGTGATCTTATTAAGAAGGCGGTAATCAATACACGGTCTTAGCGAACCATCCTTTTTGGCTACAAAAAAGAACCCTGCTCCCAATGGTGATGACGATGGGCGAATATGTCCCTTCTCCAGGGATTCTTTCACATAACTGCGCATAGCGGTGTGTTCAGGCACGGACAAATTAAATAAACGACCCTTAGGGAATTTACTACCAGGAATCAAATTGATAGCACAATCACAATTCCTATGCGGAGGTAGGGCATCAGACTTGGGCTCTTCAAATACATCCTGAAAGTCAGACAAGAACTCTGGGATGTCAGAAGGAATGGATGACGAAATAGACAAAAATGGAACATCACCATGTACTCCCTGACAACCCCAGCTGGTTACCGACATAGAGTTCCAATCTAATACTGGATTATGGGTTTGTAGCCATGGCAACCCCAACACGACCACATCATGCAGATTATGCAGTACCAGAAAGCGAATAACTTCCTGATGTGCAGGAGCCATGCACATGGTCAGCTGGGCCCAGTACTGAGGCTTATTCTTGGCCAAAGGTGTAGCATCAATTCCTCTCAACGGAATAGGACACCGCAAAGGCTCCAAGAAAAATCCACAACGTTTAGCATAATCCAAATCCATCAGATTCAGGGCAGCGCCTGAATCCACAAACGCCTTGACAGAATACGATGACAAAGAGCATATCAAGGTAATGGACAGAAGGAATTTGGACTGTACAGTACCAATGACGGCAGACCTAGCGGACCGCTTAGTACGCTTAGGACAATCAGAAATAGCATGAGTGGAATCACCACAGTAGAAACACAGCCTGTTCAGACGTCTGTGTTCTTGCCGTTCAACTTTAGTCATAGTCCTGTCGCACTGCATAGGCTCAGGTTTACTCTCAGACAATACCGCCAGATGGTGTACAGATTTACGCTCGCGCAAGCGACGACCGATCTGAATGGCCAAGGACATAGACTCATTCAAACCAGCAGGCATAGGAAATCCCACCATGACATCCTTAAGAGCTTCAGAGAGACCCTTTCTGAACCAAGCCGCCAGTGCAGATTCATTCCACAGAGTGAGTACTGACCACTTCCTAAATTTCTGACAATATACTTCTACATCATCCTGACCCTGGCATAAAGCCAGGAAATTTTTCTCAGCCTGATCCACTGAATTAGGCTCATCGTAAAGCAATCCAAGCGCCTGGAAAAACGCATCAACATTACTCAATGCAGGGTCTCCTGGCGCAAGAGAAAACGCCCAGTCCTGTGGGTCGCCGCGCAAAAAAGAAATAATAATCAAAACCTGTTGAATAGGATTACCAGAAGAATGAGGTTTCAAGGCCAGAAATAGCTTACAATTATTTTTGAAGCTCAGGAACTTAGTTCTGTCACCAAAAAACAAATCAGGAATAGGAATTCTTGGTTCTAGCATAGATTTCTGATCAATTGTATCTTGAATCTTTTGTACATTTATAACGAGATTATCCATTGAGGAGCACAGAGCCTGAATATCCATGTCCACAGCTGTGTCCTGAAGCACTCTAATGTCTAGGGGAAAAAAAAAAACAAAAAAAAAAAAAACTGAAGACAGAGCTGAGGAAAAAAAAAAAATGATGTCAGGACTTCTTTTTTCCCTCTATTGAGAATCATTGGTTTGGCTCCTTGTACTGTTATGCTGTGCTATCAGGCAACACAGTGTGCAGTAATCAGCGCACATACAGTGATATGGCAATAACCCAAAAACAATAGAACAAGCTCTGAGACGTGGAATCTCTGCAGACTGCAATACCTGAACCTATCCTCACACAACTAAAAGCAGCAGTGGAATGCGCCTAACACTACCTATGCAACTCGGCACTGCCTGAGGAGCTGACTAGCCTGAAGATAGAAATACAAACCTGACTTGCCTCAGAGAAATACCCCAAAGGAATAGGCAGCCCCCCACATATAATGACTGTTAGCAAGATGAAAAGACAAAACGTAGGAATGAAATAGATTCAGCAAAGTGAGGCCCGATATTCTAGACAGAGCGAGAATAGCAAAGAGAACTATGCAGTCTACAAAAAACCCTAAAGCAGAACCACGCAAAGGGGGGCAAAAAGACCCACCGTGCCGAACTAACGGCACGGCGGTGCACCCTTTGCGTCTCAGAGCTTCCAGCAAAAGAGAATAGCACAGCTGGACAGAAAAAACGGAAACAAAAACAAAGTAACACTTATCTAGCAGAGCAGCAGGCCACAGGAAAGATGCAGTAGCTCAGAACCAACACTGGAACATTGACAAGGAGCAAGGAAGACAGACTCAGGTGGAGTTAAATAGCAAGGCAGCCAACGAGCTCACCAAAACACCTGAGGGAGGAAACCCAGAGGCTGCAATACCACTTGTGACCACAGGAGTGAATTCAGCCACAGAATTCACAACAGACGCCATGTTGCGTTTGGAGAGCCCCTGATGTGCCTAAACATTGAAACCCCCCACAAGTCACACCATTTTGGAAAGTAGACCCCCTAAGGAACTTATCTAGATGTGTGGTGAGCACTTTGACCCAACAAGTGCTTCATAGAAGTTTATAATGCAGAGCCATAAAAATAAAAAATCATATTTTTTCATAAAAATGATCTTTTTGCCCCCAATTTTTTATTTTCCCAAGGGTAAGAGAAGAAATTAGACACACAAAAGTTGTTGTGCAATTTGTCCGGAGTATGCTGATACCCCATATGTGGGTGTAAAATATTGTTTGGGCGCATGGCAGAGCTCGGAAGGGAAGGAGCGCCATTTGACTTTTCAATACAAAATTGACTGGAATTGAGATGGGACGCCATGTTGCGTTTGGAGAGCCCCTGATGTGCCTAAACATTGAAACCCCCCACAAGTCACACCATTTTGGAAAGTAGACCCCTTAAGGAACTTATCTAGAGGTGTGGTGAGCACTTTGACCCACCAAGTACTTCATAGAAGTTTATAATGCAGAGCCGTAAAAATAAAAAATCATATTTTTTCACAAAAATTATTTTTTGCCCCCAATTTTTTATTTTCCCAAGGGTAAGAGAAGAAATTAGACACACAAAAGTTGTTGTGCAATTTGTCCTGAGTACACTGATACCCCATATGTGGGTGTAAACCATTGTTTGGGCACGTGGGAGAGCTCGGAAGGGAAGGAGCGCCATTTGACTTTTCAATGCAAAATTGACTGGAATTGAGATGAGACGCCATGTTGCATTTGGAGAGCCCCTGATGTGCCTAAACATTGAAACCCCCCACAAGTGACACCATTTTGGAAAGTAGACCCCCTAAGGAACTTATCTAGATGTGTGGTGAGCACTTTGACCCAACAAGTGCTTCATAGAAGTTTATAATGCAGAGCCATAAAAATAAAAAATCATATTTTTTCATAAAAATGATCTTTTTGCCCCCAATTTTTTATTTTCCCAAGGGTAAGAGAAGAAATTAGACACACAAAAGTTGTTGTGCAATTTGTCCGGAGTACGCTGATACCCCATATGTGGGTGTAAAATATTGTTTGGGCGCATGGCAGAGCTCGGAAGGGAAGGAGCGCCATTTGACTTTTCAATACAAAATTGACTGGAATTGAGATGGGACGCCATGTTGCGTTTGGAGAGCCCCTGATGTGCCTAAACATTGAAACCACCCACAAGTGACACCATTTTGGAAAGTAGACCCCCTGAGGAACTTATCTAGATGTGTTTTGACAGCTTTGAGCCCCCAAGTGTTTCACTACAGTTTATAACGCAGAGCCGTAAAAATAAAAATTCTTTTTTTTTTCACAAAAATGATATTTTAGTCCCCAGTTTTGTATTTTCACAAGGGTAACAGGATAAATTGGACCCCAAAAGTTGTTGTCCAATTTGTCCTGAGTACGATGATACTCCATATGTGGGGGGGAAGCACTGTTTGGGCGCATGGCAGAGCTCGGAAGGGAAGGAGCGCCATTTGGAATACAGACTTAGATGGATTGGTCTGCAGGCGTCACGTTGCATTTGCAGAACCCCTGATGTACCCAAACAGTAGAAACCCCCCACAAGTGACCCCATATTGGAAACTAGACCTCCCAAGGAACTTATCTAGATGTGTTGTGAGAACTTTGAACCCCCAAGTGTTTCACTGCAGTTTACAACGCAGAGCCGCGAAAATAAAAAAATCTTATTTTTCCCACAAAAATGATTTTTAGCCCCCCACATTTTTATTTTCCCAAGGATAACAAGAGAACTTGGACCCCAAAAGTTGTTGTCCAATTTGTCCTGAGTACGCTGATACCCCATATGTTGGGGTAAACCCCTGTTTGGGCGCACCGGAGAGCTCGGAAGGGAAGGAGCACTGTTTTACTTTTTCAACGCAGAATTGGCTTGAATTGAGATCGGACGCCATGTCGCGTTTGGAGAGCCCCTGATGTGCCTGAACAGTGGAAACTCCCCAATTATAACTGAAACCCTAATCCAACAACACCCCTAACCTTAATCCCAACGGTAACCCTAACCACACCCCTAACCCTGACACACCCCTAACTCTAATCCCAACCCTAATCCCAACCGCAAATATAATCCAAACCCTAACCCTAACTTTAGCCCCAACTCTAACCCTAACTTTAGCCCCAACCCTAACCCTAACATTAGCTCCGAACCCTAACCCCAACCCTAACCCTAGCCCTAACCCTAGCCCCAACCCTAGCCCCAACCCTAGCCCCAACCCTAGCCCTAACCCCAGCCCCAACCCTAGCCCTAACCCTAGCCCCAACCCTAGCTCTAACCCTAACCCTAGCCCTAACCCTAGCCCTGATGGGAAAATGGAAATAAATACATTTTTTTAATTTTATTATTTTTCCCTAACTAAGGGGGTGATGAAGGGGGATTTGATTTACTTTTATAGCGTTTTTTATATCGGATTTTTATGATTGGCAGCCGTCACACACTGAAAGACGCTTTTTTTATAGCAAAAAAGTTTTTGCGTCTCCACATTCTGAGACCTATAATTTTTCCATATTTTGGCCCACAGAGTCATCTGAGGTCTTGTTTTTTGCGGGACGAGTTGACGTTTTTATTGGTAACATTTTTGGACACGTGACAGTTTTTGATCACTTTTTATTCCGATTTTTGTGAGGCAGAATGACCAAAAACCAGCTATTCATGAATTTCTTTTGGGGGAGGCGTTTATACCGTTCCGCGTTTGGTAAAATTGATAAAGCAGTTTTATTCGTCGGGTCAGTACGATTACAGCGATATCTCATTTATAGCATTTTTTTATGTTTTGGCGCTTTTATACGATAAAAGCTATTTTATAGAAAAAATAATTATTTTGGCATCGCTTTATTCTCAGGACTATAACTTTTTTACTTTTTTGCTTATTATGCTTTGTTGCGGCTCGTTTTTTGTGGGACAAGATGATGTTTTCAGTGATACCATGGTTATTTATATCCGTCTTTTTGATCGTGTGTTATTCCACTTTTTGTTCGGCGGTATGATAATAAAGCGTTGTTTTTTGGCTCGTTTTTTTTTTTTTTCTTACGGTGTTCACTGAAGGGGTTAACTAGTGGGACAGTTTTATAGGTTGGGTCGTTCCGGACGCGGCGATACTAAATATGTGTACTTTTATTGGTTTTTTTTTTTTTTTTTTTAGATAAAGAAATGTATTTATGGGAATAATATTTTTTTTATTTATTTAGTAATTTTTTTATTTGTATTTTTTTTTTTACACATGTGGACATTTTTTTTTTTACTTTTTTACTTTGTCCCTGGGGGGGACATCACAGATCGCCGATCTCACAGTTTGCACAGCACTCTGTAAGATCGGCGATCTCACTCATCGCTGCAGGCTTACAGAGCTGCAGCTGCAGCCTGCTCCTGACCCGGAAGTACTCCCTGCAGGACCCGGATGCAGCCCTGCGGCCATTTTGGATCCGGGGACTGCAGGGAGAAGACGCTCGGTACAAGGTGAGCATATCACCTTGTACCGATCGTCTCAGGGAAGCACGCAGGGAGCCCCCTCTCTGCGCGATGCTTTCCTGTACCGCCGGCACACCGCGATCATGTTTGATCGCGGTGTGCCAGGGGTTAATGTGCTGGGAGCGGTCCGTGACCGCTCCTGGCACATAGTGCCAGATGTCAGTTGCGATAGTCAGCTGACACCCGGCCGCGATCGGCCGCGCTCCCCCTGTGAGCGCGGCCGATCGACTATGACGTACTATCCCGTCGGTGGGAATTAAGGCCCACCCCACCTCGACGGGATAGTACGTCTTATGGGATTAAGGGGTTAATGAACATGCTGCTTTTTTTTACTGCGATGCGTTTTTTTTTTTCGCGGAAAAAAATGCATCATATGCACAAATATTGCAGAATGCATTCTAAATGATAGGATGCATATGCATGTGCACATAGCCTTAGAATGGACTGCACTGATGATGTCCTATTACCTGCCATCACTGAGACCTGTATAAGGAGCTATTCTGTCTCACGTATGTAAAGCCAGCTGGCATGGCGAGAGCTGGATTATACACTGGGGACAATGGGACTGGAGGACAAACCTGAATTCATTCAGCACTAGTTGTGTCCCAGTACTTTTCCCCATATACAGTACGTGGGCATCAATTGCTACTAAGCAACAGGGACAACATTTTTGGAGTCTGGAGTACTTTCCAATAACTGATTTAGTGGAAGTCTTTGGTTTTCAGTGGACTTTCCGTGTTACGTTTACTTTCAGTTTTGATCAACAGTCAGTTACTATAGTTATTTCTACAGGGAAAAGAGGGGATAAGCAGCTCAGGCACCTCTTATCCTGTGAGAAAAAAAAACAATATTAATATCCAAGATGGCAAGTACTCATTGAAAAGAAATCTTGGTGGCCGGCCACTTAAAATCTGGGAAGAATAATGTATTTATTTACTGTGTACATACAGCCCCCTATCGGTAAAAGAGGTTATGACATTCTGTATCACAGAACGAGCTCGTGCTCATAGCAATGTTAAAGGGAACCTTTGGCGGGACCGGTTTTCGGTCATATGGGCGGAGTTTTCGGGTGTTTGATTCACCCTTTCCTTACCCGCTGGCTGCATGCTGGCCGCAATGTTGGATTGAAGTTCATTCTATGTCTTCCGTAGTACACACCTGTGCAAGGCACCTAACCTCATACGGAATCACATGGGGCCCCCACAGATCCATATTACGGCCTTATAGGTACTATATGTGCCACTGTTTCCTGTACATACAGCATATATTTACCTAACTTATGTCATGGTTCAGATGGAAAAATTCCTCTCTGTAAGTTCGAAGATAAAATTCTACAGGGGCCTTATTACTGATCTGTATTAGAACGAAAACAGCAGATTTTCCTAATTGTATTCACTTTTACAGTGCCAGCATAGAACTGTAGGTTTTAAGAAATCTCTTACGTATATTGCAAAAAATAGGAATATAATTTGACAAGAGCTGTGGGTTTAAAGGGGTTGTTCGGTCTTTTGTCATTCTATGTGACTACAGACTTCTGAATCCTCACGGTGTGCACACTGAACGATGTCAGGAATTTTGTCGTATTCGATTTGCATAATTCCAGCCACATTCTGACTAAACATATGCATCTACGCTGAATACAAGTGAATTGAGCAAGCTTGCACATATCTAATGTGGCCAGAAGTATGCAAATTGCAGTCATGTGACCTCCCACTCTTGCCGCCAACACCAGAAAATCCTGACAATGTGCAATGCACACACTCTGAGGATTCAAATGTCTACAGCCACTGAGTAACTGCAGACCTTCAGCAAAAGACCGAACAACCTACTTAAAATCCGCAGCGTGCCAATTTATTCACCCTTTGCCAGACATGATGAATGTTGAGGGTGCAACTTCCCCTTATCATAACGACATGTGCAGCAGTAAATACCACTACAGTAATGGCAGCGAGACCTCCGCTGCCGGAGGTCCGCAGTAAATATGTTCTGTGGGAATGTAGTCTAAGGGAATCAAATAGTCACAAGGGAGATATAATTAATCTGATTTTAATTTCTGTAAGTAATATAGGGGATAACTTAATGGTCACTGAATGTTCAACTGCTAGAACCCTACAGCAATCCTGAGATAGGCCATGTTCACACAGTGCGTTTTTTACCGCGGAACCGCGGCGGTTTTGCCGCTGCGGTTCCGCAGCTGTTTTCCATGCAGGGTACAGTACACTGTACCCTATGGAAAACAGGACACACTGTGCACATGGTCCGGAAATTGTAAAAAAAAAGACGCGCTGAATAGCTCCCGGAAAAAAGAAGGAGCATGTCAATTCTTTTTCCGGAGCCGCAGCGGTTCTGCACCCATAGACCTCCATTGTGAGGTCCAAACCGCAGTAAAACCCGCAGATCAAAAATATATCTGCGGGTTTTACTGCGGTTTGATGTGCAGAACCGCTGCAGCAGGAAGTGCGGGGAGCGGGCGGAAGTGCGTGGGCGGAGTGTGGCTGCCCCCCCCGTGTTCCGATCCCGCCCCCCCGTGCTCCGATGCCCCCCCCAGTGCTCCGATGCCCCCCCCCAGTGCTCTGATGCCCCCCCCGTGCCCTAATCTCCCCCCCTTATACTCACCCGGCGTCCCGGTGTCCGTCCGGCCGTCTTCTCCCTGGGCGCCGCCATCTTGCAAAATGGCGGGCGCATGCGCAGTGCGCCCGCCGAATCTGCCGGCCGGCAGATTCGTTCCAAAGTGCATTTTGATCACTGAGATATAACCTATCTCAGTGATCAAAATAAAAAAATAGTAAATGACACCCCCCCCCCTTTGTCACCCCCATAGGTAGGGACAATAAAAAAAATAAAGAATTTTTTTTTTTTTTTTTCACTAAGGTTAGAATAGGGGTAGGGGTAGGGTTAGGGTTAGGGGTAGGGTTAGGGGTAGGGTTAGGGTTAGGGGTAGGGTTAGGGGTAGGGTTAGGGGTAGGGTTAGGGGTAGGGGTAGGGTTAGGGTATTTTCAGCCATTTTAACCCTAAAAAAATTCCTAGAAAACACACAGACTCTGGCTAGAAAACTGCATCAAAAAAACGCATCAAAAAACGCATCAAAAAACGCATCAAAAACGGACCAAAAAAGGACCAAAAAAAGGACCTGCGTTTTCTGCCAAGAGCTGCAGTTTTTTAAAAAACAGTCAGGAAAAAAAAAGGATGGAAATCCTGAACGTGTGAACATACCCTTACAGGGATTTACAGCCCTGTCATGAATGGAGCGTAGATACACATTCACATCCTCCAATTCATTCATTGTCCATGAATCTGCTTTTTCTCAGTAGTTTCATAGACAATGAAGGAATCAGAGGTTGAACATGCGCACCTTTGCACTATTCAAGACAGGGCTCTCCATTTTCATGGTTCTGAAACCCGTTGTAAGGATCACTGGAAAATCCCATTGGTCAGACACCTAGCGATCAGTTTGTTATCCCCTCTACTATGGACAACTTACAATTCTTGGGATATTCATATAAAGAAAAATATAATATGAAATGTTTCCATCCATTTTCTCTTTCTAGAAATTATCTATTAAAAAAATGCAGAATAGAAAGAAATGCAGAATAGAAGACATTTCATGCTGTTATGGAATAGTCAGGGGGCCATAGCTGCGAGACCCCCAGCAGTGTACTTTCAGTATCTTTTCTGCAAAAGTGCAGATTGTTACACATGAAATTTGTGGTAGATTGTGCTTGCAGACTTACAATAAATTTCACCCTCATTAAAATGCCAGTGTATGGAGACTTAAAGGCCATACAATGCTCCTCAGGGAAATTAAATATGCAAATTGTATCTTTAGAGAGGAAGAGCAGGGGCGCCGCTATCATGGGGCAAGTTGAGCCCTTTGCTTCAGGCGGCAGTCGTCACTGAAAGACAGGGGGCGGCAAAGCAGCGGTCAGAACACCTGGCGCCGACTCTCCATAATCCCTGACATTTGCTGAGTGTCACTATTGCTGTGCGCGCGCCCCTGCTCACAACCCACAACCTAACTGTTAGGATAGTCACAACCCACGGTGTGCAATATCAGCCGGTCATCCCTGCACCCGCAGAGCAGCACACCACATATTGGCTGCTCTGTGCAAACAGGACCTGTGATGAGGTCCCAGGAGGGGAGGAGTCAGGGGTCACATGATCGGGACCTCCATGGATTGCAGGACTCTGCTGTGCTGGTTGCCATGGTAAGCTGCCTTATGTGTGGGGTCAGGAGGGGTTTATAGTGTGGATGATGTAGCAGAGCCGTGTGTGTACGAGGTGTATGGAGCTGAGCTGAATGTGTACGAGGTGTACGGAGCAAAGCCGTGTGTGTATGAGGTGTATGGATCGGAGCCGTGTGTGTATGAGGTGTATAGAGCGGAGCCGTGTGTGTATGAGGTGTATGAACTGGAAGCCGTGTGTGTATGAGGTGTATGGAGCGGAGCTGAATGTGTACGAGGTGTGCGGAGCCGTGCGTGTGCGAGGTGTTCTGAGCGGAGCCGTGTGTGTATGAGGTGTACGGAGTGGAGCTGAATGTGTACAAGGTGTACGGAGCGGAACCGTGTGTGTATGAGGTGTATGGAGCGGAACTGAATGTGTACGAGGTGTACGGAGCGGAGCCGTATGTATATGAGGTGTATGGAGTGGAGCTGAATGTGTGTGAGGTGTACGGAGCGGAGCCATGTGTGCATGAGGTGTATGGAGCGGAGCTGAATGTGTACGAGGTGTACGGAGCAGAGCAGTGTGGGTATGAGGTGTACGGAGCGGAGTCGCATGTGTAGGAGGTGTACGGAGCGGAGCCGCGTGTGTATGAGGTGTACGGAGCGGAGTCACGTGTGTATGAGGTTTACGGAGCAGAGCCGCGTGTGTATGAGGTGTACGGAGAGGAACAGCGTATGTATGAGGTGTACGGAGTCTAGCCGGGTGTGTATGAGGTGTACGGAGAGGAGCCGGGTGTGTATGAGGTGTATGGAGTGGAGCAGCGTGAGTACGGAGTGGAGCCGTGTGTGCAAGGTGTACGGAGTGCAGCCGCGTGTGTAGGAGTAACTGTGTGGCTATTATACAGTTTGGAGCATCATGTGGGCCCATTATATAGTATGGAGCATCATGTGAGGCTATTATACAGTATGGAGCATTATGTGTGGCCATTATACAGTATGGAGCACTGTGTGGCCATTATACAGTATGGAGCATCATGTGTGGCCATTATACAGTATGGAGAACTGTGTGGTCATTATACAGTATGGAGCATCATGTGTGGCCATTATACAGTATGGAGCATCATGTGTGGCCATTATGCAGTATGGAGCATCATGTGTGGCCATTATACAGTATGGCGCATCATGTGTGGCCATTATACAGTATTGAGCACTGTGTGGCCATTATACAGTATGGAGCACTGTGTGGCCATTATACAGTATGGAACACTGTGTGGCCATTATACAGTATGGAGCATCATGTGTGGCCATTATACAGTATGGAGCATCATGTGTGGCCATTATACAGTATGGAGCATCATGTGTGGACATTATACAGTATGGAGCATCATGTGTGGCCATTATACAGTATGGAGCATCATGTGTGGCCATTATACAGTATGGAGCATCATGTGTGGCCATTATACAGTATGGAGCAGTGTGTGGCCATTATAGAGTATGAAGCATCATGTGTGGCCATTATACAGTATGGAGCACTGTGTGGCCATTATACAGTACGGAGCATCATGTGGGGCTGATTATACTGTATGGAGCAATGTATGGGGCATGTTATTCTGTATGGGGCGCTGTGCGGTGCCCACAATACTGTATGGAGCAATATATGGGGCTCATTATACTGTATGGAGCAATATATGGGGCTCATTATTCTGTATGGAGCAATATATGGGGCTCATTATTCTGTATGGAGCACTGTGGTGCCCAGAATACTGTATGGAGGACTATACTGTCTGATTTATGACCTGTTGTAGAATGTACAATAGTTATCACTCATGTAATGTATGAGGGGGACTGTATATGAGATGGGAGCCCTATAAGGGGGCTGTACTGTAAATGTGTTTGGGGGGGCGCCGTTTTGAAGTTCGCCTCAGGCAGCAGTGTGGCTAGGTTCACCCCTGAGGAAGAGGACTTGAGGTCTAGCACCAGCTATTGCAAGTAGCAATCCTTTAAGTCAATATTGACACTTTAACGAACCTTGCCACATGATTTAGGATAACAGCCAAACTAGAATATTAATTTGTAGACATGTGTTAGAGATGTTACTACATTCACGTTGCCTGTATAAGATGCCCAAGCAAGATAGTCGTGGGTAAGCTCTGGTCCCTGCTCGCTCTGGCATCGTAAAAACAAGGGGTGTCTCGGTCTTGGTGTGCTTCTTTGTATGTTGTGCTTCCAACTTACTTCTGGTCTGCAGTCCTCTTCTGAGTCCAGGAATCCCTCTTCTGGAACTAGAGCAGCAAACAATCCAGGAGACATGTGGTTTATAAAAAAAAAACTTTTATGTAGAGAATAGCAGTCTGTACAGTATTTACAAGCAGGTTTAAAGGATAAGGCCCAACAGGTTGTCATCTTTTCCTCAGGTATCGGATACAACTTTAGCCCTGGTTCTCTGGATAGGTGTCATATCCCTCTCTCTGGCTTTCCTAGCCCTTGGGGATCTTCCTCACCTCTAGCAGCATATCTGGATTGTACAACCCCTTGCAAAAATTATGTAATCACCGGCCTTGGAGGATGTTCATCCAGTTGTTTAATTTTGTAGAAAAAAAACATTTCACAGACATGGCACAAAACTAAAGTCATTTCAAATGGCAACTTTCTGGCTTTAAGAAACACTAAAAGAAATCAAGAACAAAAAATGTGGTAATCAATAGTTGGAGCGCCCCCAGACGCAGGGCCGCAGGTTACTCGGTAACGGGCCTTTCTGGCTCAGTTCTGGGGACGTCACGGTGGCTGGACCCGGTCCGTGACCCTGCTAAGGGGCGTCCAATAAAAGGTGATGCGAGCGTGTCAAGGTTTTGTGACGCCACCTGTGGTATTCGGTCAGGGTGACCGACGCTGCTTGGGGCCCACTGGGGTGATGTGATGGCAGCTAGATGGTGAACCTTCCCACAGGTGAAGTATGTCCCCAGGGCTTCCCAGTAAGGTGGATAGTGATGGTGTGAGGTGCAGACAATAACGAGGACACAGGGTTGCAGTCTCTTTACCTCTTTACTGAAGACTTCAGGATCCGCAATCCAGAGCACAGTTAACAGGGCTGTCTGAGACCAGCCGGTCCAAAGGCACATCCAGAGTTCCCTTTGCAGGTGGAAATCGTGGCCTACCGCTAGCGCCTGTGTGTTGTAGTGCTTCCCTGCTGAGCATTCGGGATAGTCCTCTCAACATCTATTCTTGTTCTTTCTAATTCGTTCCAGTTCTTTCTAGTTCTCCGTCCCCCAGGTATGTTATGGCTAGGACGCACCCGTTTGATGGGTAGGCTCGGAGTTCTTCCGGGACCCTAGAGACGCCCCTCTCCACGCGTTGCCCCCTATGTCTGCTTAGGTGATGTAAGGTAGACAGCCAACCTATAATTAACTGTCCTGCGGAGTTTTAAGTAAGGCATAGATTCAATTACTTCCTCGGTGTTCCTGCCACCGGCTACGCGCCTCAGTAGGATGTTGCCGTTCTCCGGCACGACTCCTACTGGCTCTCCTTTGTGCTTGATCTCGTTTCTCACTGTCCATAATATCCTTCGCTTCGTGTCTCTTTCTTAGGATACCGCCGCGGCTGGTGCAGGCGCGGTTCCATAACGTTCTGTTCTAGTCGCTAGGTACCTGCCAGGTTCCCACGCCTGACAGGGACCCCCTGAATCTTCCCCGCAACACCCCCTGCCACGGGATGTTGCCTGGACAAACCCCAGTCAGCTTCTGACTAACTTCCTATCCAACCCCTAGTTTTATCAGTGTGAGGAGTGGCCTAATAAATAAAACCTTTTGCTCCCCCTAGTGGCCGGAGTGTGAAGTGTAATGTGTGCTGGTGATACCTGGTCAGATGAACTCCTTTAGTGCCATCAGACGTACCATCACTCCCCTTAGTGGCAGAGCGACGTTACTGCAACGACCAGGTCTCTGGGGCGCTGCATAATGGCTACTTTTTTAACCAAGCATATAGAAAAATTATGGAATCACTCAATTTTGAGGAAAAAATTATGGAACCCTGTAAATTTTCATACCAAAAATAACACCTGCATCAAATTAGTCTGCATCTAAAAAGGAGTGATCAATCATACCTCGGAGAGCTGTTGCACCAAGTGGACGGACATGAATCATGGCTCCAACACGAGAGATGTCAATTGAAACAAAGGAGAGGATTATCAAACTCTTTAGGCCGGCGTCACACTAGCGAGTTTTATGGACGTATGAGCGCAGAAAATACGTCCAGAAAATACGCATTGCACACGGCCCAATGATTCTCTATGGGGCAGCTCCTATTTGCCGTATATTACGCATCCGTAATATTGGTATGTTACGGGCGTAGAAAATCGCAGCATGCTGCGTTTGTCAGCGTATTACGCAAAAAATACGCCAATGAAAGTCTATGGGGGCGAGAAAATTACGGATTACACACGGACCATGCGTGTGACTTGCGAGAAATACGCAGCGGTGTTCTATAGAAAAGCCGGCAATTCAGCGCAGTGTACAGTAAAATCACAGTGATAGAATAGGTAGAATACATGTGTACACATAGTATAGGTATATATATATATGTCAGTGAGACACACACACTATATTTTATATATATATATATATATATATATATATATATATATATATATATTTAGTAAAGCGCTAGATGGCAGAAAAGCCGGTAATTCAATTGCCGGCTTTTCCGATCTCCTTTACAAACCTGACATGATATGAGACATGGTTTACATACAGTAAACCATCTCATATCCCTTCTTTTATTACATATTCCTCTTTAGTAATGTAAGAAGTGTCTTTGTGTCAAATTTGGGGTCTCTAGCTATTAAATTAAAGGGTTAAATCCCGGAAAAATTGGCGTGGGCTCCTGCGCAATTTTCTCCGCCAGAGTGGGAAAGCCAGTGACTGAGGGCAGATATTAATAGCCTAGAGAGGGTCCATGGTTATAGGACCCCCCCCCCCCAAAAAAAAAAAACATCTGCCCCCAGCCACCCCAGAAAAGGCACATCTGTAGGATGCGCCTATTCTGGCACTTGGCCACTCTCTTCCCATTCCCCTGTAGCGGTGGGATATGGGGTAATGAAGGGTTAATGTCACCTTGCTATTGTAAGGTGACATTAAGCCAAATTAATAATGGAGAGGCGTCAATTATGACACCTATCCATTATTAATCCAATAGCATGAAATGGTTAAAAAAACACACACACATCATTAAAAAGTCTTTTAATGAAATAAAGACACATGGTGTTTTAATATTTTATTATACTCTTAATCCACCTGAAGACCCTTGTCACCTGAAACAAAGTTGGAGGACCCTGCCCGCGAAGGCTCACAATCTACAAGGGATGGGTGAGGATACAGTAGGTGAGGGTAGAGCTGGTCGTGCAGCGGTTTGGTCGATCGGTGGTTACTGCAGGTTATAGGCTTGGAGCCAGATTGATGAAGAGCACTGTCTGACACTCATGAAGTCCATGCCTCAGAGACTGCAAGCTGTTATAAAAGCCAGAGGTGGTGCAGCAAAATACTAGTGATGTTTTGGAGTGGGTTTTTTTGTTTGTTTTTAATGATTCCATAATTTTTTCCTCAGAATTGAGTGACTCCATAATTTTTCCCCTATGCTTGGTTAAAAAAAGTAACCATTACTAACTACCACATTTTTTGTTCTTGATTTCTTTTAGTGTTTCTTAAAGCCAGAAAGTTGCCATTTGAAATGACTTTAGTTTTGTGTCATGTCTGTGATCTGCTTTTTTTCTACAAAATTAAACAACTGAATGAACATCCTCCAAGGCCGGTGATTCCATAATTATTGCCAGGGGTTGTAATACCTTCCGCCTCACGTGGTCAGAGTCCATCTTTTCCTGCAGCTTCACAAGCTGAGTGTGTCTCTGGCCCCCGACTGGTTGCCCGTGGCCATTAGATGCAATCACACAAAGGGTATTTACAGCCATCGGCTGCCAGAATATATCAGGCTCACATTGTCCCTACCAACCTCACATTGACTGACTGTCACTTCCTGCCTCAGTTACTAACACTCAGTTCCCCCTCCCATTTGGGCCGGCCACTTCAGTTAACCCTGTCCCAGCCAACTGCAGCCCCAGGGGGTATTCTATTTGCACCACAGATACAAGTACATAAGCACATTTAACCCTTGGGGGTCTGGGAGCAATCCGTGAGCTCCCACCACTGTTACACCTGTGCCATGGCTGCATGATTGTAAAAGCCGGCTGGGTACCATACAGAGACATGACTAGTCTAGCGCAGACTCCAGCCATCACCTGCACTGGGTTGTCTGACACTCCGGAGCGTTTTGGAGAAAGCCATATCTGGCTGTAATCGCACAGCCAGGCTCTGATTCATGATGCCTGTGTTTCTGGCAGCAGGAATCTAATGACAGGTTCCCTTTAATGTATAGGGTGAAATCTATTGTAAATCTGCAGCACAATCCAGCAGGTTACCTAAAGGAAAAACTTTTCTGCAATGAGACACCTTTAGGGTATGTTCACACATTCCTGATTTCCATCCTTTTTTTTTCAGGACTGAAACCGCAGCTCTTGGCAGAAAACGCAGGTCCTTTTTTTGGTGCTTTTTTGATGCGTTTTTTGATGCGTTTTTTGATGCAGTTTTCTAGCCAGAGTCTGTGTGTTTTCTAGGAAGTTTTTTAGGGTTAAAATGGCTGAAAATACCCTACCCCTAACCCTAGTGGAAAAAAAAAAAATTTCTTTATTTTTTTATTGTCCCTACCTATGGGGGTGACAAAGGGGGGGAAGGGGGGGAGGTCATTTACTATTTTTTTTTATTTTGATCACTGAGATAGGTTATATCTCAGTGATCAAAATGCACTTTGGAACGAATCTGCCGGCCGGCAGATTCGGCGGGCGCACTGCGCATGCGCCCGCCATTTTGCAAGATGGCGGCGCCCAGGGAGAAGACGGCCGGACGGACAACGGGACCGGGTAAGTATAAGGGGGGGAGATGGGGGCACGGGGGGGCGTCGGAGCACGGGGGGGGGGTGGCATCGGAGCATGGGGGGTGGGATTGGGGCACGGGGGGCAGCCACACTGCAGCGGTTCTGCACCACAAACCGCAGTAAAACCCGCAGATATTTTTTTCATCTGCGGGTTTTACTGCGGCTTTCACCTCACAATGGAGGTCAATGGGTGCAGAACCGCTGCTGTTTTACAAAAAGAAGTGACATGGTACTTCTTTTTTACCGCAGCTAATCAGTGCGTTTTTTTTTTAAATTCAGGATCATGTGCACAGTGGGTCCTGTTTTCCATAGGGTACATTGTACTGTACCCTGCATGGAAAACAGCTGCGGAACCGCAGCGGCGAAACCGCTGCGTTTCCGCCGTAAAAAACGCACTGTGTGAACATGGCCTTAAGATAAGAAGAGTGCTGCAGAATTGAGCGCTCCTTCGATATGTATTGCACTGTAAATTGCTGTGGATTAATGGTGCAAAAACCTCCATTAGCCATTAGTAGACTGTAATGCATTCTCTGTTTTTTAATTTCTTGTCTGTGGTCACCCATTGCTCACCATTTCCGTTAAACATGTACGGGCCTGTGCTCTGACCCTGGCATAGTAATTTGTCATATGTCATGGCGACACTTGTACACTAGATGGAGCCATTGCTCTACACTTTGAACCCTCCACACTAAACCCTGAGACATACTGTATAATGGCAGATTCAAGCCTGTGTATAATAATGTCTCAAGGATTATCAGAATAAAAATTATATGTGACACTGCTGTTATATATTCACGCTGTGAAATAAGCAGATGTTCATGCAGGATGTTCACATTCACGGACAAGAATTGAGATAACTGCTGAAGCACAGGACCCCTAGTGGTCAAAATGGGAGAAAAAGTGGCCTTGACTGACATTGCCGCGATACATTAATTTTTTTCATGTACTTAAGACATATAATAACTATAGCTTAGAAGTTTCAGGGAGCTGTTCCCACACGCCATATTGTGGCCATCAGTTGACCCCGGTGGTGCAGCTTTTTTAGCACCTGTCAATCAGCTGCCAGGGAAACCATTTTCTGGCCGCTCATTGTCTCTCCCAGCATTCTTCCATTGCAGCTGCCTTTTCCCATACAGAGCAATTCTGTATTCTGGCACCTTCCTCTATGACGTCCATGTGTTCTACTAGGGCATCTGGAGGGGGCTGACTTGATAAGACAATCTCAGTATAAGTTTTGCATGTTACGGGGTTCACATAGTTTTCATATAGTACTCCTGTACTTGTCAATCAATCACCAAACTTAAACCTCCTGCCGCATAGTCATCCGTTTTAGGCTATGGCCACCCGGCGACAAGGGACACGCTACGACAATTCTCAGACAAGAAAACTTGCTGTTGCGCGACTATTTTAGAGCTGAGATTTTGCTAGAAAGAAATGGCCAAGACGCCGATAAGTTGCAGTCACGTGACTTTCTCTAAAGTCTATGTCAAATGAGTGACTTGTGAATTGCAGCCCGCAACAGAAAATCCAACACGTTTGGAAACATTTGTGACTGTTGCAGTGCGACACTGCGATTTGATGATGTCCCTAGACGCACACTCTAAACATACAGCGAGATGAATGCACCTTTAAGACCAGCTTCTATGTTTGAATGTGGCTGCTAGGTCGGGATCACTTGAGCATATGTTTTCTCATGCCAGAGAATTGACCCCATTATGCTAATGATACTTGGCTCAAACTCTGTCAGAGTGTCATCTGAGTGTGATCCGAGTCTCTCACACAAGAACTCAGAGATGGAGAACTTAATTTCTCCATCTTCAACATTGTCTCTGTGTTCGTACATCGGATGACATCCGAGTGCAGTCCGATGTTTCAAACACACCCATAGACTTGAATGGATGAGTGAAATTCAATCATCGGATGTACCCGTAGCGAGCCCATATGCAAAGATAGATTGCAAATTTATGCTCTAGATCTTATGAATTAACGCCTTCACCCCAAAGTCTGTTTTCGTCTTCATGACCAGGCCAATTTTTTCAATTCTGACCACTGTCACTTTATGTAAAATTCCAAATAACAGTTACACCAGTAGAAATTATACCTTCTCGGGTGCTGAATCGCAATCAAATATTTAAAAAGAAGGAATCTTCTTGGATATTTTGGTTACAAACCCTGTGCCCGAATGGTTTGAACGATGTGATCGAGAAAGTTTAGAGATGCTATACCTAATGACATAGCGATCAGGTTTATTATAATTTTTTTTAGGCTTTATAATGTATTATTACCTTTCACTACAGCATAACTTTTTAAGGTATGTAGTTCACATTTACATATAAGTTCCTTTTTCCTCCCAGTGAATTATATATTTTATCCAACTGTGCTAAAGAGTTAAACAAATTAAGAGAAGTAAGCAAATTAAGTGAAGGATTGGTGCTAGTAACAAACACCCCTCCCTTTCCATTTGTAAAAAGGGTTTATAAAGACATGCTATTGCATCGGGAGGGTGGTAATGTCACGATGGGGGCTGGCTTTGCAGCATTGAGAATCTGTCCCCCCCATGTGATCACCCACATATCCACTCTCTCTTTCCCCATGTGCTGACTTCTCCCGTCTGTGCTCTCTTCTTTGACCTGTCTACCCCTTGTGCTATCCCCCTTGTCTGCTGTCTCTCTTCTTCCTGTGCTGTGTTCTCCCCTCATGTGCCTAAAGGTACCTTCACACATAACGATATCGTTAACGATATCGTTGCTTTTTGTGACGTAGCAACGATATCGTTAAGGAAATCGTTGTGTGACAGCGACCAACGATCAGGCCCCTGCTGGGAGATCGTTGGTCGCTGAGGAAAGTCCAGAACTTTATTTCATCGCTGGATCGGCGTGTGTGACGCCGATCCAGCAATGTCTTCACTGGTAACCAGGGTAAACATCGGGTTACTAAGCGCAGGGCCACGCTTAGTAACCCGATGTTTACCCTGGTTACCAGCATAAACGTTAAAAAAACAAACACTACATACTTTACCTTCAGCTGTCTGTCCCTGGCGCTCTGCTTCTCTGCACTCCTCCTGCATCCTGTATCAGCGCCGGCCAGCCGGAAAGCACAACGGTGACGTCACCGCTCTGCTTTCCGGCTGACCGGCGCTGACAGTGCAGAGGAAAGCAGAGCGCCGGAGGACAGACAGCTGAAGGTAAGTATGTAGTGTTTGTTTTTTAACGTTTACGCTGGCAACCATGGTAAACATCGGGTTACTAAGCTTAGTAACCCGATGTTTACCTTGGTTACCGGGGACTTCGGGATCGTTGGAGAGCTGTCTGTGTGACAGCTCCCCAGCGACGCTGCAGCGATCGACATCGTTGTCGGTATCGCTGCAGCGTCGCTGAGTGTGAAGGTACCTTAATGGCATCCTGTGATAATCTAATGACTTTTGCATCAGGGGACGCATGTACTTGACGCCTACGCTTATATGCATTGTTTTTGTCCAAGCGATGCTGTTGCTCATCAAGAGTCTCATTTGCCCGTTGTTGTCTTCGATGTTGTGCCTTTGTTGCTTTCCTTTCATTGTCATTCGCGTACTTTTTAGGAGGAGCCATGTTGGAGTTGATATTTGCTTTTAAGGGTATGTGCACACGTCAGGATTTTTAGCGTTTTTTTTGCGGTATTTCGCTATAAAAACGCTATAAATCCGGTAAAAAAACGCTAACATTATGCATCCTATCTTTTAGAATGCATTCCGCATTTTTTGTGCATATGTTAGCGTTTTTTTCCGCAAAAAAAAACGCATTCCGCAAAAAAACGGACATGCTCATTCTTTTTGAGGATTTCCTATCACAAAGGACATTCCGGGAAAAAAAAAACGCAAAAAATCCGCAAAAATTCCGCGCAAAATACGAGCAAATTCCGCGCGAAAAAAGGACGCGGATTTCTGGCAGAATTCTCAGGATTTTGTCAGGAAAAAATCCTGACGTGTGCACATACCCTTAAAGGGGTTTTCCCACGAACAAAAGTTTATTTTAAAAATTGTCTGTGTCTGACCGTGTACCGAACATACCACAGCTCCTGGGCAGGGGAGGAAGCAAAAGACAATACTGACATTACAGCAGCAGATTGCAGAAGATACATTTTGTGAGGTAAAATATTGTTTCAAAACAGTCAGTGAAATATTTTACCTGACAAAATGAATCCACTGTGATCCCCTGCTGTAATGTCAGTATTGTCTTTTTCTGCCTTCCCTGCCAAGCAGATGTGGTATGCTCCGTACACGGTCAGACACAGACAATTTTTAAAATGAACTTTCGTTCGTGGGAAAACCCCTTTAATGTGACCGGCTTCCTCTGCCTGTAGACTCGTCGCGCATCTGCTGCCGGGATCAGCCGAATGATTCACTGCACCTGCGCAAATCAGACCGCCGCCATCTTTTTGCAGGCGGATAGTGGCGGTCTCATTAAAACTGCGCACGCGCTCCTCCTGTACAAAGATGGTGGTGGTCAGTGAGTCATTCGGCTGATGCCGGCGGCAGCGTGTTTGTAACGGTGTTCCACTGGTAGTATCGCGCAAGAGGCTGCGTACAGCGTATACAGTGTGTTTGTGGTGCATACGGCGTATACAGTGTGTGGTGCGACAGTGTTCCGCTGGTGGTACCGCGCAAGAGCCTGTGTACGGCGTATACAGTGTGTGTGGTGCATAGGGCGTTTACAGTGTGTGTTTATGTGTGGTGCATATAGTGTGTGTGTGTGTGTGTGTGTGTGTGTGTGACGATGTTCCGCTGGTGGTACCGTGCAAGAGGCTGGTGCCACCAGCAGTTTCCATATTGAGACACCCATCACTTGGGGGTCCCAATATGGCAGTCGGTGACCTTCCGCCGTTTGGAATTCTGGGATTCGGACACATCTGGACGGAACATGATGTGAAGACATTACAAGGTAAGTATATATTAAGATGGGTATTGTTCCAGTATGGATGTATATTTAACCTGATGAAGGCTTTTTTTTTAAAATAAGCTGATCTATCACATTTTACAATTTTTGGGCAAGCCGGCACCAGACTGGATTTCTGTTTCTTTTTATATTGTCCTTCATGATAGTGGTACAATTTGTTCAATACGATTATTTGTGAAAATACTGGAATGTTGGCAAAAATTTCAAAATTTTCATTTCTGTGCCTAACCCCTTTCTGACATCTACTATATAATTGTCTAACGGTCACTTCCGTCTGTCCTTCTGTCTGTCACGGATATTCATTGGTCGCGGCCTCTGTCTGTCATGGAATCCAAGTCGCTGATTGGTCGTGGCAAAACGCCCACAACCATTGCCACGACCAATCAGCGACGGCCACAGTCCGGCGGCAATATATGGCTGCTCTTCCCTCCCTGCAGTCAGTGCCCGCTCCATACTCCCCTCCAGTCATCCAGTCAGCCCTCACACAGGGTTAATGCCAGCGTTACTGGAGCGCGGTGTAGCGCACTCCGGTTAAGCAGCTATTAACCCTGTGAGACCAACTTTTTACTATTGATGCTGCGTATGCAGCATCAATAGTAAAAATATCTAATGTTACAAATAAGAATAGTGCAAGCGGCAGGTTCCGGTGCTAAGGATGCTATGGGAGAAGGACCTGCCATGACATTACGGTCATGTGACCACGACATCACAGGTCCTGCGCTCATACCAACCCTGGGACCGGAAGCTGCCGCGTGCACCGCACACTGGCGACAGGACTACAAGGGGCCCTCGGAAGGTGAGTATGTTTATTTTTTATTTTTTAACCTGTTACATACGTGGCTGGGCAATATACTACGTTACTTGCCAATATACTACGTGGCTCTGTACTGTATACTACGTGGCTGGGCAATATACTACGTCAATGGGCAATATACTACGTGGCTGGGCAATATACTACGTGGCTGGGCAATATACTACGTGGCTGGGCAATATACTACGTGGCTAGGCAATATACTACGTGGCTGGGCAATATACTATGTGGGCTGTGCAATATAGTATGTGGACATGCATATTTAAGAATACCCGATGCATTAGAATCAGGCCACCATCTAGTCAGACATAATATTCCGTCCCTGTGACCTGGGCCAATTTGACCATGGACAGAATAGTACATCATCGTGATCACCCGCTCTCACGGGGGGTGCATGGGCAATCAAAGCCGGGTGTCAGCTGATTCTGACAGCTGACACCCGGCACTAGGTGCCAGGTGTGGTTACAGACCACTCCCGGAACTTTAACCCCCAAAATACCGCTGACAGCCCCTCTGCCTTCAGATCTGAGACCCCAAGGCGTGATGCAGGGTCCTGATCGTTGCCATGGTGACGGGATGTCATCATGATGACATCCAGGTCACCAGACCTAGTAAACTTGTTGATCAGGCACAGTGCATGATCAACACGTCTCTGTCACAATTGGACTGGCGAGTAAACTGGGACCAGGGGCACCTTTCCTGGCCCCAGCTCTAGGGGACGTCCTAACTCGCCCTGTTCCCCGGGATACCTCAGATGGCGAGGATGCCGGGGCCTCTGCCCTCGCCCTGTCTCCTGACTGCCGCCCTGCGTCTGTCCCCCTCCCCCACCCAGGGAAGAGAGGCGCTACTGTGTACAACAGTACACCAACCCGGCTAACATGGGAACAAAGACAGGGGTAAAAAGAAAACTCCACTCACACAAAATATGCTCTCATAAATAACAGAGGTATCCACCAGGGTGTGAAGGATGGGGAATGTAAATAAAGCAGGTAAGGGATGAGGAATTTTCCAAGCGTACAAACCATACAACTGTCGCACAATAAATTCCTCCAGCTCTCCAAACTCCAGCTCCTCACTACACCAGGTCTCTCAAGCAAGTGCTATCTCAGACAAGGATCTGACCAGAAGGCCTAGCTTCTATAGGAGAGATGAGTGGCTAACTGAGCACAGCTGAAAGCAGGGATTTGCACATGGCCTATTAACCCCTGTCCTGCTGAAAGAAAACAAAGCACCTTCAATACACAGGAGAAGTGCTTCTTCTCAGCGATGAAGCAGAAGCCATCAGACGCCGTGGACTTCTGACACTGCTCTGTCGCGGTAACTCCGTGACAGTCTCTCTGACAGCTTCTATGGCATACAGATGCTGCTTCATCTGCATGCTATAGAAGTCATCAGCCTGCAAAAAATGATTGTCCTATAGTGGGACAAAGTAAAAAAGTTAGGAAAACGTAACCCAAATACTTACATACCCTTTATTAAAAATAAAATGGGGAAAAAAGTGTATAATACTAGAGATATTCTCTCCAGCTTTAGTGATTATTACAAATCCTTATATAACAATTGCAGGGCATTATAAAGATGCACCACTCCGTAATAAAATCAAATCATACTTACAACAAAACAAACTACCCTTACTATCGGAAGACAAATTAATTTACCTGGAAAGGGATTTTTCAGTGGAAGAAGTATCTGAAACCATTAGCGCCCTCAAACAAGGGAAGAGCCCGGGCCCTGATGGGTACTCAGCAGGCTTTTATAAGAAGTTCACCACGCTATTAAGCCCAATATTCCTGAAGGTCTGTAACTTTGTTTCACTGGGGGGCTCTTTTCCCCCACAGACGCTTAATGCTCACATCACGGTACTTCCTAAACCTGGTAAAGACCTTTCTACACGCAACAATTACGTCCCGATATCTTTGATAAACATAGATATTAAAATATATGCAAAAATGTTAGCAAATAGAATATGTCGCCTCTTGCCAAAATTGACAAATCAAGACAAAGTTGGCTTTGTCCCAGGACGGGAGGCAAGATACAACACAATGAGAACTATTTCCCTAATTGATAGAGTGGGTAAAGAGGGAGATCCCCTATGCATCATGTCAATCGATGCTGAAAAAGCCTTCGATCGAGTGCATTGGGAAATAATTTTCCAGACCCTAGATGGAATCGGCCTAAAAGAAAACATGTTTCGTAGGATCACTGCCCTGTATACCTCTCCCAGTGCTCGAGTCAAGGTCAATGGTGCACTCTCAAACGTGTTTCCGGTCAGAAATGGTACAAGACAGGGGTGTCCACTTTCCCCCCTTCTGTACATATTAACAATGGAGCACCTGCCTATAGCAATACGAAATAACCCCTCAATCAAAGGAATAAAACTACGGTCAGAAGAACACAAACTAGCACTCTTTGCAGATGACATCCTCTTATATATCACATCTCTGTCTACGAATCTGCCGAACATTATATCAGAACTACATAAATTTGGCCTTTTAAGTAATTTAAGATGAATTCCCACAAATCAGAAATTTTAAATATATCAATACAACTCCCCTTGATCGACCAATTGAGGATAGCCTTTCCATTCAAATGGCGTTTTGATTCCTCACTTATCTAGGCGTTAAAATTACAGCTAAAACAACTCAACTTTTTGAAGCAAAATTAAAATAGCCCTACAGAAAGCGGAATCGGATTTGAAGAGATGGCATAGACTTCAGCTATCTTGGCTAGGTAGGATCAACGTAATTAAAATGGACCTCCTGCCATGTCTCTTATACTATTTCCAAACAATACCCCTACACCTGCCAGCTTCCTTCTTCTCTCGCCTCAAACAAATGATCTCCCAATTTATCTGGTCCCACAATCGGGCACGTACCTCGCATCTGCTACTGAGCAGATCCAAGCAGACAGGTGGCCTAGGTCTCCCAGACTTCGCGATTTATAGCTGTGCTTCAATAGGAACATGTATCCTAGACCTCTACCATAGCAGAAATAACAAGAAATGGGTTAACCTAGAAAATGATCTCAATGGCCGTGATTCCCAGGTGGTCCTTTGGTCCTTGGTAGGGGAGGAGGGACAAATACCCCCTTGCCCTTTCTCACCAGAAACATGTTATCTTTTATCAAAAGCAGAAGTTAAGGTACCTTCACACTGAACGATATCGCTAGTGATCCTTGACGATGCAGCGTCCTGGCTAGCGATATCGTTCAGTCTGACACACAGCAGCGATCAGGATCCTGCTGTGCCATCGTTGGTCGGTGCAGAAAGTCCAGAACTTTATTTCGTCGCTGGACCTCCCGCAGACATCGCTGAATCGGCCTGTGTGACGCCGATTCAGTGATGTCTTCACTGGTAACCAAGGTAAACATCGGGTTACTAAGCGCAGGGCCGCGCTTAGTAACCCGATGTTTACCCTGGTTACCAGCGTGAACGTAAAAAAAACCAAACACTACATACTTACATTCCGGTGTCTGTCCCCGGCGCTCTGCTTCTCTGCACTGACTGTGAGCGCCGGCTAGCGGTGACGTCCAGGGTGGTTTTGGCTGAGAACTACTGATGTAAAATACTGACCAAATACTGCTAGTGTGACGGCAGCCTTATGCAGACTTGTGGAGATGTTGTATTGTAATACTGGACTAGTTTGTAAACATTATCTGGTAATTTGCTAATTTACCTGGTACTCTTGTACATTATGTTTCAATAAACTTGATTTATACAAAAAAGTTAGGAAAAGTAATTTTTTTTTAGATAATTGTAAAAAAAATGTTTTTAACCCCTTAAGCCCCAAGAGTGGTTTGCATGTTAATGACCGGGCCAATTTTTACAATTCTGACCACTGTCACTTTATGAGGTAATAACTCTGGAACGCTTCCATGGATCCCGGTGATTCTGACATTGTCTTCTCGTGACATATTGTACTTCCTGACAGTAGTAAAAAATGTTTGATATGACTTGCGTTTATTTGTGAAAAAAAAACAGAAATTTGGCGAACATTTTGAAAATTTTGCAATTTTCCAACTTTGAATTTTCATGCCCTTAAATCACAGAGATATGTCACACAAAATACTTAATAAGTAACATTTCCCACATGTCTACTTTACATCAGCACAATTTTAGAACCAAATTTTTTTTTTGTTAGGGAGTTATAAGGGTTAAAAGTTGACCAGCAATTTCTCATTTTTACAACACCATTTTTTTTAGGGACCACATCTCATTTGAAGTCATTTTGAGGGGTCTATATGATAGAAAATAACCAAGCGTGACACAATTCTAAAAACTGCTCCCCTCAAGGTGCTCAAAACCACATTCAAGAAGTTTATTAACTCTTCAGGTGTTACACAGGAATTTCTGGAATGTTTAAATAAAAATGAACATTTAACTTTTTTTCACACAAAATTTACTTCAGCTCCAATTTGTTTTATTTTACCAAGGGTAACAGGAGAAAATAGACTGCAAAAGTTGTACAATTTGTCCTGAGTATGCCGATACCCCATTTGTGGGGGTAAACCACTGTTTGGGCGCATGGCAGAGTTCGGAAGGGAAGGAGCGCTATTTGACTTTTCAATGCAAAATTAACTGGAATTGAGATGGGACGCCATGTTGCGTTTGGAAAGCCCCTGATGTGCCTAAACACAAGTGACACCATTTTGGAAAGTAGACCCCCTAAGGAACTTATCTAGATGTGTGGTGAGCACTTTGACCCACCAAATGCTTCACAGAAGTTTATAATGCAGAGCCGTAAAAATAAAAAAATCATATTTTTTCACAAAAATGATTTTTTCGCCCTCAATTTTTTATTTTCCCAAGGGTAAGAGAAGAAATTGGACCCCAAAAGTTGTTGTGCAATTTGTCCTGAGTACGCTGATACCCCATATGTGGGGGTAAACCACTG
Source organism: Ranitomeya imitator (assembly GCF_032444005.1). Classification (NCBI taxonomy): domain Eukaryota; kingdom Metazoa; phylum Chordata; class Amphibia; order Anura; family Dendrobatidae; genus Ranitomeya; species Ranitomeya imitator. The sequence continues at coordinate 484,199,054 of NC_091283.1, forward strand.
TTTGGGCACATGGCAGAGCTCAGAAGAGAGGGAGCGCCGTTTGACTTTTCAATGCAAAATTGACAGGAATTGAGATGGGACGCCATGTTGCATTTGGAGAGCCACTGATGTGCCTAAACATTGAAACCCCCCAAAAGTGACACCATTTTGGAAAGTAGACCCCCTAAGGAACTTATCTAGATGTGTTGTGAGAGCTTTGAACCCCCAAGTGTTTCACTACAGTTTATAACGCAGAGCCGTGAAAATAAAAAATTATTTTTTCCCACAAAAATTATTTTTAAGCCCCCAGTTTTGTATTTTCCCAAGGGTAACAGGAGACATTGGACCCCAAAAGGTGTTGCCCAATTTGTCCTGAGTACGCTGATACCCCATATTTGGGGGGGAACCACCGTTTGTGCGCATGGCAGAGCTCGGATGGGAAGGAGCGCCATTTGGAATGCAGACTTAGATGGATTGGTCTGCAGGCATCACTTTGCGTTTGCAGAGTCCCTAATGTACCTAAACAGTGGAAACCCCCCACAAGTGACTCTATATTAGAAACTAGACCCCCCAAGGAACTTATCTACATGTGTTGTGAGAACTTTGAACCCCCAAGTGTTTCACTACAGTTTATAACGCAGAGCCGTGAAAATAAAAAATCTTTTTTTCCCACAAAAATGGTTTTTTAGCCCCCCACATTTTTATTTTCCCAAGGGTAACAAGAGAAATTGGTCCCCAAAAGTTGTTTTCCAATTTGTCCTGAGTACGCTGATACCCCATATGTTGGGGTAAACCCCTATTTGGGCGCACGGGAGAGCTCAGAAGGGAAGGAGCACTGTTTTACTTTTTCAACGCAGAATTGGCTGGAATTGAGATCGGACGCCATGTCGCGTTTGGAGAGGCATTTGGAGAGCCTAAACAGTGGCAACCCCCAATTGTAACTGAAACAATAACCCCAACCCTAACCCTAGCCCTAATCCTAACCCTGGCCCTAACCCTAGCCCTAATGGGAAAATGGAAATAAATACATTTTTTAATTTTATTATTTTTCCCTAACTAAAGGGGTGATGAAGGGGGGTTTGAGTTGGCAGCCGTCACACACCAAAAGACGCTTTTTATTGCAAAAAATAGTTTTTGCGTCTCCACATTTTGAGAGCTATAATTTTTCCATATTTTGGTCCACAGAATCATGTGAGGTCTTGTTTTTTGTGGGACGAGTTGAAGTTTTGATTGGTAACATTTTCGGGCACGTGACATTTTTTTATTGCTTTTTATTCCGATTTTTTTTGAGGCAGAATGAACAAAAGCCAGCAATTCATTGATTTCTTTCTTTTTTTTGAGGGGGGGGGGGAGGGAGTTATGCCGTTCCGTGTGTGGTAAAATTGTTAACTTAGTTTTATTCTTCAGGTTAGTACGACTACAGCGATACCTCATTTATTTTTTTTATATTTTGGTGCTTTTATACAATAAAAACTAGTTTATAGAAAAAAATAATTGTTTTTGCTTCACTTTATTCTGAGAGCTATAAGTTTTTTATTTTTCTGCTGGAGCTGTATGGTGGCTTGTTTTTTGCAGGACAAGATGACGTTTTCAGCGGAACAATGTTTATTTATATACATCTTTTTGATCGCGTGTTATTCCCCTTTTTTTTTCCGGCGATATGATGATAAATCATTGTTTTTAGCCTTGTTTTTTATTTGTTTATGATGTTCACTAAAAGGATTAACTAGTGGGACAGTTGCGGACGCAGCGATACCAAATATGTGTACTTTTACTGTTTATATTTTTCATTCAAATATTTATTTAGAGAGAGAATATACATTGATTTTATAATTATTTTTGATTTTCTAACCCCTTAATCCCATATGACGTACTATCCCGTCGAGGTGACCTGGGACTTAATTCCCAGTGACGGGATAGTACGTCATATGCGATCGGCCACGCTGATGGGGGGAACGCGGCCGATCGCGGCCGGGTGTCAGCTGACTATCGCAGCTGACATCCGGCACTATGTGCCAGGAGCGGTCACTGACCGCCCCTGGCACATTAACCCCTGGAACACTGCGATCAAACATGATCGCAGCGTTCCGGCGGTACATGGAAACATCGCGCAGGGAGGGGGCTCCCTGCGTGCTTCCCTGAGACCTTCGGTATAAGGCGATGTGCTCACCTTGTACCGAGCGTCTCCTCCCTGCAGGCCCCGGATCCAAAATGGCCACGGGGCTACATCCGGGTCCTGCAGGGAGGTGGCTTACCAGCGCCTGCACAGAGCAAGCGCTGGTAAGCCTGCCGCCCTGCATGTCAGATGGCTGATCTGACCCTATAACATGATGCCCCCCCTGGGGCCATGTTATAAAGTAAAAAAAAAAAAAATACTCACATGTTTAAAAAAAAAAATAAAAAAAAATATTCCTAAATAAAGAAAAAAAAATTTAAATATTGTTCCCATAAATACATTTCTTTATCTAAATGATAAAAAAACAATAAAAGTACATATATTTAGTATCGCCGCATCCGTAACGACCCCAACTATAAAACTGTCCCACTAGTTGACCCCTTCAGTGAACGCGGTAAAAAAATAAAAAAATAAAAAATAAATAAACGAGGCAAAACGCTTTATTATCATACCGCGGAACAAAAAGTGGAATAACACGCGATCAAAAAGACGGATATAAATAACCATGGTACCGCTGAAAACATCATCTTGTAAAAAACGTACTGCCATACAGCATTATCAGCGAAAAAATAAAAAAAAGTTATAGTCCTCAGAATAAAGCGATGCAAAAATAATTATTTTTTCTATAAAATAGTTTTTATCGCATAAAAGCGCCAAAACATAAAAAAATTACATAAATGAGGTATCGCTGTAATCGTACTGACTATTCTTTTGCAATAAAAAGCATCTTTTAGTGTGTGACAGCAGCCAAACATAAAAACCCGCTATAACGCCTCTTTCACACGTCCTGATATTTCTGGTACTGGAGATCTGTGTCTGTGTTTGTAATACGTGTGGCAACCGTGTGCCGCATCAGTACCACACAGACGGGCGCCAAGGAAGAAGCGTTACAGTAAGCGCTGTTCCCCGGCGCCGGGTGCTGAACACTGCTTTCATGATTCTACCCTTCTCTGCTGGCTATCGGTCACTGACGCTGCGTTCCCAGCAGCTCATTCACCAGTTATTCTCAGCCTGGATGGTCCTGCTTGGAATGCAGCATCAGTGACTGGGGGTGACGTCATAGAAGTTACATCTTGTCACTGAAACTCCGTTCCCAGTCGGGCTGAACTGCGGTGACTTCGGTGAGATCCCCGCTAGCACCGTGAGCCATGAGCGCACATGGTGCTAGAGGGGATCTCACCTGATCGCACCCAGCTCAGCCCGGCTTGGCACAGAGCCCAGTGACCGAATGTAACTTCGGTGAGATCCCTGCTAGCACCATGAGCTGTGACCGCTTACGATGCTAATGGGGATCTCACCGCAGCTCAGCCCGACTAGGAATGGAGCCCAGTGACTGGACGTAACCTCTATGATGTCACCCCCGATCACGATGCTGCGTTCCCAGCAGCTCATTCACCAGTAGTTCTCAGCCTGGACGATCACATCTTGGCATCGTCCAGGTTGAAAACTAATTAATCCCCAGACATTGATTACAGCGTGGGACAGAACGACAGACAGGTATGGTATATTGTTGTTTTTTTATTTTTGTTCTATTACAGGAGACGAGGGCTTCGGTGGAATTAGGCGATAGGTGAGTATAAGGCTGGAGTCACACTCAGCGTAAGACAATATGGTCCGTATATTACGGCCGTAATACGCTGAAAAGTCCCCCAAAAAGTGGTCCGTAGCTCCTCCATAGGCAGGGTGTTTCAACGTTTTTTGCGCATGGCATCCTCCGTATGTAATCCGTATGGCATCCGTACTGCGTGCTTTTCTCGCAGGCTTGCAAAACCAACATACGGCTATACAAGGGATCCATGTGTAAAAAAAAAAAAAAAACATATATACTGTCAGTAGACACATATATGTATATATATTATTACTTCATACAGCGCTAGATAGCTTTAAAGCCGGTAATTCAATTGCCGGCTTTTGCTATCTCCTTCCTAAAACCCGACATGATATGAGACCTGGTTTACATACAGTAAACCATCTCATATCACCTTTTTTTTTGCATATTCCACACTACTAATGTTAGTAGTGTGTATATGCAAAATTTGACCATTCTAGCTAATAAATTAAAGGGTTAATTGGCGGAAAAAATTGGCGTGGGCTCCCGCGCAATTTTCTCCGCCAGAGTAGTAAAGCCAGTGACTGAGGGCAGATAATAATAGCCTGGAGAGGGTCCATGGTTATTGCCCCCCCCCCTGGCTAAAAACATCTGCCCCCAGCCACCCCAGAAAAGGCACATCTGGAAGATGCGCCTATTCTGGCACTTGGCCACTCTCTTCCCATTCCCGTGTAGCGGTGGGATATGGGGTAATGAAGGGTTAATGTCACCTTGCTATTGTAAGGTGACATTAAGCCAAATTAATAATGGAGAGGCGTCAATTATGACACCTATCCATTATTAATCCAATAGTAGTAAAGGGTTAAAAAATACACAAACACATTATTAAAAAGTATTTTAATGAAAAAATCACAAAGGTTGTTGTAATATTTTATTCTACGCTCAATCCACTCACTGAAGACCCTCGATCTGTAACAAAAAAAAAAAATAAACCAACAATATCCATACCTTCCGAAGATCTGTAAAGTCCCACGATGTAAATCCATCTGAAGGGGTTAAAATATTTTGCAGCCAGGAGCTCTGTTAATGCAGCAGTGCTCCTAGCTGCAAAACCCCGGAGAATGAAGGTAAAGTAGGTCAATGACCTATATTTACCTTCATTTGCGGTGAGGCGCCCTCTGCTGGTTGTTCCTAGATCGTGGGAACTTTCCTAGAAAGCTCCCAGGCTCGAGTTCATATGAGGACAACCAGCAGAGGGTGCCATAGACTTTCATTGGCGTTTTTTTTGCGCAATACGGTGACAAACGCAGCATGCTGCGATTTTCTACGGCCGTAGAACGCCGTATATTACGGATCCGTAATATACGGCTGATAGGACTAGACCCATTGAGAATCATTGTGCCATATGTTATGCGAGTTTTACGGACGTAGTTTCTGTGCTCTTACGTCCGTAAAACTCGCAAGTGTGACGGCGGCCTAACTGTGGTTGGTATTTTTAAATAAAAAAGTAAAACTGTGTTTTGTTTTATTTCTAAAACAAGACTTTATTCTGGCTGTGTCTTTATTTACTATGTAACTATAGGATTATTAGTGGATACGTGTCTTATAGACTATTCTCCATTACTAAGCCGAGGGCTTGATGTCACCTGACAATACAAAGGTGACATAAACCACAAAAATATGAACCCTACTTGCGACCGCTACAAGGCAAGTGGGAAGAGTCGGGCAAAGCACCAGCCTGAGAATACCAGCTCCCAGCTGTCAGCTTTAGCAAGACTGGTTGTCAAAAATGGGGGGACCCCACACCGGTTTTTAAAATTATTTATTTAAATAATTTAAAAAAACACAGCATGGGGACCCCTCTAATCTTGATAACCAGCCTTGCTGAAAATGACAGCTGAGTATTGCAGCCCCAAGCTGTGAGTTTTTCCAGGCTGGTTATAGAAAATACAGGGGAACCCACGCCGTATTTTTCATTTATTTATAGCGCAGGCGGTGGCTGATGAATACTCACATCAGCCGCTCCTGCTGTCACTGTTATTAGCAGCAGCAGGGGTAGGCTGATAGGAGTAATAGTCCCTTCAGCTGCTGCCTGCTGTCTCTTTTATCACTTAAATTTAACTCTCATCATTCTCCCCTGCTCGTGCCGATCGCCCGCAGAGCAGGGACGAATGATGAGAGTTATGTTCAGCACCGGGGAACAGCGCTTACTGTAACGATTCTTCCCTGGCGCCGATGCGTGTGACATGGATGACATCCATGTCTGTTATGCGTATGCGCGTGTGTGGGACGTTTTGTGGCTTGTGCTGACATTAAAAAACAGACATGTCAGCGTGTATTGCCCACGGACACACGGTCCGGGGAAATACACTGACATGTGCACAACAGATCCATTCACTTGAATAGGCAAATAGCACTCCGTTCCTCCCTAGTCTCCCCGTATCGCTAAATAGTACTGTACAACCACATATTGGGTATTGCCACGTTCAGTAGAAACTGTGGGACAAATTTTGGTGCCATTTTTACCCACTTCTTGTGTGAAAATGTAAAATATTTGGTTAAAACAAAATTTTGGTGGTAAAAATGTAGTTATTTTGTCTTCACTGTCCGATGGTATAAAATTCTGTGACACACCCATGGTGTCAATATGATCACTGCATCCCTAGATGAATTAATTGAGAGGTGTAGTTTGTAAAATGGGGTCACTTATGGGGGGTTCTGCTGTTCTGGCACCTCATGGGCTCTCCCAGTGGGTCATGGCATCTGCAAACCATAACAGTAAAATCTGGCGCTCCTTGCCTTCTAAGCTTTGCACTGTGCCTGAAAGTTATTCCCAGATTATATGTAGGATATTGGCACACTCAGGAAAAAATGGACCTCAGTTTGTTCTAAAAAAAAATCCTATTAGCCCTTAGAAAAATTTAAAACTTGGGGCTAAAGCAACATTTTAGTGGTAAAATGTAATTTATTCTTTCTTCACCACTCAGTGGTATAAAATTCTGTGAGGCACATGTGGTGTCAATATGATCACTGCACCCCTAGAGGAATTCATTGGGGAGTGTAGTTTGTAAAATGAGTTCACATAAAGGGGGTTTCTGCTGTTCTGGCACCTCAGGGGCTCTGCCAATGTGACATGGCACCCTTGAACCATTCCAGCAAAATCTGAACTCCATTATGGCGCTTCTTCCCTTCTGAGCTTTGCACTGTGGCTCAAAAGTAGTATTCCCCTACATATGGGGTATCGGCGTTTTCAAGAGAAATTGCACAACAATTTTTGGGGTCCAATTTCTCCTGTTACCCTTGGTAAAATAAAAAATTGGGGTAAAAAGATTATTTTTGTGGAGAAAAATATGATTTTTTAATTTTACAGCCCTGTTATAAACTTCTGTGAAGCCCTTTGGTGTTCAAAGTGCTCACCGTACATCTAAATAAGTTCCTTAGGGGGTCTAGTTTCCAAAATGTTGTCACTTGTGGGGGGTTTCCAGTGTTTAGGCACATCAGGGGCTCTCAAAATACGACATGGCGTCCTATCTCAATTCCAGCCAATTTTGCATTGAAAAGTCAAAAGGTGCTCCTTCCCTTCGGAGCTCTGCCATGCGCCCAAACAGTGATTTACCCCCACATATGGGATATCAGCGTACTCAGGACAAATTGTACCATAACTTTTGGGGTCCAATTTCTCCTGTTACCCTTGGTAAAATAAAAAAATTTGGATCTGAAGTAATTTTTTTTTGTGAAAAAAAGTTAAATGTCCATTTTTTTTTAGTGGATGCTTTCCTGAAACGGAAAGTACTTGCAAGCAGCATAATACAAAGAATAGCAGGTTTACCCAGAATCCTTTGCAGTAGGCGGAGCTATGCAAATCATCTCTTTCCACCCCAGTCTAATCCACAGCGCTTGGAACCGCCAAGCGTGCAATGCTGCGGATTAGTTTCTAAATTTACACAGCCAACCAATTCCTACCTGTGGACACGTGTTTCGGGCTTTAGGCCCTCATCAGCACAGGGCTGGAATTGGTTGGCTGTATGGAGTGGGGCTCGGTGAGCAAGCGATACATATATGCTAGCCACCTTAGGGAGAGACCCAAGTTGGGCTAAATGTAGCGGGACGAAAGAGACCGAAAAGCCCTCTACTTAAAGGAAATACATAGTGGATGCTTTCCTGAAACGGAAAGTACTACATTTAGCCCAACTTGGGTCTCTCCCTAAGGTGGCTAGCATATATGTATCATTTTTTTTTAAACATTCCAAATATTCCTGTGAAGCACCTGAAGGGTTTTTCTATCATATAGACCCCTCAAAGTGACTTCAAATGTGATGTGGTCCCTAAAAAAAATGGTGTCATAAAAATGAGAAATCGCTGTTTAACTTTTAACCCTTATAACTTCCTACAAAAAAAATATTTGGTTCCAAAATTGTGCTGATGTAAAGTAGACATGTGGGAAATTTTACTTAATAAGTATTTTGTGTGACATATCTCTGTGACTTAAGGGCATGAAAATTCAAAGTTGGAAAATTGCAAAATTTTCAAAATGTTCGCCAAATTTCTGTTTTTTTCACAAATAAACGCAAGTCATATCAAAGATTTTTTACTACTGTCAGGAAGTACAATATGTCACGAGAAGACAATGTCAGAATCACCGGGATCCATGGAAGCGTTCCAGAGTTATTACCTCATAAAGGGACAGTAGTCAGAATTGTAAAAATTGGCCCGGTCATTAACATGCAAACCACCCTCGGGGGTAAAGGGGTTAAACCAGAGAATTATGTCAAACAAAATGGTTATCATATAATTCATATATCATATCATATCCCACATGTCTACTTTACATCAGCACAATTTTTGAAACATACATTTTTTTGTTGTTAGGAAGTTGTAAGTGTTAAAAGGTGATCAGCATGTTCTCATTTTCTACAACAAAATGTACAAAACCATTCTTTTAGGGACCACATTACATATCAAGTGACTTTGAGGGGCCTATATGAAATAAAATACCCAAAGGAGACACCATTCTTAAACCTGTACCCATGGCTGCCCATCAAACACCATATAACATACTTAGCTTAGGCAAATCATATACTTTGTTTTGACCAAAAGATTTTTTAAGCCTGCCACCACCACAAGGTAGACTCTTTTGGCAGCGCCCTACTCTACTCTGCTCTAACCTATTAAACATTCCTTAAAATATCAAATACTCTTTTTTAGGTATATTTTTATTTATTTTTCTTTAAGGGAAGGTGTCACATACATTTTTTTAACTAATTGATACCAGATTGTGGCTTTTTTATAATTTGTATTTCAGGTTTACAGATTATTGTATTCTGTTTTCAGGACATTTATGGAAGCTGCTCTCTTGTCTATTTGGAGATATGGACATTGGACATACAGTATGCATGTATACATATCATAAGCCATTATAAGGGACGCTATTTCCTTGGGAGAGTTTTCTATACATGTTCTCATGTTAAGTCAAATGCAGGAAGGGGGAACAGTTGAGCTGTAACACTATCTACTGTGACTCTCTCATTGTAATCCTGCTAGTTTGGTCAATGAGGTGACGGCTGAAAATGGATCTCTTCTAGACTTGTCAGTCTATTAGAAAAGCAGTTTCTGTTTATTTATTACTAGCTATTGAACCCGTTCTACGCCCGGGTGGAGAGCATTTATATTGGTATATGGTCTCCTTCCTAGTATGTGCTACTCCCATCTTGCACCCCCATCCTATCATCCTATCATGTGCTGCTCCATCATGCGCCCCATCCTGTCATGTGCTGATCCATCCTGCATCCCCATCCTGTCATGTGCTGCTCCATCCTGCGCCCCCATCCTGTCATGTGCTGCTCCACCCTGCGACCCCATCCTGTCATGTGCTGCTCCACCCTGCGACCCCATCCTGTCATGTGCTGCTCCACCCTGCGCCCCCATCCTGTCATGTGCTCCCATTCTGCGCCCCGTCTTGTCATGTGCTGCTCCCATCCTGCACCCCCATCCTGCCATGTGCTGCTCTCATCCTGCACTCCCATCCTGTCATGTGTGCGCCCCCATTCTGTCATGTGCTGCTCCCATCCTGTGCCCCCATCCTGTCATGTGCTGCTCCCATCCTGCACCCCCATTCTGTCATGTGCTGCTTCCATTCTGCGCAACCATTCTGTCATGTGCTGCTCCCATCCTGCCTCCATCCTGTCATGTGGTGTTCCCATTGTGCGCAACCATTCTGTCATGTGCTGTTCCCATCCTGCGCACCCATTTTGTCATGTGGTGCTCCCATTCTGCGCAACCATTCTGTCATGTGCTGCTCCCATCCTGTGCCCCCATTCTGTTGTTATGTGCTGCACCCATTCTGCCTGTTCCTGTTTCCATTCTGCCATATGTTGCTCCCATCTTTCTCTCTCCGGCTCTACTGCCCGAGTGCGGCTGTGCTGAGTGCGGCTGTGCTGAGTGCGGCTGTGCTGAGTGCGGCTATACTATACAGCCGCATATTCATTTCTGTAATGAGCGGTAACTGTGACCGCTCAATACAGGAAAAAGATGCAGCGGTGGAAGAAGCAGGGATGCAGCGCCAGGAGCAGGTGAGTATACGGGGAGGGGGAGCGCTGCGCGATATTTACCTCTCCTCGTTCCAGTGCGGCTCCGTCTTCAGCGTCCTCTGGCTGTGACGCTCGGGTCAGAGGGCACGGTGACGTAGTCAGTGCGCACCCTCTGCTGAACGTCAGTGCCGAAGACGGAGCTGCACGAGGAGCAGGTAAAAGTGCTGGGGTCCTGAGTGAAGAGAGGTGAGTATGTGATTTTTTTTTTTTTATCGCAGCAAAAGCATATGGGGCAAGTGGCTGTGCGGAGCATCTTATGGGGCCATAACACTTGTGCAGCACTATAAGGGGCAGGTGGCTGTGCGGAGCATCTTATGGGGCCATAACACTTGTGCAGCACTATATGGGGCAAGTGGCTGTGCGGAGCATCTTATGGGGCCATAACACTTGTGCAGCACTATATGGGGCAAGTGGCTGTGCAGAGCATCTTATGGGGCCATAACACTTGTGCTGCACTATAAGGGGCAAATGGCTGTGCGGAGCATCTTATGGGGCCATAACACTTGTGCAGCACTATATGGGGCAAGTGGCTGTGCGGAGCATCTTATGGGGCCATAACACTTGTGCAGCACTATATGGGGCAAGTGGCTGTGCAGAGCATCTTATGGGGCCATAACACTTGTGCAGCACTATATGGGGCAAGTGGCTGTGCGGAGCATCTTATGGGGCCATAACACTTGTGCAGCACTATATGGGGCAAGTGGCTGTGCAGAGCATCTTATGGGGCCATAACACTTGTGCAGCATTATATGGGGCAAGTGGCTGTGTGGAGCATCTTATGGGGCCATAACACTTGTGCAGCACTATAAGGGGCAAGTGGTTGTACGGAGCATCTTATGGGGCCATAACACTTGTGCAGCACTCTAGGGGCAAGTGGCTGTACGGAGCATCTTATGGGGCCATAACACTTGTGCAGCACTATAAAGGGCAAGTGGCTGTGTGGAGCATCTTATTGGGCCATAACGCTTGTGCAGCACTATAAAGGGCAAGTGGCTGTGTGGAGCATCTTATGGGACCATAACACTTGTGCAGCACCATAAGGGGCAAGTGGCTGTGTGGAGCATCTTATGGGGCCATAACGCTTGTGCAGCACTATAAAGGGCAAGTGGCTGTGCGGAGCATCTTATGGGGCCATAACACTTGTGCAGCACTATAAAGGGCAAGTGGCTGTGTGGAGCATCTTATTGGGCCATAACGCTTGTGCAGCACTCTAGGGGCAAGTGGCTGTACGGAGCATCTTATGGGGCCATAACACTTGTGCAGCACTATAAAGGGCAAGTGGCTGTGTGGAGCATCTTATTGGGCCATAACGCTTGTGCAGCACTATAAAGGGCAAGTGGCTGTGTGGAGCATCTTATGGGACCATAACACTTGTGCAGCACCATAAGGGGCAAGTGGCTGTGTGGAGCATCTTATGGGGCCATAACGCTTGTGCAGCACTATAAAGGGCAAGTGGCTGTGTGGAGCATCTTATGGGGCCATAACACTTGTGCAGCACTATATGGGGCAAGTGGCTGTGCAGAGCATCTTATGGGGCCATAACACTTGTGCAGCACTATATGGGGCAAGTGGCTGTGCAGAGCATCTTATGGGACCATAACACTTGTGCAGCATTATATGGGGCAAGTGGCTGTGTGGAGCATCTTATGGGGCCATAACACTTGTGCAGCACTATAAGGGGCAAGTGGTTGTACGGAGCATCTTATGGGGCCATAACACTTGTGCAGCACTCTAGGGGCAAGTGGCTGTACGGAGCATCTTATGGGGCCATAACACTTGTGCAGCACTATAAAGGGCAAGTGGCTGTGTGGAGCATCTTATGGGGCCATAACACTTGTGCAGCACTATAAAGGGCAAGTGGCTGTGTGGAGCATCTTATGGGACCATAACACTTGTGCAGCACCATAAGGGGCAAGTGGCTGTGTGGAGCATCTTATGGGGCCATAACGCTTGTACAGCACTATAAAGGGCAAGTGGCTGTGCGGAGCATCTTATGGGGCCATAACACTTGTGCAGCACTATAAAGGGCAAGTGGCTGTGTGGAGCATCTTATGGGACCATAACACTTGTGCAGCACTATAAGGGGCAAGTGGCTGTGTGGAGCATCTTATGGGGCCATAACACTTGTGCAGCACTATATGGGGCAAGTGGCTGTGCGGAGCATCTTATGGGGCCATAACACTTGTGCAGCACTATATGGGGCAAGTGGCTGTGCAGAGCATCTTATGGGGCCATAACACTTGTGCAGCACTATATGGGGCAAGTGGCTGTGCGGAGCATCTTATGGGGCCATAACACTTGTGCAGCACTATATGGGGCAAGTGGCTGTGCAGAGCATCTTATGGGGCCATAACACTTGTGCAGCATTATATGGGGCAAGTGGCTGTGTGGAGCATCTTATGGGGCCATAACACTTGTGCAGCACTATAAGGGGCAAGTGGTTGTACGAAGCATCTTATGGGGCCATAACACTTGTGCAGCACTCTAGGGGCAAGTGGCTGTACGGAGCATCTTATGGGGCCATAACACTTGTGCAGCACTATAAAGGGCAAGTGGCTGTGTGGAGCATCTTATGGGGCCATAACACTTGTGCAGCACTATATGGGGCAAGTGGCTGTGCGGAGCATCTTATGGGGCCATAACACTTGTGCAGCACTATATAGGGCAAGTGGCTGTGCGGAGCATCTTATGGGGCCATAACACTTGTGCAGCACTATATAGGGCAAGTGACTATACGCAGCATCTTATGGGGCCATAACACTTGTGCAGCACTATAAGGGGCAAGTGACTATACGGAGCATCTTATGGGGCCATAACTCTTGTGCAGCACTATAAGGGGCAAGTGGCTGTGCGGAGCATCTTATGGGGCCATAACACTTGTGCAGCACTATATGGGGCAAGTGGCTGTGCGGAGCATCTTATGGGGCCATAACACTTGTGCAGCACTATAAGGGGCAAGTGGCTGTACGGAGCATCTTATGGGGCCATAACACTTGTGCAGCACTATATGGGGCAAGTGGCTGTACGGAGCATCTTATGGGGCCATAACACTTGTGCAGCACTATATAGGGCAAGTGGCTGTGCGGAGCATCTTATGGGGCCATAACACTTGTGCAGCACTATTTGGGGCAAGTGGCTGTGCGGAGCATCTTATGGGGCGAATAACGTTTGTGCAGCACTATATAAGGCAAATATCTCTATGGAGCATCTTATGGGGCCATAACACTTGTGCAGCACTATATAGGGCAAATATCTCTATGGAGAATCTTATGGGGCCCTTATTACCCTTTATGCAGGATTATATGGGACATATTTTAATATGGAGCATCTAATGGGGCCGATCAAACTTTATGGAGCATTATATGAGGCTCCTGATTCAATATGGATATTCAAAAACAACCTACTGATGTCTCAATTAATTTTACTTTTATTGGTATCTATTTTTACTTTTGAAATTTACCGGTAGCTGCTGCATTTTCCACCCTGGGCTTATACTCGAGTCATTAAGTTTTCCTAGTTTTTGTGGCAATATTAGGGGGGTCGGTTTATACTCGGGTCGGCTTATACTCGAGTATATACGGTAACTGGATTTGCGCTGCTAGGTTTTTTGTTTTTTTTAATAAAACTCCGGGGTCAAGTGCCCGCCGCCCCTCCTCCCTCCCTCCTTCCCGCCCCTCCTCCAGCAGGGACTGTGTGTGTGTGTGGGGGGGTGCCATTTTTACGTTCACCTCAGGCAGCAGAGAGGCTAGGTTCACCCCTGACTGCGTGAGTGTGGCTGCACTGTGCGAGTGTGGCTGTACTGTGCGAGTGTGGCTGTACTGTGCGAGTGTGGCTGTACTGCGTGAGTGCGGCTGAATGTGGCTGTACTGTGTGAGTGTGGCTGAGTGTGGCTCTACTGCGTGAGTGCGGCTGAGTGTGGCTGTACTGCGTGAGTGCGGCTGAGTGTGGCTTTACTGCTTGAGTGCGGCTGAGTGTGGCTCTACTGCTTGAGTGCGGCTGAGTGTGGCTGTACTGTGTGAGTGCGGCTGAGTGTGGCTGTACTGTGAGTGTGGCTGTACTGTGTGAGTGTGGCTGTACTGCGTGAATGTGGCTGTACTTACTGCCTGAGTGCAGATATACTGAGTGAGGCTGTACTGCCTGAGTGTGGCTGTACTGTATGAGTGTGGCTGTATTGTGTGAGTGTGGCTGTACTGTGTGGCTGTACTGTGTGAGTGCGGCTGGGTGTGGGTGTACTGTGTGAGTGCGGCTGAATGTGGCTTTACGGCTTGAGTGCGGCTGAGTGTGGCTGTACTGTGTGAGTGTGGCTGTACTGTGTGAGTGTGGCTGTACTGTGTGAATGTGGCTGTACTTACTGCCTGAGTGCAGATATACTGAGTGCGGCTGTACTGTGTGAGTGCGGCTGTACTGTGTGAGTGTGGCTGTACTGTGTGAGTGTGGCTGTACTGTGTGGCTGTACTGTGTGAGTGCCGCTGGGTGTCGCTGTACTGTGTGAGTGCGGCTGAATGTGGCTGTACTGCCTGAGTGCGGCTGAGTGTGGCTGTACTGCTTGAGTGCGGCTATACTGAGCGTGGCTGTACTGCGTGAGTGCGGCTGAGTGTGGCTGTACTGCGTGAGTGCGACTGAGTGTGGCTGTACTGTGCAAGTGTGGCTGAGTGTGGCTCTACTGTGTGAGTGCGGCTGAGTGTGGCTGTACTGTGTGAGTGTGGCTGTACTGTATGAGTGTGGCTGTACTTTGTAAGTGTGGCTGACTTTGGCTCTACTGCTTGAGTGCGGCTGAGTGTAGCTGTACTGCGTGAGTGCGGCTGAGTGTTGCTGTACTGTGCGAGTGTGGCTGTACTGTGTGAGTGTGGCTGTACTGCGTGAGTGCGGCTGAGTGTGGCTGTACTGTGTGAGTGCGGCTGAGTGTGGCTGTAGTGTGTGTGTGGCTGTACTGTGTGAGTGCGGCTGATTGTGGCTGTTCTGTGTGTGTGGCTGTACTGCGTTCAGTGCAGCTGAGTGTGGCTGTACTGCGTGAGTGCGGCTGAGTGTGGCTGTACTGTGTGAGTGTGGCTGTACTGTGTGAGTGCGGCTGTTCTGCGTGTGGCTGAGTGTCGCTGTACTGTATGAGTGCGACTGAGTGTGGCTGTACTGTGAGTGCGGCTGAGTGTCGCTGTACTGTGTGAGTGCGGCTGAGTGTGGCTGTAGTGTGTGTGTGGCTGTAGTGTGTGAGTGTGGCTGTACTGTGTGAGTGCGGCTGAGTGTGGCTGTACTGCGTGTGGCTGAGTGTGGCTGTACTGTATGAGTGCAGCTGAGTGTGGCTGTACTGTGTGAGTGCGGCTGAGTGTGGTTGTACTGTGTGAGAGCGGCTGAGTATGGCTGTACTGCGTGTGGCTGAGTGTGACTGTACTGTGTGAGTGTGGCTGTACTGTATGAGTGCGGCTGAGTGTGGATGTACTGTGTGAGTGCAGCTGAGTGTGGCTGTACTGTGTGAGTGCGGCTGAGTGTGGCTGTTCTGTGTGAGTGCGGGCGATTGTGGCTGTACTGCATGAGTGCGGCTGAGTGTGGCTGTACTGCGTGAGTGTGGCTGTACTTACTGCCTGAGTGTGGCGCTGGCTATAATGGATGCACCACCCCTGCAGCCAGCAGAGCGAGGGCTGACTCCGCCCACTCGCATCACTGGTCACATGCTGGTGACATCATCGAAGGTCCTGGAGCTCCGCTGGGCTCTACATCTACCCTGACCTGGGATACACGGGTGTGTGGAGCCCCCATGACCGGTATATTGGGGGGGGGGGCGATAAGTAAGTTCGGCTGCGTCACTCTGGTGGTCCAGACTACGCAGGCGCGGTGCGTCTATAAAGGCTTCAGCTGTGTGAGTGCGGCTGAGTGTGGCTCTACTGCGTGAGTGCGGCTGAGTGTGGCTGTACTGCGTGAGTGCGGCTGAGTGTGGCTTTACTGCTTGAGTGCGGTTGAGTGTGGCTCTACTGCTTGAGTGCGGCTGAGTGTGGCTGTACTGTGTGAGTGCGGCTGAGTGTGGCTGTACTGTGAGTGTGGCTGTACTGTGTGAGTGTGGCTGAGTGTGGCTGTACTGCGTGAATGTGGCTGTACTTACTGCCTGAGTGCAGATATACTGAGTGAGGCTGTACTGCCTGAGTGTGGCTGAGTGTGGCTGTACTGTATGAGTGTGGCTGTATTGTGTGAGTGTGGCTGTACTGTGTGGCTGTACTGTGTGAGTGCGGCTGGGTGTGGGTGTACTGTGTGAGTGCGGCTGAATGTGGCTTTACGGCTTGAGTGCGGCTGAGTGGGGCTGTACTGTGTGAGTGTGGCTGTACTGTGTGAGTGTGGCTGTACTGTGTGAATGTGGCTGTACTTACTGCCTGAGTGCAGATATACTGAGTGCGGCTATACTGTGTGAGTGCGGCTGTACTGTGTGAGTGTGGCTGTACTGTGTGAGTGTGGCTGTACTGTGTGGCTGTACTGTGTGAGTGCCGCTGGGTGTCGCTGTACTGTGTGAGTGCGGCTGAATGTGGCTGTACTGCCTGAGTGCGGCTGAGTGTGGCTGTACTGCTTGAGTGCGGCTATACTGAGCGTGGCTGTACTGCGTGAGTGCGGCTGAGTGTGGCTGTACTGCGTGAGTGCGACTGAGTGTGGCTGTACTGTGCAAGTGTGGCTGAGTGTGGCTCTACTGTGTGAGTGCGGCTGAGTGTGGCTGTACTGTGTGAGTGTGGCTGTACTGTATGAGTGTGGCTGTACTTTGTAAGTGTGGCTGACTTTGGCTCTACTGCTTGAGTGCGGCTGAGTGTAGCTGTACTGCGTGAGTGCGGCTGAGTGTTGCTGTACTGTGCGAGTGTGGCTGTACTGCGTGAGTGCGGCTGAGTGTGGCTGTACTGTGTGAGTGCGGCTGAGTGTGGCTGTACTGTGTGAGTGCGGCTGATTGTGGCTGTTCTGTGTGTGTGGCTGTACTGCGTGAGTGCGGCTGAGTGTGGCTGTACTGTGTGAGTGTGGCTGTACTGTGTGAGTGCGGCTGTTCTGCGTGTGGCTGAGTGTCGCTGTACTGTATGAGTGCGACTGAGTGTGGCTGTACTGTGTGAGTGCGGCTGAGTGTCGCTGTACCGTGTGAGTGCGGCTGAGTGTGGCTGTAGTGTGTGAGTGTGGCTGTACTGTGTGAGTGCGGCTGAGTGTGGCTGTACTGCGTGTGGCTGAGTGTGGCTGTACTGTATGAGTGCAGCTGAGTGTGGCTGTACTGTGTGAGTGCGGCTGAGTGTGGTTGTACTGTGTGAGAGCGGCTGAGTATGGCTGTACTGCGTGTGGCTGAGTGTGACTGTACTGTGTGAGTGTGGCTGTACTGTATGAGTGCGGCTGAGTTTGGATGTACTGTGTGAGTGCAGCTGAGTGTGGCTGTACTGTGTGAGTGCGGCTGAGAGTGGCTGTTCTGTATGGGTGCGGCTGAGTTTGGATGTACTGTGTGAGTGCAGCTGAGTTTGGATGTACTGTGTGAGTGCAGCTGAGTGTGGCTGTACTGCGTGAGTGCGGCTGAGTGTGGCTGTACTGCGTGAGTGTGGCTGTACTTACTGCTTGAGTGTGGCGCTGGCTATAATGGATGCACCACCCCTGCAGCCAGCACAGCGAGGGCTGACTCCGCCCACTCGCATCACTGGTCACATGCTGGTGACATCATCAAAGGTCCTGGAGCTCCGCTGGGCTCTACATCTACCCTGACCTGGGATACACGGGTGTGTGGAGCCCCCATGACCGGTATATTGGGGGGGCGATAAGTAAGTTCGGCTGCGTCACTCTGGTGGTCCAGACTGCGCAGGCGCGGTGCGTCTATAAAGGCTTCAGCTGTGTGACAGCTCTCCAGCGACCAAACAGCGATGCTGCAGCGATCGACATCGTTGTCGGTATCGCTGCAGCGTCGCTTAGTGTGACGGTACCTTAATAGAATGATGACAGCTGTCCAGACCTGCGTCCCACCACAAGAACCACTCCGGAGTAATCCCTGGAAAATTAAATTATCTTCACTGACAAAGCGAGGGCTATGCGTCCACCTCTGCTCTCAGGGTATTGACTCGTTTAAGAGTGCTGCTCAAACTGTTGGGGTGCAGCTTTGGGACCCTATTTTCAGAGATGATGTTCTCCACCCAAGTCTCAAAAGGCTGAAAGGGTCTTCAGGAGAAGTGGGTAGTCGAGCTAGGCTATCAGACGGTCACCTCTGTAGCTGTAGTGTCATCCTTCCTATGGTTCCAGGGGCGGACATACTATCTGTGC
This sequence comes from Ranitomeya imitator, assembly GCF_032444005.1. Taxonomy (NCBI): domain Eukaryota; kingdom Metazoa; phylum Chordata; class Amphibia; order Anura; family Dendrobatidae; genus Ranitomeya; species Ranitomeya imitator. Next base: position 484,217,592 of record NC_091283.1, read on the forward strand.
AACTTGTGTGGCTACTCCCGGGCCCAAGGGGTAAGGGGGTCAATTTCCAGCTCTAAAGCAGATGGAATTGTGCATTATGATGAGCTATTGGGCTGCAAAGGGCTCATATATTGTTCTTGCACAGGGGCCATCTTCTGTCTGTGTCCACCAGTGGCTCCAATGTATAATTAATTTCCTGCAATGAGAAACACATCACATTAATAATTTCGAGGCAATCAAGATCAATACAATGAATCCTATTACTATCACTATGAGCTTTAGCTAAGTTGGGTGCATACTGTTTAACCAAACTCTGATAGACCCCATCCAGAAGGCATTCCATCTCTCCTTGGATATATCTCTAGCTTTTTGATGTAGCTCCTTTACCGTATCCATGCTTCTCTAAATTGAATAATGTGCATCTTCAATCTAGGAGCAGCATTCCTCACCTATATCAGCACAAGTTCCACCTTCAGTTGCTAACTTGTAGTCAAGAGCCATTCTGTTCTGACGGGCTACCTTCCACATTTGGTGACATCACAAGGAGAAGTTAATAAGGGTGAAAGCAACAATCAAAACATTTGGTGACATCACAATTAGTAGCTTATGGGGGCGAAACCAACAACCAAAACTTTCTGTGAAATGATAAATAAGGGCTAATGTGGGCGGAACCAACTAACATTATGTGACATCATATGAAGCATCTAATGTGGGCGGAGCCAACAACCACCACATTCCCTGACATCACAAATAGCAGCCAATGGGTGCGGAACCAACAACCTCAGCATTCCGTGACCTTCCTCCAAGTGTTGGCTGTTACTGCTGGCTTCCATTGAAGTGCATTGCCCTATTTACTAGAGATCAAACAATATAAATCCGACCAATTTTTTAATAGTTTCACCATATATGGAGCTAATATGTATATACATTGATGTTGTACACAATTTTCCCAATATTGGTTGCATTTATATTTTTGAGCTGGACTGTATATAATTATATACTGTATCTCAATAACACCCAATGATTACATAATTTTCTTGTCGTTAAATGTGTTCCCTTTACAGGATAAAAATTAATCTCTCAAATTTGGATGATTCTAAAACAATACATGGCCCAGAAATCGAGACGTCATCATTAGAGATGAGCGAATTTCTTTGGGTCTCTGCTTATTCAGCAAGCTATAGCACTTACCGAGTAAACTGCAGAGGGAACCCGACTACCTGGATTGCGCCGGCTGATCAGCTGTTCGGTTCCACGGCTGCATGTGTGGCGGCTGTGTGACAGGCACAGCACATGCATGGAGAGCCCAACAGACGCTCCATGCATGTGTAGTGACTGTGACACAGCCGCGACACATGCAGCCGTGGAGCCGAACAGCTGATCAGCCGGTGCGCTCCATTCATCTGGGTTCCTTCTGCAGCTTATTCGGTAAGCACTATAGCTTGCCGAATAAGCAGAGACCTGAGAAATTCGTTCATCTCTAGTCATCATGTTCCAGTTATGGCTACTAAAGTATTCTGTGGATCTGATGAGCAAGAAAGTCAGAAACCAATAAAATGTGATGGATAATCGGTAAATCATTGTCATTTCTGTGCTCGGAGATAAATCCGTCATATCATATATCTCCCTTTACTATTGGAAGAAATTCTGTAAGACCTGGACATCACCTAATCTGAGGGGTTCACTATTTGTTTTGAACCTGCTTGTATTATATAGAATAAAGGCTCCTTAATGAATAACATATAAATAAGAAGTAGATGATAGAGAATTAAGGACACAACAAGAGATGACATAGAGCAAACTTACGGTACCTCTCTCTACACTAACTGCAACCCTCAAATGGAATCTTGGCTCTGCAGCTCCTGACATAATGTGTGTGAGGTCATCATAATGCAAGAAGGTGGAGCCAGAAACCACAACATTCTGTGACATCATCAACAGGAGCAGCAGCTATTAATTAAGGGGACCAGGGGCCATGGAACTAAATCATTACCACATAGATGAAATGGACTTTAAATTATCCAACTTGACATGTGAAACCTTTTACAAAATGCCACAATGTCAATATTGCCATACAATATAATTCCAGAGTTGTTTCTACTGATTTGAACTGTGATAAATCCACAATAATAACCCATATCTCCCAGTAATAGAAACAATTACATTATATGGATGATTGGAAGGGGAGGTAGATATACTACTGTAGGATAAATGACCATTAAATAGGAAAGGGCACTATAGACAATGTTACTATACAGTTGTGCTCAAACGTTTACATACCCCTGCAGAATTTTTGCTTTCTTGGCCTTTTTTCAGAGAATATGAATGATAATACCAAAATTTCTCTCCACTCAAGATTAGTGGTTAGGTGAAGCCATTTATTGTCAAACTACTGTGTTTTCTCTTTTTAAATCATAATGACAACCCAAAACATCCAAATGACCCTGATCAAAAGTTTACATACCCTGGTGATTTTGGCCTGATAACATGCACAGAAGTTGACACAAATGGATTTGAATTGCTACTAAATGTAACATCCTCACCAGTGACCTGTTTGCATGTAATCAGTGTGAGTGCATAAAAGCCCAGACGCTGAAAAAGAGCAACAATTCTCTTTTTCAGATCATCAGAGAGTTCTGTGCTATGAGGACCCATGCTGACCTTCCAGTGAACAGTATAAGGCTATGTTCACACATTGCGTCCTGTCCCTGCGGGTTCTCCCGCAGCGGATTTGATAAATCTGCAGGGCAAACCCGCTGCGGTTATCCCTGCAGATTTATCGCGGTTTGTCCTGCGGGTTCCGCTGCGGGACTTTACCGCTACTATTGATGCTGCATATGCAGCAATATGCAGCATCAATAGTAATGTTAAAAATAATAAAATCATGATATACTCACCCTCTGACGTCCCGATCTCCTCGGCGCTGCAGGCGGCGGTCCAGTTCCAAAGATGCTGTGCGACCAGGACCTTCGTGACGTCACGGTCATGTGACCGCGACGTCACCGCAGGTCCTGCTCGCATAGCAAACCTGAGACCGGACGGCCGCGTGCAGCGCTGAGACTTCAGTGGTGAGTATATCATTATTTTTTATTTTAATTCTTTTTTTTTTTACTCAAATATGGTTCCCGGGGCCTGGAGGAGAGTCTCCTCTCCTCCACCCCGGGTATAACCCGCACATTATCCGCTTACTTCCCGCAAGGTGGGCACAGCCCCATGCGGGAAGTGAGCGGATCAATGCATTTCTATGGGTGCAGAATCGCTGCGATTCTGCACAAAGAAGTGACATGCTGCGGGTTTTTAACCGCTGCATTTCTGCGCGGTTTTCCCCGCAGCATGTGCACAGCGGTTTGCGGTTTCCATTGGTTTACATGTAAATGTAAACGCAATGGAAACTGCAGCGGACCGCAGCGGCAAAATCGCTGCGGTTCCGCGGTAAAAACCGCAACGTGTGAACATGGCCTAAGAGAGTGTGAAAGCGATAACACCAAATTTAACACACCTGCTATCCATTCACACTTGAGACCTTGTAATACTAATGATGGTAATTTGTGGTCAGGTCCCAGTGTGGTGGTATTTGTTCCTTGTATGTGGTATTATTTGGTCAGTATGTGCTGGCAATATGTGGTCTGGTCATGGTGTGGCCGAATTTCTCCCTTGTCAATGGTATTATTGGTCTTGTAATAGTGGATTGTGTTGTGTATGGTGGTCAATTGTTCTCTCCGATATTAATTAGATGATTATTTCTCTTAGTGGTTAAATACTTGGAACAAGATGCACTTACAGGCATTGTCCGGTGAAAACAAGTAATCAACTATCCACAAGATAAATGATAAGTTATTGATTGGTGGGGATCTGACTCAGGGCCGGCTCCAGGTTTTTGAGGGCCCCGGGCAAAAGAGTCTCAGTGGGCCCCCCCTTTAACACATACCACGATTCATGATCGCATATAACACAGCCATGTAGTATATAATACAGCCCACGTAGTATATAAGACAGCCACATAGCATATAACACAGCCATGTAGTATATAACAGCCCACGTAGCATATAACAGCCCATATAGTATATAGCACAGCCCACGTAGTATATAGAACAGCCATGTAGTATATAACACAGCCCACGTAGCGTATAACAGCCCACGTAGTATATAACACGGCCCGCGTAGTATATAGAACAGCCATGTAGTATATAGCACAGCCCACATAGCATATAACAGCCCATATAGTATATAGCACAGCCCACGTAGTATATAGCACAGACATGTAGTATACAGCACAGCCCCCCTCCCCCCAAGAATGGCACCATAGTCCAGTACTCACTGTTATAGTTACAAAAAGAAAACACTCCTCACCTCTCAATGTGCCCGCGCTGCTCCCTGCTCCGGTCTCGGCGGCTGTCGCTGCACTGCCTGACACACAGCGAGTGCGCGATGACGTCATCACGCACCCGCAGTGTCAGAGGCAGAGTGGGGAATGATGGGAGAGGGAGCGTCAGGTGATGCTCTCTCCTCCATCATTTGCTTTGAACTTTACCGGCAGACGCCGGTATAGTTCAATACGGAGGCGTGGGAGTTGGCGCTGGCGATAGGCGGGCCCCCTGCCTCACAGAGGCCCCATAGCGGCTGCATGATGTGCCGCTAGCTGAGGGCCCCTGGGGGAGTGGGGGACCTAGGCAGCTGCCTGCCCCTAATGCCGGCCCTGAATGGGCCACCCTGTCTCGCCAGGGCCCCGGCATTTGCCCGGGTACGCCGGGTGCTGACGCCGGCCCTGATCTGACTGCTGGTACCTGCACCAATTTGCAGCATGTGGAATTTTTATCCCCATTAGACTAAAGCGGCATGTGCAACTTGACCACTGGTCCATTCATTCCCACAGTGACTCTGAGCACATGTTTTTTTCTGGAAGCCCCAAAGACAATCAATGGAGCCGCGGTCAGACATCCCACCTGCCGATCTATTTTAAAATGGGGATAAAAGTGTCCTGTCAGGGATAAAACTTCCCAATTCTGAGTGCGGTTTACAATGGTCAGACCCAAACGATCAATAAGTTATCACCTATCCTGTGGAACTCATGGATCGTTGTGTTTTAACCGAAGAGCTCCTTTAATGCAAAATACCATAATTGTACATCCCAGTTCTGGTGTGCGCACAGTAGATGTGCAGGAGCCACCTGTGTAACTCCACTACGGTATAACTGGGATAGCAGTTAACAGGTATTTTCATTTAGCTGTAGGGTGGACGCCTAGGGTCAATTTCTCCTGTAGGCCCCAGACACCACATGTCTCTGGTCCACAGCCCTCATGTCCCTGGTCCGTAGTCCCATGTCCCTGGTCCATAGCCCCGCATCATGCTGCATTCACGGAAGAAGGAAAAAAAAGATTCTTCTTACCTGCCTGTACTCCTGTCATCTTCTCCCTTCAGTGTGGTCGTTAAAAATGGCTGCCAACCTATCAGAGGTCTGCAGCTGACGTCAGGGCGCCCGTCGAGGTCACTTTCATGCTGGGTCAGATTGGAGCGTTAGGACACCAGATGATTCTCTGGTGGGCCCGAGTCCTTGGGAGGCCTTGTGCAGGATGTAGAGGGAGTCCGCTGGTTTCAAATGAATGTGCGTCCAAGCTGGCCCTTGCATCCCTGGTCCTGGCCCCATATCACTTGTGCTGGCCCCATGTCCCTGGTCCTGACCCCATGTCCTTGGCCCCATGTCCCTGGTCCCATGTCCTGGCCCAATGTCCCTAGTCCTTTGTCCCTGGTCCCATGCCCCTGGCCCCACATTCCTGGTCCCATGTCCCATACCCGGATATTAACTGGGAAACAGAAACCTGTGAAACCCATAAAGGCAACTGGTTTCTGCTAATAACCAAGAAAAATTATCTTTCACAATTGGTGCAGAATCCAACCAGAGGAGCAGCACTTTTAGACCTAATACTATCTAATAAACCTGACAGAATAACAAATCTGCAGGTGGTTGGGCATCTAGGAAATAGCGACCACAATATTGTACAGTTTCACCTGTCTTTCACTAGGGGGACTTGTCAGGGAGTCACAAAAACACTGAACTTTAGGAAGGCAAAGTTTGACCAGCTTAGAGATGCCCTTAATCTGGTAGACTGGGACAATATCCTCAGAAATAAGAATACAGATAATAAATGGGAAATGTTTAAGAACATCCTAAATAGGCAGTGTAAGCGGTTTATACCTTGTGGGAATAAAAGGACTAGAAATAGGAAAAACCCAATGTGGCTAAACAAAGAAGTAAGACAGGCAATTAACAGTAAAAAGAAAGCATTTGCACTACTAAAGCAGGATGGCACCATTGAAGCTCTAAAAAACTATAGGGAGAAAAATACTTTATCTAAAAAACTAATTAAAGCTGCCAAAAAGGAAACAGAGAAGCACATTGCTAAGGAGAGTAAAACTAATCCCAAACTGTTCTTCAACTATATCAATAGTAAAAGAATAAAAACTGAAAATGTAGGCCCCTTAAAAAATAGTGAGGAAAGAATGGTTGTAGATGACGAGGAAAAAGCTAACATATTAAACACTTTCTTCTCCACGGTATTCACGGTGGAAAATGAAATGCTAGGTGAAATCCCAAGAAACAATGAAAACCCTATATTAAGGGTCACCAATCTAACCCAAGAAGAGGTGCGAAACCGGCTAAATAAGATTAAAATAGATAAATCTCCGGGTCCGGATGGCATACACCCACGAGTACTAAGGGAACTAAGTAATGTAATAGATAAACCATTATTTCTTATTTTTAGGGACTCTATAGCGACAGGGTCTGTTCCGCAGGATTGGCGCATAGCAAATGTGGTGCCAATATTCAAAAAGGGCTCTAGAAGTGAACCTGGAAATTATAGGCCAGTAAGTCTAACCTCTATTGTTGGTAAAATATTTGAAGGGTTTCTGAGGGATGTTATTCTGGATTATCTCAATGAGAATAACTGTTTAACTCCATATCAGCATGGGTTTATGAGAAATCGCTCCTGTCAAACCAATCTAATCAGTTTTTATGAAGAGGTAAGCTATAGGCTGGACCACGGTGAGTCATTGGACGTGGTATATCTCGATTTTTCCAAAGCGTTTGATACCGTGCCGCACAAGAGGTTGGTACACAAAATGAGAATGCTTGGTCTGGGGGAAAATGTGTGTAAATGGGTTAGTAACTGGCTTAGTGATAGAAAGCAGAGGGTGGTTATAAATGGTATAGTCTCTAACTGGGTCGCTGTGACCAGTGGGGTACCGCAGGGGTCAGTATTGGGACCTGTTCTCTTCAACATATTCATTAATGATCTGGTAGAAGGTTTACACAGTAAAATATCGATATTTGCAGATGATACAAAACTATGTAAAGCAGTTAATACAAGAGAAGATAGTATTCTGCTACAGATGGATCTGGATAAGTTGGAAACTTGGGCTGAAAGGTGGCAGATGAGGTTTAACAATGATAAATATAAGGTTATACACATGGGAAGAAGGAATCAATATCACCATTACACACTGAATGGGAAACCACTGGGTAAATCTGACAGGGAGAAGGACTTGGGGATCCTAGTTAATGATAAACTTACCTGGAGCAGCCAGTGCCAGGCAGCAGCTGCCAAGGCAAACAGGATCATGGGGTGCATTAAAAGAGGTCTGGATACACATGATGAGAGTATTATACTGCCTCTGTACAAATCCCTAGTTAGACCGCACATGGAGTACTGTGTCCAGTTTTGGGCACCGGTGCTCAGGAAGGATATAATGGAACTAGAGAGAGTACAAAGGAGGGCAACAAAATTAATAAAGGGGATGGGAGAACTACAATACCCAGATAGATTAGCGAAATTAGGATTATTTAGTCTAGAAAAAAGACGACTGAGGGGCGATCTAATAACCATGTATAAGTATATAAGGGGACAATACAAATATCTCGCTGAGGATCTGTTTATACCAAGGAAGGTGACGGGCACAAGGGGGCATTCTTTGCGTCTGGAGGAGAGAAGGTTTTTCCACCAACATAGAAGAGGATTCTTTACTGTTAGGGCAGTGAGAATCTGGAATTGCTTGCCTGAGGAGGTGGTGATGGCGAACTCAGTCGAGGGGTTCAAGAGAGGCCTGGATGTCTTCCTGGATCAGAACAATATTGTAACATACAATTATTAGGTTCTGTAGAAGGACGTAGATCTGGGTATTTATTATGATGGAATATAGGCTGAACTGGATGGACAAATGTCTTTTTTCGGCCTTACTAACTATGTTACTATGTTACTATGTCCTGGCCCATGCCCCTGGTCCCATGTTCTGGCCATATGCCCCTAATCCTGGCCTCATGTACAAAATGAAAGGCTGATAAAAACTATTCGCAGGGTTATTATTTATATTAGGTTGTGAGGGACAAGTAAGACTCCATTTTGGATATATTAATTCATACCCAATATATTGCCCAGAGATCTTCCTCCACTCCTGAAGTGGCCCCCATCCTTGGGAGAAATACACAAATCCCCAAAAGAACAGAACTTTGCAATTTGGCCAGAGAATTAGAGGCCACGTGTTAAGGTACCTTCACACTGACCAACTTCACAACGATATCGCTAGCGATCCGTGACGTTGCAGCATCCTGGATAGCAATATCGTTGTGTTTGACACGCAGCAGCAATCTGGATCCTGCTGTGACATAGTTGGTCGGAGCAGAAAGTCCAGAACTTTATTTCGTCGCTGGATCTCCCGCAGACATCGCTGAATCGGCGTGTGTGACGCCGATTCAGCGATGTCTTCACAGGTAACCAGGGTAAACATCGGGTTACTAAGCGCAGGGCCGCGCTTAGTAACCTGATGTTTACCCTGGTTACCAGTGTAAATGTAAAAAAAAAAAAACACTTCATACTTACATTCCGGTGTATGTCGCGTCCCTCGGCGTTCTGCTTCCCTGCACTGTCAGCGCCAGCCAGCCGTAAAGCAGATTACAGCGGTGACGTCACCGCTGTGCTTTATGGCCAACCGGCGCTCACAGTCAGTGCAGGAAAGCACAGCGAATGGGGACAGACACCGGAATGTAAGTATGTAGTGTTTTTTTTTTTTTACATTAGCACTGGTAACCAGGGTAAACATCGGGTTACTAAGCGCGGCCCTGCGCTTAGTAACCCGATGTTTACCCTGGTTACCAGGAGACTTCGCATGGTTGGTCGCTGGAGAGCTGTCTGTGTGACAGCTCTCCAGTGACCACACAACGACGCTGCAGCGATCGGGATCATCGTCTAGATCGCTGCAGCGTCGCTAAATGTGACGGTACCTTTAATGAAGACAAGGAGGAGCAGAGCTGGGACCCCCTGCTGTCTTTTGTGTAAGGCAGCCCATATCAAGGGGAAAGTCCAGACCGAGCATCACCGACACCTAGAGATGGCTTATAAGAGCACCATGAAAGTGTAGACACTTTGCTACTGACACCTAGAGGTGAATTATGAGAGCACTGTGCATCTCAGGGTTACGTCTGATGTGCCAACATAATCCTGGGAGCCTTCCGCATGCACCACTGCATCTCATATTTCTCTAGCTGTCCCAGATTCCGAGCTATCAAGACTTCCTCTCCAGAACCTCTTAGCTGACGCAAGTTTGGAATCTCCGTATTGGTCCAGCCCCAATGAACCCATTGAGATGTCAGTCGTCCCGTTTGGACCTCCCCCAGGGAATTTATGACCCATCCTAGATACTGGGAATTATTTCAGCTAGGAGGTCAAGGGAGAAGAATTCAGTCCAACCCAGTGTGGCGGTAGCAAATATGGGAGGGGGCAAGCTTAGGGTTAAAATCTAGCTACACATCTTTAGCCTTTGTCATTGTTCTGCCTTAGAAGCTTCCCTCCATCCAACAGTTATACAGAACGGTAACGTGACACATACAGCTAACTGCTATCCTCGATATGTACCCTACTTTTATCTGTACTTTTGGCTGTAATATCTGTATATCACTTTGAATATATTTATTATCTAGTGCGCCTTTCTGCAATTAAAATATCAATTAATTTTGGGCTGCTCTTTTATCTCAAAACCCGATTTCCCACGTCTGTGAGTCCGGCTAGTATTTATACGCTACCCGGGGTTGGTTTCTGACCCAATATAAGCTTTTTAAGAGACGGGGCTTATATCTAACGAGGAACTGGTGGCAACATACAGTTCTGGTGTTATTCAGGGATCCTGGCAGTGACGGATCGGAGGTTTATATATATATTCCTGGCCTGGGACTGGTGACATATATACCGCTCTCCCTGCCAAGTACGTGACACGGCAGCCTCTCCAGCGACTATTTATCCTAGGTGCAGTTTCCTGACTGACCTGAGGGTAAAGGGGGCATCAACGAGCTGACTGTGTAACCTCCGTCACAGATTGGTGACAGCAGGGGGATATCCGTATCCCCTGGCTCTCCTCACGTGTGTGTTTTCCTTACATACAGTTAGGGCCAGAAATATTTGGACAGTGACACAAGTTTTGTTATTTTAGCTGTTTACAAAAACATGTTCAGAAGTACAATTATATATATAATATGGGCTGAAAGTGCACACTCCCAGCTGCAATATGATAGTTTCCACATCCAAATCGGAGAAAGGGTTTAGGAATCATAGCTCTGTAATGCATAGCGTCCTCTTTTTCAAGGGACCAAAAGTAATTGGACAATGGACTCTAAGGGCTGCAATTAACTCTGAAGGCGTCTCCCTCGTTAACCTGTAATCAATGAAGTAGTTAAAAGGTCAGGGGTGGATTCCAGGTGTGTGGTTTTGCATTTGGAAGCTGTTGCTGTGAGCAGACAACATGCGGTCAAAGGAACTCTCAATTGAGGTGAAGCAGAACATCCTGAGGCTGAAAAAAAAGAAAATATCCATCAGAGAGATAGCAGACATGCTTGGAGTAGCAAAATCAACAGTTGGGTACATTCTGAGAAAAAAGGAATTGACTGGTGAGCTTGGGAACTCAAAAAGGCCTGGGCGTCCACGGATGACAACAGTGGTGGATGATCGCCGCATACTTAATTTGGTGAAGAAGAACCCGTTCACAACATCAACTGAAGTCCAGAACACTCTCAGTGAAGTAGGTGTATCTGTCTCTAAGTCAACAGTAAAGAGAAGACTCCATGACAGTAAATACAAAGGGTTCACATCTAGATGCAAACCATTCATCAATACCAAAAATAGACAGGCCAGAGTTAAATTTGCAGAAAAACACCTCAAGAAGCCAGCTCAGTTCTGGAAAAGTATTCTATGGACAGATGAGACAAAGATCAACCTGTACCAGAATGATGGGAAGAAAAAAGTTTGGAGAAGAAAGAGAACGGCACATGATCCAAGGCACACCACATCCTCTGTAAAACATGGTGGAGGCAACGTGATGGCATGGGCATGCATGGCTTTCAATGGCACTGGGTCACTTGTGTTTATTGATGACATAAGAGCAGACAAGAGTAGCCGGATGAATTCTGAAGTGTACCGGGATATACTTTCAGCCCAGATTCAGCCAAATGCTGCAAAGTTGATTGGACGGCGCTTCATAGTACAGATGGACAATGACCCCAAGCATACAGCCAAAGCTACCCAGGAGTTCATGAGTGCCAAAAAGTGGAACATTCTGCAATGGCCAAGTCAATCTCCAGATCTAAACCCAATTGAGCATGCATTTCACTTGCTGAAATCCAGACTTAAGACGGAAAGACCCACAAACAAGCAAGACCTGAAGGCTGCGGCTGTAAAGGCCTGGCAAAGCATTAAGAAGTAGGAAACCCAGTGTTTGGTGATGTCCATGGGTTCCAGACTTAAGGCAGTGATTGCCTCCAAAGGATTTGCAACAAAATATTGAAAATAAAAATATTTTGTTTGGGTTATGTTTATTTGTCCAATTACTTTTGACCTCCTAAAATGTGGAGTGTTTGTAAAGAAATGTGTACAATTCCTACATTTTCTATCAGATATTTTTGTTCAACCCTTCAAATTAAACGTTACAATCTGCACTTGAATTCTGTTGTAGAGGTTTCATTTCAAATCCAATGTGGTGGCATGCAGAGCCCAACTCGCGAAAACTGTGTCACTGTCCAAATATTTCTGGCCCTAACTGTAGGTGATAATTTTTGATTGTCATTCAAAAGTATTAATCTTAATGTACCATTGACAAAGTTCTGTCTGAAGTTCATCGGCCATATGAGATTCTGGAGGTGGTCAATCCAGTGGCTTTTAGGTTGAAGCTTCCTACATCTCTTCACATTCCTAATGTCTTCCATAAATCCCTGTTAAAGGAGTTTTTCCTTGATTTTGTCTCCCTCATCCCGCATCTTCCCGTTTCTGTCAATAACAGTTTAGAATACGAGGTACAAAAAATTGTGGATTCTCGGAAGGTCCTTAATTCCCTCCAGTATTTCATTCATTGAAAGAGATATGGACCAGAGGAAATATCCTGGGTTCCAGCCCAAGATGTGAAGGTCAATAGCATGGTCAGGACTTTCCATTCTTGGTTTCCTGGAAAATCTGTGGGTCCAGTGGTTCCCCCTACAAGAGAGGGTACTTTCACGATTCCACCACTCGCTGTGTCCTGGGGACGCTGTGAGTGACAGCTCAGTCGACCTATGGATAGCAGAGGCATGTCGGGCTGTCAATGCTGTGAGTGATAGCTAAGACGTCCTATGGATAGCAGCAGAGTGTCAGTCTGTCAGTGTTGTGTTTGGGATTCCTGCAGGTGTTCTCCTTTCCAGATTATTGCCAAGCTATTTAGCTGGCTGACAATTGTAGCTTCAAGTTCAGTGATGTGTTGCCGTACCTAGGATTTACCTTTCAACTACCTAATTGTATAACCCCTTTGCCTTTGACGTATTCTGACTTTAGTTACCAGACCCCTGACTTTGCCCCTGATCATCTGAATGTCTTATCCCTGTGTCTTTTGACCTTGGACCTCTTGACCACTCTGCCTCATGGCTACTTCATGAGTAGTGACTAGTGTCACAGGATGACAAAGTGAAGTGCTGATGGGCCCTATCATTATTGGGGGTCTATTTTTTTTTGTGTAATGGGTTTACCATCTAGGCTTACAACTTCAATTAATACTGTGGCCCTCAGGGTAGGTGCTTCAGATTTCTTTAGGACACTGCGGGCTGCATCAGTGTCCAACAGACACTCTATTGTGTTAAAGGGCATATCAGAAAGGGTAATGTGAACAAAGGCATCACCCCCTTAGTTTCAGAGATGACTGGTAGAACTGGAAGCCAGTCATGTCACTGGCTTTCCTGACCTTTTTTCTTTGGGGCCTCACATTTGCTTCTAGAAGTGGAGCAATTCATCACAATTGTAGCACCTCATCTTACTGAGGGCCACCCTTCCAGGGAACACCCTTTTTGCCTGATCTTTACCCTTGTGGTTTTATAAGCATTTTAACCATTTAATGGGCAGTACGGTGGCTCAGTGGTTAGCACTGCAACCTTGCAGCGCTTGGGTTCTGGGTTCAAATTCCACCAAGGACAACATCTGCAAGGAATTTATATGTTCTCCCCGTGTGGGCGTGGGTTTCCTCCAGTTACTCCGGTTTCTTCCACACTCCAAAGACATTGAAAGGGAATTTAGATTGTGAGCCCCATTGGGAACAGCAATGATATTGTATGTAAAGCTCTGCGAAATAAGATAACGCTATATAAGCAAAGCATAATAAATAAATTACCATGTGGAATTTCTTTCTTTCTTTCTCCACCTCTTGAACTTTCCTTTGAATTGAATCAGCGAAACTCAGTACTGGGACTGATTTCTCATGCCAATCAGCATGAACGAAAACTAATGAGTCTCCTTATTCAATCCAGACACAAAGATGAACATTTTTCCCATTCCTTGGTCCTTCAGGATCCCTACTGTCTCCTCAAATGCCTGTCTAAATCTCTTTAAAGTAATCCTCAACTGGTTGCTTAGCCTTTTGTTGCCAGACAGGAAGACCAGGGAATGGCGCTGTCTTTGCCACCAAGAGAAATCAAGGTGCAGAAAATTCAGGTTGCTTGTAGGCAAATTTTTTTTAATTCAAACTGATAAAAACTAGCTTTTATTAGTTTTTAGGAGTTTAAATAAATGCCCTCAATCGGTGCTAGCATATAGAGCTGACGCCCAGATTTGATAGCGACGGTGCTCAGCGTGAGCCTGCGCGATCATGGCGCCATATATATACACAACGGTTTGTGGGAACATAGCTCCTGTGGTTCTATATATATTTTTGGGAAGGGGTTAATGCTCACCTTAAGAAGTTTTCAGAAAATTACATCTTGTGCGCTTTCGGGGCTCAACGTCATGGCAGGCTCTTCTGGTTCTCCGCCCCCATCAGCCTCTGCTTCTTGTACAGGTCACTGATTATTCAGTGTCTTACCTCCTATTTAAAATTCAGCACCACCGCCATCACTGTGTGGGTGGAGCGTGCACAGTGTGAATCTGCATCCTGTGTGCAGGACTTCAATAAAATAGGGTCGGAGTCTGAGCATGTGCAGATTGAGATTTCAGCTCAGTGAATCACTGCAGGTGATTTATAATTTAACTGTGCAGTGTTATGCACCTGTTGTGCGGCTGCCCTGAACTGTTGCCCCTGGGGCCCAATGAGCAGAAGCAAAGAAGGAGGGGCCAGGGCTGCCAGCATGTCCAGGCCCCCCATGCTTCTGCTCACCGGGCCCAATACACTAGAAAGGGCAGTAATTCCCTGATGACAGCCTTGCCTGTACCCTTCAAAGTCCTCAAAATCATATTGATGAAGTTTATTAACCCTTCAGGTGCTTCACAGGAATTAATGCAATGTGGCATGAAAAAATTTACATTTTAGTTTTTTCACAAAAATTAAAATTTAACCCCTTTTTTAAATTTTCACAAGGGTAACAAGAGAAAATGGATCTCAAAATTTGTTGTGCAATTTCCCCTGAGTACGCTAACGCCACATATGTGGGGGAAAACCACTGTTTGGGCACATGGCAGGACTCGGAAGGGAAGGAGCGCCAATTAACTTTTTGAATGCAAAATTGTCTGCAAACACGGACACCATGCTGTTTGCAGAGCCTCTGATGTGCCTAAACAGTGGAAACTCTATTTTGTAAACTACACCCCACAAGAAGCTTATCTAGAGGTATGGTGAGCACCTTGAACCCACAGGTGCTTCACAGAATTTTATATCGTTGAGCCAGAAATATGAAAAAATTAATTTTTCCTATAAAATTGTTGCTTTTGCCTCAAATTTTTCATTTTCACAAGGACAACATGAGAAAATGGATCATATATTTTCTTGTGCTATTTATCCTGAGTACACAGATACCCCATTTTTGATGGAAAATTAGTGTTTGGCCACACAGCAGGCCTTGAAAGAGAAGGCGCACCAATTTAATTCTGGAGTGCAATTTTTGCTGGAACAGATTACGAATGTCAATAACATGCCAAAACAGCAGATACACCTAAAAGTGACTATTTTGGAAACTACGCATCTTGAGGAATTCATCTATGTATGCTGTGTATTGAGCATTTTTAACCCTCAAGCACAGAATTGTATAACATTGAGCTGAATCTATGGAAAATTACCATTTTTTTCACTAAAAGGTTACTTTGACCTGAAGTTTTCAATTTTCAAAAGTGTTAATAGGCAAAAATGGACTACAAAATATGTTACGCAATTTCTTCTGAGTACACTGATACCTCATATGTGGTCGAAAACTACCTTTAAGGCACAGTGCAAAGCTCCAAAGGGAAGGAGCGCCATATTGTAGTGCACATTTTGCTGGAATGATTTGAGGGTGTCATGTCACATTGATAGAGTCCCTGAGGTGCCAGAACAGCAGAACCCCCCTCTACCCCTCATAAGTAACCTCATTTTAGAAACTACACTTCTCAATAAATTCTTCTAGGGGTGCAGTGATTAGAGATGAGTGAACTTGTTCGGAAAATGTTTGCCAATCCCGAATTTGGCACAAACCTTGCACATTTGGATTCGTGTTTGGATTCCCGAGCATTTTCTTCAAAATCAGCAAAATTTGGCCAAAGTTCAGTAAATGATCGAGTTTCCACTAATGCTTTTGTTAGGACTTTGGCTAGCATAGTGATACTGTATGATGAGCATACAGCACATGTTTGATATGGGGAGGGGGTGGGGAGAGGTCACAGGAGTGGCGGACAGATTTTTTTTTTTTTAATTAACTTAATGTATGGAGATTCCGGCAGCCAATCAGGATGCAGAAACCATCCACAATGTCCAGACACAAGGGCTTGTGTCATTGGCTGCCAAAGTCACATGTCCCTCTCCATTTTGTTAGTGTAACAGCATAGTGAGGCCGCTGCTGCAAGTAGTCAAATAGCTAGGTGGTTTATTCTCAGGGACTTCATATAGGATTCCGTGTCAAATCTACCTTACAGCATATAAATCTGGATTGCTAGTTCTGTGGTGCAGCGACAAGTCGCCACTTCAGCATATAAATCCATAGTGTTGCTGATTCTGTGGTACAGCGACCAGTCGCCACGTCAATATATAAATCCATAGTGCTGCTGATTCTATGGTCCAGCCACCAGACCACATTTTTGCATATAAATCCTTTCTGCTACTTTTGTGGGCCAGCCACCAGCCTGAGTATATGTGGGAGTTGCCTGTTTGTTAGGGAAACCCCATATGTAGTCAGGCTGTCTAGCAGCCGCAAATCATGCAGCTACGGAGACAAACTAAATCTCCGAGTACATCCATATACTCGGAGATCACCGGAGCATGCTTGTGAAATCTTGAGTAACGAGTATACTCGCTCATCACTACATATAATATATTGTTTGGTTCTGCCACCAGTCCACATTTCAGCATATAAATATTTTGTGCCAATTCTGTGGTGCAGCAACTCAATCTCAGCAAATAAATACTGAATGTTAATTTAGTGACAGGTGACTGACAGGTCTGCGCCTAGGGTTGAGAAACAGCTGGTTAAAAGAGGAGAAGGGTACATCCAACATGAGTGGGAAAAAGTGAGGTCATGGTGGAGTGGGGAATAGGCTTGGTGTTTGAAGTGTACATGGGGTAGGTGGTAATTTTACTAAAAGCTCTGCTGATTAAACACCGGCACATCCTATCCAAAGACAACTGACAACTTCTGTTACTGGATGGACTACTAGACTCCCTTTCTTTGGCAGCTGCACAGCGGTACGCCTTGTAGATGAGGGCCAGAAAGAGCACATGCTCTAGTGGATGGCAAGCGCTACATCAAATGTCCTCTCCTACTCTTCCTTTACCTTAACATCCCACACAGTACAGTCCTCAGAGGTGGTTCCCCAATAACCCTTGTTTCCTCCCGAATCACAACTCTCCAACCACCCAACTGACTGGGGTACTATAGATGGGCGAGTCTGCAGAGCTGTTCACACCTTCCATTCCACGGGCATCAAAGTTCTGCTACAAAGATTCACCGGCTCACGAAGAGAAAAGCATCTGCACTAATGTCCAAAATCAAAATTTTTTTCAGTTGGATTCAGGGGCGGATGAAGTAGGGTCCAAGCAGAATCCAGACCCTCATCACCAGACGATAACCCCCAGGGGTGGAGGTGATCTTGATGAGACTCAGATACCAGAGGCACACGCAGACTGTACTGTGGTGTCAGGGCAGGAAGAGGAGGAGCGTGACTCTCAGGGCGAGGAGTGGAAGAACAGAGATGATGATGTGAGGTTGTAGATCCCACTTGGTGTGAACCTAGAGGCACACAGCTGAGTAGCTCAGCAGAAGAGGTGGAGGAAGACGAGGAGTTACATTGCGGCTTCCCGCACAGACACGGAGTGATGCAACTATGACAAGCACTGCATCTTCAGCCACAACTCTGGCTGTGGCCAGCAGCGGTCCTGGGTCTGCAGTTTGCAGGAGTGGAAAGGGTTGCCTAGCCTGAGCCCTTTTTGAGACTGCAAAGGATGACCCAACTCTTCTCTGCCAACTCTGTAATAAATGACTCAGCAGAAGCAAAAATTTCAATAATTTGTCTACTACATGCATGAACCAGCACATGGGCGATCAACATGCGTAAATCTGAGAATCTCATTGCACTAAAATGTGGTCTAGCGGGCCTCGCCAACCCCCGGCCAACCCATCAACAGCATCTGCTGCTTCTTTCTCTTTTGTCACCGTGGAAAGTGTTCTCACATAGGTCTCCTGCCGCAGAACCTCCACTTGTTTACCCACTCCAGTCGAGGTGAGTCAGTGCCTGTCACCTGTTACGGAAGTGGACATGCCTGCTGTTTTTGACCGATCTCAGACCCCAAGCACACGACATCTTTCTCAATCTACCATAACATCTCCGCCTGCACTTCATTCACAGTCCAGCAGTTTTCTGTGTACACCCTACTCTGCCCTCTATCAGCACTGGTCACGCAAAAGATTGTTTCCTCCTACACTTGCCAAAGCTAAGAGCTTGAACTTCACCATCTCTAATCTGTTGGCCATAGAAGTGCTGCCTTTCCGCCTTGTGGATACAGACAGTTTCCGAAAGCTGATGACCACCACAGTCCCCAAGTACCAGTTGCCCAGGTGCCATTACTTCACTAAGAAAGTTTTGTGCTACAACAACATGTCGCAGACAACAGCACCCGTTCCTTGAAAAAAACCATATCTGACAGGGTGCATTTCACCACTGACCCCTGGACGAGCAAGCATTACCAGGGACACTACATCTTGCTGACTGGGCACTGGGTGACTGGTGGCTGTGGGGACAGGTGGTGAAGGGGGTGCTCCAAAAGTCTTGAAATCAGCCAGTGTATTGTCCATACATTGTAGTACCCAGTACATTGAAGTGTCCGTAGTACCCAATACATTGAAGTGCGCAACTCGTGCTTCTGGAGACATGCACCTGCAAATTAAGCGCACTGACATCACTACTGAAATGCCAAACATGTGAACACTAACTGCAGTTTAGGCACACAATGTGGCTGAGGAGTGAGGGGGCATTTATATTTGGGAGCGCAGAATTTGTTGGGTTTCTTTTGGGAGCCATAGCTCTTTTCCAGATCCTTTGTACTACCAGTAACATGAAAGCCCCCTTTATTTCTATTGACAGATGACAGACCTGAGTGAGGACTTGCTTTTTTTGTGGATTGAGTTGTAACTTTTGTTGGGAATATTTTATATGGGATCACATTTATCCTGCGCTCTACTCTGAGCACTTACATCAGTGTTTTCATCAAACTCTCTGAACGGTGTGATTCAGATGAAACCCCTGAAGGATACATTTACAATAATGAGGCAGCAGAGTTACTCTGGACTCTGTCTCGCCTCTGTTCAGTAGTGTCCTTCTTTTTAGAATTACACAAAATTGTGGCGGACCCTGATTTTATGCACACATGAAAAGATGGATACTGTAACATCCCTGCCGGCATCACTGCATGGCTTCTCATCTCCCCTCTTACTCACCACTCTGAGCCATGCTGTGAGTTCTGTCCTCTGCCAGCTCCATGCTCTGGGCCTCATGTCCTTTCTTGCTGCATACTTCCTGGCTGTACGCTTAGGACGGCGGCCCCGGCACTTCCTGCTTCTTATAGACACTGTGTACACCTTCCTAAGGTGTCCCCTGAAAATTGTGAAGAGCCATCAGGTACTTAAGGCATTCCCACCCCTAGGGGATGCCTGAGCAACTTACTTCCTCAGTTAGTGTCTTGGTGCTGAGGTGCCAGGTCCTGTCTTGCTTTTTCTCTTGTGTCAGCGACCCAGAGGGGTTTTGTACCCTGGCCTGTACCTGTGTCTCTTGTTTCAGCCACCCAGGAGGGCTTCGTACCCTTGTCTGAGTCCTTGTTTCTGTGCCTTGTTCCGGTCTGTAGTCTTTCCTATTCCACTGTTTGCTTCCTTATGTTCACTCCTTCTCCTCTTTGCTCTGCCTCCTGTAGCTCTGCTCTTTGCTCTGCTTCCTGCGCTTCTGCTCTTTGCTCCATCTCCTGCGGTTCTGCTCTTTGCTCTGCCTCCTACAGTTCTGCTCTTTGCTCTGCCTCCTGCGGTTCTGCTCTTTGCTCTGCCTCCTGTTGTGAATTCCGCTCTTGGGCTCCCTCCGGTGGTTGTAAGTGGCACTTTTGTGAGTTCTGCTCTTGGGCTCCCTCTTGTGGTTACTAGTGGTATGGCTGCTCCTTGGAGTTAGCTGTCATCAGCTGCCTCCACTTATCATCTCTTCTCTCTGCTATTTAGGCCTGGCTCTTTCTTCAGCCAGTGCCACTTGTAAATGGTTCTCATCTCTTTGGAGTTCCCTGTTATCCTGACCAGTTCAGCAAAGCTAAGTTTTTGCTTGCTCTTTTCTGTCCATAGATTGTGGACTTATCCATTCTGTGCTTTCTATGTTTGTCCAGCTTATCAGTGTGAATTAATTCTGTCTTGCTGGAAGCTCTGGGAGGCAGATTTGCCCTCCACACCTTTAGTCAGGTGTGGAGATTTTTTGTAAACTCTGCGTGGATTTTTGTAGTGTTTTATACTGACCGCACAGTATTCCATCCTGTCCTATCTATTTAGCTAGACTGGCCTCCTGTGCTCATCCTGGTTTCATTCTGTGTATGTCTTTTCCCTCCCCACTCACAGTCATTATTTGTGGGGGCTAATCTATCCTTTGGGGATTTTCTCTGAGGCAAGATAGCTTTCCTGCTTCTTTCTTTAGAGGTAGTTAGCTCTTAGGCTGTGACGAGATGCCTAGGGAGAGTTAGGAGCATTCCACGGCTACTTCTAGTGTTGTGTTGAGCTTAGGGACTGCGGTCAGTACAGTTACCACTTCCTTCAGAGCTCGTTCCATGTTGCTCCTAGACCACCGTATCATAACAGTACAAGTGGCAAGAAATGAATTAAATGCATCTCAAAAGAAGGAAAAGAAAGTTCTGAACCATTTTTTTTTCTGTGCTCTGGTTTGTTTGTTTTTTCCTCTTGATATCTGGGTGGTTCAGGATATATGCTTTGGCATGGATGTTCAGGGTTTGTTTTCTCGTGTGGATCAACTTGCTGCAAGAGTACAGAGTATCCAGGACTATGTTGTCCAGACTCCGGCTTTAGAGCCTAGAATTCCTACTCCTGATTTGTTTTTTGGGGACAGATCCAAGTTTTTGAACTTTAAAAATAACTGCAAATTGTTTTTTGCTTTGAAACCCCGTTCTTCTGGTGATCCCATTCAGCAAGTAAAAATCATCATATCCTTGCTGCGTGGTGACCCTCAAGACTGGGCTTTTTCTCTTGAAACAGGGGATCCGGCATTATTGAATGTAGATGCATTTTTTTCAAGCGCTCGGATTATTGTATGACGAACCTAATTCTGTGGATCATGCAGAAAAAACCCTGTTGGCCTTGTGTCAAGGTCAGGAAGCGGCAGAGTTATACTGCCAGAAATTTAGAAAATGGTCTGTGCTCACTAAATGGAATGAAGAGGCTCTGGCTGCTATTTTCAGAAAAGGTCTTTCTGAAACCCTTAAAGATGTTATGGTGGGCTTTCCTACGCCTGCCGGTTTGAGCGAATCTATGTCTCTAGCCATTCAGATTGATCGGCGTCTGCGTGAGCGCAAAGCTGTGCACCATATGGCAGTATCCTCTGAGCAAAGTCCTGAACCTATGCAACGTGATAGGATTTTGACTAGAGTAGAACGGCAGGAATTCAGACGTCAGAATAGGCTGTGTTTTTACTGTGGTGATTCGGCTCATGTTATCTCTGATTGCCCTAAGCGTACTAAGAGAGTCGCTGGGTCTGTTACCATTAGTACTATACAGCCTAAATATCTCTTATCTGTGGCCCTGATTTGCTCATTGTCGTCCTTTTCTGTCATGGCATTTGTGGATTCAGGCGCTGCCCTGAACTTAATGGACTTAGAATTCGCCAGGCGCTGTGGTTTTTCCTTGCAGCCTTTGCAGAGCCCTATTCCTTTGAGGGGTATTGATGCTACACCCTTGGTCAAGGATAAACCTCAGTACTGGACGCAGATGACCATGTACATGGCTCCTGCACATCAGGAAGATTGCCGTTTTCTGGTGTTGCATAACCTGCATGATGTTGTTGTACTGGGATTTCCATGGTTACAGGAACATAATCCGGTGCTGGATTGGAAAACTATGTCGGTGACTAGTTGGGTTTGTCGAGGAGTACATAGTGACGTTCCTTTGATGTCAATTTCCTCTTCCCCCTCTTCTGAGGTCCCTGAGTTTTTGGCGGATTTCCAGGATGTATTTGATGAGCCCAAGTCCAGTTCCCTTCCTCCGCACAGGGACTGTGATTGTGCTATTAACTTGATTCCTGGTTGCAAGTTCCCTAAGGGCCGACTTTTCAATCTGTCTGTGCCAGAGCATGCCGCCATGCGGAGTTATGTTAAGGAGTCTTTGGAGAAGGGGCATATTCGGCCCTCTTCGTCACCATTGGGAGCGGGTTTCTTTTTTGTTGCAAAGAAGGATGGCTCCTTGAGACCCTGTATTGATTATCGTCTTCTTAATAAGATCACGGTCAAATTCCAATACCCCTTGCCTTTGCTTACTGATTTGTTTGCTCAGATTAAGGGGGCTAGTTGGTTTACTAAGATTGACCTCCGAGGGGCATATAATCTTGTTCGTATTAAACAGGGTGACGAATGGAAAACTGCATTTAATACGCCCGAAGGCCATTTTGAATACCTTGTGATGCCATTTGGGCTCTCTAATGCTCCATCTGTGTTCCAGTCTTTCATGCATGATATTTTCCGCAATTATCTTGATAAATTCATGGTCGTATATTTGGATGATATTTTGATTTTTTCCGATGATTGAGAGCCTCATGTGAAGCAGGTCAGGATGGAGTTCCAGATCCTTCGTGATAATGCTTTATTTGTGAAGGGGTCTAAGTGCCTATTCGGAGTTCAGAAGGTCTATTTTTTGGGTTTTATTTTTTCTCCCTCGTCTATAGAAATGGATCCTGTTAAGGTCCAAGCTATTCATGACTGGATCCAACCCACATCTGTGAAGGGTCTTCAAAAATTTTTGGGCTTTGCTAATTTCTATCGCCGTTTCATTGCCAACTTTTCCAGTGTGGTTAAGCCCCTTACTGATTTGACGAAGAAAGGCGCTGATGTGACGAATTGGTCCTCTGAGACTGTTGAGGCCTTTCAGGAGCTTAAACGCCGATTTACTTCTGCCCCTGTGTTTTGTCAGCCGGATGTTTCTCTTCCTTTTCAGGTTGAGGTCGACGCTTCTGAGATTGGGGCAGGGGCCGTTTTGTCTCAGAGGGAGTCTGGTGGTTTTTTGATGAAACCGTGTGCTTTTTTTTCCAGAAAGTTTTCGCCTGCGGAACGCAATTATGATGTCGGCAATCAGGAGTTGTTGGCTATGAAGTGGGCGTTTGAGGAGTGGCGACATTGGCTTGAGGGAGCTAAACACCGTGTTGTGGTCCTGACCGATCATAAGAATCTGATTTACCTCGAGTCGGCCAAGCGGCTGAATCCTAGACAGGCTCGATGGTCCCTGTTTTTCTCCCGTTTTGATTTTGTGGTCTCGTATCTTCCGGGATCTAAGAATGTTAAGGCTGATGCCCTCTCTAGGAGTTTTTCGCCTGATTCTCCTGGAGTCCTTGAGCCGGTTGGCATTCTTAAGGAGGGTGTGATTCTTTCTGCTATCTCCCCTGATTTGCGGCGGGTGCTTCAGGAATTTCAGGCTGATAGGTCTGACCGTTGTTCAGTGGGGAAGCTGTGTGTTCCTGATAGATGGACAAGTAAGGTAATTTCTGAGGTTCATTGTTCAGTGTTGGCTGGTCATCCTGGGATTTTTGGTACCAGAGATTTGGTTGCTAGGTCCTTTTGGTGGCCTTCCTTGTCGCGCGATGTGCGTGCTTTTGTGCAGTCCTGTGGGACTTGCGCCCGGGCCAAGCTTTGCTGTTCCCGCGCTCGCTAGTGGGTTGCTTTTGCCTTTGCCGGTCCCTGAGAGGCCCTGGATGCATATTTCCATGGATTTTATTTCGGATCTTCCTGTTTCCCAGAAGATGTCTGTTATCTGGGTTGTTTGTGACCGGTTCTCTAAAATGATCCATCTGGTACCTTTGCCTAAGTTGCCTTCCTCCTCAGATCTGGTTCCATTATTTTTTCAGCATGTGGTTCATTTGCATGGCATTCCGGAGAATATTGTGTCTGACAGAGGTTCTCAGTTTGTCTCTAGATTTTGGCGGGCCTTTTGTGCTAGGATGGGCATTGATTTGTCTTTTTCTTCGGCGTTTCATCCTCAGGCTAATGGCCAAACTGAGCGAACTAATCAGACCTTGGAGACCTATTTGAGATGCTTTGTGTCTGCTGATCAGGATGATTGGGTGTCTTTCTTGCCGTTGGCCGAGTTTGCCCTTAATAATCGGGCTAGTTCGGCTACTTTGGTTTCACCTTTCTTTTGTAATTTTGGTTTTCATCCTCATTTTTCTTCTGGGCAGGTTGAGCTTTCTGATTGTCCTGGTGTTGATTCTGTGGTGGACAGGCTGCAGCAGATTTGGACTCCTGTGGTTGACAATTTGACGTTGTCTCAGGAAAGGGCTCAACGTTTTGCTAACCGCCGTCGGTGTGTTGGTCCCTGGCTTCATGTGGGGGATTTGGTTTGGTAGTCTTCTCGTCATGTTCCTATGAAGGTTTCTTCTCCTAAGTTTAAGCCTCGGTTTATTGGTCCTTATAAGATTTCTGAAATTATTAATCCGGTGTCTTTTCGTTTGGCTCTTCCAGCCTCTTTTGCCATTCATAATGTTTTCCATAGATCTTTGTTGCGGAGATATGTGGTGCCCGTTGTTCCCTCGGTTGACCCTCCTGCCCCGGTGTTGGTTGAGGGAGAGTTGGAATATGAGGTTGAGAAGATTTTGGATTCTCGTTTTTCGAGGCGGAGGCTTCAGTATCTTGTCAAGTGGAAGGGTTATGGCCAGGAGGATAATTCTTGGGTTGTTGCCTCCGATGTCTATGCCACCGATTTGGTTTGTGCTTTTCACTTGGCTCGTCCTGATCGGCCTGGGGGCTCTGGTGAGGGTTCGGTGACCCCTCCTCAAGGTGGGGTACTGTTGTGAATTCCGCTCTTGGGCTCCCTCCGGTGGTTGTAAGTGGTACTTTTGTGAGTTCTGCTCTTGGGCTCCCTCTTGTGGTTTCTAGTGGTATGGCTGCTCCTTGGAGTTAGCTGTCATCAGCTGCCTCCACTTATCATCTCTTCTCTCTGCTATTTAGGCCTGGCTCTTTCTTCAGCCAGTGCCACTTGTAAATGGTTCCTGGTTAGATTCTCATCTCTTTGGAGTTCCATGTTATCCTGACCAGTTCAGCAAAGCTAAGTTTTTGCTTGCTCTTTTCTGTCCATAGATTGTGGACTTATCCATTCTGTGCTTTCTATGTTTGTCCAGCTTATCAGTGTGAATTAATTCTGTCTTGCTGGAAGCTCTGGGAGGCAGATTTGCCCTCCACACCTTTAGTCAGGTGTGGAGATTTTTTTGTAAACTCTGCGTGGATTTTTGTAGTGTTTTATACTGACCGCACAGTATTCCATCCTGTCCTATCTATTTAGCTAGACTGGCCTCCTGTGCTCATCCTGGTTTCATTCTGTGTATGTCTTTTCCCTCTCCACTCACAGTCATTATTTGTGGGGGCTAATCTATCCTTTGGGGATTTTCTCTGAGGCAAGATAGCTTTCCTTCTTCTTTCTTTAGGGGTAGTTAGCTCTTAGGCTGTGATGAGATGCCTAGGGAGAGTTAGGAGCATTCCACGGCTACTTCTAGTGTTGTGTTGAGCTTAGGGACTGCGGTCAGTACAGTTACCACTTCCTTCAGAGCTCGTTCCATGTTGCTCCTAGACCACCGTATCATAACAGCCTCCTGCGTTTCTGCTTTTTGCTCCGCCTCCTGTACGTCTGCTCCGCCTCCTGTACTTTTGCTCCGCCTCCTGCTCTTCTGCTCTTTCCTCTGCCTCCTGCGCTTCTGCTCTGCTCCGCCTCCTGTAGTTTTGCTCTTTGCTCCGCCTCTTGTGGTTCTGCTCTTTGCTCCGCCTCCTGTGTTTCTGCTCTTTGCGCTGCCTCCTGCAGTTCTGCTCTTTGCTCTGCCTCCTACGTTTCTGCTTTTTGCTCCGCCTCCTGCACTTCAGATCCGCCTCCTGTGTATTTGCTCTTTACTCCGCCTCCTGCGCTTCTGCTCTTTGCTCCGCATCCTGCGCTTCTGCTCTGCTCCGCCTCCTGCAGTTTTGCTCTTTGCTCCGCCTCTTGTCATTCTGCTCTTTGCTCCACCTCCTGCGGTTCTGCTCTGCTTCACCTCCTGTGGTTCTGCTCTGCTCCACCTCCTGTGGTTCTGCTCT
This sequence comes from Ranitomeya imitator, assembly GCF_032444005.1. Taxonomy (NCBI): domain Eukaryota; kingdom Metazoa; phylum Chordata; class Amphibia; order Anura; family Dendrobatidae; genus Ranitomeya; species Ranitomeya imitator. The sequence goes on from NC_091283.1 coordinate 484,243,806, forward strand.
CCTCCGCTTCTTGTGGTTCTGCTCTTTGCTCCGTCTCCTGCAGTTCTGCTTTTTGCTCCACCTCCTGCAGTTCTGCTCTGCTCCACCTCCTGTGGTGCTGCTCTGCTCCACCTCCTGTGGTGCTGCTCTTTGCTCCGCCTCTTGTGGTTCTGCTCTTTGCTCTGCCTCCTGCGGTTCTGCTCTTTGCTCCGCCTCCTGCAGTTCTGCTCCGCCTCCTGCGGTTCTGCTCTGCTCTGCCTCCTGCGGTTCTGTTTTTTCCCCGCCTCCTGCGCTTCTGCTCTTGCTCCGTCTCCTGCAGTTCTGTTCTTGCTCCGCCTCCTGCAGTTCTGCTCTTGCTCCATCTCCTGCGGTTCTGCTCCACTTCACCTGCGGTTCTGCCCCACTTCACCTGCGGTTCTGCCCCACTCCTGTCTCGCCTCCTGCGGTTTTGTCCTGCTCTTCGCATCATGCGGCTTTGCTCTGCTCCCGTTCTGCGCCCTGTGTGTCCTTTTCTCTCCTGTCTAGTTCTTCCCTGCTCTTTTATGCCTCTAGTCTGAACTGGGGAAAAGTAGACTTAGGCACTCAACTTATGTATAGTTTTTTTGTGATTTATTGTAGTCATCAAATAAACGTTTCGGCCACAATGCACGGCCTTCTTCAGTAACTACATAAGAAAAAATACATACATACAGTATATACTAATAAACAAGCCTTTGGTATCCCAACACCAAAAGTGTACACTCAGAAATATATCAAATCAAAATAGAATAAACAAGGTATATACAAGAAAAGATTATGGCCATTGAATATATCCATAAAATGATTGTGGCAGGGAAACTGTGTATATTGCTCATATAATGTATCAGGAGCTAGTAATGAGACCTATAGAGTAGAGTCAACACCCCTATAAGTAAAGCCGGGTAAAAAGTAAGTCCAAAGAGAGTGAAAAAAGAATGGCCTACCAATAAATTCAAAGGAGGATGAGAACCAAGATGAGCATGGTTCAACATAATTGGCACATAAGCTATAATAGTGTAGGATAAACCATAATGAGTGCCGGTAAATACACGTTATGTGCAGGTGCAATCTTGAAATAAACAAGAGTATTACCAATAATAACTGCGTAAGGTAAAATGTCCAAAACGGAGTGTCCGGTAAATATTGGAGGCCTGCAAAGTAATGTGATGGCTAGAGACATGTGTCCAAATATATTAAGCCTCCATGGTCCAAGTGGGATCAGCAGCCACAGCCAGACACCACCCTGGAGTAGCACCTGGCAGCTGCCTGCTGTACAAGCCTGACCTCACCATCAGAGGCTCCAATGAAAACCCAGGCAGCTGTCATAGTCACGACCCTTCCAGGGTAGTCTGGTTTGTGGCACAGTGGGGCCACAAACCCCCCGAGCTCACGCCCACCAGTCACGGCGTGAGCGTGACAGATATTAGGCAGAAGATGAATCCTGTGAGGGTACTTTCAGCTTCCATGTGGCCGGTTGGTGAAGATACCAAAATGGAAGCTCTCATTTCTCTACTTTCTTCCATCTAGGAAAAAGAGGTTCTGATTGTTGCAGACTTCATTGGGAGCAGACTTCATTGAGCAGAGAGAGACTTGGCACTCCGGGACTCCTGATTTCACGCCTACCTCATTCTACCCTAAAGATGTCATGTTGGGATGGACTGTGTGTGGTCCTATACTCCTCCTGCAGATCATCTTAGCAGGTTTGAAGAAGAGGGGGCGTAAAGGAGGGGTACTGTAACATCCCTGCCGGCATCACTGCATGGCTTCCCATCTCCCCTCTTACTCATCACTCCAAGCCATGCTGTGAGTTCTGTCGTCTGCCGGCTCCTTGCTCTGGGCCTCATGTCCTTCCTTGCTGCATAATTCTTGCCTGTATGCTTAGGGTGGCAGCCCTGGCACTTCCTATTTCTTATAGAGACTGTGTGCACCTTCCTAAGGTGTCCCCTGCCAATTGCCAAGAGGCATCAGGTACTTAAGGCATTCCCACCCCTAGTGGGATGCCTGAGCAACTTACTTCCTCAGTTAGTGTCTTGGTGCTGAGGTGCCAGGTACTCTCTTGCTTTTTCTCTTGTGTCAGCGACCCAGAGGGGCTTCGTACCCTGGCCTGTACCTGTGTCCTGTGTCTCTTGTTTCAGCCACCCAGGGGGGCTTCATACCCTGGTCTGATTCCTTATTTCTGTGCCTTGGCCTGTTCCTGACCCTGTCTGAACCTAGTCCTATACCAATGTCCGTTTGTACTGTCTGTTGCCTTTTCTATTCCGCTGTGTGTTTCCTTGTGTTCACTCCTTCTCCTCTTTGCTCCGCCTCCTGTGGCTCTACTCTTTGCTCTGCCTCCTTTGCTCCTGCTCTTTGCTCAGCCTCCTGCGCTTCTGCTCTTTGCTCCATCTGCTGCACTTCTGCTCTATGCTCCGCCTCCTGCGCTTCTGCTCTATGCTCCGCCTCCTGCGCTTCTGCTCTTTGCTCCGCTTCCTGTGGCTCTGATCCACTCCTGTCTCGCCTCCTGCGGTTTTGTCCTGCTCTTCGCATCATGCGGCTTTGCTCTGCTCCCATTCCACACCCTGTGTGTCCTTGTCTCTCCTGTCTAGTTCTTCCCTGCTCCTTTAGGCCTCTATTCTGAACTGGTCCCTACCTGTTCCCTTATCCCACATGCACCTGCCTATGTTCCCGTCCTACCCGAACCAGTTCCAGTCCTGCTAGCAATGCCTGCCTGCCAGAGTCCCAGTTGTGCTTGTCCATACCTGCTCCCACCTGTTAATAGTGTTCAGTCCCTCAGTGAGATCAGCTGCCACAGCCAGACACCGGAGTGGTACCTGGCAGCTATCTGCTGCACAAGCCTGACCTCACCATCAGAGGCTCCAGCGAACACCAAGGTAGCTGCTTAGTCACGCCCCTTCAAGGGTTGTCTGGTTTGTTGCACAGTGGGGCCACAATCCCCTTGCTCATGCCACCTAGTCAGGGTGTGAGCGTAACAGATACCACTGGATCGTAGGCCAGATGGAGTCCACAGTGCCTCCATTTGTCTCATTATAGGGAATCTTCCATCAGGGGCTTCATCTGAATCACATATTTCAGAGATTTACATGGAAACCTTCTCTCTTGGCATTAAAAATGCTGCTTTCAAAGTTTTGCTCCGTTGTCTGTGTTTTTGCTACTTTTTTAGCTACACATTGTGGGTGCAGATTACATGTGCTTGTGTGTGGCTTTAGGCTACGTTCCCATGATGAGTTTTTGCTGAGTTATGCATAATGCATAACACACTGCGGGGCTGGGATTCACTAGCTGGGTGGCCGCACTGGCCGCACAGGCGCAGTCTGCAAGACTGCATGTGAGGTCAGAAGGCCAGAGCTCACTGCGCCTGCCCCAGCCAGTACTAAACAGCGCAGGCGCCGGATTTCATTGGAAAACAGCGCGGAGGGGGCGGCACCCAGTGCCAAAGAAGATTTGAGTGACGGCTATGTGACGTTTGCAGCAGGGGGGTTAAGACCTGCCTCCCTGTCTAAAGAAAGGTATTTTGGCGAAATTATAAAACGCTTTATTTTGGCAATAACTGCACCAAAAACTAAAAGAGCCACCTTGTTAGAATGCAGCATTACTGCTGCACAATGTGGCTCTTTTAGCTTAGCTTATAACGGATGGAGGGGGTGACAGAGTCCCTTTAACTCAAAACTGAAAATAAAGATTAAACAACAACCACAAGATGGATTTCATCAACCAATGTATCATTTTAATCAGTATAATGGCACCAACCTGACACTGACTGTAGGTTACCGTGCACAATCCTGCTGACAGGTTCCCTTTACCGGGTGAAGAAATCAAAAGCTCCTAGCGGGAACCTAGCCTTATTCACCAAAAATGCTACAAAACTTTTTCTCTGCGCTGCTGGCAGCGTTTTTTCTCATTATTTTCTAGGTGTGTAAAAATGTTGAAAAAACACTGAAAAGAAAAAAGTAACCAAAGAAATAAAAAGATTGTGCCAAAGATAAAATATATTTCAATAATTATATAAGTTACATTTTATTGTATGAATTTATGAAAATATGTATATGCAAAATAATTAAAGCAAACACCTAAAGACAGAGACACCTTTAACCCCTTTACCCCCGAGGGTGGTTTGCACGTTAATGACCGGGCCAATTTTTACAATTCTGACCACTGTCCCTTTATGAGGTTATAACTCTGGAACGCTTCAACGGATCCCAGTGATTCTGATATTGTTTTCTCGTGACATATTGTACTTCATGATAGTGGTAAAAATTCTTTGATAGTACCTGCGTTTATTTGTGAAAAAAAACAGAAATTTGGCGAAAATTATGAAAATTTTGCAATTTTCCAACTTTGAATTTTCATGCAATTAAATCACAGAGATATGTCACACGAAATACTTAATAAAGCCCCCGTCACACATAGCGAGATCGCTAGCGAGATCGCTGCTGAGTCACAAGTTTTGTGACGCAACAGCGACCTCAGTAGCGATCTCGCTATGTGTGACACGTCGCAGCGACCAGGCCCCTGCTGTGAGATCGCTGGTCGTGTCGGAATGGCCTGGACCGTTTTTTGATCGTTGAGGTCCCGCTGGGTAGCACACATCGCTGTGTTTGACACCTTACCAACGACCTCGTTGACAGGACGTCCCATTGAATCGTCATGAAATAGCATCGTTATACAGGTCGCTACAGGTCGCCGCATCGCTGCTGCGTCGTTGGGGAGATCTCACTGTTTGACATCTCACCAGCGACCACATAGCGACGCAGCAACGATCCCTGACAGGTCGTATCGTTGTCGGGATCGCTTAAGCGTCGCTATGTGTGACGGGGCCTTAAGTAATATTTCCCACATGTCTACTTTACATCAGCACAATTTTGGAACAAAATTTTTTTTTTTGTTAGGGAGTTGTAAGGGTTAAAAGTTGACCAGCAATTTCTCATTTTTACACCACCATTTTTTTTAGGGACCACATCTCATTTGAAGTCATTTTGAGGGGTCTATATGATAGAAAATACCCAAGTGTGACACCATTCTAAAAACTGCACCCCTCATGGTGCTCAAAACCATATTCAAGAAGTTTATTAACCCTTCTGGTGCTTCACAGGAATTTTTGGAATGTTTAAATAAAAATGAACATTTAACTTTTTTTCACAAAAAATTTACTTCAGCTCCAATTTGTTTTATTTTACCAAGAGTAACAGGAGAAAATGGACCCCAAAAGTTGTTGTACAATTTGTCCTGAGTACACCGATACCCCATATGTGGGGGTAAACCACTGTTTGGGCGCATGACAGAGCTCGGAAGCGAAGGAGAGCCATTTGACTTTTCAATGCAAAATTGACTGGAATCGAGATGGGACACCATGTTGCGTTTGGAGAGCCCCTGATGTGCCTAAACATTGAAACCCCCCACAAGTGACACCATTTTGGAAAGTAGACCCCCTAAGGAACTTATCTAGAGGTGTGGTGAGCACTTTGACCCACCAAATGCTTCACAGAAGTTTATAATGCAGAACCGTAAAAATAAAAAATCATATTTTTTCACAAAAATTATCTTTTCGCCCCCAATTTTTTATTTTCCCAAGGGTAAGAAAAGAAATTGGACCCCAAAAGTTGTACAATTTGTCCTGAGTACGCTGATACCCCATATGTGGGGGTAAACCACTGTTTGGGCGCATGGGAGATCTCGGAAGGGAAGGAGCGCAGTTTGACTTTTCAATGCAAAATTGACAGGAATTGAGATGGGACGCCATGTTGCGTTTAGAGAGCCACTGATGTGCCTAAACATTGAAACCCCCCACAAGTGACACCATTTTGGAAAGTAGACCCCTTAAGGAACTTATCTAGATGTGTTTTGAGCGCTTTGACCCACCAAGGGCTTCACAGAAGTTTATAATGCAGAGCCGTAAAAATAAAACAAACATTTTTTCCCACAAAAATTATTTTTTAGCCCCCAGTTTTGTATTTTCCCGAGGGTAACAGGAGAAATTGGACCCCAAAATTTGTTGTCCAATTTGTCCTGAGTGCGCTGATACCCCATAAGTGGGAGGGAACCACTGTTTGGGCGCATGGGAGGGCTCGGAAGGGAAGGAGCTCCATTTGGAATGCAGACTTAGATGGAATGTTCTGCAGGCGTCACATTGCGTTTGCAGAGCCCCTAATGTACCTAAACAGTAGAAACCCCCCACAAGTGACCCCATATTGGAAACTAGACCCCCCAGGGAACTCATCTAGATGTGTTGTAAAGCTTTGAACCCCCAAGTGTTTCACTACAGTTTATAACGCAGAGCCGTGAAAATAAAAAATCTTTTTTTTTCCCACAAAAATTATTTTTTAGCCCCCAGTTTTGTATTTTCCCAAAGGTAACAGGAGAAATTGGACCCCAAAAGTTGTTGTCCTATTTGTCCTGAGTACGCTGATACCCCATATGTTGGGGTAACTCCGTTTGAGCACACGGGAGAGCTCGGAAGGGAAGGAGCACTGTTTTACTTTTTCAACGCAGAATTGGCTGGAATTGAGATCGGACGCCATGTCGTGCTTGGAGAGCCCTGATGTGCCTAAACAGTGGAAACCCCCCAATTATAACTGAAAACCTAATCCAAACACACCCCTAACCCTAATTCCAACAGTAACCCTAACCACACCTCTAACCCTGACACACCCCTAACCCTAATCCCAACCCTATTCCCAACTGTAAATGTAATCTAAACCCTAACCCTAACTTTAGCCCCAACCCTAACTGTAGCCCCAACCCTAGCCCTAACCCTAGCCCTAACCCTAGCCGTAACCCTAGCCCTAACCCTAGCCCTAAACCTAACCCTAACCCTAGCCCTAACTCTAGCCCTAACCCTAACCCTAGCCCTAACCCTAGCCCTAACCCTAGCCCTAACCCTAACCCTAGCCCTAGCCCTAACCCTAGCCCTAGCCCTAATGTGAAAATGGAAATAAATACATTTTTTCAATTTTTCCCTAACTAAGGGGGTGATGAAGGGGGTTTGATTTACTTTTATAGCGAGTTTTTTAGCGGATTTTTATGATTGGCAGCCGTCACACACTGAAAGACGCTTTTTATTGCAAAAAATATTTTTTGCGTTACCACATTTTGAGAGCTATAATTTTTCCATATTTTGTTCCACAGAGTCATGTAAGGTCTTGTTTTTTGTGGGACGAGTTGACGTTTTTATTGGTAACATTTTCGGGCACGTGACATTTTTTGAACGCTTTTTATTCCGATTTTTGTGAGGAAGAATGACCAAAAACCAGCTATTCATGAATTTCTTTTGGGGGAGGCGTTTATACCGTTCCGCGTTTGGTAAAATTGATAAAGCAGTTTTATTCTTCGCGTCAGTACGATTACAGCGTCACCTCATTTATATCTTTTTTTATGTTTTGGCGCTGCCTTTTATACAATAAAATCTATTTTACAGAAAAAATAATTATTTTGGCATCGCTTTATTCTCGGGACTATAACTTTTTTATTTTTTTGCTGATGATGCTGTATGGTGGCTCGTTTTTTGCGGGACAAGATGATGTTTTCAGCGGTACCATGGTTATTTATATCTGTCTTTTTGATCGCGTGTTATTCCACTTTTTGTTCGGCGGTATGATAATAAAGCGTTTTTTGCCTCGTTTTTTTTTTTTTTTTCTTACGGTGTTTACTGAAGGGGTTAACTAGTGGGCCAGTTTTATAGGTTGGGTCATTACAGACGCGGCGATACTACATATGTGTACTTTTATTGTTTGTTTTTTTTTAGATGAAGAAATGTATTTATGGGAATAATATTTTTTTTTTTTCATTATTTAGGAATATTTTTTTTAATTTTTTTTTACACATTTGGAAATTTTTTTTTTTACTTTTTTATTTTGTCCCGGGGGGGACATCACAGACCAATGATCTGACAGTTTGCATAGCACTCTGTCAGATCACTGATCTTACTTACAGGGCTGCAGGCTTCACAGTGCCTGCTCTGAGCAGGCTCTGTGAAGCCACCTTCCTCCCTGCAGGCCATCTTGGATCCGGGGCTGGAGCCGGCACATCGCGACAGTGGCTTAGGAAGGGGGTGCGGGGGGGCGGGCCGCCCCGGGCGGCACAATGCACGGGGCGGCCGGCGCTGCAGGAGGAGGAAGAAAAAAAAAATCTTCGGGCAGCGCCGTCCGCCGCCATGACCAGGCTCCCCCCACCCCCGGCCCCCGCTCTAATTCTCACCTCTCCTGGTTCCTGCGGCAGCTGCAGCGTCTTCAGCGCCCTCTGACTCTGCGACGTCTCAGGGCAGAGGGCGCGATGACGTCATCACTGTGCGCGCCGCTCAGCCTCTCTGTCCTGAGCGTTGCAGAGCCGGAGAGACGCTGACTGCACCGGACCTGCGCTAGGAACGGGAGAGGTGAGGATTTTACTTTTTTTTTCTTTATGTCTGACTGTCTGGGGGCAATGCTGGACACACTGGGGCAATACTGGAGACCATAGGGCAGAATGCTGGACACACTGGGGCAATACTGGAGACCATGGGGCAGAATGCTGGACACACTGGGGCAATACTGGAGACCATGGAGCAGAATGCTGGATACACTGGGGCAATACAGGAGACCATGGGGCAGATTGCTGGACACACTGGGGCAGATTTCTGGACACATTGAGGCAATGCTGGAGACCCTGGGGCAGATTTCTGGACATACTGGGGCAGATTGCTGGAGACCCTGGGGCAGATTTCTGGACACTGGGGCAATGCTGGACACTGGGGCAGATTGCAGGACACGCTTGGGCAGATTGCTGGACATGCTGGGGCAATGTTGTGCACGCTGGAGCAGATTGCTGTGCACACTGGGGCAGATTGCTGTGCACACTGGGGCGGATTGCTGTGCACACTGGGGTGGATTGCTGTGCACACTGGGGCGGATTGCTGTGCACACTGGGGGCAATGCTGGAGACCCTGGGGCAGATTTCTGGACACACTGGGGCAATGCTGGACACTGGGGCAGATTGCTGGACACACTGGGGGTAATATGCTGGACACACTGGGGCAATGCTGGACAACATGGGGGTAATATGCTGGACACACTGGGGCAGATTGCTGGACACACTGGGGGCAGGACTTGAGGCATGGGGAGAATGTAGATACGGGGCATGATTGGAGACACGGGGCAGGATTGGATCATGGGGCAGGATTGGATCATGGGGCAGGACGGATACGATGGAGGCTGGTGGGGCAGGATGGGGAGATCATGTGGGGTAGAATGGATACTCATGAGGGCAGGATGCGAGAACATATGGCTGGAGCCAGGAATGAGATAAATGGGGCCAGGGTGGGGAATAGTATTACCATAGGGGCTAATTAAGGGATATTATTACTGCAGTAATGTATTTATTTTATTTTTTGAGTATACTGTTTTAAATGGGGGGGCAGTCCTGTTACTGTGTAGAGTGACACTATATCACCTTTTTTTCTCCATGTGGTGTAATGTAGAAGTTGTGAAAAATTAAGTAGTGTGTTCTGCAAGCGGAGCTCGAGATAACTGTGTTATTTCCTGCAGAAACGAGTCCTGGCTGGAAGGAATGATGGCGGTCTGTGCTGGATGAAAGATGAAGGACTTCACCTAGAGACGTCACTGGTGAGTCAGTGTTACCTATACACTGACACTATACACTGTATACTATATACAGCGGTCCTGTGTACAATGTCACCAGTGATTACTGTATTATCTATACATTATATACAGAGTTCCTGTGTATAATACCACCAGTGATCTCTGTATTACCTCTACACAGACACTGCATACTAAGTACAGATCTCCTGTGAATACTGGCACTTATGGTGATAGTATTGTGGGGGTTTTTTTATTACTGATCAATATTGTAGTATTCAGTCACTATGTGGTGGTAATATGTGGTCTGGAAATGGTGTTGTGGTATTTGTCCCTTGTATGTAGTATTATTCGGTCACTATGTGGTCTGGTCATGGTGTGGTGATATTAAGTCACAGGTTTGGCATGTGGGGGTGACACCATTAGGCCCAGTTTAAGTTCTACAAAACAGGAAAACCATTTTTGGTAACCTCTGTGTGTATTGAGCCGGGGGAGGGAGGGGGGCGCCAAACTCGGGAACAGCCCCGGGCGGCAAAAGCTCTAGCTACGCCTCTGCATCGCGATCATCTTTGATCGCGGTGTGCCAGGGGTTAGTGTGCCGGGGGCGGTCCGTGACCGCTCCTGGCACATAGTGCCGGATGTCAGCTGCAATAAACAGCTGACACTCGGCCGCGATCGGCGGCGCTCCCCCCGTGAGCGCTGCCGATCGCATATGACGTACTATCCCGTCGGTGGTCATAGGGGCCCACCCCACCTCGACGGGATAGTACGTCTGAGGTCAGAAAGGGGTTAAAAATTACTTTATATTACATAAATACATGTGCATATATATATATAACCATATGTGTGTATGTGGTAGGTGAGCTAATCATGGAGGTTTCACATGTACATGTGTGCAAAGAAAGCACAAACGCCGGAGATCAAAAAGGTATGATCCTATAGTAGTAGGTATAATAACTGCCTGTATGCATGTACATGAAACACTTAATAGAATTATTTAGCTGACAAAGTTAAATGTACAAATATCCCAAAGGTATATTATAATGAAAAGTGATAATAGTGAAGTAATATTTACATATACTCAAGGGAAAAAAAGGTAGTACTGCATGACCATGATCAGCTCACCTACCACAAGACCCAACACGTGTTTCGCCACTGCTGCATCAGGGTAATTTCAAAAGAGCTGCAGTTCTCAAATTAAAAAAAAAGAAAGGAAAAACAAGTGTGTGCATTGAGATTTCTGAAATCTCATAGCTGGTACTGTGAAAAGCAGCTTCTTATTTTCATAAAAAAGCAGCAAAAAAATAATATATGTGAACATAGCTAGCCTAGGTAGTTTTATTTTATTTGTTTTTTTTTTAATTAAAAAATTTTTTCCACCCTTCTATGAATTGTCTTCGCCATCCATGTCTCTAGATCACCCCTGCTTCTATTTGACCTATGTCTCTACCATACCACATGGACTTTCCAGGTGCAAAGCCTGGAGCAGAGAGATTTTTTGGGTCCTTTCCAAGTCCCGGGTTCAGGGAGCTCCCATGGATAATACAGTAAGTCATTTGTGAAAATAAACATGGCACTGTTATTGAGAAACCCTGGAGATGGAACTTCTCATTACACAAATGTTTTTCTCTCCGACAATGGTGTAGATTTATCAATTTGATAGTTTCCTGGTCTAAATACATACAGGTGCTTCTCACAAAATTAAAATATTATCTTAATTTATTTCAGTTCTTCAATGCAAAAAATGAAACTCGTATATTATCTAGAGTCATTACAAACGGAGTAAACTATTTCAAGTGTTTATTTCTGTTAATTTTGATGATCATGGCTTACAGCCAATGAAAACCCAAAAGTCATTATCGCAGTAAATTAGAATAATTAACATAAAACACCAGGAAATGCTTCCTAAGCATTTAAAAATGTCCCTTAGTCTGTTTCAGTAGGCTCCACAGTCATGGAGAAGACTGCTGACTTGACAGATGTCCAGAAAGCAGTCATTGACACACTCCACAAGGAGGGTAAGTGTTATGATCCGGTGACCTTGGAGCTGCATGAGAACTTTCACTGGAGAAAGTGGCCACTATACTGACCGCAAACCTGAACTTAAAACCGCAACTAGAAGTAGCCGTGGAGTGTACCTAACACATCTAGACACCTCGTCACAGCCGGAGGACTAAATTAATTGAGCACTTCATGCTTTCCTCTGCCAACAAGCTTTTTGGAGATGGAAATGTACTTTTTTATTTTTTGCTGATGATGCTGTATGGCGGCTCGTTTTTTGCGGGACAAGATGACGTTTTCAGCGGTACCATGGTAGTTTATATCTGTCTTTTTGATCGCGTGTTATTCTACTTTTTGTTCGGCGGTATGATAATAAAGCGTTGTATTTTGCCTCGGTTTTTTTTTTTCTTACGGTGTTTACTGAAGGGGTTAACTAGTGGGACAGTTTTATAGGTTGGGTCGTTACGGACGCAGCTATACTAAATACTAGCTATTGAACCCGTTCTACGCCCGGGTGGCGAGCATTTATATTGGTATATTGTCTCCATCATGGTATGTGCTGCTCCATCCTGCGTCCCCATCCTGTCATGCGCTGCTCCATCCTGCGTCCCCATCCTGTCATGTGCTGCTCCATCCTGCGTCCCCATCCTGTCATGCGCTGCTCCATCCTGCGTCCCCATCCTGTCATGTGCTGCTCCATCCTGCGTTCCCTTTCCTGTCATGCGCTGCTCCCATCCTGCGTCCCCATCCTGTCATGCGCTGCTCCCATCCTGCGTCCCCATCCTGTGATGCGCTGCTCCCATCCTGTGATGCGCTGCTCCCATCCTGTGATGCGCTGCTCCCATCCTGCGTCCCCATCCTGTCATGCGCTGCTCCATCCTGCGTCCCCATCCTGTCATGCGCTGCTCCATCATGCGTCCCCATCCTGTCATGCGCTGCTCCATCCTGCGTCCCCATCCTTATGTGCTGCTGCATCCTGCGTCCCCATCCTTATGTGCTGCTGCATCCTGCGTCCCCATCCTTATGTGCTGCTGCATCCTGCGTCCCCATCCTTATGTGCTGCTCCATCCTGCGTCCCCATCCTTATGTGCTGCTCCCATCCTGCGTCCCCATTCTTATGTGCTGCTCCATCCTGCGTCCCCATCCTTATGTGCTGCTGCATCCTGCGTCCCCATCCTTATGTGCTGCTGCATCCTTTGTCCCCATCCTTATGTGCTGCTGCATCCTGCGTCCCCATCCTTATGTGCTGCTGCATCCTGCGTCCCCATCCTTATGTGCTGCTCCATCCTGCGTCCCCATCCTTATGTACTGCTGCATCCTGCGTCCCCATCCTTATGTGCTGCTGCATCCTGCGTCCCCATCCTTATGTTCATGCTGCATCCTGCGTCCCCATCCTTATGTGCTGCTGCATCCTGCGTCCCCATCCTTATGTGCTGCTGCATCCTGCGTCCCCATCCTTATGTGCTGCTCCCATCCTGCGTCCCCATCCTTATGTTCATGCTCCATCCTGCGTCCCCATCCTTATGTGCTGCTCCATCCTGCGTCCCCATCCTTATGTGCTGCTCCATCCTGCGTCCCCATCCTTATGTGCTGCTCCCATCCTGCGTCCCCATCCTTATGTGCTGCTCCATCCTGCGTCCCCATCCTTATGTGCTGCTCCATCCTGCGTCCCCATCCTTATGTGCTGCTCCATCCTGCGTCCCCATCCTTATGTGCTGCTCCCATCCTGCGTCCCCATCCTTATGTGCTGCTCCATCCTGCGTCCCCATCCTTATGTGCTGCTCCATCCTGCGTCCCCATCCTTATGTGCTGCTCCATCCTGCGTCCCCATCCTTATGTGCTGCTCCATCCTGCGTCCCCATCCTTATGTGCTGCTCCATCCTGCGTCCCCATCCTTATGTGCTGCTCCATCCTGCGTCCCCATACTGCCTCTGACCCGCTCGGCGCCGAGTGCTGGGGGGCCTGAGCAGGCGGGGACACCGGCGCGCTGTGGGGGTCAGGTGCCGGTATCGCCGCCAGCTCAGGCCCCCCCAGCACTTACTATACTCACCTGTCCGGCGTTCCATCGCTGAGCGCCGCCATCTTCCTGGTCTCCTGGCCGTGACTGTTCAGTCAGAGGGCGGCGCCGGCGCGCATTAAGCGCGTCATCGCGCCCTCTGAACTGAAGGCCACAGACCGAAGACCGGGAAGATGGCGCCGCTCAGCGATGGAACGGGGACAGGTGAATATAGGCCGATACTCACCCTCCTGGCGGTCCCTGCTTCTGCGGTGGAGATCGCGGTGTGTGTTCAGTGTGAACGCACACCGCGATCTCCCGGGAGCGTCGCTCTGTGAGGCCCAGACTGCGCCGGCGCTTGCGCTTGCGCAGTCTATAGAGGCTTCGGACAGAGTGACGCTCCCAGCGTTATATTATAGATGTGTACTTTTATTGTTTTGTTTTTTTATTTAGATAAACAAATGTATTTATGGGAATAATATTTTTTTTCTTTATTTAGGAATTATTATTTATTTTTATTTTTTTTACACATGTGGAAATTTTTTTTGAAACTTTTTTACTTTGTCCCGGGGGGGGGGGGGACATCACAGATCGTTGATCTGACAGATTGCACAGCGGCGATACTAAATATGTGTACTTTTATTGTTTTTTTTTTATTTAGGTAAAGAAATGTATTTATGGGAATAATATTTTTTTTTTTCCATTATTTAGGAATTATTTTTTTTATTTTTTTTTTACACATTTGGAAAATTTTTTTTTACTTTGTCCCAGGTAGGGACATCACAGATCGTTGATCTGACAGTTTGCATAGGACTCACCGATCTGTCTGAGAGCACTGCAGGCTTACCAAGCGCCTGCTCTGTGCAGGCACTTGGTAAGCCACCTCCCTCCCTGCAGGACCCGGATGCCGTGGCCATCTTGGATCTGGGGCCTGCAGCGAGGAAGGAGGTAAGAGACCCTCGGAGCAACGCGATCACATCGCGTTGCTACGGGGGTCTCAGGGAAGCCCTCAGGAAGCCCCCTCCTTGCGCGACGCTTCCCTATACCGCCGGCACACCGTGATCATGTTTGATCGCGATGTGCCGGGGGTTAATGTGCCGGGGGCGGTCCATGACCACTCCTGGCACATAGTGCCGGATGTCAGCTGCGATAGGCCGATCGCGCTGGACGTACTATTCCATCCTTGGGAAGTAAGGCCCACCCCACATGGACGGAATAGTACATCCAATGACAGAAAGGGGTTAAAAACTCTGTTGCATGATGCATTGTTGGATGAGTTGGCATCTTTTTTTCTGTTTCTTTGTTTTAGGCCACGTTCACACTATCAGGATTTGGTCAGTATTTTATATCAGTGTTCTGCTCCTGGTTTTGCCTTACAAATAATCAGAGGAAAAGTATAATAGAAACGTCACTACTTCTGCATTTATCACCCACTCCTTGTTTTGGTCTGCAAACACTGAGGTAAAGTACTGACCAGATCCTGAGGCCACGTGCATGCGCTGCGGATTACTCTGCGGATTTTTCCAGACTGATTTTGGTAAATCCGCAGGTAAACTTCACTGCGGATTACCTGCGGATTTACCGTGGTTTTTTTTGCAGATTTTGTGCGGATTCCACCTGTGGTTTTACACCTGCGGATTCCAATTATGGAGCAGGTGTAAACCGCTGCGGAGTCCGCACAAAGAATTGACATGCTGTGGAATAAACAATGCTATGTTTCCACGCGTTTTTTCTGCTGCATGTGCACTGCAGATTTTCTTTTCCATAGGTTTACATGGTACTGTAAACGCATGGAAAACTGCTGCGAATCCGCAGTGGATCCGCAGCAAAATCTGCAACGTGTGCACATATCCTAAACGTGTGAACATGACCTAAGCCTTTTCTTTTGGGCAGTTTTTAAGAGTTTTTCCTGATGCTGTTTTGAGAAGTATTGGAAAAGTTTGTTTTCAGAAGCGCTCTTTTGATTTTACAGTGTCTAGTTTGGAGAGGTTTCCTTTGAGATCTTCAATTTTTTTTTCTACCAGTCTTAGTTCAAAAGCTCTTCAGGAAAAGAAAAACCTCTAAAAAAAAACCCCTCTTTATATGATCAGAAATGTACATTTCACATACAATTGAATAGGAAAAGTTTTCCAAAAGTTTTTGAAGCCGTTTTTAAAAAAAGTTTTTGAGAGAGAATGCACTCTTAAAAAAATAAAGGCTTAAAAAATCTCAGTTTACCTAAGTTTATATTTGCTGTAGTGATTAATGTTTGTTATATCCCGTTCTAACAAGCAGGATTTGGTATCAGGTCAGCAACTACTTCATTCCGTGTGCATGTGTATGGTATTGCATCTCATCTGTACTAAAATGAAGTGGTATACCCGGCGATGCCCATGCACTTGTCTGATGCTGTTATTGGAAGACTAAACAACCCCTGCAGGTTATTAAACAAGTACATTGGAGAAAGCAGACTAGGGGCCCCCAGCCAGTGGCGTGCCTCTATTAGCGGCACACGACATGCCCGCTATGGGACCCGTGAGTCAGGGGGGCCAGCCCGGCGCCAGCGTCACCCTTCCTCCCCACGCGCCACATTCAACTGTATCAGCATCATGTATATTGGACTACTAGATGGTGGCCTGATTCTAACGCATCGGGTATTCTAGAATATGCATGTCCACGTAGTATATTGCACAGCCCACTTAGTATATTGCCCAGTCACGTAGTATATTGCCCAACCACGTAGTATATTGCCCAGTCACGTACTATATTGCCCAGTCACGTAGTATATTGCCCAGCCACATAGTATATTGCCCAGCCATGTAGTATATTGCCCAGTCACGTAGTACATTGCCCAGTCACGCAGTATATTGCCCAGTCACGTAGTATATTGCACAGCCCGCGTAGTATATTGCACAGCCCGCGTAGTATATTGCCAGCGCGCGTATATTGCCAGCGCGCGTAGTATATTGCCCAGCCCACGTAGTACATTGCCCAGCCCGCATAGTACATTGCCCAGCCCGCGTAGTATATTGCACAGCCCACGTAGTATATAGCAATGTGGGCATCATATCCCTGTTAAAAAAAAAAGAATTAAAATAAAAAATAGTTTTATACTCACCTTCCGTTGGCCCCTGGATCCAGGAAGCGTTTACCGACGCTCCTCGCGCGCTCCGATCTCAAGAGTGCATTGCGGTCTCGCGAGATGATGACGTAGCAGTCTCGCGAGACCGCTACGTCATCGTCTCGCGAGATCGCAATGCATGGATCGGTCACCGGAGCGTCGCGAGGAGCAGGAAAGGTGCCGGAAGGTGAGTATATGATGATTTTTAATTTTTTTTAATTATTTTTAACATTAGATCTTTTTACTATTGATGCTGCATAGGCAGCATCAATAGTAAAAAAGTTGGTCACACAGGGTTAATAGCAGCGTTAATGGAGTGTGCTACACCGCGGCATAATGCGGTCCATTAGCGCTGCCATTAACCCTGTGTGAGCGCTGACTGGAGGGGAGTATGGAGCGGGCACTGACTGCGGGGAGGAAGGAGCGGCCATGTTGCCGCCGGACTGCGCCCGTCGCTGATTGGTCGTGGCAATGGTCGTGGGCGTTTTGCCACGACCAATCAGCGAATTGGATTTCCATGACAGCCAGAGGCTGCGACCAATGAATATCCGTGACAGAAAGACAGACAGACAGACGGAAGTGACCCTTAGACAATTATATAGTAGATAGGAAGTGCATTATACTATATGTAGAACTATGAGGAGTGTGTTATTCTATATGGCGGAGTGAGGAGTGTATTATACTGTATGGAGGACTATGTGAAGTGTATTATACTTTATGGAGGACTATGGGGAGTGTATTATACTATGTGGAGGACTATGAAGAGTGTACTATGCTACATGGAGAACTATGGGGCACATTATATTATATGGAGGACTATGGGGTGTGTATTATACAATATAGAGGACTGTGGTGCACATTATACTATGTGGAGGACTATGTGGTGCATTATGCTATGTGGAGGACTATGGGGTGTATTTTACTAAACAAGCAAAATGCTGCCTATTCATTCAGTAATTGGATTGTTTATACTGGAACAAAAATCATTGTTCTCAGTATCACATCGCCCGGCGAAAACTGCAGATATGGTGCTGATTACATGATACTGTATGTGGACAGATTGATTTATTAGTGATTGTTCTTTCCTCTGTCTCTGTCATCATTATGCCTCAGCCGATGTATAGAAGCCAGGAAATTTGCGTCAAATGACTTCAATATTGTTGATCATGCCTGAACTAAGCAAATGTAAAAACAACCAAAATGGTTCTGTGTGATGTGCAGTATGTTAGCATTTATGGCCCATTTTAAACTTTTGCCCACGGCCCCACTTTGCCTAAAACCGTCCCTGAACAAGTATGTGACCCCCTGTCCTCACTGCTGGTATTACTATTGCTTGTTAGCCAGCCACAGATCTGCGCTTTACAATGACTGATGCACATCAATATATTATATTTCTATTAGGCCACGTTCACACATTCAGTATTTGGTTAGTATTTTACAACAGTATTTTTAAGCCAAAATCAGGAGTGGAACAATCAGAGGAAAAGTACAATAGAAGCACGTGCACCATTTCTGGATTTTTCACCCACTCATGTTTTTGGTTTACAAATACCGATGTAAAGCTTTTTTTGGGGGAAATCTTCTAAAATACCCTGTTCACAAGAAATTTTTGACAAACTTGCTTTGCATAAATCCTATGAACAAAAATTGGCGTTACTGAATGGCCTTCCTTTTTTAAAAAATGGTCTCGCTGGCTGGAAATATTTCCATAAGAATTTACTGTATTTATTGTTTTGTTATTTTATTTTATTCTGTTTTTACTTTTATGCTTCCTGAATGTTTCATACAATTGCATTTATGTTAACCTTGCTCTCTCTATTTCTTGTTTTGGTTGAAAATGTTAATAAAATTGTTTGGAAAAACAAATACTGATGTAAATTACTGAACAAATACTGAACATGTTGTGACAAAGTCACTGGCAAAGTACTGGAGGGGAGATACAGTGGGGGAAAAAAAAAGTATTTAGTCAGCCACCAATTGTGCAAGTTCTCCCACTAAAAAAGATGAGAGGCCTGTAATTGGCATCATAGGTAGGCCACAACTGAGAGTCAAAATTGAAAAAAAAAATTTTTGCAAAGTATGGTAGAAAATAAGTATTTGGTCTTTAACAAAAGTTCATCTCAGCAGCGACAGCAACAGGAGGTGTTTACGTGGCAGATGAATCTCCTCGCAGAGGCCGTTTGGGGGAGGCCAGCAGCCCCTCCCAGAAGTCCAGATGAAGACTCTTATGTCCGGAAAGTTTTAAGACGGGCCATGCAAAAGATGGCCCCAGGGGATGATGCGGAGGCATTTTTGACTGTATTTGAAAGGGTAGCAGAGCGGCAGAAGCTGACACCAGAGCAAATGGTGGAGGTGCTGGCCCCCTATCTAAATGGTGAGCCTCAAAAAGATTATGACCTAGCATTACAGAATGCACAGGAGTATGCCAAATTAAAAACTGAAATTTTGGCACGCACGGGAATGACTGTCGGTCAGAGCACAAAGGGTCCACCACTGGGCGTATTGGGGTGATAAACCCTCTCGCTCCCAAACGTTCAACTTACTGCATCTCGTAAAGAAGTGGTTACAGCCGGAGTCCTCTAGTCCAGATGGTCGAGTGGGTTGTCCTGCACAGATTTATCTACTCCCTTCCCAGGAAGACCCCCCAGAATGCGGATGACCTGGTTGGCTTAGTGGAAAAGTGCCAGGTGGTCGAGAAGACCTTAAGGAAACCTGAAGGAACATGACTCTCAAAAAAAGGGTACTAGAGCTACAAGTGGGAGGAGTCCGAGGTCCCAAGGCATCGCTGAGGAGTTGCCAAAGGGTGCTGGTAGGGATTTGATCTGTTGGAGATGTCACGGTCCTGGGCACATAGCCGTCGAACGTTCGCCAAACTAATGAACTGCAGCATAGCGAGGTGCTGTTCGTATTATGTCTATCCAGCCTGCAGTGTGAATTATCAGCCTGATGAGGGGCCACAGGCATGTCCCATGGCCATAAATGGGGTACTGGTGTATGAACTTTTAGACTTGGGAAGTTTGGTGACCCTGGTAAGTTGTCTTGATTCCCGAAAAATTTGTGAGCATCCTCTGTATTCACGGGGCACCAAGGACTACCCTGTCGTCAGAGTGACTATAAAAACAAACCGTGGGACTGAGTCACATGAGATTGAGGTAGTTAAAAACTTGCTACACCCATTGATAATCAGGCAGGACTTTAGCGTGTTCTTGGGCTTATGAGGAAAGGCGAGGGTGCCCACTAACTCAGACAGGACCCGTTTCACCTACGAAGAATCCCCAATGCAGTCAGACGGAATGAGTTCACCTTGTGTGTCCTTGTTGGTGACGAGGATGAGATGGTGACATATGAGGATGAAATTCCTGAGTTGGGGGCTTCTGGAAGGAATTTTGGGACTGCTCAAATAAAGGACCTTATGTTTAAAAGGGGCATGGAACAATGTGAATGTGATAAATGGGGTTCCCCAAGAGTCGGGGGCCAACACCAGATTTCCTCATTTGGCAGTTAATGAGAATTTGCTATATTGGGTCACTAAACAAAGAGGGGAAGTATTAGAGCAGATGTTAGTATTGGTGTAGGATACTAGACCTGACCCATTCTCATGTCTTGGCTTAGCATCTGGGCATAGATAAAACTCAAGAGCGGGTCCATCAAAGATTCTACTGGCCCTGGTATCACCAACAGATTAATTATTGCCAGTCCTGTCCTACCTGTCAGCTAACCGCTCCAGTTTCCCACTTCCTTAGTCCCCTAGTCCTGTTACCCATTATAGAAGTCCCATTCTACAGGACTCCTATGGACCTTATCGAGCTCCTAATTATGTCCACCAGAGGGCACCAATACATCTTGGTGGTCATGAACTATGCAGCATGGTACCTGGAGCCAGTACCACTGAGAAACCCCTCTAACAGGAGTATAACCCGAGAGCTAGTCTATATTTTCTCTAGGACGGACATGCCAAGGGAGATCCTGATGGACCAAGTAATGCCATTCATGTTGAAAGTAATGAGCAAGTTATGTAAGGTTCTCCAGATTACACAACTCAGGACATCGGTGTACCATCCGCAGACAGATGACCTGGTGGAGAGGTTCAACAAGACCCTAAAGTCCATGCTTAAGAAGGTTGTGGAGAAGGATGGCTGAGACTGGGATTTACCTACTTCTGTACCTGTCATTTTCTATTAAAGAAGTTCCACAGGCCTCTACAGGGTTCTCGCCGTTAAATCTGCTATACGGATGGCACCCTTGGGGACTTCTGGACATTGTGAAGGAGACATGGAAAGCAGAGGTTACACCCCACTAGAGCATCACTGAACATGTAGCCCAGATGTAGGAGAGGATCGTGAAGGTCATGCCAATTGTGAGGGAAAGCCTCCTTCAAGCACAAGATGCTCAGGCAAGTGTCCACCATTGGTTGGTGAGGCTGAGACCATTTAGCACTGGAGACTGGGGTGTTGGTGCTGATCACCACGGTTGAAATAACATTTCTGGCCAAGTGGCAAAGGCCATACGAGGTGGTCCGTAAAGCTGAGTAACGTCAACTACAAGGTCCACCAACCAGGGAGAAGAAAGCCGTGCCAGGTGTACCACATCAACCTGCTTAGACCGTGGCAGAGACACTGTTACCGGCCCAGAAACAACAGTGCCAAGAAGTGCTGCAGCTGCACAGAGACCTGTTTTCGGATTTGCCAGGACGTACACAGGTTGTTGAGCATGAGATCTTTACTGAACCGCATGTGCAGGTGAACCAAAAGTCATATCAAAGCCCACCACACGGTGATTTAGAAGGAGGTGAAGAGAATGTTGAGCCTGGGCATCATCCACGAGTCAAAGAGCGGCTGGGCCAGCCACATTGTACTGGTGCTGAAACCTGATGGAGAATGGCACTTTTGTAACTATTACAGGAAGATAAAAGAGGTATCCAAATTTGACACATATCTGATGCCTCACATTGATGAACTCATTGGGAGGCTAGGATTAGCCTGGACCTAACGAAAGGGTACTGGCAAATCTTCCAGTCTCAAGGTGCCAAGGAGAAGACAGCCTTCTCGACACCTGACGAGTGCTTTCAGTATACCAGGATGCCGTTCAGTCTGCAGTAAGCCCCAACTACCTTCCAGAGGGCCATTGACCGTAATCTAGCCTCTCACAAAAAGTGTGCAGCAGCTTACCTTGACAACATTGTGATCTTCAGCCCGGAATTGTGGAAATCATCTGTAGAAGGTCCAGACAGAACTGGATGTGCTGAGGAAAGGACGGTTTACCATAAACCCGAGGAAGTGCACCATGGGCAAAGAAGAGGCAAAATGCTTGAACTATATCAGGGGGCAAAATAAAGATGCAAGTGAATAAGGTGGAGGCAATCCAAAATTGGCCTCAACCAGTCTCCAAGAAACAGGTTTTGGTATTTCTGGAAATTGTGGGATACTATTGGCGATTTATGCCAAATTTCGCCATGATCGCCGCATCCCTGACCAACCTCCTTAATGGCACGAAGATGTCAATGGCCAAATGGTCTTCTGAAGCAGAAATAGTGTTCCATGAGTTGAAGCTTGACCTATGTAAGCACCCGGTTTTGATCGCACCTGAATTCAGTAAGGAATTCGTGGTCTAGGCGGACACCTCAAAGGTTGGGTTGGGTTCCGTGTTGTCTCAAGAAGTAAACGGGGAGGAAAATCCCATCCTGTATCTAGCAGAAAACTCTCTGCCTGTGAAAAAAAACTACACCATTGTGAAAAGAGTGCTTGGCCATCAAATGGGCAATTGATACTCTGAGGTACTACCATAATTTGCAAAATAAATCTTGCCAAATCAGACAAGGTGATTTTCTGGATTTGTTTTCTCATTTTGACTCTAATAGTTGTGGTCTACCTATGATGTCAAATATAGACCTCTCTCATCTTTTTAAGTGGGAGAACTTGCACAATTGGTGGCTGAGTAAGTAAGAAAAAAATCCAGCTCCGGAGTAAAAGTCATCAATTTTATTTCCACAAATTTAAAATTCAGAAAAAGCTGCTTGCAAGTAGCTGCACAAATATTCCAGAAAAGAAGCCATAAGTTAGCTGAACGCGTTTCGAGCACGCATGGTGCTCTTTGTCCACAGCATAAGCTTGAATAGCCCAACAAGACATATAAAAACAGATTTAACAGATGAATAGCCATGAGAATAATTAACTCCACCCCGACAAATCCCATTGGACATCCAGAACATGCAGTCATTAGGACAGGTACAAAAGGGAAAAAATTACAGAGGCAGGTGTAATTATCCCCCGGAAAAAAAAAAAAAACAACAACAACAATAATAACATGTTAATAATGTAACATCATCTCTTTTCTCAGGTTTAACCCTGTGGGCACTCTGGTGTTCAATAGATAAATCCAGAAAGCCTCTCTATCGCGTAATTTACTTTCTCTATCACCGCCTCGTATATTTTTGTAAGTTTGTTCTATCGCATAAACCTTTAGGTGATTTGTGTGTCTGTCATGTTTATTAATGAAATGGCTTGATGCATTTGACACATGACGTATTGTTGGTTGAACAATGTCCAATAAATGTTCCCTAAATCTGTCTTTTAGTCTCCTTATTGCCGATCCAACATATAGGAGTCTGCATTCCAGACATTCAATAATGTAAACCACATAGTCGGAATTGCAGTTTAAGAAACTTTTTATCGGAAAATTTTTTTGATTGCTAGAACAATGAAAACCTACAGTTTTTTTGGTGTACGAGCAAGTCTTGCATGGGTGTGAACCACATCTGAAAAACCCTTTTGTTGATAGCCAGTGAGTGGGAGTTTTTGGTTTAGTTTGATTCAGAAAACTGGGAGATAACGCATTACCTAATGTGGGTGCGCGTCTAGAGACTATTTTGATACCATTCTGTAAGATTATATCCATGGTTTGATCATCTCTCAGCAAATTTAAATTGCGCAGTACAATTTCTGAGATGGATTTTAAATGTGTACTATATGTGAGTACTAACACTGGCTGCTCAACAGGCAATTCTGATTTTATCTGTTCATTATGGACATTAGTAGTTTGTATAAGATCTGATCTTGTTTTTTTATCTGCAATAGAAAAAGCACGATCTATAGTCCAATTAGGGTATGCTCTGTTATTGAGACGTTTTTTAATAATGTTTTTTTCCCGGGTAAAAGCTGGTTCATTATTACAATTTCTTTTGGCTCGTAATACCTCTCCTACTGGAATTGAATGAATGGTGTGGGGAGAATGAAAACTGCGTGCATGTAAAATAGTATTGCCAGCGGTTTGCTTGCGATATGTTTTACTTTGAATGATGGTATCAGGAAAGCCCTGAAGACATAAATCCAAAAAATTTGATAGTGAATTTATCAAACATGTAAGTGAATTTTAGATTGAATGGATTGTTATATTTATATAAAAGATAAATTGCTCCAAGCAGTTCTGATTGCCCTTCCAAACCATTAATAAATCATCAATATATCTTAAATACCATTCAATGTCCTGAGAAAAAGGGTTATTATCACTGAAAATGTACATTTCCTCTCACCAAGCCATTACTAGATTTGCTACTGAGGGTGAGAATTTAGCCCCCATGGAAACTCCCTTAGGCTGCTTTCACACATCAGGTTTTTTGCCGGATGCCGGATGCGGCGTCGCGCCGCATCACCGGATCCGTTTTTTTTTTAAAGAAACCGGATGCAACCGGACGAGCCGGATCCGGTTTTTTAGCCGGATCCGTTGTCCGGATTCGGCAAAAAACCTGATCCGGCTTGTCCGGTCGCATCCGTTTCGTCCGTTTTTCTTTCCGGTTTTTTACGGATCCGGCTTTAAAAAACGCCCCCTGAAAGGCTAAGGTGATTGGCCGGCTGAAAACTATATATACAGTGTTCTTAACATCTGTGACGGGTTGGAGAGGAGCAAGCTACAGAGCAAGATGGAGGGCATTATTGCAAAGATTCTGCAGAACAACGTGGATTTCATCACAGAGGCGAATCGATTAAAAGCTATTGTGATTGAGAAAGAGGAAGAGAGACAGCGTGTAATGCGTCTGCGACGACGCCGTTTGTGGATCCACCCCATCACGGCACAGAGAATGACCCGGGGAGTCTTTTCAACGTTGTATATGGAGCTTCGAGGTGACCCTGAAAAGTTTTTCTGCTATGTTCGGATGAAAGCGGAGAACTTTGATATATTGGTGGAGCGGGTTCAACATCTGATAAGAAGGAGTGATACCTATTGCCGATTCTCCATTACCCCAGCTGAGCGTCTGATGGTGACTCTTCGGTAAGCATTCTTTTTGCATCAACTTTTGTTGTGGACTCTTTATTTGATATTTTGAATTTGTAGTAATTTCTTCCTTCCTTTTCTTCACAGATTCCTAGCAACCGGTGAATCCCTGTCTTCCCTACATTTTCAATTCAGACTGGGCATTTCCACAATATCAGGAATAGTGAGGCACACTTGCCGTGCACTGTGGGACTGTTTGCATGAAGAATACATTCCACATCCCACAATGCAGACATGGTTGGAAGTAGCTGACAGATTCCTGGAAGTGTGCCAGTTTCCCAATTGCTTGGGTGCGGTGGACGGGAAACACATCCGTATCGTGAAACCGGCTGGTTCTGGATCTCAGTATTTCAACTACAAGAAGTACTTTTCCATCGTGCTGATGGCCATCGCCGATGCGGATTACAAATTTGTAGCGGTGGACATTGGGGCGTATGGTCGTTCTAATGATTCGCAAGTTTTCAAACTGTCTTCTATGGGGCGGCATTTATATGGAAAAACCTTTCAATTTCCCCCCCCAAGACCACTGCCTCAAACTTCCGATCCACCAATGCCATTTGTATGTGTTGGGGATGAAGCTTTTCAGCTTTCAGAGCATCTTTTGAAACCCTACTCCAGCCGTGGTTTAACCAATACCAAAAAAATTTTCAACTACAGACTCACACGTGCAAGGAGAATGGTGGAGTGTGCGTTTGGGATCCTAACCGCCAAATGGAGAGTTCTCTTGACATCCATAAACTTAAACACAAACACTGTGGATGAGGTGGTGAAAGCGTGTGTTGTCCTCCACAATTATGTTATATCCAAGGAACAGCTTTCCATTGAGGACCATTCTGCCAAAACCACCTTGATGGATTACAGCATCCATACATACAGAAGTTCTGCCACAGTGTCCAGAATACGGGATCACTTTGCAGAATATTTTATTTCACCCCAAGGAAGAATACACTGGCAGGATGATATAGTTTAAACACTTTGTGTATACCTAGTAATAACTTTAAACTTTACCCATGTTGCGTACCTGTTGTTTTTACCTTACCCATGTTGTATACCAGTTTGGTTTTTACCCTCATGTTGCGTACCTGTTTGGGTTTACCTTTTAACCATGTTGGGTACCTGTTTGAGTTTATTTTTAAATCAAGATGTGCATACCCAAAGTTCTACTGTTACCAATAAACCTTTTTTTTACAAAAGTGTTATTTGTTCCTAATGAATAAATACAAGAGATTTTTCAACCAAAAACTTTTATTAACAATGTAACACACAAAAAAATGGGGTACTAAATGTTTTCATACGTCGGGGTGGAGATACTATCGGAGGCACTGTCTGATAGGGACACTTCGACAGTGGGAGTGTGGAGAGAGGAATGTGATGGTGGTGGAGAATGTTCACCGGTTAGGGGTGAAGGAGTGGAGAAAGCTATTGAGCGGGTGGACAAGAAAGTGGGATTGGGGTTAGAAATTTGGTAGGGTGGAGGGGTGTACGAAATGTTTTGGGAGGACTGGGTGGCAGAATGAGTGATGTGTATAGAAGATGTTTGGGAAGAGGGTGATACAGTCTGTTGGAAGTGGGCAGGGAGAGGAGGTGAGGATGAAGTAGATGGGAAGTTGTATGGGTCTGGATCATCATATGGGTGTGAAGTGGCACGGGAGGGATGCTGATAGTGTGGATGGTGGGAAGGGGCACGGGGCTGGTGGTGTGGCTGGTGGGACGGGGCACGATGTGGATGATGGCGAGTTGGGCGTGATGGGGCAATGTCTGTTTGGCGATACGGGTCAGGAGGATGGTACTGGCTGTAGTGGTGGACAGTGGAGGAAGGGGGGCAAGTTGGAGGATGGTTGGAAGAACTATCTGCTCTAGAGGCAATTAGCGCTAGAGTAGACTGGCAGGATTCCATTACTTGCATCTGCTGAGAAGTAGATAGCGTCTCCATTTGCTCAAGCACCGACTGAAAAAAAGTGTTGTTCGGGGACTGTTTTGCCTCTGAACGCATCGTTACCAGAAGTGTATGCATCTCGAGCATACTTTTATTTATGAAATTGAATCCTGCAGCCATTTGCTCGGACAAAACTTTCAGACAGTTCTGGAACGATGCGTTCAGGTGCAAGAACTCGGGAGCATAACTATGTATCTGACCCCTCTGGCGAAACCGCCCCGATGCTACAGGTGTACTAGAGGTGGCTGCAGCAGAAGGGTGGGGTACAGGAAACGCTATGTTCTCACCAGCAGCTACATGCAATGGAACCGGCCAGGATGCTCCAGTGCTCGTGGATGGGAAAGAGGGATCGGTAGAGTGGGAAGGTGCAGAGTGGGAAAATGCAGAGCGGGAAGGTGCAGAGTGGGAAGGTGCAGAGTGGGAAGGTGCAGAGGGTTCCTCACTGTCAAAGTGTCCCTCGGTGGCGGCCTCTTGAGGGATCGCCCCAGAAGTGTTCAATTGTGCTGCAGGCTCCAGAGTGCTCCCAACGGTACTGTGGAAAAAGAGAGAAACAAACAATTAATATACTGTCATTGCATGGCCCTGGCTGAAAGAGCAAAAGAGGTTAGACATGTAAAACATTAGTGCATGTGGTGGGTAATATTTACCTTCGGGTGACCATCGTTGACCTGAGGAACGACAGGGCCCTTGCGTATTTGTACGTGCTCCTGCGTCCTCCAGATCCACTCCGGGCCTGCATCTCTTTATTGAACTCCTTCTTAAAGCGATCCCTGATTCACAATCCGCTCACCTGTTAAAATAGGAGAAAGACAACTTGGTTAGAAACAGCATTTTAGAATGCATCACCAAAACTGAACTGAGGATACTTACGTTCTTGAATCTGGGCCTGAACATCTAGGTCCTCCCACCTCGGAATCAGTTCACAGCAGATTTGCTCCCAGAGTCGACGGGTCACTGAGAGATCAGCATGGCGGCGGTCACCCATATTCCACAACGGCTCCCTGTCTCTGACAAGATCGATGAGGAGGTCAATATCAAGGCCGACCTCCTCACCGTCCGAATCTGGAGCACGCTGTGAAACCTGTTTGAAAAGGGGGAAAAAATTAACACCAAATTTGAAACATTGCTAACCTGCACCCAAAAAATAACAAAAAACCTACATGACGACGGCCGCCACGTGAATGTCGCCGACGACCCCGGGAGCCACTGGAAGGACCTATTGCTTGGGCACCAGATTCAGAACTCTAGAATACAAAAATAAAAAATTATGGGGTTGTTGGTAGCCATTCTATGTGTTGTGTGCCATGTGATATATATGTTTTGTATGTGTTGTGTGTGGTTTGAAAGTATCAGTTTCTATGTATTTTGTTGTAAGCATCTAGTGTTATGTTTTGTGTGTAGTGTAGGGTGTGTTTCCGCAATACATCACAGATATATACCAATTGTGAGCCCTCTCCGTGGGTTTCTCCACCCCTTCCCTCATCTTCGGGGACCACCTCTTCTCCGGGGGACTCAGCCTCATCAGCTTCCTACAATGAAACATAAAAGAATAGATGATACACACACACACACACACACACACACACACCTTTGGTTCATACTAACCTCTGTGCGTGGACGGCGAGGAGGAGGAGGCCTCCCCGGAGACATGGCTCTCAGCTCTGTGGAAGTCTCTCGGCTCTCGGCTCTGTGGCAGGCTCTCGGCTCCCGGCTCTGTGGCAGGCTCTCGGCTCTGTGGCAGGCTCTCAGCTCTGTGACAGGCTCTCAGCTCTGTGGCAGGCTCTCGGCTCCCGGCTCTGTGGCAGGCTCTCGGCTCCCGGCTCTGTGGCAGGCTCTCAGCTCCCGGCTCTGTGGCAGGCTCTCGGCTCCCGGCTCTGTGGCAGGCTCTCAGCTCTGTGGCAGGCTCTCGGCTCCCGGCTCTGTGGCAGGCTCTCAGCTCCCGGCTCTGTGGCAGGCTCTCGGCTCCCGGCTCTGTGGCAGGCTCTCGGTTCCCGGCTCTGTGGCAGGCTCTCAGCTCTGTGGCAGGCTCTCGGCTCCCGGCTCTGTGGCAGGCTCTCAGCTCTGTGGAATCGGCTCCCGGCTCTGTGGAAGGCTCCCGGCTCTGTGGCAGGCTCTCAGCTCTGTGGCAGGCTCTCGGCTCCCGGCTCTGTGGCAGGCTCTCAGCTCTGTGGAATCGGCTCCCGGCTCTGTGGAAGGCTCCCGGCTCTGTGGCAGGCTCTCAGCTCTGTGGCAGGCTCTCGGCTCCCGGCTCTGTGGCAGGCTCTCAGCTCTGTGGAATCGGCTCCCGGCTCTGTGGAAGGCTCCCGACTCTGTGGCAGGCTCTCAGCTCTGTGGCAGGCTCTCAGCTCTGTGGCAGGCTCTCAGCTCTGTGGCAGGCTCTCTGGCTCCTTCCGTCTTGGCAGGGTGTTGGCTCTTCTGCTTTTGGGCTGGAAATGGCTGAAGGCCTCATGGCCCTGCTTTATATATAGTCCAGGGGGCTGATCAAAGTTTTTTGAGCATGCTCAGTGTAAAAAGCTGGATACGGCCGCCGGATCCGATTTTTTCCGGATCCGGCGCTTTCCGGCATCCATAGACATGCATTGTTGTAAAAAGCCGGAAAGACCGGATCCGGCCTTTCCGGCTTTTTCGCCGGAGACAAAAAACGTTACAGTACACGTTTTTTCCAGACGCCGGAATCGACTTGACGCCGGATCCGGCATCAAACCGGAAGGAACGCTGGGCTATCAGGCGCCATCCGGCACCAATAATATTCAATGGGGGAAATGCCGGATCCGTCTTCTCCGGTTTTCTATTCCGTTTTTTGTCGGAAGAGCCGGAATTCGCCTGAAACAAAAAACCTGATGTGTGAAAGCAGCCTTACTTTGAATGAAAAAATTTATTATCGAATAGGAAATAGTTATGAGATAATAAAAAGGATAAAACTGATTCAATGAATATTTGTAAGTCATGGGTTAAATTACTGTATTTGTTTAGATGAAATTGTACAGCCACTAAAGCAATTCTGTGCGGAATGGATGTATAAAGTGCAACTACGTCGCAGGTGAGCCATGTCCAGTGTGAATTCCAGATTACATTATCTAGCATACTTAGAACATCTCTGGAGTCTTTCAGATATCCTGGGACTCTTTGTGCTAGTGGTTGGTTGCTAGTGGTTAGTGGTTACAAAAATATACGAGGCGGTGATAGAGAAAGTAAATTACGCGATAGAGAGGCTTTCTGGATTTATCTATTGAACACCAGAGTGCCCACAGGGTTAAACCTGAGAAAAGAGATGATGTTACATTATTAACATGTTATTATTGTTGTTGTTGTTGTTTTTGTTTTTTTTCGGGGGGGATGATTACACCTGCCTGTGCAGTATTCATGGTATATGTATATAATATGTGCTCAATGATTTTTTTTTTTTTCCTTTTTTTTCCTTTTTTTTTTTCCTTTTTTACCTGTCCTAATGACTGCATGTTCTGGATGTCCAATGGGATTTGTCGGGGTGGAGTTAATTATTCTCATGGCTATTCACCTGTTAAATCTGTTTTTATATGTCTTGTTGGGCTATTCAAGCTTATGCTGTGGACAAAGAGCACCATGCGTGCTCGAAACGCGTTCCGCTAACTTACGGCTTCTTTTCTGGAATAGTTGTGCAGCTACTTGCAAGCAGCTTTTTCCGAATTTTAAATTTGTGGAAATAAAATTGATGACTTTTACTCCGGAGCTGGATTTTTTTCTTACTTACTCAGCAGAGGACGTTGGGCGGTGGCGTTTTCCTTGCTCGGATGTTCCTGTGGACTCTCATGGATTTGCTGATGGGGGTGAGCTGAAACTTAACTTTTCCACTGTTCAACAATTGGTGGCTGATAGTGATGAGCGAGTATACTCGTTGCTCTGGTCTCCCCGAGCATGCTCGGGTGATCTCTGAGTATTTTGGCATGCTCGGAGATTTAGTTTTCGTCGCCTCAGCTGCATGATTTATGGCTGCTAGGTAGACTAAATACATGTGAGGAATGCCTGTTTGTTAGGGAATTCCCAAATGTATTCAGGCTGTCCAGCAGCTGCAAATCATGCAGCTGAGGCGACGAAAACTAAATCTCCGAGCACGCCAAAATACTCGGAGACCACCTGAGCATGCTCGGGGAGACCCGAGCAACAATGCTACACGCCCATCACTAGTAGCTGACTAAATACCTTTTTTCCCAACTGTAACTCTCAGTTCAGGTAACTTTTCAGAATAAGCGGTGGTGTATGTGTACAAGAGTAGCATGAGCATGTGGCATTTTTCACTGTTTTTCCCATCTGCCGGCTCTATCTCTGTAAATTTTCCCTGAAAAATCCCTAAAGACTAACTGCTATGATGCCTACCAGACATTGCACACATAGAGAACAGGAGTTCCTGCTTCCCTGTCTGTCTTTAGCTTTCTCTCAGCATCAGTGTAAGGGGTAACAGAGACTGTTTTATACCCCAAGCAGGTCCCGTTTAAACGTTGTTAAATGTTGCTAATTATATGTTTTAATACCTTATGCTGCTATGTACATATATGATGTGTAAATTCAGTTGTATACTGCATACTGTAAGATGTGCATTAGGTTGTAGCTTAGGGAAAGTGCAGTAAGTATTTAGGACACTAGATGGAGATACTTTAGTTCTATAGTTTTTATAGGAACTAGTTAACATAGCCTGCTGTGGGTAAGAAAATGAGGATTTCCTTGCTACAAGCCAGTGTAGCCTGACAGCTGAGACAGGACAGGAGGGCCAGAGAGCCCAGGCAGTCCCGTAGGGCTCTAGAGCCCGGGGCAACACAATGAGCCCTGCAACAATCAAAGTAAGAAGCCCAGCTGTCTAGGGTAAGCGGGCCAGAAGTGCAGCAGTAGTGCAAGAAGCAGTGACAGCGGTAGTGAGAGCAGGAGCTACAGCAAGAGTCACAGTAGGACAGTACCGCAGGTCGCTACGTAAATGTGGCAGCTTGCTACTTGGGCTGCTGCCCTTATGCCTGGGTCTAAACGGACAAGAGAACCCCTAAAGGTAGTCAGGCCAGACAGGGAGGACGCTGCGATATCGTGCGGGACGGGACGTCCCAGGAACATATTGAAAAGCACAGGGAAAGCAAAGGAAATGTGCTGTGTGGAGCCTAATGTTGATGCTGTAATTGAAAAGGCAAAGGAAATGTGTTGTGTGGAACCTAACGTTGATGCTGTAACTG
Source organism: Ranitomeya imitator (assembly GCF_032444005.1). Classification (NCBI taxonomy): domain Eukaryota; kingdom Metazoa; phylum Chordata; class Amphibia; order Anura; family Dendrobatidae; genus Ranitomeya; species Ranitomeya imitator. Next base: position 484,275,859 of record NC_091283.1, read on the forward strand.
AAAAGGCAAAGGAAATGTGTTGTGTGGAACCTAACGTTGATGCTGTAACTGAAAAGTCAAAGGAAATATGCTGTATGGAACCTAATTTGGATGCTGCAAGCAACATGGATGTGCTGAGAGAAGAAACCAGTAAAGTTATGTTTTAAGTTGAACGTGAACTCTCTCTCTATTTGTGCAACAACACTAGCAGCAGAACTTCAGTCGCTCAGATGGGACCCTGACAGTGCAGTTGATGTAGCTGAAGGTACGCTAAAAAGGGGACATTGTTTTCATGTGATGGGAGACCAGGGTGCGTGTAAACAGATATTCTCAGCCACGACTACGGCCCTGGCCCTCTCTCACACTTGGCGTAATCAGCAGGGTGCCACAGCCTTGCAATGCGGGAATGACATGAAGAAAGAAGATATTGATACCCCGAAAGTGACTTGTTTATCGGATGTGACAGAAACCCAGGAATTGACTGACACTTTGTTTGTGACCAAGATGGTGGCCATGAAAATGGCAGAAAATAGCACCAAAACAGAGGATGACTGTGATCACATCCTTCCTGGGTGTTCCGATACAGAGATGGCGCGAAAAGCTGTCTGGCGACACCTTCTGGGCTGCTCATGATGGGCGCACCAGAGAAGGAAAAGGCCCCGCCCTCTACCACTCGATGCCAAGAAATGGGTGGAGCAGCTGGAAGTGACCCCACTCTGGAACGGGTGGGGCCCAGAAGAACACCTCATGTGCAGCTGCACACGCGATCACTTACCAGAGGATGTTGGCGATCCGGAAGAATGTGAGCCGGAGGAAGAAAAGGCCCAACTCAGAAGGCTGAGGGGAGTCGCTGACAAATTCTGGAGCGACCGATTACTTGCACCTGTGGAGGAGTGTTCCCGGCGGCTGGCAGAGCTGGAACATCATCGTTGGGAGCTGGAAACCAGTGAACCGGAAGCAGAGACTGCCCCGGAGGTGCTCGCGCCAGAAGTGCGCAGCTGCTGTGGTGGAAGGATCTGTCGGTGGCGTGACGATCGCGGCCGGGATGCTGGAGCGGCAGGAGCAGGACGGAGCGGCAGGAGCAGGACGACGGGCAGATGGTGGTGAATGAACCTCGGTCCCAAGACCTTGAATGCCGGTCAGTGTTCAGCAATGCCTCCCCCTCCGCCTATCTCAATATCACCTGGAGTTATATGTGGGCCCGGAACAGGTGTAATTGGCCTCCTGTTCCCCAGTCAATGAATGACCAAAGCTTGCCCTCTTCTGTCGTTGTGGCGGCAGGAGAACATGACACCTGCAGCTGCAGCGTCATCTAATGGAGTATGGGCACAGAGCCCGATGTGGAGTGGAGCAGCATGGGACACGTGCCACCGATAAGTGGATGCCATTTAAAAGATATTACTCCTTTGCAAAAGTTGTGCATGTTGCATCGGATCAATGAAAAAAATGGGACTTTTCCGGTTCCCTGTGGGCAAAGTGAGACCAAAAGCACCAAAGTCAGGGGCAGTGTGGCCGGTACAGGCCGTGGTTGAGCTTTGGTTTTTTTTTTTTTTTTTTTTCCCCATTGAACTGTCTATTTCTCCTGCTGGTTGACAGGACTTTGCCTTTGCGGAGTAACGGGCTCTTGAACTGAGGGACAGGCCGTGTGTGGCAACACAGTCAGCGCACATACCGGCAAAGGGTAGTGCTCTGCTCAAAGGGAGGGAGGAAGCCCCCAAAGGACCTGATGGACAGGTCATGAAAAACAATTCACAACTATGTGAATGGACAGTTTATGTGCTCAGATCCTGTGGATGGACGGGATCGGGGCCTATTGTACAGCAGGTGTTACCTGGAGGACTGCATGCCAGGCACCTGTGATTCTAATGGACTCTCCTGTGGAGCAGACGGGCGTTTCCTGATGACGGCAGATGGCGTCCGGTGTCTCCCACTGAGCCTAAAGAAAGGAAAAAATACTTTGTTTAAACGTTGTTTTCTACCTCCCTGCATGGAGTATTTAAATGTAAATAATAAAGTTGTAGGCATGATATGGTCGGGGACGACCATCTTTAAAGGAAGGGGGAATGTAAGGGGTCACAGAGACTGTTTTATACGCCAAGCACGTACTGTTTAAACATTGTTAAATATTGCCAATTGTACATGTTTTAATACCTTATGTTGCTATGTACTGTATTTTTTGGACTATAAGACGCACCGGACCATAAGATGCACTCCAATTTTTCAGGAGGAAAATAGGGAAAAAAAAGTCAAATGGGGGTTTGTCTTACAGTCCAAATTCAGCTTACCGGGAGAGGTGGAGGAGTGGTCACAGGGGTTGTTCGGTGGTTCAGGCTGGTGTGGTGGCCTCCGGGAAATCCCATACCAGGCTGGTGCAGTGCTGCTGCTCTCTGGTGTCGTTGGGCTCCGCCGGAATTTTGTGACAGGTGCTCTGTGGGGCTGCGGTAGCCTGTGGGGCTGTGGTGGCCTGTGGGGCGGTGGTGGCCTGTTGGGCAGCGGTTCTTTGTGGGATGGGGCAGCGGTGGTCTGTGGGGTGGTGGGGCTCCGCTGGCATTTCATGAATGCCCGGAGGCCTCCACAGATCCTTTCCTGCGATGCAGTGGCCTCCGGGAAAATGTCCTCCGGGGCGACGCATGCTCAGATTCAGATCTTGGCAATGAAAGGAGGCCTCCTGAAGAAGCAGTACAAAACGCGCGTCGGGGCAGAGGAACGCCTGGGGTCCCGTACATACCACTGGTAATTTTTCCCCACAGATATTTCCTATGTCTTTGTTTAGATCAGTCATCGGTTGTGTACCTACACCTTCCTTTTTCACTCAATGTAGCTGACCTCGGCTTAATATACCACTATAGGGCACTTTTTCCCACATGTTAAATCTATTGTTTAGGGATTTACTTTGCATTAGTGCCTTGATAATATATAAATAGTGGAACGTTACATTTTTTCATGTGGCACGCATTGTTGTAAGGCTCACTATATCGCGTATTCATATTCCTATGACTGTTATGTTAATTTTGTTATGGGATAGTGCAATATATAGACCTCTTTTGCAATGCAAATGGAAGAATAATTATTCCCTTGCAATACTGTTTACATGGTTTATATGGTTGCACATTGCACTTTTCCGTAAATACTACATTATAAAATATATTTCTGTGGGTTGTGCTAATTTTGTTAGCTTATGCTATGTGGTACCGAATGGCATTGAGTCCCTTTTTTTAAAGTGATCAAAGCACCTTTCTATTTTTTACTTTGTACATTGTTTTATTGTTTTATGCAAAGTTTATGCATACGTTAGTTGCCTCCCAGACATAAGTCCCCAATGGAGATGAAACGTTTGCACTTCCCATTACTACTACAGTATTTTTGATTTAGCAGTAAAACATAATTAACACCTAGAGCATGAATAGCTGCTAGCAATCTCATCACTTGCCCACCAACATTTTTCTATGGGGAACTGAAAGATTCATTCCCATGTGCTGGAGGATAATTGTTTTTCTGTAGAGCTGTCCAGTCAGCACATTCCCTGTAGTCAATGTGTGAAAAACTCCAGAGACTTTACAGCTAGGTTCCAATTCAACCCAGGACTCTGAAATGGACAAAGTAAAGAAAGAAAGACCATGGTGGAGAAGAAGGGGCAAATCTCCAAGGTGGGTCAGACTGGAGTGACTAAGTTCAAAGCCACACACAGTAAGTTAACCTCTACAGGACGTGTAGTGGTTCAAGCATGGATGGGGAATGTGCTACAGCTAGAACAACATTTGAGCTCTAGATGGCCTGTGGGGGCCAGAGGACATGAGCCCTGTCGCTTACTACAAAGAATAGCCCTAACTGACTCCTCTAAGATTTTTGAGTAACAGAAAGTACAAAGGGGAAAAGGGTAGATGATGTTCCTTTCTAAAAGTATTTAGTAAATCCTATTTATTTAATTAATCCATGTTATTAGAGGGCTTGCAAGGTAAGAGCCCAGCTGCTGAGTGCTAATGTAATAATATTTCAAAGTTAATTCTTTGCTTTTTACAATTAAAGGAATCCCTCCTGTTTTTGTTTTATATGTCCGCTCCCTACTCTGATTGTTGCAGTCTGGAAAATGGGAACTGGAACTTGTCCCTATTACCTCCCTTGTCTGGATGGATTAGTTTCACACAAAGTGGTGAGTTCCTGTTATCTCCAAATACTGTATAACTATGTCAATGTTGTTATTGATAAGTAATGTCTTCCCATTTTTATTATTCACCGATTTATTATCTTTTATGGCATATTTTTGTATCATGATTATAAAGAGACTGGTAGGTGTGGATACTGACAGCCAAGAGTCCCAGTGTAGAACTTGGGTCTGGACCCTCACCATCATGCCTCCCGGTGTCTATGGAAAAAAGGAAATAATTCAGCTCACCATTATGATAGTATTCTCACTGCCTATGAGAATTTTGATCCGAGCACGGAAACGTCTCTGCTTGACGCCAGGTACTTGTGCATGAAAATGAAGGTATCCAGCTCAGGATATAAAATCAAAAGTCTTTATTTGGACAAATTTAAAAAGTAAGCTGCTTGACAAACCAGTGCATACTGGAGGAAGGAATGTATTGAATAACTGGATGCAAGTTCGAAATGCGTCCAGTTATTCAAGACATTCCTTACCCCTGTATGCACTGGTTTGTCAAGCAGCTTATTTTTTAAATTTGTCCAAATAAAGACTTTTGATTTTATTTCCTGAGCTGGAAACCTTCATTTTCATGCACAACTCCCGGTGTCTATGCACACTGATATACATATGTACCTGTGCACGTACACAAGCACATTCACATTAAAAACACATATACACACATACAGCTCTGGCAAAAAATTAAGAGACCACTGCAAAATGTTCAGTTTGTCAGATTTTTCTCTTCATAGGTTTATTTTGGAGTAAAATGTAAATTGTTTATTCATTCTATAAACTTCTGACAACATGTCTCTGAATTTCCAAGCAATAAATTCTGTACTTTTTTCAAAAATTAAAAAAAAATAACCAGACCTCAAATAATGCAAAGAACACAAGTTCATAATCATTTAGAGACAACAATACTAATGTTTTAACTCAAAAACAGTTCAGAAATCAATATTTTGTGGAATAAATATATATATATATATATATATATATATATATATATATATATATATATATGCCTTCATTAAATATATACTGATTGGAAGCCTACTTGTAAGGGGATGACTTGGAACGTCATGTACGTCCCCACCTTTGGACTCTTATACATGTATCTAGTGCGTCACTCTGATGTTTAGCAATGCTAATGTAATGTGTGGTTTCCTGCTGTTTATTAATGTGCACTGTAATGTATTTGTCATGCACTGTAATGTGTTGTATTGTGCCTTAGTTTAGGGATAGATTAGTATAAGGGAATTAGAATAGAGGGGGGCACAGTAGAATTAGAGCATAGGATAGATAAGAGTGTTAGTTACAGGCAGCACAGGGGTTAAGTAGATGGGAGGGGCACAGAGCAGAGCAGCAGGGAGATATAGGAGAAAGACTTCCTGGTTACTGAGGAGTACCTGGGCAGCTTTCCCGAAGGCAAGATGCCTGCAGAATACAGGATCTATATGGCTATGTGCACACGTTGCGGATTTGCCTGTGGATCCGCAGTGTTTTTGACACTGCGGATCTGCAGTAGTTTTCCATGCATTTTACAGTAGCATGTTAACCTATGGAAAACCAAATCCACTGTGCACATGCTGCGAAAAAAAACACACGAAAAGCAGAGGTGTATTTTCCGCAGCATGTAAATTCTTTGTGCGGATCTGCAGCATTTCTGCACCCATTGACTTGCATTGAGTCAGGAACATCAGCAGCAAAACCACAGATGTAAAAAAGATCTGCAGTTTAGCTGCAGATAAAATGCTGCAGATCGGGAGGAGGGAAGTGTGTGGGTGGAGCTATGTGCATGTCTGTGTGTGCGGGCGGGGTCTGTTGGGCTGTATGCGGGGTCGGTGGGGCTGTCCGTGGGTGTGCAGGGGTCTGCTGGGGCTGTGCAGGGGTCTGCTATGGCTGTCTGGTGGTCTGCGGGGCTGTGCGGGGGGCTGCCGTGGCTGTCCGGGGTCTGCCAGGCTGTGTCAGTATGTGTGTGTCTGTGTGTGTGTGCATGCATCGTCCAAAGGGACTACAAGCCCCATCCGTCTATGCCTGCTACAGTAACAGTGATTGACACATTAGCCAATGATGGGACACTAGTAGTCCCATCATCCGGCTAATGTGTTGAATGTAGAAAAAAACAAAATACATACAGTACATATACAGTACAGACAGTACATACAACATAGAGTGCATACTCACCAATCACCTTGATCCCGAAGCCCTTGCTCACCTGAAAAAAATTAAATAATAAACCAACAATATGCTCCCTGATCCACAGTAATCCAAATAATACGATTGTCCCACGACAATCCCCCATGGAGAGCTGCCACATCAGATGATGCAACCGCTCTCCAGGGGCTCCGGTGATACAATGACGGAAGGTATCCTTCCACACTGTATCCCTCCACAGCTGTGAGTACAGTATAGTTCATACTCTCACTTGCGGAACTGCTGCATGGGAAAATTCTCACGCAGCATTGCCATAAAGTGAGAGCAATGAACTAAATTAACAGCTTCAGTGATGCACTGCAGGAGCCATTGTCTCCTGTCAGTGTGTAACTGGAGGCCCTATAGAGCAGTGACATCACCCGATGTCACTGTTCTATAAGGGAGATCATCGTGAGACACTTGTTATTAATTGGACTATGGCGGAAAAGAAGTATACGGTTGGTTTATTATTTTTTATTTTTGCAGGTGATCAAGGGCGTCGCAGGAATTAGGTGTGATTTTACGTATGGTGAAATTGAGAATATGAAATATTTTTTTCTGTCTGTGTCTTTTTTTTTAACTCTTTCACTACTATAGGATTAGTAATGGATAGGTGTCTTATTGACGCCTCTCCATTACTAACGGGGCTTAATGTCACCTTACAATACAATGATGACATTAACCCCTTATTACCCCATATGCCAACACGACAGGGCAGTGGGAAGAGAGAGGCTAAGTGCCGGAATTGGCGCATCTTACAGATGCACCATTTCTGGGGCGGCTGGGGGCTTGTATTTGTGGCCAGGGGGGGCAATATCCAAGGCCCCTTCCTAGGCTATGAATATCAGCCCGCAGCTGTCTGCGTAGCCTTTCTGGCTATAAAAATATAGGGGATCCCACGTCATTTTTTAGGTGGTCCCCCTATTTTAATAGCCATTAAAGGCTGTGCAGACAGCTGCGGGCTGATATTCATAGCCTGGGAAGGGGCCATGGGTATTACCCCCTTCCCAGGCTACAAATATTGTCCCCCGGCTGTCGGCTTTCCCCCTGTGGCACAGAAAATTGCGTGGGAGCCCACAACATTTTTTTCCCCATTTTTGTTCAAAATTAAACATATTGTTCATTCATAAACATCGGCCTTGCTATTATATATCTATGTACAGTATATATCTATAGATATATCTATATATCTATAGATGGATATATCTATAGATATATCTATAGATATATAGTACAGTGCCTTGCGAAAGTATTCGACTCCCTGGAACTTTTCAACCTTTTCCCACATATCATGCTTCAAACATAAAGATACCAAATGTAAAATTTTGGTGAAGAATCAACAACAAGTACAACACAATTGTGAAGTTGAACTAAATATATTGGTTATTTAAAAAAATTTTGGAAATTCAAAAACTGAAAAGTGGGGCTTGCAATATTATTCGGCCTCTTTAACTTAATACTTTGTTGCGCCACCTATTGCTGCGATTACAGCTACAAGTCACTTGCGGTATGTTTCTATCAGTTTTGTACATCGAGAGACTGAAATTCTCGCCCATTCTTCTTTGGCAAACTGCTCGAGCTCAGTGAAGTTTGATGGAGATCGTTTGTGAACAGCAGTTTTCAGCTCTTTCCACAGATTCTCGATTGGATTGAGGTCTGGACTTTGACTTGGCCATTCTAACACCTGGATATGTTTATTTGTGAACCATTCCATTGTAGATTTTGCTTTATGTTTGGGATCATTGTCTTGTTGGATCTATCTATCTATCTATCTATCTATCTATCTATCTATCTATCTATCTATCTATCTATCTATCTATCTATCTATCTATCCCATATCTATATCTATCTATCTATCTCTCACTCCTATCTATCTATCTATCTATCTATCTATCTATCTCATTCTATCTATAGATCTATCTATCTATCATCTATCTATCTCATTCCTTCTATCTATCTATATATCTATCTCATTCCATCTATCTATCTACCTCATTCCATCTATCTATCTATCTATCTATCTATCTATCTATCTATCTATCTATCTATCTATCTATCTCATTCCTTCTATCTATCTATCTATCTATCTATCTATCTATCTATCTATCTATCTATCTATCTATCTATCTATCTATCTCATTCCATCTATCTATTTCATTCCACCTATCTATCTATGTGTAATGGAGCGTGGGTTGGACAAATGTAAAAGAGGAGACTGGACAAGAAATTACATCACAAATCTTTTTTTTGTTGTTCAATAATAGATCTTTATTTAACTTTCAAAAACGCATACAAAAATGCATAAAAAACGCACCAAAAAATGCATCAAATCCGCACCAAAAACTCACCTGCGTTTTCTGACAAGAAATGCGGATTCAGTGCGGAAAAATCCGCAGGCAAATCCGCAACATGTGCACATAGCCTATAGCCAGGAGAATGGAGTGGCTATGGCTGGAGGGAGTCCCAGGATAGGGACCAGTGTGGACAGCCACCAGTGACCAGAGGTCAACTCAAGGAGGATTCGGGGTTTATGACTAGGGCAGGTGAAGCTGAGAGAGCTATCCTGGCACCTCTTCCTAAGGAAGCCGGACTTTGGACATGAGCAGAACTGGTGGGCAAGACCACGTGTGGAACAAAGTAAGTGCAGGAGATGGAAGAATTTGTCAGGAAGAATCAGGTCTGTCTGAAGGACAGGGAGATTGAGAAGATGCCACTCTGTGTGAACTGTACTGCTGATTTGATGGATGCTTTGCTGTTTATTAAAGTTCAACTGTTGGAAAAAGACCTCTTCTCTGAAGTAATTTGCAGAGCCTACGTGATAGCAGCCGAAATAAATTTGACAGAGCTTGAGAGGGTGCTGAGGTGCATGTTACACATGCTGTACAAGGAACTGTGACTTTTCATAAGCAAGGTGTCGGGATGCTCACTGACTGTTGCATAGTGGACTCGCCCATGGCTGCCACCCCGTGCCACCTTGTTACATACTTGGACACCACTCATGTTTGGAGTGACGTATAGAATTTGCTGGTATGTACCAAGGCCGGCTAATCAAAAGAAGAGCTGCGGATGTTGGCCAGATTGACCTGGACATTGGATAGGGTCTTGCGGTTTGGAAAAACTCTAGAAAACAGCATTCCCATTTCAGAAACTCCTGTGCTACTAAACCAGCTGTCCTTGTAGTATTTCCGTTCCCGTAGAATGATGTGAATTTGCTATGTCAGGTGCTGGCTGCTGCCAATGAGTGGCTGCTCATCAGCTACAGCAAATCAATATTCTGTCAGAGAGGATATCCATTCTGATGATATACTGCAGTTTAGATTGTAACTGACGAGTGGTCGCTCATTGGCTGCAGCTGGCATGTGACATGTCACGTCATTGTAATGGCATCCCAGCATGGTTCCTTCCCCTCCTCCCAGCAAGGACGCCGACATGCTCACCGCCTTGACCGCCCAAATGTGGCTTCCTCTTTGGCTCCCATGTTCCAGCATCTGCACACGCCGCACAGGTCTACTGACTGTGTGCACTCCCCATTTCTTAGTTCTTAAAGGGGTGGTGTGCACACTCCTGATGTGTCCCAACTCCCCAACCAGTGGCTTGGAGCCACTAAGTATTTAAGACACCTTCCCCTTTAGGGACGTGCCTGTGCAACATCCATGTTATTTTTAAAACTCTTTTAATTGAAAGATTCCACAGAATAAGGTTACAAACACATAATATTGCAGTGTAATGTCAGAATGATCCATACAGTTACTTTCCACAATTACATGTAAGTAACATTATACTCTCAATAACACACTCCTTAAGTCTACGTATACCATCACTTTCCATATACTGGAAGGGATATACAGTTATATGAAAAAGTTTGGGCACCCATATTAATCTTAAGCTTAATGTTTTATAAAAATTGTTTTTTTTGCAACAGCTATTTCAGTTTCATATATCCAATAACTGTTGGACACAGTAATGTTTCTGCCTTGAAATGAGGTTTATTGTACTAACAGAAAATGTGCAATCTGCATTCAAACAAAATTTGACAGGTGCATAAGTATGGGCACCCTTATCATTTTCTTGTTTTAAATACTCCTACCTACTTTTTACTGACTTACTAAAGCACTTTTTTTGGTTTTCTAACCTCATTGAGCTTTGAACTTCATAGCCAGGTGTATGCAATCATGAGAAAAGCTACTTAAAGTGGCCACTTGCAAGTTGTTCTCCTGTTTGAATCTCCTCTGAAGAGTGGCATCATGGGCTCCTCAAAACAACTGTCTAATGATCTGAAAACAAAGATTATTCAACATAGTTGTTCAGGGGAAGGATACAAAAAGCTGTCTCAGAGATTTAACCTGTAAATTTCCACTGTGAGGAACATAGTAAAGAAATTGAAAAACACATGTACAGTTCTTGTTAAGGCCAGAAGTGGCAGGCCAAGAAAAACATCAGAAAGGCAGAGAAGAAGAATGGTGAGATCAGTCAAGGACAATCCTCAGACCACCTCCAGAGAGCTGCAGCATCAACTTGCTGCAGATGGTGTCACTGTGCATCGGTCAACTATACAACACACTTTGCACAAGGAGAAGCTGTATGGGAGAGTGATGCGAAAGAAGCCGTTTCTGCAAGCACGCCACAAACAGAGTCGGCTGAGGTATGCAAAAGCACATTTGGAGAAGCCAATTTCTTTTTGGAAGAAGGTCCTGTGGACTGATGAAACCAAGATTGAGTTGTTTGGCCATACAAAAAGGCGTTATGCATGGCGGCCAAAAAACACAGCATTGCAAGAAAAACACTTGCTACCCACAGTAAAATTTGGTGGAGGTTCCATCATGCTTTGGGGCTGTGTGGCCAATGCCGGCACCGGGAATCTTGTTAAAGTTGAGGGACGCATGGATTCCTCTCAGTATCAGCAGATTCTTGACAATAGTGCGTAGTCCATATTATGGAGCATCTATGGGGTAATAATGAATTGTATGGAGCATTATATGTGGTGGCACAGCTTTATAGGGAGCATCTATGGGGCAATATTCAATAATGAATTGTATAGAGCATTATATGTGGCGGCACAGCTTTATAGGGAGCATCTATGGGACAATATTCAATAATGAATTGTATAGAGCATTATATGTGGCGGCACAGCTTTATAGGGAGCATCTATGGGGCAATATTCAATAATGAATTGTATGGAGCATTATATGTGGCGGCATAGCTTTATAGGGAGCATCTATGGGGCAATATTCAATAATGAATTGTATAGAGCATTATATGTGACGGCACAGCTTTATAGGGAGCATCTATGGGGCAATATTCAATAATGAATTGTATGGAGCATTATATGTGGCGGCACAGCTTTATAGGGAGCATCTATGGGGCAATATTCAATAATGAATTGTATGGAGCATTATATGTGGCGGCACAGCTTTATAGGGAGCATCTATGGGGCAATATTCAATAATGAATTGTATGGAGCATTATATGTGGCGGCACAGCTTTATAGGGAGCATCTATGGGGCAATATTCAATAATGAATTGTATGGAGCATTATATATGGCGGCACAGCTTTATAGGGAGCATCTATGGGGCAATATTCAATAATGAATTGTATAGAGCATTATATGTGGCGGCACAGCTTTATAGGGAGCATCTATGGGGCAATATTCAATAATGAATTGTATGGAGCATTATATGTGGTGGCACAGCTTTATAGGGAGCATCTATGGGGCAATATTCAATAATGAATTGTATGGAGCATTATATGTGGCGGCACAGCTTTATAGGGAGCATCTATGGGGCAATATTCAATAATGAATTGTATGGAGCATTATATGTGGCGGCATAGCTTTATAGGGAGCATCTATGGGGCAATATTCAATAATAAATTGTATAGAGCATTATATGTGGTGGCACAGCTTTATAGGGAGCATCTATGGGGCAATATTCAATAATGAATTGTATAGAGCATTATATGTGGCGGCACAGCTTTATAGGGAGCATCTATGGGGCAATATTCAATAATGAATTGTATGGAGCATTATATGTGGCGGCATAGCTTTATAGGGAGCATCTATGGGGCAATATTCAATAATGAATTGTATGGAGCATTATATGTGGCGGCATAGCTTTATAGGGAGCATCTATGGGGCAATATTCAATAATGAGTTGTATGGAGCATTATATGTGGCGGCACAGCTTTATAGGGAGCATCTATGGGGCAATATTCAATAATGAATTGTATGGAGCATTATATGTGGCGGCACAGCTTTATAGGGAGCATCTATGGGGCAATATTCAATAATGAATTGTATGGAGCATTATATGTGGCGGCATAGCTTTATAGGGAGCATCTATGGGGCAATATTCAATAATGAATTGTATGGAGCATTATATGTGGCGGCATAGCTTTATAGGGAGCATCTATGGGGCAATATTCAATAATGAGTTGTATGGAGCATTATATGTGGCGGCACAGCTTTATAGGGAGCATCTATGGGGCAATATTCAATAATGAATTGTATGGAGCATTATATGTGGCGGCACAGCTTTATAGGGAGCATCTATGGGGCAATATTCAATAATGAATTGTATGGAGCATTATATGTGGCGGCACAGCTTTATAGGGAGCATCTATGGGGCAATATTCAATAATGAATTGTATGGAGCATTATATGTGGCGGCACAGCTTTATAGGGAGCATCTATGGGGCAATATTCAATAATTAATTGTATGGAGCATTATATGTGGCGGCACAGCTTTACAGGGAGCATCTATGGGGCAATATTCAATAATGAATTGTATAGAGCATTATATGTGGCGGCACAGCTTTATAGGGAGCATCTATGGGGCAATATTCAATAATGAATTGTATGGAGCATTATATGTGGCGGCATAGCTTTATAGGGAGCATCTATGGGGCAATATTCAATAATGAATTGTATGGAGCATTATATGTGGCGGCATAGCTTTATAGGGAGCATCTATGGGGCAATATTCAATAATGAATTGTATAGAGCATTATATGTGGCGGCACAGCTTTATAGGGAGCATCTATGGGGCAATATTCAATAATGAATTGTATGGAGCATTATATGTGGCGGCACAGCTTTACAGGGAGCATCTATGGGGCAATATTCAATTATGAATTGTATAGAGCATTATATGTGGTGGCACAGCTTTATAGGGAGCAACTACAGTATTATTTCCTCCAGTTTATAAAGTAATAACAGTCTGTGCTGCTTGATAAGTTATAGGCCACAATAAGCACATCCAGATTTGCCAGATATGACATCAATTGCATGACTGCTTTGTGTTATATTCAGTTGTTAAATATTGAACGTAAATTTATTATTTAGAGTTGATAGTTGTATTCGACACAGATAATAAATATTACAACCTATATGTTTACATAACTTTGTTGCAGTATGGGGGGGGGGGAGGCGCAGGAAAATTTCTTGCACAGGGGCCCTCTGCAGTCTGTGTCCGCCCCTGATGTACAGTCTGAGTTATGTCAACGCTGCAGTTTTTTACTTGAAACCAGAGGTGACTCCATGTCACCAGTAAGCTGCAACCTTAGAAGCAAGATAGACTTTTCAATGACTGTCCAATAATACGGAAAATCTCATGGTTCAAAACCTGTCAGGTCCCTTTTAGGCTGTATTCATTTACATCTTCAGTTTTAAAGCTGCAGTCTTAACAGGTAAAGTTTTGCGTTTATTCTACTACCACATATGTAGCAAATATTTTATATGTACAGTGGGGCAAAAAAGTATTTAATCAGTCAGCAATAGTGCAAGTTCCACCACTTAAAAAGATGAGAGGCGTCTGTAATTTACATCATAGGTAGACCTCAACTATGGGAGACAAACTGAGAAAAAAAAATCCAGAAAATCACATTGTCTGTTTTTTTAACATTTTATTTGCATATTATGGTGGAAAATAAGTATTTGGTCAGAAACAAAATTTCATCTCAATACTTTGTAATATATCCTTTGTTGGCAATGACAGAGGTCAAACGTTTTCTGTAAGTCTTCACAAGGTTGCCACACACTGTTGTTGGTATGTTGGCCCATTCCTCCATGCAGATCTCCTCCAGAGCAGTGATGTTTTTGGCTTTTCGCTTGGCAACACGGACTTTCAACTCCCTCCAAAGGTTTTCTATAGGGTTGAGATCTGGAGACTGGCTAGGCCACTCCAGGACCTTGAAATGCTTCTTACGAAGCCACTCCTTCGTTGCCCTGGCGGTGTGCTTTGGATCATTGTCATGTTGAAAGACCCAGCCACGTTTCATGTTCAATGCCCTTGCTGATGGAAGGAGGTTTGCACTCAAAATCTCACGATACATGGCCCCATTCATTCTTTCATGTACCCGGATCAGTCGTCCTGGCCCCTTTGCAGAGAAACAGCCCCAAAGCATGATGTTTCAACCACCATGCTTTACAGTAGGTATGGTGTTTGATGGATGCAACGCAGTATTCTTTTTCCTCCAAACACGACAAGTTGTGTTTCTACCAAACAGTTCCAGTTTGGTTTCATCAGACCATAGGACATTCTCCCAAAACTCCTCTGGATCATCCAAATGCTCTCTAGCAAACTTCAGACGGGCCCGGACATGTACTGGCTTAAGCAGTGGGACACGTCTGGCACTGCAGGATCTGAGTCCATGGTGGCGTAGTGTGTTACTTATGGTAGGCCTTGTTACATTGGTCCCAGCTCTCTGCAGTTCATTCACTAGGTCCCCCCGCGTGGTTCTGGGATTTTTGCTCACCGTTCTTGTGATCATTCTGACCCCACGGGGTGGGATTTTGCGTGGAGCCCCAGATCGAGGGAGATTATCAGTGGTCTTGTATGTCTTCCATTTTCTAATTATTGCTCCCACTGTTGATTTCTTCACTCCAAGCTGGTTGGCTATTGCAGATTCAGTCTTCCCAGCCTGGTGCAGGGCTACAATATTGTTTCTGGTATCCTTTGACAGCTCTTTGGTCTTCACCATAGTGGAGTTTGGAGTCAGACTGTTTGAGGGTGTGCACAGGTGTCTTTTTATACTGATAACAAGTTTAAACAGGTGCCATTACTACAGGTAATGAGTGGAGGAAAGAGGAGACTCTTAAAGAAGAAGTTACAGGTCTGTGAGAGCCAGAAATCTTGATTGTTTGTTTCTGACCAAATACTTATTTTCCACCATAATATGCAAATAAAATGTTAAAAAAACAGACAATGTGATTTTCTGGATTTTTTTTCTCAGTTTGTCTCCCATAGTTGAGGTCTACCTATGATGTAAATTACAGACGCCTCTCATCTTTTTAAGTGGTGGAACTTGCACTATTGCTGACTGACCAAATACTTTTTTGCCCCACTGTAGCTGCCTGAAATCGGCTGGGCAAGGAGTTTGGCAAGCTGGAAAGCCCCCAAGGCAAATGTTAGGATTTGTTTCAGCTTTGTGGTATTGTGCTTTGGGGTAGTGTCGTGCCACCTGCAGGTCATTTTCCTTACTGCAGTTTTATGAAAATTAATTTTTAAAATTTAAAAAGTTTAAAATGTATTTTGTGATAACATCATGGATGTGTGGTTTGTTTCGCTATTTTCTTGCTGAAGGGGGCAAGTTTACCTTTCAAATGGTGTATCATTTGTGTGTGTGGGTGCAGTATGAACGGAGATAAAAAGTAATCACCGAAAAAGAGAGTTTTGAAATAATATAGAAGGATTCTAATTTTGTGAGAAGCACTTGCATTACTGAGTGGGAAATACTCACAAGAGAAAAATCTGTACTTAGGAGAAGTACAGTAGTTTCCTATCAGGTGGTCTAACAATTAATGAAGTGATAATGATTTCAGACTGAAACTTAGTGCAACTTTTTGAACTTTAGGTAAACACTAAGGCTGGTTTCACACTTGCGTTTTTATCTGCAGTGTTTGTACCGCCAAAAAACGCAGGCGTTTTTTTCCTATGTTTAACATTAAAAACGCATGCGTTTTTTTATTCGCGTTTGGTCGCGTTTTTGAACGCATGCGTTTTTTTACTGCATGCGTTCTTTTGCAGAAATGCAACATGTAGTAATTTTCAGAGGCTTTTTTTGACGCCAAAAAAACGCACGCGTTCGTATGCGTTTTTTTACAGCAAAAAATGCATTGGAGTCAATGGAAACGCATGCATTTTTAAGCAGAAAACACACTGATATGCCACCCCCCACCATAAAGGTGATAAAGGGATCCTAACCCTAACCCTAAAGGGATCCTAACCCTAACCCTAAAGGGATCCTAACCCTAACCCTACCCCTAACCCTAGGGATCCTAACCCTAACCCTACCCCTAACCCTAACCCTAGGGATCCTAACCCTAACCCTACCCCTAACCCTAGGGATCCTAACCCTAACCCTAAGGGTTAGGATCCCTTTAGGGTTAGGGGTAGGGTTAGGATCCCTAGGGTTAGGGGTAGGGGTAGGGTTAGGATCCCTAGGGTTAGGGGTAGGGTTAGGGGTAAGGTTAGGGTTAGGATCCCTTTAGGGTTAGGGTAAGGATCCCTACCCCTAACCCTAACCCTAGCTATTTCTGTTTATAGTGGGATTTTTACTTGATTTTGATGATTGGCAGCTGTCACACACTTCTCATCATGCGTTTAAAAAACGCAAACGCATGAAAAAACGCATGTAAACGCGTCAAAACGCCGCGTTTTTTTCACCACATCCAAAAACGCATGCGTATAAAAAACATTTGCACGCGTTTACATGCGTTTTTCCACCATGCGTTTTTTTTTTAAAACACATGCGTTTTAAAACGCAACTGTGAAACCAGCCTAACATGTACATTTTTTTTTTCATGGCAAAGGTGTCCCTAGCCTTTTACCCCTTCGCGCCCCAAAGGCTGTTTGCACTTTCATAACCAGGCCAAATTAATTTTTTTTTACCAGTGTCACTTTATAAAGTGATAACTCTAGAACTATTCAATGGATCCCCCTGATTCTGAGATTGTTTTTTCAAAATTCAATTTTTATTGAAAGATAAAATACCGTAATTTTCAATCGCAAAAATACAACAAAAAGAAAAGAATAGCTAGGACAATATCAGCATCAATATATCATAGAATATAAGCATAACATTCAATAAAATATCAAGTTATAGGAAGAAAAAAGAGGGAAGGGAACATTTTAGGCCATCAGTAATACAATTATGAAGTTACTGAAATCCAGTGGAAACCATACATAGCATAGCCAGGCGCGAACCAACGCGGAGCACAATCTGGATAGAGAAGAAACTCATCTGAGATTGTTTTTTAATGACATATTGTGCTTTATGATAGTGGTAAAAGAAATTTCGATATGACTTGCATTTATTAATTTAAAAAAATCTAAATTTTGAACATTTTTCAATTTTCAAACATTTAATTTTTATGCCCTTAAATCAGAGAGTTGTATCACACAAAATAGTTAATAAATAACATTTCACACATGTCAACATTACATCAGCACAATTTTTAAGCATCTTTTTAGGAAGTTATAAGGGTTAAAATTTACAAAACCATTTTTTTAGGGATCTCATTACATTTAAAGTACCGTATATACTTGAGTATAAGCCGAGATTTTCAGCCCCAAAAAATGGGCTGAAAGTGCCCCTCTTGGCTTATACTCGAGTCATGGAAGGTGGGTGAGGGTGAGCGACGACGGTCACATACTCATCTGCTCCTGGCGCTCCTGACGTTGTCCCTGCATGTCCCATGGTCTCCAGTGCCTGCACCTTCTTCCTCTGTTCAGCGGTCACGTGGTACCACTCATTAAAGTAATGAATATGGACTCCACTCCCATAGGGGTGGAGCCACATATTCATTCCTGTAATGAGCGGTACCAGTGACCGCTGAACAGAGAAAGAAGCTGCGGGCGCCGGAGACTATCTGTCCGGGAGAAGCTGCCAGGGACCACGCCGGAGAAGGTGAGTATTTCATATTCACCTGTCCCTCGTTCCAGCGTCGACGCCGCCCCGTCTTCCGCGTCCTCTGCAGAGACTGTTCAGGTCAGAGGGCGCGATGACGTATTAGTGTGCACGCCGCCCTCTGCCTGAACAGTCAGTGCGAAGAGACGGGACTTTGAGGAGCAGTGATGAGAGGTGGGTATGTCATTTTTTTTAAATTGCAGCAGCAGCAGAAGCATTATATGTGGCACATTGTTATATGGAGCATCTATGGGGCCATACTGAACTGTATGGAGCATTATATGGGGCATATTTGTATATGGAGAATCTATGGGGCCATAATTAACTGTATAGAGCATTATATGGGGCATATTTGTATATGGAGCATCTATGGGACCATAATGAACTGTATGGAGCATTGTATGGGGCATATTTGTATATGGAGCATCTTATGGGGCCTGTTATGACCTGGTGGTCAGGACAATAATGGACCTGGTGGTAAAGAGCACACGGAATGACCTGATAGTCACTGATAATAAAGGACGAGCTCTGGGACGTGGGAACTCTGCTGACCGCAATCCCTAATCCTATCACACACACTAGAAATAGCCGTGGATTGCTCCTAACGCTCCCTATGCAACTCGGCACAGCCTAAGGAACTAGCTAGCCCTGAAGATAGAAAAATAAAGCCTACCTTGCCTCAGAGAAATTCCCCAAAGGAAAAGGCAGCCCCCCACATATAATGACTGTGAGTAAAGATGAAAATACAAACACAGAGATGAAATAGATTTAGCAAAGCGAGGCCCGACTTACTGAACAGACTGAGGATAGGAAAGGTTGCTTTGCGGTCAGCACAAAAACCTACAAAAAGACCACGCAGAGGGCGCAAAAAGACCCTCCGCACCGACTCACGGTGCGGAGGCGCTCCCTCTGCGTCCCAGAGCTTCCAGCAAGCAAGACAACAATAAAAATAGCAAGCTGGACAGAAAAAAATAGCAAACCAAAGAAACACAAGCAGGAACTTAGCTTCTGCTGGGAAGACAGGTCACAAGAACGATCCAGGAGTGAACTAGACCAATACTGGAACATTGACAGGTGGCATGGAGAAAAGATCTAAGTGGAGTTAAATAGAGCAGCCAGCTAACGAATTAACCTCGTCACCTGTGGAAGGAAACTCAGAAACACACACCAGAGGAAGTCCATGGACAGAACCAGCCGAAGTACCATTCATGACCACAGGAGGGAGCCCGACAACAGAAATCACAACAGTACCCCCCCTTGAGGAGGGGTCACCGAACCCTCACCAGAGCCCCCAGGCCGACCAGGATGAGCCAAATGAAAGGCACGAACCAGATCGGCAGCATGAACATCAGAGGCAAAAACCCAGGAATTATCTTCCTGACCATAACCCTTCCACTTGACCAGGTACTGGAGTTTCCGTCTCGAAATACGAGAATCCAAAATCTTCTCCACCACATACTCCAACTCCCCCTCAACCAACACCGGGGCAGGAGGATCAACGGATGGAACCACAGGCACCACGTATCTCCGCAATAACGACCTATGGAACACATTATGGATGGCAAAAGAAGCAGGAAGGGCCAAACGAAATGACACAGGATTGATAACCTCAGAAATCTTATACGGACCAATGAAACGAGGCTTAAACTTAGGGGAGGAAACCTTCATAGGAACATAACGAGACGACAACCAAACCAAATCCCCAACACGAAGTCGGGGACCCACACAGCGCTGGCGGTTAGCGAAACGTTGAGCCTTCTCCTGGGACAATGTCAAATTGTCCACCACATGAGTCCAAATCTGCTGCAACCTATCCACCACAGTATCTACACCAGGACAGTCCGAAGACTCAACCTACCCTGAAGAGAAACTAGGATGGAAACCAGAATTGCAGAAAAACGGCGAAACCAAAGTAGCCGAGCTGGCCCGATTATTAAGGGCGAACTCAGCCAACGGCAAAAAGGACACCCAATCATCCTGATCAGCAGAAACAAAGCATCTCAGATATGTTTCCAAAGTTTGATTAGTTCGTTCGGTTTGGCCATTTGTCTGAGGATGGAAAGTCGAGGAAAAAGAAAAATCAATGCCCATCCTAGCACAAAAGGATCGCCAAAACCTCGAAACAAACTGGGAACCTCTGTCAGAAACTATGTTCTCCGGGATACCATGTAAACGAACCACATGCTGGAAAAATAATGGCACCAAATCAGAGGAGGAAGGCAATTTAGACAAAGGTACCAAATGGACCATCTTATAAAAGCGATCACAAACCACCCAAATGACCGACATCTTTTGAGAGACGGGGAGATCCGAAATAAAATCCATAGAAATATGCGTCCAGGGCCTGTTCGGGACCGGCAAGGGCAAAAGCAACCCACTGGCACGAGAACATCAGGGCTTAGCCCGAGCACAAGTCCCACAGGACTGCACAAAAGAACGCACATCCCGTGACAAAGACGGCCACCAAAAGGATCTAGCCACCAAATCTCTGGTACCAAAGATTCCAGGATGCCCAGCCAACACTGAACAATGAATCTCAGAGATAACTCTACTAGTCCATCTATCAGGGACAAACAGTGTCTCCGCTGGGCAACGGTCAGGTCTATCAGCCTGAAATTTTTGCAGCACCCGCCGCAAATCAGGGGAGATGGCAGACAAAATTACCCCCTCTTTGAGAATACCCGCCGGCTCAGGGACACCCGGAGAGTCAGGCACAAAACTCCTTGACAGGGCATCAGCCTTCACATTCTTAGAGCCCGGAAGGTACGAAACCACAAAATCAAAACGGGAGAAAAATAACGACCATCGAGCCTGTCTCGGATTCAACCGTTTGGCAGACTCAAGATAAGTCAAATTCTTGTGATCTGTCAAGACCACCACACGATGCTTGGCTCCTTCAAGCCAATGACGCCACTCCTCGAATGCCCACTTCATGGCCAACAACTCTCGATTACCAACATCATAATTACGCTCAGCAGGCGAAAACTTTCTAGAAAAGAAAGCACATGGCTTCATCACCGAGCCATCAGAACTTCTTTGCGACAAAACAGCCCCTGCTCCAATCTCAGAAGCATCAACCTCAACCTGAAACGGGAGCGAAACATCTGGCTGGCACAACACAGGGGCAGAAGAAAAACGACGCTTCAACTCCTGAAAAGCCTCTACAGCTGCAGAAGACCAATTGACCACATCAGCACCCTTCTTGGTCAAATCAGTCAACGGTTTAGCAACACTAGAAAAATTAGCGATGAAGCGCCGATTAAAAATTAGCAAAGCCCAGGAACTTTTGCAGGCTCTTCACAGATGTCGGCTGAGTCCAATCGTAAATGGCCTGGACTTTAACAGGGTCCATCTCAATAGTAGAAGGGGAAAAAATGAACCCCAAAAATGAAACCTTCTGAACTCCAAAGAGACACTTTGACCCCTTCACAAACAAGGAATTCGCATGAAGGACCTGGAACACCATTCTGACCTGCTTCACATGAGACTCCCAATCATCCGAAAAGACCAAAATATCATCCAAATACACAATCAGGAATTTATCCAGGTACTCTCGGAAGATGTCATGCATAAAGGACTGAAATACTGATGGAGCATTTGAAAGCCCGAATGGCATAACCAGGTACTCAAAATGGCCCTCGGGCGTATTAAATGCTGTTTTCCATTCATCGCCTTGTTTAATACGCACAAGATTATACGCCCCTCGAAGATCTATCTTGGTGAACCAACTAGCCCCTTTAATACGAGCAAACAAATCAGACAGGAACGGCAAAGGATACTGAAATTTGACTGTAATTTTATTAAGAAGGCGGTAATCAATACAAGGTCTCAAAGAACCATCCTTCTTGGCCACAAAAAAGAACCCTGCTCCTAACGGTGATGACGACGGGCGAATATGGCCTTTCTCCAAGGATTCCTTTATATAACTCCGCATAGCGGCATGTTCTGGCACAGATAAATTGAACAATCGGCCCTTAGGAAACTTACTACCAGGAATCAAATTAATTGCACAATCGCAATCCCTATGAGGAGGTAGGGCACTGGCTTTGGGCTCATCAAATACATCCTGATAATCCGACAAAAACTCTGGAACTTCAGAAGGAGTGGAAGACGAAATAGACAAAAATGGAACATCACCATGTACCCCCTGGAAACCCCAGCTGGACACAGACATAGATTTCCAGTCCAATACTGGATTATGAACCTGTAGCCATGGCAACCCCAAAACGACCACATCATGCAGATTATGCAACACCAGAAAGCGGATATCCTCCTGATGTGCAGGAGCCATGCACATGGTCAATTGGGTCCAGTACTGAGGCTTATTCTTGGCCAAAGGCGTAGCATCAATTCCTCTCAATGGGATAGGATACTGCAAGGGCTCCAAGAAAAAACCACAGCGCCTGGCAAACTCCAAGTCCATCAAATTCAGGGCAGTGCCTGAATCCACAAATGCCATAACAGAATAGGACGACAAAGAGCAAATCAGAGTAACGGACAATAGAAATTTAGACTGTACCGTACCAATGGTGGCAGACCTAGCGAACCGCTTAGGGCGCTTAGGACAATCGGAGATAGCATGAGTGGAGTCACCACAGTAAAAACATAGCCCATTCCGACGTCTGTGTTCTTGCCGTTCAGCTCTGGTCAAAGTCCTATCACATTGCATAGGCTCAGGCCCATGCTCAGATAGTACCGCCAAATGGTGCACAGCTTTACGCTCACGCAAGCGTCGATCGATCTGAATGGCCAAAGACATAGACTCATTCAGACCAGCAGGCATGGGAAATCCCACCATGACATCCTTAAGGGCTTCAGAGAGACCCTTTCTGAAGATTGCTGCCAGGGCACATTCATTCCATTAAGTGAGCACAGACCACTTTCTAAACTTCTGACAATATATCTCTGCTTCATCCTGACCCTGACACAGAGCCAGCAAGATTTTCTCTGCCTGATCCACTGAATTAGGTTCGTCATAAAGCAATCCAAGCGCCAGGAAAAACGCATCAACATCACGCAATGCCGGATCTCCTGGCGCAAGGGAAAATGCCCAGTCTTGAGGGTCACCACGTAACAAAGAAATAATGATCTTTACTTGTTGAACAGGGTCACCTGAGGAGCAAGGTTTCAAGGCAAGAAACAATTTACAATTATTTTTGAAATTCAAGAACTTAGATCTATCACCAAAAAACAAATCAGGAATTGGAATCCTAGGCTCTGACATCGGATTCTGAACCACAAAATCTTGAATGTTTTGTACCCTTGTAGTGAGATTATCCATCCAAGAGGACAGACCTTGAATGTCCAGGTTTACACCTGTGTCCTGAACCACCCAGAGGTAAAGGGGAAAAGAGAGACAAAACACACTGCAAAGAAAAAAAAATGGTCTCAGAACTTCTCTTATCCCTCTATTGAGATGCATTAGTACTTTGGGCCACCTGTACTGTTATGACCTGGTGGTCAGGACAATAATGGACCTGGTGGCAAAGAGCACACGGAATGACCTGATAGTCACTGATAATAAAGGACGAGCTCTGGGACGTGGGAACTCTGCTGACTGCAATCCCTAATCCTATCACACACACTAGAAATAGCCGTGGATTGCTCCTAACGCTCCCTATGCAACTCTGCACAGCCTAAGGAACTAGCTAGCCCTGAAGATAGAAAAATAAAGCCTACCTTGCCTCAGAGAAATTCCCCAAAGGAAAAGGCAGCCCCCCACATATAATGACTGTGAGTAAAGATGAAAATACAAACACAGAGATGAAATAGATTTAGCAAAGCGAGGCTCGACTTACTGAACAGACTGAGGATAGGAAAGGTTGCTTTGCGGTCAGCACAAAAACCTACAAAAAGACCACGCAGAGGGCGCAAAAAGACCCTCCGCACCGACTCACGGTGCGGAGGCGCTCCCTCTGCGTCCCAGAGCTTCCAGCAAGCAAGACAACAATAAAAATAGCAAGCTGGACAGAAAAAAATAGCAAACCAAAGAAACACAAGCAGGAACTTAGCTTCTGCTGGGAAGACAGGTCACAAGAATGATCCAGGAGTGAGCTAGACCAATACTGGAACATTAACAGGTGGCATGGAGCAAAGATCTAAGTGGAGTTAAATAGAGCAGCCAGCTAACGAATTAACCTCGTCACCTGTGGAAGGAAACTCAGAAACACCCACCAGAGGAAGTCCATGGACAGAACCAGCCGAAGTACCATTCATGACCACAGGAGGGAGCCCGGTAACAGAATTCACAACAGGGGCCATAATGAACTGTATGGAGCATTATATGGGGCACATTTGTATATGGAGCATCTATGGGGCCATAATGAACTGTATGGAGCATTATGTGGGGCATATTTGTATATGGAGCATCTATGGGGCCATAATGAACTGTATGGAGCATTATGTAGGGCATATTTGTATATGGAGTATCTTATGTGGCCATAATGAACTGAATGGAGCATTATAAGTGGCACATTTGTATATGGAGCATTTTATGGGGCGTATTTTAATATGGAGCATCTTATGGGGCCCATCATGAACTGTATGGAGCATTATATTGCGTTAGAATCCGCAGCGTTTAATCCGCATCCGCAAGTGGTGGAAAAAACACATTTAAACGCGTACAAACGCGGCGTTTTTTAGACGCATGCAGAAACGCATGCAGTTTAAAAAACACCGCGTTTGTATGCATTTATATGCGTTTTTTTCCGCATTTGCGTTTTTGGTGCACATGGTGACAAATTTTACAGGAGAAAAATCTAGATAACCAGACACCGCCAATGTGACTACAGAGGGCGTGTATTTTGGGATCTCTATATATAGATCCTTGAACAGCTGAAATCTTCAGATTTTGCTCCTGTATGCCGTGTCATAATGGATCTTCGCATGGAGAGCTTTTATTTCAACCTGGATTTAAGCATCAAGCTGTTTCTTGCTTGGGCGTTTGCTTGGGAGCAAGAAAGAAATCGTGAAAGATGGAGAAGGAGACATCATAGGTGTTTTTGGAGACACCCCATTATTGAACTACGTGAGACCTGTGGAGCCTATCACACGCTGTATGGCAAGCTTAATGCCAACCCGGAGAAATTGCATGAATATACAAGGATGTCGCAAGACTCGTTCCGGGATTTGCTTGCTCGTGTCCAAGGAGCCATACGGAGACAGGACACCCAGCTCCGTAGAGCGATACCACCCGAGGAACGTCTGCTGGTTACATTAAGGTACGTTACAAATCTAAACCAATGACAGTCCAAATTTTGGGTTTTCTGACATGTATTTTTTGTGTATTATCCTTTCTGTTTTTAGCGTAACCACACCATAAATAGAATAGATTGTAATATTTTTTTGGGATTATTTTCTTCCAGATTTCTGGCAACCGGAGAGCGTTTATCACCCCTCCACTTCCAATACCGGCTTGAAATATCCACCCTGTCCGGAATAGTTGCGGACACCTGCCTGGCTTTGTGGAATGTACTCCGGGATGAGTTTATACCCCTACCCACCTTGGACATGTGGCTTCAAATTGTGGAAAAATTCTGGAGTGTGTGTGATTTCCCAAACTGTTTGGGAGCGGTTGATGGAAAACACATTTGCATTATCAAACCAGCCAGAACAGGATCGGAGTACTCCAATTACAAAAAATATTTTTCTGTTGTGCTCATGGCAATTGCCGATACGGACTGTCGCTTCATCGCTGTGGACATTGGAGCTTTTGGCCGTGGCAACGATTCACAGACTTTTAAGAACTCTGATATGGGCCGCCATGTGTATGGCAAAAAATTTAATTTTCCACGGCCACAACCGCTCCCCAACACTCAAGATCCACCGATGCCATTTGTTATGGTTGGGGATGAGGCCTTTCAGATGTGTGAAAACCTACTGAAGCCATATTCCAGTCGGGACTTGAACCACACTAGAAGGATCTTTAACTACACACTGACCAGGGCCCGAAGAACAGTAGAGTGCACCTTTGGCATTCTAGTCTCAAAATGGCGCATCCTTGCATCAGCCATTAATCTAAAAATGGAGACAGTCGACGAGGTGGTCAAAGCTTGTGTGATTCTGCACAATTACATAATGGCTAAGGAGCGACCCAACATTGAACTGGATGAACCTGTTGCACACCCACTGCCCGATAACCATCATCACCTGCTGCGGTCAACTGCTGAAGTTGGTCACATGCGGGACCAATTTGCCGCCTTTTTTGATTCTGATATTGGACGTGTGTCATGGCAGGACAATGTTGTGTAAATGTCCTGTTGTAATTATATCTGTACCAGTAATTTTCTTAAATGTTAATAATATTTCTCATTAATAAACTTTATTTTTGGTTGTGTTGACCGTGTCTCCGATGTATTTCCTCTACAACCAAGGCTGTCCTCAAACTAGCAGTATTTGGTCTGTATTTAATATCAGTATTTGTAATCCAAAACGAGGAGTGGGTGATAAAGGCAGAGGTGCTAGTTATTATGTTAATATCAAAATTTACCTCTAATTGTTCCACTCCTTGTTTTGGCTTACAAATACTGATATAAAACACTGACCACATACTGCTAGTGTGACGGCAGCCACGTTGCTTTAAGCTTGGTGACGTCATTGCGTCCTGATTCTGTTCTGCAGTATCCATTAGACACAGACTGAAGAGACAATGACTGTCACATTAAAGAGATCTATACTCATCAAGTCAGGTGTCAGAAATAATGAATTCATGATGCACATATAACAGCCTCATGATTTCACTATTTCTGGCACCTGTGCAGGTGAGCATAGATATGCCGTGTGTGACCACCATCGTCCCTTCACTTTGTATGGAATAGATTACGTACACAGAAGAGAAAATGGAGGTTATCATACAAGGCAGTTCTCTACTCACCAGGTCAGGTGTCCTAACTAATGAGTTTTTTGACACCTGACCTGTTGAGTTTAGTTCTTCATTGTATTTCCGCCCTTTTCTCTTCAGACTGCAACACTAGTCACAGACTAAGCAGAATGAAGAGATTATGGAGATAATACATGAATTAATTTTTTGGCCCACCTCATATCTCTATACTAAAGACACACAAAGCTGTAGTCTTTTATTTGCTAACTACTGGAGATATGATGTGGCCAAAAAATAAAGTGTGTGGCGAAGTTTATTATTTGGCGCATGGTGTGTGTTGCCGGCGGTGAAAGACACAATCAACCAAACATAATTGGGGCAAAAAAAATTGTATTTATTTTTTAACAACAAAAATATTTCTTTAACAGCACCGGCTTGGGGTAGAGTGATGTAAACGGAGGGTGTGAAGCACTGAGGCCTGGCTAACCGTGGACGACGCAGAGGTGGCAGGAGAAGGGGCAATGAAACTAGTGGGGTCTGGTAGTTCGGGGATGGGGCTTGACACATGAGAGGCTTGAGACGCACTGGAAGGGTGAGACAAACCTGACATTACAGACACACTGGGAGGTGAAGGGGGAGGAATACTAAGAGTCTGCTGTTTTTTTTTTGTGATTGCCGGTTTCTGGGAAGCCTCGGTGGGCTCATATGTCTTTGCGTGGTCGTGGTGGGTGACCTGTCAGGGTCCGGCTGTACTGTGTCAGTCCATGGTGCTCGTAGAGCATGCAGCCATGCCAGAGTCCATAGTGCTCGTAGAGCGTGCAGCCATGCCAGAGTCCATAGTGCTCGTAGAGCGTGCAGCCATTCCAGAGTCCATAGTGCTCGTAGAGCATGCAACCATGCCAGAGTCCATAGTGCTCGCCGAGCGTGCAGCCATGCCAGAGTCCATAGTGCTCATAGAGCGTGCAGCCATGCCAGAGTTCATAGTGCTTGTAGAGCGTGCAGCCATGCCAGAGTCCATAGCGCTCGTAGAGTGGAAGGCCATGCCAGGATCCTGCTGCATCGTGGTGGTGGCGGTACGGAAGGCCATGCCAGGGTCCTGCTGCATTGTGGAGGTGGCGGTACGGAAGGGCATGCCAGGGTCCTGCTGCATCGTGGTGGTGGTGGTACGGAAGGCCATGCCATGGTCCTGCTGCACCGTGGTGGTGGCGGTACAGAAGGCCATGCCAGGGTCCTGCTGCATCGTAGTGTCAGTGGAGGAGGTCCAAGCAGGAGCAGCGGTTGTCACGGTGGTGGCGGTGGGCTGTCCAACAGCACTCGGCATGGTGGTGGTGCTGTACTGGTGTCCGGCAGTGCTAGGAATAGAGGAGGCCGTGCAGTGGTATGCAGCAGAGGTCGGCATTGAGGTTAATCATGACCGTGAAGGCACAGGTGGATATGCCGCCACTGTCTGGTGAAAATACCGACTGCTGCATAGCCTGCACATAAGCAGCATTGCAGGCCTGCATGACACTAAGCTGGAGATCAGGAGTAAAGTGTTCCGACATGCCCTGCTCAATTGGGTTAAAAAAAGTGATGTGCTGGCCTCTAGAGGTCGGCTTTTACTTGGTCAAGGCTTTTGGTGACCTCATGGATACGTGTATTCATGTGGCTAAGTGAAATATCCATTCGGTCACCCAAAGCCTTGAGTCCTTCGTGAAAAACCGAGCTCAAGTGCAAAAACTCGGGCATGAGGGACCTGTCCGATGTCCTCTGCCGCTGCCAGGAGGAGCCCCAAAAAAAGGGGCAGTGGCAGAGGACTGGGAAAGGGTAACACCTGATGAACCAGCTTCCTGGTCTCCAGTTAGTGTGGCAGGACCACTTGCTGCAGCACTGCTGGATGGCTGGGACGGGTCCGTGGCTGTCTGATGAAGGACCGCTCCAGAACCTGGGCCAACAGTAGTGCTCCATGTGCTGTGAAAAAAGTAAAAAGAAAATTAATACCAAAAAATAACAAGACGCAAAATCCTGTGGAATTGAAACATACAGAATATGGCAATACAATAAAACCTAATGCAAGGGTAAAATACTTACGTTCTCTGGGCAAGGACCGGTCTTAAAAATGCCAGAACATGATGATATTTATATCTTCGGATCCTTGCTCCTGAACCACTGGGAACACGGCTCTCCTGATGCAGGTCCTTGTTGAAGCGGTCCTTCATCGAACGCCAACGTGTTTTGACTTTGGCCACTGTTAAAAAAAAAAAACCCCATTATGGTCAGAAAATGAACTTTTGACCATGCTCAGACAACTGTGTGTGATGAGAGAAACTCCTGAGAGTGTCTTTCATCACACACAGTTGTGTGAGCACGGCCAAGGTCTCTGCTGCTTCACACTGCATTGCAATACTTACCAAATGCAGTTCGGAACCGAGTCGGGGCGTTGTCCCAGCCATCCAACATCTCTTTGGCCACCTCATTCCATAGGCGCCGGATCGTTACGTTGTTTGAGTGTAGTGGATCCCGGGTGTCCCACAACAGGACTCGCTCTTGGACCAGGGAGATGAGGAGGTCATTCTCTATTATGTCTTCATCCCGTTCTGGAACCTAAAAATGAAATAAAGACATTAATGTTGGGTCAATTAAGGAAAAGAAAGAAAACAGAGGCTGATAAATGGCATGAATAGGAAAGTCAAGATACAAAAGGATTCCAGAAGGAAAATGTAAAGAAATAGGAATGTAAAGAAAGGAAGATTCAAGAATACTAAAGTGAGGATACAGTAAACAGTCAGCCTTGTATACGAACACGCTGCCACCTTGCCACCCGACCTTGACTCCGCTGCTCCTGCCCAGTCTCTGCTGCAGTAGAAGAAGAGCTCTAAAAAAATAAAAAACAAAAATTGTCATATGTGTTGATGTGACAGTGAATACTTACCAATCTGAGGAGGCAAGTACTCACCTCACTGACATGTTCTACTTCAGAAGGCCCAGGACGTTGCTCCTCATCAGAAGAAGAAGACATTCTGATGCATGCAGAAAGAAATAGCAGAAATCAGGACATGTAGAGACAGAAAATAGAAAATAAAGGCATTGGCTAGGATATACTCACATTGTTCAGTGTCTTGTTTTCCTCCAAGATGTAGCCTGTGTCTAGTCTGCTTCAGTGTCTGCTGAGTAGTGACCTGCAAATGTCCACTACCTCCCTTTATCACCTACTATGTGGGGGGTGGCTTATCAGTGTCTAGACATGTTTTTCTCTTGTGGAACGCATGCGTTCACGAACGCAAGCAAACGCATGTGCTTGTGAACGCATGCATTCATATAGACAGCAATGCGTTTTTTTGGCGCATTCCTTGCGCAATCGACCGCATACATTTCCAGGCGGCAAATTGACGCCTCCAAAAATTACTACATGTTGCATTTCCGCGACAAGCCTGCGTCGTCAAATGCGGCAAACCGCGAACGATCGCAGACGCATGCCTCCCTAATGTTAAAGATGGGAATACACAACGCATGCGGATATTTGCGGAAGAAACGCTCAGGACACAACCGCAAATGTGAAACCAGCCTAACAAAGTTGAAAAGAACTTTGTTGAAAATGAAGAGGGGTGTAAAGCAGAGACAAGTTATGCCACAGTCACAAGTTCAATAACAGCAAAGGTGCTGGGAAATGGGGAAGAAATATCAGAAATGATACAATTGATAAAAGATACAACTGATCTACTCCTTAGGTTGGATGGCCTTACTTTTGACTTTGACATTCTTCTGGCAAGTATTGATGTGGAAGCTT
Source organism: Ranitomeya imitator (assembly GCF_032444005.1). Lineage (NCBI taxonomy): Eukaryota > Metazoa > Chordata > Amphibia > Anura > Dendrobatidae > Ranitomeya > Ranitomeya imitator. The sequence goes on from NC_091283.1 coordinate 484,306,664, forward strand.
TGTATTCATCTATACCTCATGACAAGGGTGTGGAATGCTCAAGTTGTTTTCTATAATCATAGTAACATAGTAACATAGTTAGTAAGGCCGAAAAAAGACATTTGTCCATCCAGTTCAGCCTATATTCCATCATAATAAATCCCCAGATCTACGTCCTTCTACAGAACCTAATTGTATGATACAATATTGTTCTGCTCCAGGAAGACATCCAGGCCTCTCTTGAACCCCTCGACTGAGTTCGCCATCACCACCTCCTCAGGCAAGCAATTCCAGATTCTCACTGCCCTAACAGTAAAGAATCCTCTTCTATGTTGGTGGAAAAACCTTCTCTCCTCCAGATGCAAAGAATGCCCCCTTGTGCCCGTCACCTTCCTTGGTATAAACAGATCCTCAGCGAGATATTTGTATTGTCCCCTTATATACTTATACATGGTTATTAGATCGCCCCTCAGTCGTCTTTTTTCTAGACTAAATAATCCTAATTTCGCTAATCTATCTGGGTATTGTAGTTCTCCCATCCCCTTTATTAATTTTGTTGCCCTCCTTTGTACTCTCTCTAGTTCCATTATATCCTTCCTGAGCACCGGTGCCCAAAACTGGACACAGTACTCCATGTGCGGTCTAACTAGGGATTTGTACAGAGGCAGTATAATGCTCTCATCATGTGTATCCAGACCTCTTTTAATGCACCCCATGATCCTGTTTGCCTTGGCAGCTGCTGCCTGGCACTGGCTGCTCCAGGTAAGTTTATCATTAACTAGGATCCCCAAGTCCTTCTCCCTGTCAGATTTACCCAGTGGTTTCCCATTCAGTGTGTAATGGTGACATTGATTCCTTCTTCCCATGTGTATAACCTTACATTTATCATTGTTAAACCTCATCTGCCACCTTTCAGCCCAAGTTTCCAACTTATCCAGATCCATCTGTAGCAGAATACTATCTTCTCTTGTATTAACTGCTTTACATAGTTTTGTATCATCTGCAAATATCGATATTTTACTGTGTAAACCTTCTACCAGATCATTAATGAATATGTTGAAGAGAACAGGTCCCAATACTGACCCCTGTGGTACCCCACTGGTCACAGCGACCCAGTTAGAGACTATACCATTTATAACCACCCTCTGCTTTCTATCACTAAGCCAGTTACTAACCCATTTACACACAATTTTCCCCAGACCAAGCATTCTCATTTTGTGTACCAACCTCTTGTGCGGCACGGTATCAAACGCTTTGGAAAAATCGAGATATACCACGTCCAATGACTCACCGTGGTCCAGCCTATAGCTTACCTCTTCATAAAAACTGATTAGATTGGTTTGACAGGAGCGATTTCTCATAAACCCATGCTGATATGGAGTTAAACAGTTATTCTCATTGAGATAATCCAGAATAACATCCCTCAGAAACCCTTCAAATATTTTACCAACAATAGAGGTTAGACTTACTGGCCTATAATTTCCAGGTTCACTTTTAGAGCCCTTTTTGAATATTGGCACCACATTTGCTATGCGCCAATCCTGCGGAACAGACCCTGTCGCTATAGAGTCCCTAAAAATAAGAAATAATGGTTTATCTATTACATTACTTAGTTCTCTTAGTACTCGTGGGTGTATGCCATCCGGACCCGGAGATTTATCTATTTTAATCTTATTTAGCCGGTTTCGCACCTCTTCTTGGGTTAGATTGGTGACCCTTAATATAGGGTTTTCATTGTTTCTTGGGATTTCACCTAGCATTTCATTTTCCACCGTGAATACCGTGGAGAAGAAGGTGTTTAATATGTTAGCTTTTTCCTCGTCATCTACAACCATTCTTTCCTCACTATTTTTTAAGGGGCCTACATTTTCAGTTTTTATTCTTTTACTATTGATATAGTTGAAGAACAGTTTGGGATTAGTTTTACTCTCCTTAGCAATGTGCTTCTCTGTTTCCTTTTTGGCAGCTTTAATTAGTTTTTTAGATAAAGTATTTTTCTCCCTATAGTTTTTTAGAGCTTCAGTGGTGCCATCCTGCTTTAGTAGTGCAAATACTTTCTTTTTACTGTTAATTGCCTGTCTTACTTCTTTGTTTAGCCACATTGGGTTTTTCCTATTTCTAGTCCTTTTATTCCCACAAGGTATAAACCGCTTACACTGCCTATTTAGGATGTTCTTAAACATTTCCCATTTATTATCTGTATTCTTATTTCTGAGGATATTGTCCCAGTCTACCAGATTAAGGGCATCTCTAAGCTGGTCAAACTTTGCCTTCCTAAAGTTCAGTGTTTTTGTGACTCCCTGACAAGTCCCCCTAGTGAAAGACAGGTGAAACTGTACAATATTGTGGTCGCTATTTCCTAGATGCCCGACCACCTGCAGATTTGTTATTCTGTCAGGTCTATTAGATAGTATTAGGTCTAAAAGTGCTGCTCCTCTGGTTGGATTCTGCACCAATTGTGAAAGATAATTTTTCTTGGTTATTAGCAGAAACCTGTTGCCTTTATGGGTTTCACAGGTTTCTGTTTCCCAGTTAATATCCGGGTAGTTAAAGTCCCCCATAACCAGGACCTCATTATGGGTTGCAGCTTCATCTATCTGCTTTAGAAGTAGACTTTCCATGGTTTCTGTTATATTTGGGGGTTTGTAACAGACCCCAATGAGAATTTTGTTACCATTTTTCCCTCCATGAATTTCGACCCATATGGACTCGACATCCTCATTTCCTTCGCTAATATCCTCCCTTAAAGTGGACTTTAGACAAGACTTTACATAGAGACAAACCCCTCCTCCTCTCCGATTTTTACGATCCTTTCTAAACAGACTGTAACCCTGTAAGTTAACTGCCCAGTCATAGCTTTCATCTAACCATGTCTCGGTTATTCCCACTATGTCAAAGTTACCTGTAGATATTTCTGCTTCTAGTTCTTCCATCTTGTTTGTCAGGCTTCTGGCGTTTGCGAGCATGCAGTTTAGAGGATTTTGTTTTGTTCCAATCTCCTCGCTGTGGATTGTTTTAGAAATGTTCTTACCTCCCTTCTGAGTATGTTTTCCTGGATCTTCTTTGTTCAAGTCTAATGTTTTTCTTCCCGTCCCCTCTTCTTCTAGTTTAACGCCCTCCTGATGAGTGTAGCGAGTCTTCTGGCGAATGTGTGTTTCCCAGGTTTGTTGAGGTGTAGTCCGTCTCTGGCGAGGAGTCCATCGTACAAGTAATTCACACCGTGGTCCAGGAATCCGAATCCTTGTTGTCTGCACCATCGTCTTAGCCAGTTGTTTGCATCAAGGATCCTGTTCCATCTCCTGGTGCCATGCCCGTCTACTGGAAGGATAGAAGAAAAAACTACCTGTGCATCCAGTTCCTTTACTTTCTTCCCCAACTCTTCAAAGTCTTTGCAGATTGTCGGTAGGTCCTTCCTTGCCGTGTCATTGGTGCCAACATGTATCAGAAGAAATGGGTGGACGTCCTTGGAGTTGAAGAGCTTTGGTATCCTATCGGTCACATCCTTGATCATCGCACCTGGAAGGCAGCATACTTCTCTTGCAGTTATGTCCGGTCTGCAGATGGCTGCTTCTGTGCCTCTCAGTAGTGAGTCTCCCACCACCACCACTCTTCGTTGCTTCTTGGCTGTACTTTTTGCTGTCACTTGTTGCTGTGTGCCCTTTTCTTTTTTGCTTGCTGGTATTGCTTCATCCTTAGGTGTGCCATCTTCATCCTCTACAAAGATTTGATATCGGTTCTTCAGTTGTGTGGTTGGTGATTTCTCCATGGTCTTCTTGCTTCTTTTGGTCACATGCTTCCACTCATCTGCTTTTGGAGGTTCTCTGACACTTTTTTCACCTTCTGTGACCAGTAGAGATGCTTCTGTTCTGTCTAGAAAGTCTTCATTCTCTTTGATGAGTTTCAAAGTTGCTATTCTTTCTTCCAGACCCCGCACCTTTTCTTCTAAAAGGGCCACTAGTCTACACTTCTGACAGGTGAAATTTAATTCTTCTTCTGGTCGATCTGTGAACATGTAGCACATGCTGCAGCTCACCATGTAGGTTGTCATATCTGCCATGTTGCTCCTAGATCCTGCTGACTTGCTGTGTGTTTTCCTTTTTGTGTAATCTACTCAGCCAAGCTCTCTTGCATTAATGTCCTACAGGCAAAAATTATTTTGGTGATTCTTTCCAAGCAACTGGTCCCGGCTGTACCCAACGATCTTCTAGCTTAGGGAGACTCTTCGCTTTTCCCAGAAGGCACCTGGAATATGCAAATTAGCCTCCTCAAGCTTGAATCCCTGGTTTGGTGATTCTTTCCAAGCAGCTGGTCCCGGCTGTACACAACGATCTTCTAGCTTAGGGAGACTCTTTGCTTTTCCCAGAAGGCACCTGGAATATGCAAATTAGCCTCCTCAAGCTTGAATCCCTGGTTTGGTGATTCTTTCCAAGCAGCTGGTCCCGGCTGTACCCAACGATCTTCTAGCTTAGGGAGACTCTTCGCTTTTCCCAGAAGGCACCTGGAATATGCAAATTAGCCTCCTCAAGCTTGAATCCCTCCTCAAGATGTTAGTTTCGTTCTCACAACAAATTTGTACTAAAAGCACTAATGTTCTATTTCACTACAAATTATTTTCTATTCAATGGTTGATGCTTCCACCAGCTCTCGGCCATGGCTATGGGGAGTGCCTACATATGCTAATTTTCCCCTGGGCTGGTGGTAGGAAACCATAGTATTTTGCAAATGTAAAGAGGTGGTGAACTATACAGTCAAGTTCCTGCCCTGAAGACACTGATCGCGTCATGTTTATTATGTCATGTGTCTTTGTATATATTTTGTCATGCAAACTGTATTGCATTGTGGTGTTTTTCTGTGTAATGTATTGCGTGTGATGAGTATTTATAGTATATGCATAGTGTGTAGCAGTGCCAGTGTTATAGGGAGTGTATAGTTTAAGATGAATAATGTAGTGTATAGTGGGTAGTGTAAAGAAGTTCTGCCCAGCAACAGACAGTACAGTCAGAAGTAATTAAGTGTTGGGACTAGCCCACAGGGGGAGGGCTTAGTGATAGGTACAGAACTGTGGCTCCTGGGTAAAGTCAGATAGAGTTTTGAGAGTAACAAGTGTGCTGTGCTGCCAAGGGATGATCCACAGCTAGAAGAGACTGGAGCAAGGAATACCAATATTCTAAAGAAGGTTACTGACGAGACTGACCTTCCAGAAGGTGTTATCAGATAAGACTCAGAGTCACGATAAACCTAAGAGCTTGCTAGTGCCGAAGATAACGGACCTAAAGAGGTCTGAGAGCATGGGTGGATTAAGGGTAGCCAGGGCCCCGGGCTGTTCAGACACTGTGGCCCCCCCGGTCATGTGACGGGGTCATGTAACGGGGGTCATGTTATACCTGAACCAGATTATTCCAGAAAAATGTCCAGGCCCTACTCTACTGTAACCTATTAAATATTTGTTAAAATATGCAATACAATTTAGGTATATTTTGACCAACATCACATACAAGGAACAAATACCACCGAACCATGACCAGACCACAAATTACAACCACAGTGATCGAATAATATCACATACAAGGAACAAATACCACCGCACCATGTCAAGACCACATATTACCACCACTTGGTGACCAAATAGCACAATAGCACATACAAGGGACAAATACCACAACACCATTTCCAGACCACATATTACCACCACATAGTGACTGAATACTACAATACTGATCAGTAATAAAAAAAAAAAAAAACACAATACTATCACCATAAGTGCCAGTATTCACAGGAGATCTGTACTTAGTATGCAGTGTCTGTGTAGAGGTAATACAAAGATCACTGGTGGTATTATACAAAGGAGCTCTGTATATAATGTATAGATAATACAGTGATCACTGGTGACATTGTACTGTCACGGGAGTACTGGGTAGACTAAAGGTACCTTCACACTAAACGATATCGCTAGCGATCCGTGACGTTGCAGCGTCCTCGCTAGCGATATCGTTTAGTTTGACACGCAGCAGCGATCAGAATCCTGCTGTGATGTCGTTGGTCGGGGCTAGAGGGCCAGCACTTTATTTGGTCGCTGGCTCTCCCGCTGACATCGCTGAATCGGCGTGTGTGACACCGATTCAGCGATGTCTTCGCTGGTAACCAGGGTAAACATCGGGTTACTAAGCACAGGGCCGCGCTTAGTAACCCGATGTTTACCCTGGATACCATCCTAAAAGTAAAAAAAACAAACGCTTCATACTTACCTTCAGCTGTCTGTCCTCGGCGCTGTGCTTCTCTGCTCTGGCTGTGAGCACAGCGGCCGGAAAGCAGAGCGGTGACGTCACCGCTCTGCTTTCCGGCCGCTGTGCTCACAGCCAGTACAGAGAAGCAGAGCGCCGGGGACAGACAGCTGAAGGTAAGTATGAAGCGTTTGTTTTTTTACTTTTAGGATGGTATCCAGGGTAAACATCGGGTTACTAAGCGCGGCCCTGCGCTTAGTAACCCGATGTTTACCCTGGTTACCGGCATCGTTGGTCGCTGGAGAGCTGTCTGTGTGACAGCTCTCCAGCGACCAAACAGCGACGCAGCGATCCGGATCGTTGTCTGGATCGCTGCAGCGTCGTTTAGTGTGAAGGTACCTTAAGGCTGGTTACCCGGGCCCCTGTGATATCCCTCAGGCTAGGAAAACCCTGTCTGACCCTCTCCCAGAAGTTACACTAAAGGTGTGCATGTCTGAGTCGCCAGGCCTGACCCTGTCTCCTGTTTCAGCCCTAAGCTGAAACCACCTCCCGCCACCCAGTGAAGAGACCACACACCAATCCCCACAGAAAGC